>NC_059204.1:37320370-37999370 GCF_020615455.1 Coregonus clupeaformis
ACTCCCCTATTGTGGACTACAAATGGTCTATAACTGGGCTAATAACTCACTAACTAGCAAAGGATATGAACAAAATGTGCACAGATGCACTCATGCTGTAAACACAGTCCAGTTCAAACTGAATGGCACATATCCATACAGTGTATATGGCAATGGTCTATTTGCATATACAGTGTATTCAGAAAGTATTCAGACCCCTTGACTTTTTCCACATTTTGTTATGTTACAGCCTTATTCTAAAATTGATTAAATAAAACAATTCCTCATCAATCTACACACAATAACCCATAATGACAAAGCAAAAACAGGTTTTTAGAAATGTGTGCAAATGTATTTAAAAAAAGCAGCCTTGAGTCTTCTTGGGTATGACGCTACAAGCTTGGCGCACCTGTATTTGGGGAGTTTCTCCCATTCTTCTGTGCAGATCCTCTCAAGCTTTGTCAGGTTGGATGGGGAGCGTCGCTGCACAGCTATTTTCAGTGCTCTCCAGAGATGTTCGATCGGGTTCAAGTCCGGGCTCTGGCTGGGCCACTCAAGGACATTCAGAGACTTGTCCCAAAGCCACTCCTGTGTTGTCTTGGCTGTGTGCTTAGGGTCGTTGTCCTGTTGGAAGGTGAACCTTGGAGGTCCTGAGCGCTCTGGAGCAGGTTTTCATCTAGGATCTCTCTGTACTTTGCGCCGTTCATCTTTCCCTCGATCCTGACTAGTCTCCCAGTCCCTGCCGCTGAAAAACATTCCCACAGCATGATGCTGCCACCACCATGCTTCACCGTAGGGATGGTGCCAGATTTCCTCCAGACGTGACGCTTGGCATTCAGGCCAAAGAGTTCAATCTTGGTTTCATCAGACCAGAGAATCTTGTTTCTCATGGTCTGAGCATCTTTAGGTGCCTTTTAGCAAACTCCAAGCGGGCTGTCATGTGCCTTTTACTAAGGAGTGGCTTCCGTCTGGCCACTCTACCGTAAAGGCCAGATTTGGTGGAGATGGTTGTCCTTCTGGAAGGTTCTCCCATCTCCACAGAGGAACTCTGGAGCTCTGTCAGAGTGACCATTGGGTTCTTGGTCACCTCCCTGACCAATAATCTTGCTCAGTTTGGCCAGGCGGCCAGCTCTAGGAAGAGTCTTGGTGGTTCCAAACTTCTTCCATTTAAGAATGATGGAGGCCACTGTGTTCTTGGGGACCTTCAATGCTGCAGAAATGTTTTGGTACCCTTCCCCAGATCTGTGCCTCGACACTATCCTGTCTCGGAGCTCTACGGACAATTCCTTCGACCTCAAGGCTTGGTTTTTGTGCATTGTCAACTGTGGGACCTTTATATAGACAGGTGTGTGCCTTTCCAAATCATGTCCAATCAATTGAATTTATGACAGGTGGACTCCAATCAAGTTGTAAAAACATCTAAAGGATGATCAATGGAAACAGGATGCACCTGAGCTCAATTTCGAGTCTCATAGCAAAGGGTGTGAATACTTATGTATTTTTTTTATTTGTATACATTTGTAAAATAATTATAAAAACCTGTATTCTCTTTGTCATTATGGGGTATTGTGTGTAGATTGATGAGGAAAGTTTTTATTTAATCAATTTTAGAATAAGGCTGTAACATAACAAAATGTGGAAAAAGTCAAGGTGTCTGAATACTTTCCGAATGCGCTATAGGCCTACTGCAGCTCTGATTGGTTATGCCGCACCGGTCTGTGTAGAGTACGGGCTGAGTAGTACATGTCAATGCAATAGAATCCTACTCCGAAGTGTTCTGCCTACAACAAAATCTCTTGCATATTTCGTTTTGTTTCGGTATTTTGCATTGAAAGTGGCTAATATTGCGCTGATTTGATCACAATTGCCACAGTAAATGGAAACGTTGATAGTATTAACAGTCTTAAACGTAAGCCTATGCAACATTAACCAATTAAAAACAGTACTGTAGCAATGAGGCCCAATACATTTTCACCGCATATTGGCTTTGGTTGAATTGCCCTGCTGATGCATTGTTGTTCGGGCCATAAAATGTTTTTATATTTCAAAATTTGAGGTAGTCTATATGTTCACACCGGTAATATATCTGTTGTTGTATTATTTGTGAAGCACAGCTGAGTGAGCATACATTTTAAATAACGTGTTTTTTATTTTTATTTTACTGTGCTGATGTTACCTGCATCTGATGGTCAGTCTCAGTGAAGGGAGAGAGCAGCAGACTGGGGGTCCACCTCTCAAAGTCCCTCCACTCTCCCTTTCCTCCACTGACACTGACCAAAAAGGGACACCGTCTTCCAGATGATGGCAAAACTCGAGTCACACCGCGTTATTTCTGCCTCATGCACAAATTCATGTGGTTACTCCTATGAGCAGAGAAAGTAAAATATTCCTCAATATAAAAAAAGTCCCAAGCCGCTAATAAAACAACAACGCAAGCCTATCGATACACTTTCCTACCCATTCATTACTGCTGCAGTGCTTGTTGTAGCGCTGAGTGGAAATAGGAATAATGTGCATTTTATGGCTTTTATAAAAGTGATGAATACAAATTGTTGACAGTGCTAAGTAAGAACTTAAACATGAACTCTCTCATAAAAACAGCAGCTCTTTGCTGTGTTCGTTGACAGTCTCTCTCTAGTCATGGTTTTAAATGTTTAGAAATCTCACAGTATCAATTTTGCTGTAGCTTTCTTTTATGCCTGCTACGTTACTGCACATATGTGTGAAAATGGCACCAAAGCAATAAAAAAGCAACAGTAATGAGCCATCCCTGACCTGCAAGAGACAGGCAGACTCAGATCTGTGAAGATATTTATATCTGTTTTAACGTCTGACAGACAATGGAGTTGTTAACTGGATTGAGTTCAGCTGGCTGCCTTTCAGGTTTCACCACTTCCAGTCAACTCTGAGAGGTGTCCTATGGGGGAGAGAGAGAGAGCTCTACTTTGATCATGTTTCATACAAACTATGTGTCTCCATTCTAAATGTCTCTTATCTCCTCCATAGAAGACTTTGGTCTGAAGCAACACGTCACAGCTCCTCCGTTAGGATCTGTAACTCTGCATCACATTGGCTCTTTGCGATTTCAACCGATAGTTTGGGATGAAGTGTAAAAGTGTTTGTGACACCTGGAGTGTGGAACTCCCTTTGTCACAGGAACAGGACTGTCAGAAACAGTTGTGTGGAATGCACCATGAAACAGGTGTGAATACTCAACATGGTGCAGTCTGCTTGTTCTGAGTGTTCAAACTGCCCATCCCACCACACACCTGAGCAACCAGTGAACTTTAGGAGCCTAATTGATGCCTGGGACTAATTGGTCTATGGATTGTGTTGGTTATACCCAGCTAAGGGACTCTACCCCCCGCTACCGTGTCCCAGATACCACTGATCATGACCATGATCGTCAGAGACAGGCCATTTGAAACGGTAAGAAATGATAGCATGAGAGAGTGACCTAGAACCAACCAGCAGCTCTATTAATAGGAGGTTATAATAAGATCTAGATCAAGTCAGTGCTGTAGAAGTAGAACTCTATTTTATTGAATATGGTGTGGCGACTTCTTCCATTTGTGCAAGGATGATCAGGCTTTAATTGCCGCTTTAAACAATGAAAAGATTATCTATTGACATGGATACAATGGATAGGATTTGTTTGAAGAGGGAATTAGATGCAATACACTAGCTAGTACCAACTGGGCACACCACGTCCTTTCAACGTGGAAATGTGAGTAACATTTGGTTGAGACATTGATCAATTTCAACCTTTATTCACCCACTCAAAAAGACAGCCAGAAGTTTGTTGATTTTCCGATGGGTTATCACTATGCTAAAAGCACAACCAAATTCCAATGGAAAAACAATGTCAGATTTTTGGTTTGGTTGTCATCTAAATGTGTTATCACTGTGCTTTCAACCATTTTTAAAAGCACAACAACGTTCAAATGGGAATCCAATGTCAGATATTTTGTATTTATACAACTATTTAATGTGTTATCACTGTGCTTCATCTAATAGCACAACCAAATGACCTGGATTCAGTTATTACATTAAAAGTACATAGTGCAAGTGTTCAATGCTGTTCGAGATTCTGCGCAGATTATTATAGCAATTGTGAATATATCCACAGACCTGCGACCTCAATGTGGCCATGGATGTGTTACTCATTTTAAGGTTGAATAAATACTGTTACATTTGTTTGTAAGATAGACTTAACTTTAGGCTATTTACTGTATTACAAAAGTAATATTGAATTGTGTTCGGTTGACAACGCAACCAAATATCAACATTTAAAGCATATATAATGCTTGGATAGTTTCACCTGAGCCACTTGCTTAATCCTACTCTTTAACTTGTATATTTTGTTTAGTTGAAGATGTGAATCCAACATATAATTTAATAGGCTATTTACTGATATTGAATTGTGTTTGGTTGTCAACGCAACCAAATATCAACATTTGAAGGAGATGTATCTTTTGTGCCACTGACTTAGTCTGGCTTTAATTCCAGTTTGTCTTCAAATTAATAATTGATATGTTGGATTCACGTCTCCATCTCTCAACCAAGAATCAACATTAAAGAATTAGCTAATTAAAATCAAACGTTATGTAAAGTGTAATTAAAGTTGATTTAAACGTAGTCCTATTATTGAACTTCAGTTTTTGGTTGAGATGGAGACGTGAATCCAACATATCAATTATGAATTTGTAGACTAACTGGAATTACAGTCAGACTAAATCAGTGGCACGGATGGAATTATCCAAGTAGAAGATACATCTCCTTCAAATGTTGATATTTGGTTGCGTTTACAACCAAACACAATTCAATATCCAGTTTGTCTACAAATTAATAATTGATATGTTGGATTCACGTCTAATCTCAACCATATAAAGTATGCTTACATTTAATTTGCTCTGTTAAACCTACCTTTGAGAATGACTTTGATAGCATCAGTGAATATATTTAGTTATTAAGGGATCTCTCAATAATCATTTTCATGGTAGGACATTGGTAGTAGTCAGTGACAAATATCAAAGCTAAGCAGGGCTGGGATTGGTTAACCCTGGTTGGGAGACCAAATGAATAGCTGTAGATTGACTCTCCAGTAGGAGGTGCTGCTGGGCCTATTGTTTTTTTCTGTTAGTGGATATGTCGTTGAAGATCTGACGTTGTTTCAAAGGTACAAATTCAACTTATTTTATACAAGGTTTGTCTATGTGGAGAATTGGTACAATGATGACAATCCTTGATGACTTTTTACAAATCCAAAGTATTTTCCACTTAGATTCCACATCACAATACGTTGACAAATGACGTTGAAACAACGTTGATTCAACCAGTTTGTGCCCAGTGGGTAGCTACCCCAATTACTTCCCCATTATACACCAGCATTGATCTTTGGACAGTAAACCTGCTTATGGCTCTCTCTCACTATCAACAGATTACATTTAATGTGAAGTCTGCTTGTGATATGGAAGTCAATATGCAGCACCACATACTGCACACTACAGTGATTGAGGCAAGTGAGCCTGTTTTGTGAAAACCAGCCAGGCAGGTTTCAGAAAGTCACCTGTTTGTGTGTGCGTGCACGCTTTACCACCCTCTGATGGTTTGCATTTAGGTTGCATACCAAACCCTTCCTCCGTAGGCTGGAAGCTGTTAGCAAATACTACACAATTCAGTAATACCAACACAGTTGTCACTGCTGGGTTTAAGATACTGAGATATTAACGCCCACTGATGTCCACAGCTTGTTGTGTAGCACAAACCGTTTCTGAATAGACTCAACAATGAATGTTTGGACCAAATTAGGTTATGTAATGGATAATCAGGGCCCGGGAACAGCTGCTGAATCAATGGAACCAAGAGTCTGTCTGTTGGACCACAGCCACTGTCTACACTACAGGACGCTAAAGATGTATTCTTCTGCACAGGCCTTTCTGTTTTCCTCTCTTCCCCAGAACTGTCAGTGTGCTTCCTGGCCTGTTTTGGAGCTGTGTGTCCCTAGCTGTGGCTGTTGATCGCTGGCCTCTTCTCTCTCCATGGTGAGCAGGAAGCCACTCTGTCCCAGGCTACCGGCCTGCCATGCTGCACTCTGGCCACTGCCAGGAGTCCTCCATTAAATTCTCTGTGTGAAGATGATGGGTCAAGATGTGCTCCCGACAGACTCTAGAAATCGATGATGTGCTAAAATTGTACATTGTTCACAAAAAATGTACTGAATGTCTGTCATGGCCTAACTCACCATGTACTTGCCGCCTAGTTATGTATTTGTATTTATGTAAGAGTAAAGGCAATTCAAATTAGCTTACAGCCTCTTCTTCAGCGGCTTGAGTTAGATGGGTCAGTTGTTCACATCACAGACTACTGTAACGTTACTCACACAGAGTCAACCGAAGCATCAAATTACAGTTGAGTGCTAGCTCTTATCCTGTGCAACCTTATAGTTTGATTTAAATTGAAGGAGATGTTGGTGGAAGAGCTGGAACAATGCTCTTGATCAAAGGTCTTATGTAAGCATCAGAGCTCATGACAGTGTTAGGGGTGGAAGGATTAAAGAAAGAAAGACGATAGACATTTGTTTCTTTATGGCAGACAGACCTAGTTTGCATTAGACAGATTTGTGTATATTCTGGGCATGGCTTTGCATGGGCTGCTGCTAGGTGTACCTGTACATTCTGCTGGTGTTTTGTCACTGACAGTATGGTTTGCGCCTTATCTACCAGGATGCTCACGTCATCATTTTCCTATTAATCATAGGAAAACATCCTCATCATTCCAGAGTCAGTCAGCTTTAGAATGAGCAGCACAACAGTGAACCGACTGGTTTCAATTGTGATGTTGAAACATTCATTGAACAGTAAAAAAGGAGCATGTAAACTTATCATTGACTGTATGAAAATAAGGAACGTATGCATGTTCATGTTAATATGAGTACTAAAGGACAGTATATAATTGAATGGGCTTAACTGGGCCAGTGTTCTACACTAACTTTTTCCACTGGTGGCACCAGCACATGATTTGGTCGCAACAATTTGTTTATACAAAAATGAATAATTGATAATGACCTGGGCCCAGTTTCCCAAAAGTATCTTAAGGCTAAGTTCATCGTAGGAGCAACGTTAAATCTCCAAGTGGTTTCCCAAAACCATCGTTATTAATGTTGCACTTAAACACTCGTAATCAAACGCCAGCCTCAGACCACTTAGAACAGCTAAGTGCGTTGTTAGATGTTTTTTTGCACTCCTGCATTACTTTATACACAGAAGATCTCCGCTGAACATAGAATCACATGGTTTATCAGTCTCTCTGTGACTGCCGATAACTTCAAAACAAAGTTGACTACAAATACAAAGTTGCCAATGTCTTTGCAATTGATACAAACAAGCGATGTATAAAAATATACTTCAAATGGAAACCAAGATGACTGCATTAAAATAGAAATACAGTAGGCTAAAGGCCTAGTTCAATCCCCTTTTGCCCTCAGAACAGCCTCAATTCATCGGGGCATGGACTACAAGGTGTCAAGCGTTCCACAGGGATGCTGGCCCATGTTGACTCCAATGCTTCCCACAGTTGTGTCAAGTTGGCTGGATGTCCTTTGGGTGGTGGACCATTCTTGATACACACGGGAAACTGTTGAGCGTGGAAAAACCCATCAGTGTTGCAGTTCTTGACACACTCAAACCGGTGCACCTGGCACCTACTACCATACCCTGTTCAAAGGCACTTAAATATTTTGTCTTGCCCATTCACCCTCTGAATGGCACATATTCTCAAGGCTTAAAAATCCTCCCCTCCGTTACACTGATTGAAGTGGATTTAACAGGTGACATCAATAAGGGATCATAGCTTTCACCTGGTCAGTCTATGTCATGGAAAGAGCAGGTATTCCTAAGGTTTTGTACACTCCGTGTATATTTCATGTTAAGTAAATGTAGTTATATTTTGCTACTTGTAGGCTACTGTCTGTAATATTTCATGATGTGTAGCTTAACGTGCGCAATGATGTGCCAAATCTGTGATTTTGTGCATTATTATTGGGTAAGCATTAGAATAAGCTGCCTCAATATTTGCAGCCGTAGGTGGTAATATCTCTCTAGGAGCTGATCCGTCGTCAGTATGTGAAATAATTATAATTTTAAGGGAAGATTTGATTTGAGTAAGCGGACCCGAGAGCAGCGCTGCCTTTCTTTCGATCCTATCAGTTCCAACGACTGTTCTCTCTGCGTGGTGTTTTGGGAAACGCATGTTACAAATTCGGCCATTGTAGGAAAGATACATCGTTAAAACACTCGTAAGCCTTACTTCCATCGCAATCGGGAAACCGGGCCCTGGCCTGTGTCCCTTAATGTACCTGCATTCCATATAGAACCAGGCTAATAATGACTAGTGGCGCAGTGGTCTAAGGCACTGCATCGCTAGCTGTGCCACTAGAGATCCTGGTTGGATTCCAGGCTCTGTCGTAGCCGGCCGCGACCGGGAGACCCATGGGGCGGCGCACAATTGGCCCAGCGTCGTCCAGGGTAGGGGAGGGAATGGCCGGCAGGGATGTAGCTCAGTTGGTAGAGCATGGCGTTTGCAACGCCAGGGTTGTGGGTTCGATTCCCACGGGGGGCCAGTATGATTTTTAAAACAAAATACAAATATAAATAATGTATGCACTCACTAACTGTAAGTCGCTCTGGATAAGAGCGTCTGCTAAATGTAAAATGTAAATGTATGACTAGCCATCTTTTAAATTAGAATGCCCTTATGTTCTCACATTGGTTTGGATATATTTACTGTAACAGTAAAGAAAGGAGACTGTTAAAATAAAGTGCAAAATGTATTTATTTCAGATTCCAAAGTGCCATGTGTTATTGTTCTGCGAAAATCCTCTAGAGGGCAGAATTAAAAAAATATATACAGTACCAGTAAAAAGTATGGACACACCTACTCATTCAAGGGTTTTCTTAATTTTTACTATTTTCTACATTGTAGAATAATAGTGAAGACATCAAAACTATGAAATAACACATATGGAGGAATCATGTAGTAACCAAAAAAGTGTTAAACAAATCAAAATAGATTTTAGATTCTTTAAAGTAGCCACCCTTTGCCTTGATGACAGCTTTGCACAGTCTTGGCATTCTCTCAACCAGCTTCATGAGGTAGTCACATGGAAAGCTAGCTCGCTCTCTCTTTCGCGCTCTCTCTCTTTCTCTCTTGCTTCTCCTTCATTTTTAAAGAAAATAATTAGTTCGAAACTGTTCAACTATTGTCTTTCTCTCTCTTTGATTAAACTACTCACCGCAGAAATGAGACAGTTCGGCCTCCAACACGGTGTCCTTACCAGGGCCCGACTGGTAAATTTGACCCCGCCCATTTATACATCAAAATCAAATATTACAGGCGGAGGCATATCATGTTGTTCACTTAGCCTACTACAGAGATGAGAAACATTTTCCCCAGCGCTTTTTATGGAAACCCAAAGGAATCATACCTAACTGCCCAGTGGCTTTCCATAGCTCCCCTACACACACCACGGTGCGCTCTGTCCATTGTGCTGACACAGCGCAGCGGAGATACAGATTTTTTTTGCGCCGACCTGTCATTCAATCATTTTAACTTTTTTGCTATTTTTATATAGAGACATAAAACTAAAACTGAGGGGGCACAAGTTTGAACTGAGGGGCTAAGCCCCCTTTAGCACCCTCGTGGAGACGGGTATGCCTGTCTATACCACTAGGACCAACATGCTCCTCAGACTGACATTCCTTTCTCACTCTGTGGCACGACAAGACACACCTGGTTATTGTGTGTGTGTGTGTGTGTGTGTGTACACGTTTAACTCTGGACAACTCACTTATTCTGACTCACCGATTCGCTGATTACTGACTCAGCCAAACAGAGACATTAAATAACTCTCTTTTGCTGTCAACACCTATTTCTGTGTGCTCAGGTCAAATTCCAGTTTGCCACACACCCCTCCCCTTATTCTGGTCTCGACATTTTAAATGATGCTGGAGACACGTTCCTCACACATAAGCAGTAACCTCATAAACATTGTCAGTATGTAGCAGTGTTCATTTTCCCTTCAACTGAAATCATTACGGTTCAGTATTTCTAACCACCCTCCTTAAACGCACACACTACCCAAACTAATGGACATGTGACCGCAAGGCAGAACGGCACATTCCAAACGAGTACTGGGTACATGGTACATATTGACGAACATTGTATTGGCGGAGCAAATAGAGGATCATAGCATAGCCACGAGGTAGATGGACACTTTGTCCAGGCCCTAAACACTATCCACTAACCTTTTGGCGATGCGGGGGCACAAACTTCCCTACATGGGCCTTTGCTGATGCAAGTAATGGAGCATTCTCCCGAACAATGCACAGTGGACAGTGGAGTTGTCTCTAGCCACCCCAGCAGTGACACAACTTCCGTGCCACACCAAGGAACATTTTGCGGTGCAGTAGTTTTCTCTCCATGCCTGGGGAAAGGGTCAGAGCACACCCTCTCCTCTCCAGGCTCCGGAGAGAGCTCGGTCATAATCAATTCAGTGTCAGTCAATGTTGGTATGAAAACCTCACACACCCCATCATAGGGCAGACACTCCTGCAGAGCAGGAGGAGCAGAAATGAGACAGTTCGGCCTCCAACAGTGTCCTCACCAGGGCCCGACTGGTAAATTTGACTCCGCCCTAATAAATCAAAATCTAATATTACAGGCGGAGGCATATCATGTTGTTCACTTAGCCTACTATAGAGATGAGAAGTGTTTTGTCCCGTTTTTTATGGAAACCCAAAGGAGTCATACCTAACTGCCCAGTGGCTTTCCATAGCCCCCCTACACACACCACGGCGCGCTCTGTCCATTGTGCTGACACATCACAGTGGAGATACAGATTTTATTAATGCCAACCTGTCACTCAATCGTTTGTTTCAAATTTGAACTGAGGGGCTAAGCCCCCTTTAGCACCCTTGTGGAGACGGGTATTTACATTTACGTCATTTAGCAGACGCTCTTATCCAGAGCGACTTACAAATAGGTGCATTCACCTTATAGCCAGTGGGATACCACTAGGACCAACATGCTCCTCAGACTGACATTCCTTTCTCACTCTGTGGCACAACAAGACACACCTGGTTATTGTGTGTGTGTGTGTACGTGCGTTTGGAACTCCGGACAACTCATTCATTCTGACTCACAGATTTGCTGTTTACTGACTCAGCCACACAGAGACATGAAATGGTCCTGTTTTACAGTCAACTCCTATTTCTGTGTGCACAGGTCAAATTCCAGTTTGCGCAAGGGTTTTCTCGTGAGATAATTGACTGAAAAGGGAACCAGTCTTAACTTCCTGTACTTCAACTTGGCTCCTGAGATGCACAGTCTAGTAGTGGAGCCCCCCATCTAACCTGCCAACAAGATGTACTGTAGACAAAAAATTTGATTTGAAAGGCTGCTGTGGCAGCTGCATGTGGCTATGAGCAGCACACAGAAACAGTCTGGTTCTTTTCAAGTGCCAGGTCCTCTGAAATTATCCCATGATGTTTTCACTACAGAGAGTCAGTTGTTCCATCAGGGGATTATTAGTTTAGCCAGTGATCCATTACACTGGTCCACCATGGACACCTGCAGCAGCTCTGACATCACCGCTTGGCTTCCCCACTCATCTCATCTCAGACCAGCTCCCAGGGTCATTCATTTTACATTTTAGTCATTTAGCAGACGCTCTTATCCAGAGCGACTTACAGTTAGAGTGCATACGTTTTCATACTGGCCCCCCGTGGGAAACGAACCCACAACCCTGGCGTTGCAAGCGCCATGCTCTACCAACTGAGCTACATAGCGTTTCAGCAAGCCATGACACCCACCATCTCAGATTGTTGTAAAATCATTTCTATAGTTAAAGACGGATATGATTAGGATTCCTGAAACATTATTTGGTTTACATTTTATTTGATCTCTGAGAAATTAAGCTAATTGATTGCAACCAAATTGGCCCTTTTAATTTATAGGATTCACATTATATTCCACAAATTATAGTACCCAACATCTGATTTGGACCAAACTTCTTCCTACCATTGAGTAAGACATGAGGAATCCAATAATATGGTCAAAAGCCACCCACGGACCCCCCACACCCCATGCCAATCCCACCCCAACAACCGGTATACAGTGTCAGTTCTCTATGTCTGACAAGAAGTATGGAGCTGCGGCTTCGAGTATTACTTATTCACCATTTGTAATGTATTCCCTGTGAATCTGGTGACGTTTTCCCCTCCCCTGTTTAGAGAAATTAGCCATTGAAGTTGCTTGCATTATTTACCATAAATTAGTGTGAAAGTACCATATTTTGCCCGCTAGGTGCCGCTGTTCCTTCTACTGCCACCACACCCTTTTGTCAATTTTGCTGGTTTATTAAATTAATCATTAAAATTAAACATTTTCTTTCCAACTTTTGGTAGAAAGCCAATAGCTTTTGCTCATGATGAAAATACATTGTGTGGGGTGTGGGAGGTCCGTGGGTGGCTTTTGGTCATTTTATTGGATTCCACATGTCTTACTCATTGTTAGGAAGAATTAAGGTCCAAATTGGATGTTAGGTACTATATTTATTGAAGATTATATGAATCATATAAATTAAAATGGCAAAAAAAAAATCTCAGAGATCAAATAATATTTCAACAAAATAATGTTTCAGTAATGCTAATTGGATCTGTTTCTACAGCAATCTGAGATGGTGAGTGTCGAAATCCTCTTGTGCTTTTTGAGGTGGAATGACTCCCAAAGGCTTTTTATCCCCAGTTAGTACAATTACCCCACCCCCACTTATAAGTAGCAGAAAACAAGTGGAGTTAATAACCCCTCTATCATTTATCCTTTATCTCAGGCATATTTCCTGCCTAGCTGCAGACAAGCTTTTGTCATTAGGAAATTAGTAAATCGTCTTAATCTCCCGCCCAAGCAACAGCCCAGTCCAATGACATCATCTCCAGTCCCAGTGAGGCAATGCTATCTCAGTAAACACTCAGCGTTAGTACACTACAGACGCTGGGATTAGAGGGGCTGGGCTACTGTGGCTAATAATAACGCTGTCAGGTTTACAGGGGGGTGAATTGTTTGTTCTCAGGGCACCATTGAGAATAAGACCATGGTATCAATTGGTCTCCCCTGAATAAATCAAAGTAAAACACATTTTAAAAAATCATGACTCCTACCACCGTAGCCAGTCAAGCTCTCACATAGGCTATCCAGTTTAAACCAGGAAGGGAATGATTTTTTTTGCAGTTTAATTTCTCTGATAGGAAATCATTCTGAATGAACATTCTGAATGTGGTTGCGTCTGCAAAGTGGGTGTGTTGAGGAAATTAATTGAAATAGCCTTCCTTGTTCTGCTGTGTTTGGACATCAGCACTTAAACAGACACACCCTCAGCTTTTCAGCTTTCTGATAGCAGCTGCCATTGCTCTTAATCATCACTGTGTGTTTTATGTCTGGAATGGTCTAAACCTATTGTTGTTGCCCTGAAACCCTTTTTATCGGTGGAGAGGGATATGTGGTGTTTTGATTGACTTTATCACCCAGTCCCACCCCTAGTGGAGTCCACATTCGGATGGATCTGTTCTGTTTCCTGACTCCCTGTGTGTGGGTCTCTCTGCCTCCCTCTCTTCTCCATGCTCACCCCTCTATTCAACCCAGTGAATGGCTCCAAGCTGCCATTTGTGCCCATGCCGTCAGTCTCTCTGTGTCTGGGGGCTGAATGGTGCCCAATGTGTGGCGGAAATAATAAGCCTGGCCTTGCCCCTCTGCCTGCCTGCCTGCCTGTGAGTTTTTTAGAGTTGGTGTGCGTGTGGACTGAGGAGTGTGTGTTTGTGATGGGTGTTGTGCAGTGCACTGAGTGGCAGGCTGAAGGGGACACAATGGGGTCATTAATGGCAGTGTGGTGGTGTGCCTCTTGTATCCTCACATGTCTGAGACCATAGCCTGATAGCCTGTTGGCAGTGTCCTTAATGTCCCCAACACTGTCCCCTCTGTCTCTGTGACACTCTCCTCACTGTCTGTGTCATCCTCTATAGACCTGCTGTCTGTCTGCTTCCATTTCCCTTCAGCTTCCACATGTTGATGTGTAATTCACCTCTTGTTAAATTACTCTATTTTCATCAGCTGAATAAAATGACAATTCGCTGTTATTGTCTTACCTTCCTCTAAAGGCTCATTTTCACCTCGCTAATTGAGCTTGATAATCACTTCCTCTTAAATCATTTGTCAGCCTTGCGTGTGATCACACCGCTTTCTAACAGAGCGGTAGCAGGTTGTTTGTAAGCTACTCTCCAACTGTATGTTGTTTGACGGTAACTCTTGGCCTGATTTCTATAAGTGTGCTGTAATCAGGTCTGTATTTAGTGTATTTACTGTGACTCTGGATAATCTAGGTCATGTTCATGACAGAATCTCATAAATCCTATGGGTCCAGCCTCAGTTTGAACTGGGTCAGAATCAGAGCTGTGTGTGGAGTTAGAGGCCGGTAATCTTTGATCAGTGTTTAACATGTATATACACACACACACACACACACACACACACACACACACACACACACACACACACACTGTGGGGAAGGAAGGATTAGCAGGCTGGGCTGTGTTAGATGGAGCAGATCAATTGGATTCCACCAGCCTGGGCTAGCCCGGCTGCACCGCCTGCAGTTCCATGTTGTCCTCCTGCAGCAACTCCCCCTGCCCACCACACCCAATCAGCAGCTGAATGCTCTTCTCTCCCTCCAGGCTAGGCCCAGACCATGTGTTATGTCACACTGGTTTTCCCACAATGGATTTTCTTCTGGAGTAATATTATTTTCTCAGCCACAGGGTAAATACGTACTGTTATCAATGTGTCTTGTTGTATTTTTTCAACTCCAATTCTGGTAAAAGGACAATTCATATGAATGTTGAATATAGGGAAGTAGAATGATTAACTGATACCTTCCTAGAATTGAAAAGCAGACCTAAATGTTTTAAGGCTTATAGCTCCCTCTTGTGGTGTAAGAAGCAAAGTGAAACTCGGTGAACAAAGAGAAAAGTAATATGTCCATCTAGTGGTGGTCTGTGCACTCTCTGAGTCTGAAGTGTACTGATCAGTATGCCTACTTTTCTGATGCCTTTTATATGCTGAATACAGAATTTAGTTTAAAAAAACCTGTGATTCTAAATCTAGATGAGCTCTTAATTTTTTCAGTCATTGGCATGGATGATTTGTGCTTGCACATGTGTTTATGGCCTTATCACATGAAGGGCCTGTGTTGGTTTGATACATTCTCAGTCTTTAACCTACTTCTGTGTGTGGCTCTAAAGGACAGAGGAATAGACTTGCCCATGCCCCTCCAGGTTTACTCTGGCATACCTCCACAGGCCTAGCTAAGACTGGACCAGGAGAGGTAGGGAGGGCCAGTGATTTGGGCCTGAGAGGGACAGTGAAGACCTAAACTCTGTCTCTCTCTGTCATTCTGCTGGGTGGGGCACACACTACAGGAGATGAGAGGGGGTGCCAGGGATAATTGTCATGGTAGTGTCATGGTGCTTGTTGTGTGCTGCTATTTATAGCCCCCTCTGTATCCCAGCAGCTGTCCCCCTTCCATCTGTCCCCCTCCCCGCCCTCCCAGCATTCCACCCCGGGTCCTATCGCGTTACGTTCCACCTCTGATCCTCAGACAGACAGAGCCCTAACCCAGCCCTGCCTGCAGTGCTAGCTGGGACGTTTTCAGCTCCTGTGGTTCTACTCAACCTTCTACTCTACCAGGACTAGCAACCGCGTTCTTCTCAAACCCACGTCCAATCCTTCCCTGATCCGGTTAGGGAGACAACACTGATCGGGCCTCCAGACGACACAAGGTAACAGAAGAGTGGCCGAGACTCTGTAAGGGCCTGGTAGGGTGGTCCGTTCGGAGTGTGTCTGTCTGCTGTACCATGACCAATAGTGCTCTAGTTGCATCTCAGAATGGCCTCCTCTGCTGCTGGTAACTATTAATAGGAGTGGAAGCTGTCTGATGAAAGCTAGGGCAGGATGGTGAAACACGTTACTGCGCCACTCATTTCAGCCCTGCTGCTTATAGAGAATGCCCAGCATGCCCACTTTCTGTACTGCACACTCTGTGGCTGTCATGTACCACCGTTTTGAGCTTGTTTTGGGCTGAGATGACAGTTGGCAATGTTCTTGGCTATAACTGAATGGTAAATCTGAATGAAACAATATTGGAGATGGAGACACAATATTGGAGACTGTGTAATACTCTAATGAAGGCCTTTAGAGGTTGACCTGGTAGCATGTTTACAAAGGATAGCCAGGTCCACAGATCTGTGTAGTGCCTCCTAGGTGCGGTGTCCATGTCAGTTACACGTCTATGTTATCATTTATTGGCTGACTGTTTGCTTCTTGTGATGTCATCAACATGAGACAAATCCATATGTTGTTTGTGGTTTTGACTACATGGTATACAGCTACGGACAGAATTGACTTTTCGTAGCAGGTTAGGAGAACTTACGAACTTGCAATTTATGCCTCACTTCCGTCCGTAGCTGTATACCATCTAGCCACAACCGTTGTTTGTGTGTATGACTATTTGCTTGCTTCTATTTTGGCCTGTACCCTTTTTTCTCCAAAATGGAACCAATGCAAATCCTAAATTCTTTACTTTAGGGGCAGTTACTACTGACACAAATCTGAGGTCTGGTGACAATTGATTCTCCTGTGGTCACCTTTCACTGACCTTTCTCTTAACTCTCATAACAACATAGAGAAACCACAGGATGTCACCTGATGCACTGAACAAAATAAATTGAGTCTGATATGGCAGTGATAAAGTCAGTGACACTCTTAGCCTGCAGATTAAACCACTGGTATGTCCGACATTTACACTCTAATAACAGGCAGACCTAATGCAGCATTCACAGCATTGCACTACTTGACGGTAGTAAACTGAAGTGTTTGCCTCACATATATCAAATATATGACATATTGTAGTCAAATAAAAGCAGAGGAAAATATTTGAATATATAATGATAACTGTAGCTGTCATCTATTGATATTGAAATAATTTTTTGATGAAATAAGAATATTTGCAAAAGGTTGATCTATTTCTATAGTGTGAATGTGAACTGATGTCCTGTCTCCCTGAGGTATCCTTGTCTCTCCTGTCTCCCTGTACTGTATGTATCCATTTCATCCTGTTCTTCATGTCTTCTGTCCTCAGTGCTGCCTCAGACTGCATGGTCCTACTGCCCTGCTGGTAGTAGTTAGAGTGAAGAAAGACGCCAGTCCTCGCCCCCCTACCTACCTGTCCACCCCGAAACACACTCCCTCACTCCATCCTCATATCCTCTCCTTCTACTCTCTATCACTTTTCTCTTTCGTTCTGTCTATATCTACATCACACTCTTTCTCTCCCTCCTGCCCCTCATCTCCACTCTCCCGGTTCAGCCCATGACTTCTGGGCTACTACCATGGCTTACAGTTCACGCTTTTCATTCTGGCGGCAAAAGGGAAGTCTTGTTTTACCTTTATGTGTTTTCACCGATGCCTTCAGTAGATTACTGCACATTTACTGTTGTCAGCTGAGCTTTATGCTGAAGTGGAAGATTCTCTTCTCTGTCGACAGAGGAAGGATGTTATTGGTAGAGATATGCATGTTGTTCTTGCATGAATAAGCTAAACTAAAGTTCTGGGTTTGATCGGCCTCTCTTGACCCTCCTCTCTTGTAGGTTGAAGTTGAAACCAAGCCAGCCTCAGATGTAAGTGTAACATCGCTGTGTGCTTTTGGATAATAGCATCTAACAATCTAGAAGTAGGTCCCTTAAAGATTTCTTCTCTCAGCCAAGTGGCACGCTTTCACCCGTGTCCTTTTCAGTTTTCAGGGTGTTAGATGGGTTTTTCACAAGACTGTCATCCCTTCAGCCGTTAGTTGGGTTTACAATATAGCACCATATTGCCATGCAGTAGTGGTGTCACCTGCAGGTCTTGATGTAGTCACAGAGTAATAAACAGTACAGGGAGACTAATACTGGGCAAACCGTGAGACAGCCATCCACAGATTCCATCTGAAAGAGGTCTTTATAATGGGGGACCTGTATAAGCCAACATAAACAACATTTATTCTGATGATGACAATCTGTGAGAAAGGAATTCTTCCCGTCATGGTTTATGATCGGAGGTATTATAGCTTATCTCTGTGTAGCGAAATGAAATATAAAAAGTAGAAACATTGATGTGTATAAATTACTCACATCAATAAAGTCAGACATGTAGTTTGTGTGCTGGTGGATGTTTGACACAGCTGTCCTTCCTGTAGAGTAGACAGCTGCTTGGTAAATAAGACTACAGGATGGCAAACAGCCACTCTAAATAACATAACTATAGCATTGGCTTTGGCCAGTGAACAATTATGGTGCTTAGTTTATGAAACACTATTCTAAAGCTTTGGGTCTCCTATACAGTATCTCTGATATTGGCTCCTTCTTACCTATACCTGTGTGTGTGTCCAGTCTGACGGTGAGGAAGTTGAAACAGAAGCAAGTGGTGACCCACAGCCGGTGACATCATCAAGCAGCGACACAACCAGAAGTGACAGTGCCATGGGAGGCCCTGACCCACCAGCTGCCTCCTCCTCCAGGCAGGAGAGCACAGAGGACCAGGGTCCCACTCAGAAGAAGGTGGTGAAGGTTATTAGGAGGGTGGTGAGGAAGGTAGTGCCTGGGGTGGAGGAGCAGCCTCAAGCCCCCAGCACAGAGCCTCCTAAAGCTGCCCCTATAGCCACATCTGTACCCAAGACTGCGCCCCTCTCTGGCAAGAAGGATGAGAAGGATGACATCTCCATGGGTCTGGCCAGCCTGATGGGCCGAGGGAGGACCAAGGATCACCGGCCTCGCACCCGCACTCAAGACCGCAAGGAGGACAAAGAGGAGGAGAAGGAACAGGAGGAAGGGAAGGAAGTAGAGCGCCAGGAGCCTCCAGCGGAAAAAGCCACCCCAGCTCCCCCCACCCCAGCTCCCCCCAAATCAAACCCCATCATCCCTCCAACAGGGTTCATACCCACACCTGCACCCAAAGCCAACCCCCTCGCCCCTCCTCCAGGCTTCATCCCTGCACCCAAACCCAAAACCAACCCCCTTGCCCCCCCTCCAGGTTTCATCCCTGCCCCTGTGCCAAAAAACAACCTTTTTGCCCCCCCTCCAGGCTTCATTCCTGCCCCAAGACATAATTCCCTTGCCCGGCCCCCAGGTTTTATCCCTGCCCCGAAATCCGACCCCCTTGCCCCCCCTCCAGGGTTCGTCCCTGCCACTCGCTCATGGGCTGTAAAGAAACCAGAGGTACAGAGTGTGTGCTCTCAGATTGCCTTACTAAAGAGAGTATTACATCATTCAATGTAGCATGTGGTTCTGATGTGTGCACTGAACACCTATTAACCCATTCTGTGTGAAATTAACACAATTAAGAATTATGCCTATGGATTTGATCATACACTATATCTAGAAAAGTGTATAAAATCGAGCACACAGCCACGCAATCTCCATAGACAAACATTGGCTGCCCCTGTCAACTGTGAAGTGGAAACGTCTAGGAGAACAACGGCTCAGCCGCGAAGTGGTCGGCCACACAAGCTCATAGAACGGGACCGCCAAGTGCTAAAGCACTGTCTGTCCTCAGTTGCAACACTCACTACCGAGTTCCAAACTGCCTCTGGAAGCAACGTCAGTACAATAACTGTTCGTCGGGAGCTTCATGAAATGGGTTTCCATGGCCGAGCAGCCGCACACAAGCCTAAGATCACCATGTGCAACGCCAATAGTCGGCTAGAGTGGTGTAAAGTTCGCCGCCATTGGACACTGGAGAAGTGGAAACGCGTTCTCTGGAGTGATGAATCACACTTCACCATCTGGCAGTCCGACGGACAAATCTGGGTTTGGTGGATGCCAGGAGCATACAACGAAATTCTAGACAATTCTGTGCTTCCAACTTTGTGGCAACAGTTTGGGGAAGGCCCTTTCCTGTTTCAGCATGACAATGCCCACGTGCACAAAGCGAGGTCCATACATAAATGGTTTGTTGAGATCGATGTGCAAGAACTTGACTGGCCTGTACAGAGCCCTGAACTCAACCCCATCGAACACCTATGGGATGAATTGGAACATCGACTGCAAGCCAGGCCTAATCGCCCAACATCAGTGCCCGACCTCACTAATGCTCTTGTGGAAGCAAGTCCCCGCAGCAATGTTCCAACATCTAGTGGACAGCCTTCCCAGAAGAGTGGAGGCTGTTATAGCAGCAAAGGGGGGACAACTCCATATTAATGCCCATGATTTTGGAATGAGATGTTCGACGAGCAGCTGTCCACATACTTTTGATAATGTAGTGTATGTCTCTCCACAGGATCTGTCTTGTCTTGGCTGCAATGGTAGAAATTAAACTGCTGCTTCATTAATTTGCGTCAGCAAAGTGCTAACTGGCTACTAACTGACTCATTTACTTCAAACAGTAGTCTTGCTGCAGTGAGAAAAGTGGAGAAAGGGTAAAAAAGTAGTGAAAACTTAAATAAAAGGTATTATTTCCTACTTCAGCCTCAGTAGTTATAAGGGTCTGGTCATGGCTGGTCCACAGAGAGCCAGGCTGGTCTGAGGCACTGATCCATTACTCATTAACACCAGGCTCTGGGAAACACTATCCAGACTGGCCTAACACTAGACCACTGAGGACAACTACTAATGGCAGCCTTATTAATGAAGAATAACCACTGAACATTGCAGTGAATAATGTACCAAAATGTTGGGAAGATCCTTGTCCAAAATGTGAGGATTTTGTTTAAACTGGAATGGGCTTGAGGAACTCTGTGTGCATATAGGATTTGAGCATGATGTGATTGAGTGTGTTGTCCTTATCAGGAGCATGGTGTGTGGAACACCTTATGTTAGAGGTCACTGACTCTCCTGTGTGTGTGTGTGTGTGTGTGTGTGTGTGTGTATTGATATATCAAGGTGAAGGCAGCTTCTGGTCCCTCTGCCGCCCCTGCTGGGAAGACCTCCTCTGGGAGTGCTCAGTCCCAGCCTCAGGGCACCCCTGGCTCCAAAGAACAGGTGTGTGTCCTGCAGCTGGTATGCTTCTGATTGGCTAGGTGTTGTAGATTTTAGAATATGCAGTGCAATGGTAAATTACAGTAATCTTTTTTTTTAAAGTGACATAATGTAAGCTAGTTTGACTTCTGATATTTATTGGGAATCCCCCCCATTTGATTTAAAATAGCAACCTTTAGTCAGACATTAGATGGATCACAGTACAGTACATTACCTGGGCTTGGTCAAAGGAAATGACACATGTACAAGGGGGCCCCAACATGCATAACAAACTTTTTAGAAGTACCATGGCATCAATAGACTCTGGAGTGGCTGGGTGGGGACTCACCGGTGTTGGTGATGTGACATCCTGTAGGTTCCAGAGCTGGTCCCTACAGACGAGAACCACAGGCGTCTGAGGAAGATCCTCACCGGAGCTGGCTCTACCGTAACTTCACCTCTCTCTTTCAGCCTGTGTGTCTGCCTGCTCTGCTGTGCTATTACCCAGTCTTACCCTGTGATGGGCCTGGCCACCCTGCTGTGCTATTACCCAGTCTTATCCTGTGATGGGCCACCCTGCTGTGCTCCAGCATGGGGACAGGTGCACTGTCTCATGTGGCCCCAATCTGGTGTTGACCACTAGCAACAGGGTTTGAATTATGGGGTGCCCTGTGGCGCTGTAATTGGAACACTGACTAGCAGCATCCATTTTATGTCTTTCAGCTTAGAGCTCAGAGTCTATGTCAGTCACATGGCCTCCTAGCATCATGACTAAGGAGTTCTCCCTAGTCATATGGATAAGGGTTCATATGAATGGAGGTCCCTTGTGGGTCATGTGTGGGTTCATGGTGGGCACTGGGTAGCACTATCTCTCTGCCTGGGAGGAGCCTTGGGTGTGACTTCACAGCTGGGTTTTCAAACTCAAACTTCATGTAAGGCAGTGCTATAACTAACTAATTACAACATGTTTGTACAGTCACAATATAGAATTTTGTCAAGTGAGAAAATTCTAATTATTTTGATATGCTTGTAACGCCAAGGTAGTTAGTGGGTTCGATCCCCGGGACCACCCATACACAAAAATGTATGCACGCATGACTGTAAGTCGCTTTGGATAAAAGCGTCTGCTAAATGGCATATTATTATATTATTATTATATGACATAGTACACACGGCTTTACATCTGTACCTAGACTCCTCTCCTCTCCTCTCTCTCCTCTCTTCTTTCTTTGTCCCTTCTGTTTTCTCAACAGGCAATATCATTACTCAGTCATGTCCTCATTCACATATCTATGTCCTGACATTTATGTATTCTGTCCTTTTGACATTCACTTTCTGACAAATGGGTGTTCATTTCCCTTGAAGTTGATGTCTGTTTTTAACCACTTGGTGAGGATATTGTGTTCTTTGATGTTGGATTGAGACTGAACAGTTGATCCCAGATCACAGCTGTCACATCCACTCTAAAAAACACTGTGATCTGTTTTTAATATCTCCCTTTCTCTCATCTCCTTGCTCCTCCTTCCCAACTTCTACTGTCTCATCTCTTCTCCCCTCTCCTCTGTGTGTTGCTCTGCTGTCTGCTGCTGTCCTGGTGGCCGTGGCTATCCGGTGGTCTCCTCATAGCTACTATCTGTCCCCTGTCACACCGCTCCCCAGGCTGGCCACTCACCCACCGCCCTCACACAAGGCCTGGCTGGACTGTGTGCTCGTGTCTCGTGTTGGGGTGTAAGCCTGCTCTCCTTAACTGACCCCGCCGTCCCCTACCCCTGTCTCACCCACCTAGGGTTCTGCCTGCACCCCTTACTCATTCCCCACTATGTTGTTATGGACTGAATTTTTTCCCTATGTCCGTGCAGCAGTGCTGGAAGTCCCAGTAATATGACCTAACCACTCCCACAGAGACAGGCTCTGCTGGACTTAGTAACTTAGACTGGTAAAGCTAGAAGGATTAGCATCTTCTTTCAGTTGTTTTTTTCCACAGCAAACGTGTGGGTGTCAGTTATTTTCTTCATCTGCATGTGTTATCCTACCCTCTACCAAAATTCATTGAAGATACTTGTTACATGGTTGTTGGCATGTTTGAGCATGCAGTATGGACTTCAAAGTTGGCCTCTGACCTTGATTAAACCCAACTATTCCTGCCCTCCTCCAGACACAGTTGGATCAGGACCCCGTGGCCCTCCTGCAGGCGGCCCACACGGCCGCCTCTCAACCCAAGGTCTGGCCACTGCTATGCCTGATTGCAATACCCCATGCATCTCTCTGTCCCTTCCCTGGAGTGTTCTGTTGTGTGTAAATCACAGAACCAACATCCTCAGCTGGGATTTTGTATCTGTGATGATAAACCAGTAGAATAGTGAGAAACTCATGAAATACATGACTTATTAAGCCCTTTTTAACTGACGGTGAAGTGAGTTCCTCAGTATTCTACCCTTTCTAGTAGGTTTGCAGTGAGTGTCTATGCTTTACCAGTGATGTGGCTTGCTTTTCAGTATGATTTTCAGATCGTGTTAGAGGAAAACCTAGTAACTCAAATTGCATGATGTGTCCACAGATGAATTGTCATAGGATATGTGTCTTTAGTTTGCTCATATTTTACTGTAGATCAACCACATTCTTCATAAACATTGTGGTGAAGTGATGTGGTACTGATGTGCAGCCAGTCCAGTCATGTGTTGTGTTGTGCTGTGTTATGTTGTGGCGTTATGGAGCATGCTTTATTCATGAGTCCATATCCTGTTATCGTCAGTGAGAGTGGGCTCTCAGTAGTTTGGTTACAGAGAGTGATCTGATGGTAAACACACAGAGTGGGGACCAGGGGCCTGCCTAGTGGGTCATGAGGGGATGCTAGGTGTGGAGTGGGGGGTTTTGGAGGGTGAAGGGGTGGGCAGTTGGGTCAAATGTTGCGTGGGGAAGAAATAACTCCTCGCTTAAGGAGATGGTGAAACCAGAGCTCAGTCCACACCTGTTCATGTTCTCCTGTTCAAAGATGTCAGGTTACTGCGGAGACGATGCCCCCTCCACTGGTGTTATTAATTCATCTAGCTAATTATTCTCTCTGGGTATTCACCTCTGCTCCTGCCTTTGAGCGTTATAGCAGTGTCCTAACCCTGTCTGTCCTCTCTCCTAGGTGAAGTCCGAGGAGCAAATAGCTGCTGAGAAGGCCTGGTACGGCACAGAGAAAGTATGGCTGGTTCACAAGGATGGATTCTCCTTGGGTTAGTAGAACTGAATCACTACGTCATTCACCACAATAGGGGCCAAATTAAAGCATATTACATTTACTTGTAAATCACAGATTCCATTTGTTGATTTATCTGACAGAAAGAGTAAACAAAATGTGTATTGATTGTGCACTATTTTACACTTGCAACCTAGACAAACACAACGTTTGAGATGACTCAGTCTGTGGCTAGTCAGTGGCTGTAGATCATATTGACCCTGTTCTGACTGGTCACCACAGCGACCCTGTTGAAGACGGAGCCAGGCAGTCTGCCAGAGGGGAAAGTCAAGATCAGACTGGAGAGCGACGGCTCGTTGCTGGATGTGGATGAGGATGATGTGGAGAAGGTAAGCCTAAAAGATATATACATGCTGTTTAGCCCCAGCAGTGCACCAAACATTTTCTCATATTGATTTTTTGGCTCATTATCTGAAGTCTGTGATGTATGATCCCCTTGACCTCTGACCCCTGTGTGTAGGCCAACCCTCCATCGTTTGACCGCGTGGAGGACCTGTCCTCGCTGCAGTACCTCAATGAGTCCAGTGTGATGCACTCTCTGCGCCAGCGCTACGGGGGCAACCTCATCCACACCCACGCTGGGCCCAACATGGTGGTCATCAACCCCATCAGTGCCCCCTCCATGTACTCTGAGAAGGTACAGTCCTGGGTGGAGCCTGGGGTTAGCAGGATAGGGGAGGGGATATCATCTAGGAGAGTAGCAAGTAGACCAGAAAGAGCAAGTAGGACTGGATTTGTTTAATTCTTGAGATTTTATATGGTGAGAATGCACTCTCCCTCTCTCTCTCTCTCTCTCTCTCTCTCTCTCTCTCTCTCTCTCTCTCTCTCTCTCTCAGGTGATGCACATGTTTAAGGGGTGCAGGAGGGAGGACACTGCACCTCACATCTATGGTGTTGCCCAGTCAGCCTATAGGAACCTGTTGACCACGCGTCAGGACCAGTCCATTGTGCTGCTGGGCAAGAGCGGCAGCGGCAAGACCACCAACTGTCAACACCTGGTCCAGTACCTGGTCACCATCGCTGGCAGCACTGGCAAGACCTTCTCTGGTAGGTGTCGAGGGGAAAGAACATGCAGTAAGTTAGAACACAGTTTAGGGAACAACTTGTTTTTATTCTTCATTTAATAGTCCACTATTTGCCTGATATTTACTTGCAGCATGTATGTACTATTTGGTTTGTTTCTGTGTGTCTCCCAGCGGAGAAGTGGCAGGCGGTCTACACCATCCTGGAGGCCTTTGGGAACAGCTCCACCTCCATGAATGGGAACGCCAGTCGCTTTTCCCACATCGTGTCCCTGGACTTTGACCAGGCTGGCCAGGTGGCCTCGGCCTCCATTCAGACCATGCTGCTGGAGAAGCTAAGGGTGACCAGGCGGCCAGAGGGAGAGTCCACCTTCAATGTCTTCTACTACATGATGGCTGGAGCTGACAGTTCTTTAAAGTAAGCTGTCATCTTCCTCAGACCTCTGTGTAGAGTGAACCTTTACCTAAACCCTTCTCTCTCTCTCTCTCGCCTTTCTCTCTCTTGCCTCTCTCTCTCTCTCGCCTCTCTCTCTCTCTCGTCTCTCTCTCTCTCTCGTCTCTCTCTCTCACTCTCTCTCTCGCCTCTCTCTCTCTCTCGCCTCTCTCTCTCGCCTCCCTCTCTCTCGCCTCTCTCTCGCCTCTCTCTCTCGCCTCTCTCTCTCGCCTCTCGCCTCTCTCTCTCTCTCTCTCTCTCTCTCTCTCTCTCTCTCTCTCGCCTCTCTCTCTCGCCTCTCTCTCTCGTCTCTCTCTCGCTCTCTCTCTCTCTCTCTCTCGCCCCTCTCTCTCTCTCGCCTCTCTCTCTCTCTCGTCTCTCTCTCTCGCTCTCTCGCCCCTCTCTCTCTCTCTCTCTCTCGCCTCTCTCTCTCTCTCTCGCCTCTCTCTCTCTCTCGCCTCTCTCTCTCTCGCCTCTCTCTCCTCTCTCATCTCTCTCTCTCTCCTCTCTCTCTCGCATCTCTCTCTGTCGCCTCCCTCTCTCTCTTTCTCTCGCCTCTCTCTCTCTCGCCTCTCTCTCACTCACTCTCACTCTCTCTCTCTCTCACTCTCACTCTCTCTCTCTCGTCTCTCTCACTCTCCCTCTCTCTCGTCTCTGTCTTTCTCTCTCTCTCGCCTCTCTCTCACTCTCTCTCTCTCTCTCTCTCGCCTCTCTCTCTCTCTCGTCTCTCTCTCGCTCTCTCGCCCCTCTCTCTCTCGCCTCTCTCTCTCTCTCTCTCGCCTCTCTCGCCTCTCTCTCTCTCTCGCATCTCTCTCTCTCGCCTCTCTCTCCTCTCTCTCATCTCTCTCTCTCGCCTCTCTCTCTCGCATCTCTCTCTGTCGCCTCTCTCTCTCTCTTTCTCTCGCCTCTCTCTCTCGCCTCTCTCTCACTCACTCTCACTCTCTCTCTCTCTCACTCTCACTCTCTCTCTCTCGTCTCTCTCACTCTCCCTCTCTCTCGTCTCTGTCTTTCTCTCTCTCTTGCCTCTCTCTCACTCTCTCTCTCTCTCTCTCGCCTCTCTCGCCACTCTCTCTCTCTCTCTCGCCTCTCTCACTCTCTCTCGTCTCTCTCTCTTTCTCGCCACTCTCTCTCTCTTTCTCTCTCTCGCCTCTCTCTCTCTCTCTCTCTCCTCTCTCTCTCTCGCCTCTCTCTTTCTCGCCACTCTCTCTCTCTTTCTCTCTCTCTCTCTCTCTCTCGCCTCTCTCACTCACTCTCACTCTCTCTCTTTCTCTCGCCTCTCTCTCTCTCTCGCCTCTCTCTCATCTCTCTCTCTCGTCTCTCTCACTCTCCCTCTCTCTCGTCTCTGTCTTTCTCTCTCTCTCGCCTCTCTCTCTCTCTCTCGCCTCTCTCGCCACTCTCTCTCTCTCTCTCGCCTCTCTCACTCTCTCTCGTCTCTCTCTCTTTCTCTCTCTCGCCTCTCTCTCTCTCGTCTCTCTCTCTCTCACCTCTCTCTTTCTCGCCACTCTCTCTCTCTTTCTCTCTCTCTCTCTCTCATCTCTCTCTCTCTTTCTCTCTCTCGCCTCTCTATATCTCTCGTCTCTCTCTCTCTCTCTCTCGCCTCTCTCTCTTTCTCCTCACTCTCTGTCTGTCCTTTATTTACTTGTGAGTATCTGTGTTGGTCAGACACTCTGAGTAGCTCTGTCAGGTATAGTCTTGTCATGGTGACTGACTCACAGCTTGTCTCTCCTTGCCTTCCCAGGACTGAGCTGCACTTTAACCACTTTGCTGAAAACAGCGCCTTCGGAATCGTGCCTCAACCCAAGGTAACTCTAGCCAGGGCCCCAAAGACCTTGTGGCAATGACGTTGTGGCAGGAAAGTTTTCTTTGGTTTTGAGTGAATAGACTCACACTATGATTTTTATAATAAAGACAGTCCATATAGACACCTGTTGTTTCTCCCCCCATGCTCACCCAGTCTGAGGACAAGCAGCGGGCCTCCCAGCAGTTCACCAAACTGCAGGCAGCCATGAAAGTCCTGGGGATCAGTGGGGAGGAGCAGAGGGCCTTCTGGCTGGTCCTGGGGGCCATCTACCATCTAGGGGCTGCAGGGGCCACCAAGGGTAAGAATTACAGTACACTACACACCAGGAGCCCACTCAGACACTGTGTCAGATGTTCATTCAGAGGCTTATAGTGTTAATGCAGCTGCATTCTGTATTTAAATTACATGAATCATCTACTACTAACAATGACAGATGCACGTTTTCTGTATTCAACAAAAATATTCTGAATTTACATAATGGAGTTGAAAGTAAAGTAAAGCAAAGAGACACTGGGTCTATTCCAAAATAACAGAGTTCATGATGCTGCAGCTGCCATCTATCTAGGGCCTTTATTTGTTTGTTTCAAGGAGCTTCTCAGGCAGAGAACATTTGTGAAAAAGACAGTTGTGAAGTCTAGAAGCACTGTCAATAATGCCAAGTTTCACTGTCTGCAGGGGAGATGTTAATTGCATTCCTTTACCGATCAGCCATGCGCAACACAGAACCAAAATGGTTGATGTCAGTTTGAGACAATCGGGCAACAACTGAAGAGTTTTAAGTGTTCCAGCTCAGGAGGCAACAAAATCCCAGCCCAACATCAGCCTTAAGCTGACTAAATGCCTTGCCTTGCTCCCAGTGTCTGCTTGCTGCTGTGCCTCAGCAGGGAACAACCCAGTGTGCTTGATTGCTATTTGCCTGACAGCCCAGAACAAGACAGATTGTTTACACTGTAGTAATGAAAACGGATGTGTGTGCAGCTGGAATGTTTATTCACATTGTCTAACGTTGCCTTCTCTGCAGTGTCAGTCATCGAGGAAATTGGTAATGAACCCGAACAAACACCCTTCTGGGTGTTTTTGTATCTTCTACTGTGTTGATCTCCTTTTCCTCTCTTCCTCTGAAGGGTTAATTGATATACTCCAATCTAAATATACACATTTTGTTGGGTTACGATCTGTCAGATGATTGACAAAAAAATCAGTCGGTTGCCACTTGGTGGAAATCAGTTACCACTTGTTGCCCTCTTGTAATACTACAAGATCTTAGTAGTGTTATAGAGAGTTTAGAAATGGGTGAGTTAATTGCAGGTTTGAAGAAACAAACGTCCCCATGATAAGCAGTGCAGTTTGACTAGGTAACACCAGAGGGCAGCATAGACCCATATTCATCATGAGTTGCAGTGTCGATACAGTAAAGAAGTGTATGACTTTATGCACCTCCTATCAGTAGATCTGACAATGAATGGGAGGTTGATTGGGTGTGCTGACAAGTGTGGGCTGTTTCATTCCTCAACTCTCAGAAGAGGTTTTTCAATAAAGCTCCTGAATGCAGTGTGTTAGTCAGACCCTCTTAAAGCATGCTCATTCTCCCCTGCATCTCGATGTGGCCTTGCTGCTGTTAAAGGGATAGTGCTGTGTGTGTGTGTTTGTGTGAGAGAAGGCTTATAATACACATTTATCCGATCAAAGTTGATCTGCTCATCCACATGGTTACTGTTGCTCCAACTGTTGTTCTGTTCTAACCACCTGTTCTTACTTACATGTTGCATGCTGCTCCCCTTGCATTGCAGATGCAGACAAAGGTAAAAACACCCTCTCCATATTGTTATGTTCTGCCTCTGTGCTTTTATCACTGTGAGCAGACATGGTGTCATTAGCATTTTAATGAAGTTCTCAGTCTTTCTCTTTGATCGTCTTCACAACTCTCTTGTTTGTCACAACACGGCAGCATGTGACACTGTCATAGGCCGATGAAACAGGGAGATCCCAGCATGCCTCAGTCAGAAGCCCAACTGTTTGATGTTCCCTAGTCAGTCACCCTCTTAAGTGTATGTGAAGGGTTTCTCTCCAATACCGCACTGAAATGAAAACCTACTCATATCCACCTACTCACACACTCACTCACTCACTCACTCACTCACTCACTCACTCACTCACTCACTCACTCACTCACTCACTCACTCTCATCACCCATCCACCAGATTAAAGTCAAACTTGGTTTGCAGACCGAGGCTTGTGTTTATGCAAAGTCATTGTACTTTGGAATGATAGTCCCTGTAATCATTTCCTGTGGATGAAGGACTTGTAGCTGTGAGAAAAATAACATTGAAAAAGTAGCAGCAAAAAGGCTTTTAGCTAATGGGACTGTGGACAAATGAGACAATTCTGGGTTTGTACCATTTGGATGCCCAGTACCGTGAATGTCCTTTGTAGGCTACATTTCACTGTCCTGATGAGGGTATTATTATTAGCTCTTATACCATCGCAGCTGTGTTAGCCTGGGGCAGGGTCGATTTAACCCAGAAATACACCTCCTACTCAGTAACTGTAGTCTCCTGTCGTGGATAGACACTGTATGACCCATGGTTATTGGCAGAGGAGATAATGGTGGTATTTCTGTCCGTCTCAGCCGGCAGGAAACAGTTTGCACGTCATGAGTGGGCACAGAAGGCTGCCTACCTGTTGGGCTGCACCCTGGAAGAGCTCTCCTCCTCCATCTTCAAGCACCATGCCAAGGGCACCCTGCCCAGAGCCAGCTCTATACGCCAGGGGACAGACGATGCAGCAGGAGAAGCATCAGGTACGCCTGGGACTACACACATGCACCAGCACCAGCTCATCACCTAGGGGAAACGACACACTTCTCTGAACGTTAAAGCTTATCTTAGTAATGACTACCACATAACCAGAGAGTTATTGATAGGTAGGTATAACAAAAATATATCAGGACAATTTTAGAAGTCCTCTGTGCGTTGCCCTTGAAATGATAATTGCATTCCATTGATTTTTCCACATGTACAGTACCTCTGAAAGTTTTATCAGAGGTTGACACACAGTTCGAAGGACATATACAGTCAGGGGAAAAAAGTATTTGATCCCCTGCTGATTTTGTACGTTTGCCCACTGACAAAGAATTGATTAGTCTGTAATTTTAATGGTAGGTTTATTTGAACAGTGAGAGACAGAATAACAACAACAAAATCCAGAAAAACGCATGTCAAAAATGTTATAAATTGATTTGCATTTTAATGAGGGAAATAAGTATTTGACCCCCTCTCAATCAGAAAGATTTCTGGCTCCCAGGTGTCTTTTATACAGGGTAACTAGCTGAGATTAGGAGCACACCCTTAAAGGAGTGCTCTAATCTCAGCTTGTTACCTGTATAAAAGACACCTGTCCCAGAAGCAATCAATCAATCAGATTTCAAACTCTCCACCATGGCCAAGACCAAAGAGCTCTCCAAGGATGTCAGGGACAAGATTGTAGACCTACACAAGGCTGGAATGGGCTACAAGACCATCGCCAAGCAGCTTGGTGAGAAGGTGACAACAGTTGGTGCGATTATTCGCAAATGGAAGAAACACAAAAGAACTGTCAATCTCCCTCGGCCTGGGGCTCCATGCAAGATCTCAGCTCGTGGAGTTGCAATGATCATGAGAACGATGAGAATCAGCCCAGAACTACACGGGAGGATCTTGTCAATGATCTCAAGGCAGCTGGGACCATAGTCACCAAGAAAACAATTGGTAACACACTACGCCGTGAAGGACTGAAATCCTGCAGCGCCTGCAAGGTCCCCCTGCTTAAGAAAGCACATATACATGCCCGTCTGAAGTTTGCCAATGAACATCTGAATGATTCAGAGGAGAACTGGGTGAAAGTGTTGTGGTCAGATGAGACCAAAATCGAGCTCTTTGGCATCAACTCAACTCGCCGTGTTTGGAGGAGGAGGAATGCTGCCTATGACCCCAAGAACACCATCCCCACCGTCAAACATGGAGGTGGAAACCTTATGCTTTGGGGGTGTTTTTCTGCTAAGGGGACAGGACAACTTCACCGCATCAAAGGGACGATGGACGGGGTCATGTACCGTCAAATCTTGGGTGAGAACCTCCTTCCCTCAGCTAGGGCATTGAAAATGGGTCGTGGATAGGTATTCCAGCATGACAATGACCCAAAACACACGGCCAAGGCAACAAAGGAGTGGCTCAAGAAGAAGCACATTAAGGTACTGGAGTGGCCTAGCCAGTCTCCAGACCTTAATCCCATAGAAAATCTGTGGAGGGAGCTGAAGGTTCGAGTTGCCAAACGTTAGGCTCGAAACCTTAATGACTTGGAGAAGATCTGCAAAGAGGAGTGGGACAAAATCCTTCCTGAGATGTGTGCAAACCTGGTGGCCAACTACAAGATGTGTCTGATACTGGTCAAATACTTATTTCCCTCATTAAAATGCAAATCAATTTATAACATTTTTGACATGTGTTTTTCTGGATTTTTTTGCTGTTATTCTGTCTCTCACTGTTCAAATAAACCTACCATTAAAATTATAGACTGATCATGTCTTTGTCAGTGGGCAAACGTACAAAATCAGCAGGGGATCAAATACTTTTTTCCCTCACTGTAGGTAGAACCGTATCAAAATAAAAATGGACAGTTAGCCTTTATTTTACCTTGCCTATGGCCTCCCTCCCTCCCTCCCTCCCTCCCTCCCTCCCTCCCTCACCAAACACACAGAGGTTTCTCCCTCCAGCCACCTCAGTAGCTATATTCCTGGATATGGTAGATGATTGTATCATAGCAGCTCTGTACTCTGAACCTTCCTAGATTACACTGTGCTTTATGGTCAGATTCAGACTTGTCAGAAGTTCTCAGATCAAACCACACAACATCCACATCAATGGCACTGGGCACCTGGTACCAGGGTTTCCCAAACTCTGTCCTGGGGACCCCAAAGGGTGCACGTTTAGATTTTTGCTCTAGCACTACACAGCTGATTCAAATGATCAACTAATCATCAAGCTTTGATTATCTGAATCAGCTGTGTAGGGATAGGGCAAACACCAAAACGTGCACCCCTTTCGGTCCCCAGAACCGAGTTTGGGAAAAGCTGTAGGTAAACCTTTCTGACATCGGATAGCTATCTTATCTACTGAAAGGTTTAACAGCTGCCCACTGCCATGAGGAATACATGTGGATGTTGTGTGTGGTTTGATCTCTTCTGACAAGTCAGAGTCTGAACCTTCCTGGATTACACTGTGCATTGTGAGTAGAATACAGAGCCAGTAGGATACAATAACGTTGTCACACATAAGACATGGCTGTGATTTACCTGTCTTCCTCTAACACCGTCTCTGAGATTCAAGGGCAATAGCACTAGGTTTAGCTGGTTCCCTGCAGTTATCCCATTTCAAATCAAACACTCACTAGAATGAGCAGAGCATTCTGTGCCTCTGTTGCGATGCATGCTGTCTGATCTGATGATGTTGTGAATTTGTTTGTCTCTTTTTGCATGTTCTCCCACCAGGTTCCAAGGCCACAGCCATGGAGTGTTTAGAAGCCATGGCTTCTGGGCTGTACTCGGAGCTCTTCACCCTCCTCGTCTCCCTCATCAACCGGTTAGTCACCACTTTACCAGAGATGGAGGGAGATGAAGCACAGATGCACCATTACAGCTGGCCTCTCTGTTTAGGCTCTGCTGCCTTGTACTTGTTGTCTTGATGAGTTTTCTTTTTTTAGTCTTCCTGTTTGTGTCTCTAACTGTGATTGTGTGTGTGTGTGTGTGTGTGTGTGTGTGTGTGTGTCAGGGCTCTGAAGTCCAGCCAGCACTCTCTGTGCTCCCTGCTCATCGTGGACACCCCAGGCTTCCAGAACCCTCGCCTGGCCAAGCAGGAGCGCGGAGCCACTTTTGAAGAGCTCTGCCATAACTACACCCAGGAGCGCCTGCAGACTCTGTTCTATCAGCGCACCTTTGTACAGGAGCTGGAGAGATACAAAGAGGTATATTAATATGCACATACACTAACACATATACACACACACACACACACTAACACACACACACATACACTAACACACACAGTAAAACAAGCTTATATTTTGGGTTCTGATGGGGTATGACAGTTGAACTAAGCTCATGAGGCATTTCTAAGTTCTGTTCTACATGAATCATTGGGTACATACAGTATCATTCATTTATAAGTTAAAAAATTGATGTAGCACAGCGTTTCCAAAACTCGGTCCTTGGGACCCCAGGGGGTGAACGTTTTGGTTTTTGGCCTAGCCGACACAGCTGATTCAAATAATTAAAGCTTGTTGATTATTTGATTCAGGTGTGTAGTGCTAGGGGGAAAAAAGTACCCCTTGGGGTCTCCAGGACCGAGTTTGGGAAACCCTGATGTAGCAACTGCTGATTGCCCCTTTAAGGCAGGGATCATCAACTAGATTAAGCTGCCGGGCAATTATTTATTGAGTGGATGGTCAGGGGGCCGGAGCATAATTACAAAACATTTGTATACTGCAAATTGACCGCAATAAGCCCAAACAGATAGAGTGTTTGACTAAAACATAATCATTTCAAACCTTGCTTACATTAGTATATGATCACATATATCTCTCTATTATGCGTGGGAATACTTTGGAACATATTTCCTAAATTAAAATCACTTGGAGCTGATTTGCTGGTGTTTATACAGTATTTTATGTCCAACAATAAAAATAAAAATAAATTATGAATAGTTTTTTTGCTCAGAATACTTGGGGGGGGGGGTGGCAAATAAAATCACCTGCGGGCCAAATTCGGATCGCGGGCCGCCAGTTGGGGAACCCTGCTTTAAGGATTCAAATATACATACTCGCATACAATCCATACATCACCATAAAATATGCACTATTACTGCCTGTAAGCCATGGCAAGTTAGAGCTACATAGAGCTCATGGTTTCCACCCTCTCATCAATAGTGTCACACAGTGAGCCTATATAATGGCCATATGATTGCCATTTCTCCTCCCCTGCCGAGCCCAAAGCGAGGTCACTCATCACTGGCTGTGTGAACTGGGCTGAGCTGCACAGCAGTGGAGCTGCTCGCTCGATGAGGAAGAATAACACCCCTCTCTTTAACTCCCCCTCTTCTCATAGCAGAATACTAGACTATACACCCATCATAATAGGGCTGAATTATCCCTGCGAACACTCTCCTAACTGATGTGTGTCTAATCACTCCCCTTGTAAAAAACACAATGCTTTCACTTTCATAGCCTGTAGCAGTTTAACAGCAGTTTATGAGCAGTTTACAACAGTTTTATTACTATTTATTATGTTATGTATATACTGTAGCTGATAATGAACAAATTCCTATAGTAGACAACTAAAAACTTGGCTCCCTTTCTTCAGATCTATGTTGTTGTCATTGGTTACTAATCACCTCCTCTGTCACCCCTCTAGGAGAACATAGAGCTTGCGTTAGATGACATGGAGCCTAACACATCTCTGTCTGTAGCTGCAGTAGACCAAGCGTCAAGTCAAGCGCTGGTAAGGACACTCCTTTAATACCTACAGTGAGGGGAAAAAGTATTTGATCCCCTGCTGATTTTGTACGTTTGCCCACTGACAAAGAAATTATCAGTCTATAATTTTAATGGTAGGTTTATTTGAACAGTGAGAGACAACAACAACAACAACAACAAAGAAATCCAGAAAAACGCATGTCAAAAATGTTATAAATTGATTTGCATTTTAATGAGGGAAATAAGTATTTGACCCCTCTGCAAAACATGACTTAGTACTTGGTGGCAAAACCCTTGTTGGCAATCACAGAGGTCAGACGTTTCTTGTAGTTGGCCACCAGGTTTGCACACATCTCAGGAGGGATTTTGTCCCACTACTCTTTGCAGATCTTCTCCAAGTCATTAAGGTTTCCAGGCTGACGTTTGGCAACTCGAACCTTCAGCTCCCTCCACAGATTTTCTATGGGATTAAGGTCTGGAGACTGGCTAGGCCACTCCAGGACCTTAATGTGCTTCTTCTTGAGCCACTCCTTTGTTGCCTTGGCTGTGTGTTTTGGGTCATTGTCATGCTGGAATACCCATCCACGACCCATTTTCAATGCCCTGGCTGAGGGAAGGAGGTTCTCACCCAAGATTTGACGGTACATGGCCCTGTCCATCGTCCCTTTGATGCTGTGAAGTTGTCCTGTCCCCTTTAGCAGAAAAACACCCCCAAAGCATAATGTTTCCACCTCCATGTTTGATGGTGGGGATGGTGTTCTTGGGGTCATAGGTAGCATTCCTCCTCCTCCAAACACGGCGAGTTCAGTTGATGCCAAATAACTCAATTTTGGTCTCATCTGACCATAACACTTTCACCCAGTTCTCATCTGAATCATTCAGATGTTCATTGGCAAACTTCAGACGGGCCTGTATATGTGCTTTCTTGAGCAGGGTGACCTTGCGGGCGCTGCAGGATTTCAGTCCTTCACGGCGTAGTGTGTTACCAATAGTTTTCTTGGTGACTATGGTCCCAGCTGCCTTGAGATCATTGACAAGATCCTCCCGTGTAGTTCTGGGCTGATTCCTCACCGTTCTCATGATCATTGCAACTCCACGAGGTGAGAACTTGCATGGAGCCCCAGGCTGAGGGAGATTGACAGTTCTTTTGTGTTTCTTCCATTTGCGAATAATCGCACCAACTGTTGTCACCTTCTCACCAAGCTGCTTGGCGATGGTCTTGTAGCCCATTCCATACAATATTGTCCCTGACATCCTTGCAGAGCTCTTTGGTGATGGCCATGGTGGATAGTTTGGAATCTGATTGATTGATTGCTTCTGTGGACAGGTGACTTTTATACAGGTAACAAACTGAGATTAGGAGCACTCCCTTTAAGAGTGTGCTCCTAATCTCAGCTCGTTACCTGTATAAAAGACACCTGGGAGCCAGAAATCTTTCTGATTGAGAGGGGGTCAACTACTTATTTCCCTCATTTTAAATGCAAATCAATTTATAACATTCTTGACATGTATTTTTCTGGATTATTTTGTTGTTATTCTGTCTCTCACTGTTCAAATAAACCGACCATTAAAATTATAGACTGATCATTTCTTTGTCAGTGGGCAAACGTACAAAATCAGCAGGGGATCAAATACTTTTTTCCCTCACTGTATATTCACATAAGAGTTTACCTGGTTATAGAGTTTGATTGAATAGGGCCCTGCTGTGCTGTCTGTGGCCATGGCAGCTTCATGCTATACAGCAGTACTCTGTCTCTCCACCTTTCTATGCGATTTCTCTTTGATAATGGCACATTCCAGAGCATCATTATCTAAAATCTCTTGGCACTTTGTTCTGTAGTCATGGCACCCTGCCTCTCTCACTGCCCACACAGTTTTTACCGTGTCCTTTGTGACTCACAATGAGTCAGTTGTATGCATTTGCTGAAGATTTTAGAGTTTTCAGTTTAATGTAAACTTTTTCAGTGAGCATAATATACAAATGCTTCCATAGAGGAATCGACAGGGAGAGGGTTGAAGGAAAAGAGAGACATTTCATCCAGTAAACAAAGACTAGAAAACCCACTCAGGTGGAAGAAAAAAATCTGTGTTTTGCTTCACCTCCAGTGTGTGAAGTGTGTGCCATGGAAACAGAAATGACAAGGTGTTGACAGTGTCAGGGTCGGCTGTGTAATAAGTTGGTTTGAGTGCTCTGCCTTTTAAGGGGTCCTGGTCCTGCTGGAGCTGTCATCAAAAGCACTGAACCAGTGTATAGCAGATGGCTGCAGAAGACCAAAGCCTTTGAAGGCTGACAGAAACAAAAGAATGGGACAGCACAGCCCACGCTCTTAGAGATCACTCTCTGTTGATGTCGAGACACTAGGATGAAAGCTGACAGTTGGATTTACACTGACACTTCAAATGTTGTCCCCTGACATTAAAAACTCAGTACCCATGGGTTCACTGGGGTCTGTTTGCTTGCTATGAAGGCTTTTAGAGAGGCACAGGAACAGGCTTTACTGTGTGCGCGTCGCGTTCCTAACAGAGAGTCTTTATATGGCTTTGCTGAGCTTTTTCTAGGTCTAAAAGGTCATTGCACTCAACAATACTACAGTAGTTATCATTCTCTATTGATAATACAAATGTGCTAACACTGATAATAAGCATTTTCTTCAGAGTCTGCCAGTAAGTGGGTATACACTGTATATTCTTGAAATCAGAAAGAGACATTTGAAGAGAAAAGGGGATAAAAGCTAAATTGTGGCCAGCATTCTAGTGATAATTCTTGAAGTGGCCTGTGCAGAGTATAGGCTTCCTGAACGCTCCAGTGCTTTCTGAGCTATTACTCTGATATTAGGCGTAATGAAAGTCATGGCTAATGGCCTGTCTCTCTCTGCCATCTGGACCTCACAAACAAAACGACTGCAATTGCTTTATGAAAAAAGCTATTGTATTTTTTGTGGTTGTTATTTAATAAAAGCATGAATCTGAAAGCAGTGTTTCACTGTGTTGTCAGTGGAATATTTTGGTTCTCAATATGATCAGCTGACTCCTTTACACTATTATGTGTCAGTGTTTTGTGGAAATAGTCGGGAGAGTTGGGGAAGGTGTTGTGCTATTCCAGGTGAAAGCCTTACAGCAAATGTTGGCAAAATTTCCTCAGGCTTACGGAATTATTCCCACAAAGTACAGTTGTGGTCAAAAGTTTTGAAAATGACACAAATACTAATTTTCATAAAGTCTGCTGCCTCAGTTTTGATGCAAAAAAGTATTTGATCCCCTGCTGGTTTTGTACGTTTCCCTCTTTGCCATGAAAATGAACTTAATCCCCAAAAAACATTTCCACTGCTGTGATGAGTGTGATAGAAAGGAGTCAGGCGCAGGAGGGTAATCACCGAATACAGTGTTTATTCCTTCGTAGACACACAAATGCGCTCAAATAGCGATCAACGAAACAGGCACAGGGGAAACTATCATCCCTGGCAAATACACTGTAACGGTAGATCCAACAATACATAGGCACAGGGGGAAATCTACCCTGGCAACACAATGTTACGAGTAGCTCCACCGAGTTACCCTACTCTCACAAATAACAATCACCCACAAGGACAAGGGGGCAGAGGGAACACTTATACACAGACTAATGAGGGGATTAGAACCAGGTGTGTGTGATTAACAAGACAAGACAAAAGTGATGATTGGGGCGGCAGTGGTTAGTAAGCCAGTGACGACGAACACCGAAGCCTGCCCGAACAAGGAGGGGGAGGCAGCCTCGGCCGAAGTCGTGACAACTGCATTTCAGCCCTGCCACAAAAGGACCAGCTGCCATCATGTCAGTGATTCTCTCGTTAACACAGGTGAGAGTGTTGACGAGGACAAGGCTGGAGATCACTCTGTCATGCTGATTGAGTTAGAATAACAGACTGGAAGCTTTAAAAGGAGGGTGGTGCTTGAAATCATTGTTCTTCCTCTGTTAACCATGGTTACCTGCAAGGAAACACATGCCGTCATCATTGCTTTGCACAAAAAGGGCTTCACAGGCAAGGACATTGCTGCTAGTAAGATTGCACCTAAATCAACCATTTATCGGATCATCAAGAACTTCAAGGAGAGAGGTTCAATTGTTGTGAAGAAGGCGTCAGGGCACCCAAGAAAGTCCAGCAAGCGCCAGGACCGTCTCCTAAATTTGATTCAGCTGCAGGATCGGGGCACCACCAGTGCAGAGCTTGCTCAGGAATGGCAGCAGGCAGGTGTGAGTGCATCTGCACGCACAGTGAGGCGAAGACTTTTGGAGGATGGCCTGGTGTCAAGAAGGGCAGCAAAGAAGCCACTTTTCTCCAGGAAAAACATCAGGGACAGACTGATATTCTGCAAAAGGTACAGGGATTGGACTGCTGAGGACTGGGGTAAAGTCATTTTCTCTGATGAATCCCCATTCCGATTGTTTGGGGCATCCGGAAAACACCTTGTCCGAAGAAGACAAGGTGAGCGCTACCATCAGTCCTGTGTCATGCCAACAGTAAAGCATCCTGATACCATTCATGTGTGGGGTTGCTTCTCAGCCAAGGGAGTGGGCTCACTCACAATTTTGCCTAAGAACACAGCCATGAATAAAGAATGGTACCAACACATCCTCCGAGAGCAACTTCTCCCAACCAACCAAGAACTGTTTGGTGACGACCAATGCCTTTTCCAGCATGATGGAGCACTTTGCCATAAGGCAAAAGTGATAATTAAGTGGCTCGGGGAACAAAACATCGACATTTTGGGTCCACGGCCAGGAAACTCCCCAGACCTTAATCCCATTGAGAACTTGTGGTCGATCCTCAAGAGGAGGGTGGACAAACAAGAACCCACACATTCTGACAAACTCCTAGCATTGATTATGCAAGAATGGGCTGCCATCAGTCAGGATGTGGCCCAGAAGTTAATTGACAGCATGCCAGGGCGGATTGCAAAGGTCTTGAAAAAGAAGGGTCAACACTGCAAATATTTACTCTTTGCATAAACTAAATGTAATTGTCAATAAAAGCCTTTGACACTTATGGAATGCTTGTAATTATACTTCAGTATACCATAGTAACATCTGACAAAAATATCGCATAACACTGAAGCAGCGAACTTTGTGAAGAGCAATACTTGTGTCATTTTCTAAACTTTTGACTACGACTGTAGATAGATAGTTAGATTATCAAAGCTGGCTTCGCCTCAGGCCTTGGAGTTTGAGTAAGAGTGGGCTGGCTAGCTGTATGTCTTTGCTAAGGTGAGTCAGTATGTGTAGGTTGAAAAGCAAACTGAGGCCCAGTTAGTCTGTTTTTATGTATTTTGGTGAGACTATTGGTTCTACAACCATCCGAAGGACTGAAAATGTGTCAGAGTACAGTAGATGTTATCTACCCAGTGAGGGGTTAGAAGTGTGTCTGACCTGTGTGTTGGTGTGTGTGTGTGCCAGGTGCGGACTCTGAGGACTGATGAGGCGCGGGGCCTGTTATGGCTGATGGAGGAGGAGGCTCTGCAGCCTGGGGGTTCTGAGGACACTCTACTGGGACGTCTGTTCAGCTACTACGGCCCTGCTGAGGGCGAGAGCAAAGGTACGGAGACACACACGCCTCACTAAAAAAAGACATCACTATTGTTATACTTCAAATATTATTTATTTTTACTGAATATTTATTTTGATTAAATAGACACTAACCTAAACGTATCACACCTACTATACCTTCCAATCTCATTTTATATTATCCAATCTTATCTTATTACTACTACTCCAAAATAAATCAATAGAGATTCAACAGAGGGGCAGAGATTCACAGGAAACAAATCTCTGCAGCCAACTCTAACACCCGTGGAATGGCTTCCAGTTTCTCTCTTCATCAGAAAATAGCAGCTGGTTGCCTGAGGTCACACGCTGATCGTAGAACTCCCTCCTCGCTTTTCTGTAAAACCCAACCTTGCGCTTCAGCTCCATGTGCTTGTTGAACAGCCTGCGCTTCTCCTGCACAGGCCGGTGCTGGCCATGTTTAGGGACCGGGACTTCCAGTAGCACTCACAATGCCAGATCTCTGAGAAACTTGGCAGGACCTGACTGAAATTCACACATAAAACCAGTTCTATACAGTGAGGGAAAAAAGTATTTGATCCCCTGCTGATTTTGTAAGTTTGCCCACTGACAAAGAAATGATCAGTCTATAATTTTAATGGTAGGTTTATTTGAACAGTGAGAGACAGAATAACAACAAAAAAATCCAGAAAAACACATGTCAAGAATGTTATAAATTGATTTGCATTTTAATGAGGGAAAAAGTATTTGACCCCCTCTCAATCAGAAAGATTTCTGGCTCCCAGGTGTCTTTTATACAGGTAACAAGCTGAGATTAGGAGCACACTCTTAAAGGGAGTGCTCCTAATCTCAGTTTGTTACCTGTATAAAAGACACCTGTCCACAGGAGCAATCAATCAATCAGATTCCAAACTCTCCACCATGGCCAAGACCAAAGAGCTCTCCAAGGATGTCAGTGACAAGATTGTAGACCTACACAAGGCTGGAATGGGCTACAAGACCAAGCAGCTTGGTGAGAAGGTGACAACAGTTGGTGCGATTATTTGCAAATGGAAGAAACACAAAATAACTGTCAATCTCCCTCAGCCTGGGGCTCCATGCAAGATCTCACCTCGTGGAGTTGCAATGATCATGAGAACGGTGAGGAATCAGTCCAGAACTACACGGGAGGATCTTGCCAATGATCTCAAGGCAGCTGGGACCATAGTCACCAATAAAACAATTGGTAACACACTACGCCGTGAAGGACTGAAATCCTGCAGCGCCCGCAAGGTCCCCCTGCTCAAGAACATATATACAGGGCCGTCTGAAGTTTGCCAATGAACATCTGAATGATTCAGAGGATTACTGGGTGAAAGTGTTGTGGTCAGATGAGACCAAAATCGAGCTCTTTGGCATCAACTCAACTCGCCGTGTTTGGAGGAGGAGGAATGCTGCCTATGACCCCAAGAACACCATCCCCACCGTCAAACATGGAGGTGGAAACATTATGCTTTGGGGGTGTTTTTCTGCTAAGGGGACAGGACAACTTCACCGCATCAAAGGGACGATGTACGGGGCCATGTACCATCAAATCTTGGGTGAGAACCTCCTTCCCTCAGCCAGGGCATTGAAAATGGGTCGTGGATGGGTATTCCAGCATGACAATGACCCAAAACACACGGCCAAGGCAACAAAGGCGTGGCTCAAGAAGAAGCACATTAAGGTCCTGGAGTGGCCTAGCCAGTCTCCAGACCTTAATCCCTTAGAAAATCTGTGGAGGGAGCTGAAGGTTCGAGTTGCCAAACGTCAGGCTCGAAACCTTAATGAGAGAAGATCTGCAAAGAGGAGTGGGACAAAATCCCTCCTGAGATGTGTGCAAACCTGGTGGCCAACTACAAGAAACATCTGACCTCTGTGATTGCCAACAAGGGTTTTGCCACCAAGTACTAAGTCATGTTTTGCAGAGGGGTCAAATACTTATTTCCCTCATTAAAATGCAAATCAATTTATAACATTTTGACATGCGTTTTTCTGGATTTCTTTGTTGTTATTCTGTCTCTCACTGTTCAAATAAACCTACCATTAACATTATAGACTGATCATGTCTTTGTCAGTGGGCAAACGTACAAAATCAGCAGGGGATCAAATACTTTTTTCCCTCACTGTATGTACCTACAGTGGGCAAAACAAGTATTTGATACACTGCCGATTTTGCAGGTTTTCCTACTTACAAAGCATGTACAGGTCTGTAATTTTTATCATAGGTACACTTCAACTGTGAGAGACGGAATCTAAAACAAAAATCTAGAAAATCACATTGCATGACATAAGTATTTGATACATCACAAAAGCAGAACTTAATATTTGGTACAGAAACCTTTGTTTGCAATTACAGAGATCATACGTTTCCTGTAGGTCTTGACCAGGTTTGCACACACTGCAGCAGGGATTTTGGTCCACTCCTCCATACAGACCTTCTCCAGATCCTTCAGGTTTCAGGGCTGTCGCTGGGCAATACAGACTTTCAGCTCCCTCCAAATATTTTCTATTGGGTTCAGGTCTGGAGACTGGCTAGGCCACTCCAGGACCTTGAGATGCTTCTTACGGAGCCACTCCTTAGTTGCCCTGGCTGTGTGTTTCGGGTCGTTGTCATGCTGGAAGACCCAGCCACGACCCATCTTCAATGCTCTTACTGAGGGAAGGAGGTTGTTGGCCAAGATCTCTCGATACATGGCCCCATCCATCCTCCCCTCAATACGGTGCAGTTGTCCTGTCCCCTTTGCAGAAAAGCATCCCCAAAGAATGATGTTTCCACCTCCATGCTTCACGGTTGGGATGGTGTTCTTGGGGTTGTACTCATCCTTCTTCTTCCTCCAAACACGGCGAGTGGAGTTTAGACCAAAATGCTATATTTTTGTCTCATCAGACCACATGACCTTCTCCCATTACTCCTCTGGATCATCCAGATGGTCATTGGCAAACTTCAGACGGGCCTGGATATGCGCTGGCTTGAGCAGGGGGACCTTGCGTGTGCAGCAGGATTTTAATCCATGACGACGTAGTGTGTTACTAATGGTTTTCTTTGAGACTGTGGTCCCAGCTCTCTTCAGGTCATTGACCAGGTCCTGCCGTGTAGTTCTGGGCTGATTCCTCACCTTCCTCATGATCATTGATGCCCCACGAGGTGAGATCTTGCATGGAGCCCCAGACCGAGGGTGATTGACCGTCATCTTGAACTTCTTCCATTTTCTAATAATTGCGCCAACAGTTGTTGCCTTCTCACCAAGCTGCTTGCCTATTGTCCTGTAGCCCATCCCAGCCTTGTGCAGGTCTACAATTTTATCCCTGATGTCCTTACACAGCTCTCTGGTCTTGGCCGTTGTGGAGAGGTTGGAGTCTGTTTGATTGAGTGTGTGGACAGGTGTCTTTTATACAGGTAACGAGTTCAAACGTGCAGTTAATACAGGTAATGAGTGGAGAACAGGAGGGCTTCTTAAAGAAAAACTAACAGGTCTGTGAGAGCCGGAATTCTTACTGGTTGGTAGGTGATCAAATACTTATGTCATGCAATAAAATGCAAATTAATTACTTAAAAATCATACAATGTGATTTTCTGGATCTTTGTTTTAGATTCCGTCTCTCACAGTTGAAGTGTACCTATGATAAAAATTACAGACCTCTACATGCTTTGTAAGTAGGAAAACCTGCAAAATCGGCAGTGTATCAAATACTTGTTCTCCCCACTGTAAATGCATTCTAAACATACACTGAACAAAAATATAAACGCAACATGTAAAGTGTTGGTCCCATGTTTCATGAGCTGAAATAAAAGATCCTAGAAATGTTCCATACGTACAAAAAGCTTATTTCTCAATTTTTTTGCACAAATTAGTTTACATCCCTGTTAGTGAGCATTTCTCATTTGCCAATATAATCCATCCACCTGACAGGTGTGGCATATAAAGAAGTCGATAAAACAGCATGATCATTACACAGGTGCATCTTGTGCTGGGGACAATAAAAGGCCACTCTAGAATGTGCAGTTTTGTCACACAACACAAAGCCACAGATGTCTCAAATTTTGAGGGAGCGTGCAATTGGCATGCTGATTGCAGGAATGTCCACCAGAGCTGTTGCCAGATAATTAAATGTTAATTTCTCTACCATAAGCTGCCTCCAACGTTGTTTTAGAGAATTTGGCAGTAAGTCCAACTGGCCTCACAACGCCAGCCCAGGATCTCCACATCCGGCTTCTTCACCTGCGGGATCGTCTGAGACCAGCCACTCGGACTGCTGAAGAAACTGAGGAGTATATTTATATGTAATAAATCCCTTTTGTGGCAAAAAGCTCATTCTGATTGGCTGGGCCTGGCTCCCAGGCCTATGTCCTCCCAGGCCCACCCATGGCTGCGCCCTTGCCCAGTCATGTGAAATCCATAGATTAAGGTCTAATGAATTTATTTCAATTGACTGATTTCCTTATATGAACTGTAACTCAGTAAAATCGTTGAAATTGTTGCATGTTCCGTTTATATTTTGGTTCAGGATAGAATATTGATAATACACAAAAATAAGCAATTAACCAAATACTGGTAAGAAAAAACAATTAGATTCTTACCTTTGATGATGATAGGAAGATATTGATGGCCCTGTACCATCCATGGTACAGACCGGTTAAATTGCTGGGTGTAGAAGCTCATTTTTTAAATAATATAATATATGCCATTTAGCAGATGCTTTTATCCAAAGCGACAGTCATGCGTGCATACAGTAGGTTTTCTGTATGGCTGGTCCCGGAAATCGAACCCACTACCCTGGCATTACAAGTGCCATGCTCTACCAACTGAGCTAAGAACTGATCATCTTGGATAGTAGAAACAAGTTGCACGTCTAGTTTTGAGTTTGGTGCCACCAAAACTGATTTTCAAATCAACATTGGAGCCTATCAACCTAACATTCTAACATTCTTAATTCTACAAAAGTTGCTCTTTTCAATTTTGATATCATCGTTTTCAAATGTAATTTTATTCTTATGAATAGAATCACCATGGCAAAGAAATAAAATGGGTTTCAAATCAACACTGTCACTCTTATCGACCAAACATTCTAAATTCAAACATTCTACCAACTTTGCTTTGGATGATTTTTATGATTCAGAATTGTCATGACAATGAAAAGGAGTGAATGGATGTGCATCATCAGGTAATGTCAGTTTTACAATGAACCCACCAATACACTAGCCTGGTCCCAGATCTATGTGTGCTTTTGCCTACTCCATTGTGATTGTCAAGCCAAACAATTGCATGACAATTCCATAAGGAGTTGGAAAGAGGGCAGAAACAGACTGCCAGTCAGGCTACCAATACAGTGGCAGAGTTGAAAAATGACTCTAAACACCCAGATGTGTTGTGGTATGCAATTTGCCACTCAGTTTCTATTATTCTTCATTGTAAAATGATGGGGGGAAAGATATACCAGTAAACAGTATTTATTTTCAAAGAATTCTCTGTTTTCTAAATTATCATATTTAAAAATAATTGAAGTGCTAAAACACAAAAATACAGGTTTATAGAAAATATATTGTCTGCTCAAAGGTGACATAATGATTTGTTGTTGTTGTATTTTTCTTCTTTTTCACATTATGTTCATTGCCAGACATACAGCATAGACATCCATACACGCAAACATTGACATACATCATTGTTATCTACTCCTTTTGCCTCTCTACCGGTCAGGTCACACCTTGCTGTTGAAGAGTGAGAGACTACACCACTTCCTGCTGGGCCACAGTCATGGTACAGACTGGGTGGAGTATGACGCCCGTGGTTGGCTGAGCCATGCTAAACAGAACCCTGTCTCGACCAACGCAGGGTGTCTCCTGCAGGACTCCCAAAAGTAAGACGCATCCCACATAACATTTTAGCTTGATGGGCAACACTTGCAACAGACATTTCTGACCCTGTCTGATTTGTCGCTCTCCTCTCTAGGAAGAACATCAGTGGTCTGTTTATGAGTCGAGGGGGTGGGGCCACCATCCTGTCAGGCTCCATTGCTGGCCTGGAGGGCGTTTCCCAGCTGACCTTGCGGCGCGCCACCAGCATGAGGAAGACCTTCACCACCGGCGTGGCAGCCGTCAAGAAGAGGTCCCTCTGCATCCAGATCAAACTACAAGTGGTGAGAGGCTAGGGGCCGTCTGCAGGGGCAGGTCTGGTGGAGAGACCGTGAGAGGGAGAGAGATGGAGAGGGCCCCCAATAGCTTATCATATTTCTACTTCTATTCATGTTTCATTATGGGTATATCCAAGTTGTGCTGGGCCACAAGCCCCTCATTTAAATCCTATACACAGGCTGATTCAGTAATAGGAGTCTTAATTAGCATTGCCTAATGCAGGGTTCTTCAATTCCGGTCCTGGAGGGCCGAAAAACACCTCTGCTTTTCATCCTCTCCTAATCAGGGGCTAATTCAGACCTGGGACACCAGGTGAGTGCAATTAACTACCAGGTAGAAATAAAAAACAGAAGTGTTTCGGCCCTCCAGGACCGGAGTTGAAGAACCCTGGCCTAATGTATGCCCTCCCTCTGAGAGAGGTGTTCATACAGCGTTTGGGGCGGCAGGTAGCCTAGCGGTTAAGAAAGTTGGGCCAGTAACCTAAAGGTTGCTGGTTCGAATCCCCAAGCCAACTAGGTTAAAAAATCTGCCAATGTACCCTTGAGCAAGTCACTTAGCCCTTATTGCTACTATAAGTCACTCTAGGTAAGATCTTCTGCTAAATGACGAAAATGTCATTTTTATGTTTTTACTGTGTTATAACAGCTTTAAAGGGTAGGAGCTAGGAGCTGTCCCTGTGCAGGGCTTAGGCATTAGATTTCCTGGTCCAGAGTACAATCCTTAACTATACCATTTATTAAAACTCAAGCTGATTATTTGATAAGATTGCTTAATGTATGACATTTGTGAGAGCCACTGTGTGGCGCCTTTGCATATGATTAAAGAGGTTTGGTCTCTGATTAAATTGGGCTACTCTCTCAGTGCACGGTGAGGCCTTGCCCTATCCTCTAGCCCTCCATCACTGTTACCATTTGAGTCCCAGCTAACCCTTCTCTCCTTCAGGACGCTCTGCTGGACACGGTGAGAAGGTCCAGGGTTCACTTTGTCCACTGCCTGCTGCCCAATGCGGATGCCCTGCGGGCGGGCAGAGGGGAGTTGGAGGCCCAGGGGGAGAGTGGAGACTCTGGCCTGATGCAGCTGGATGTGGCCCTGCTCCGGGCCCAGCTCCGCGGCTCCAAGCTGCTGGATGCCCTCAGAATCTACAGACAAGGTGAGAAGGCTGACAGAACTAGAGGCTGTGGTTGTTAGACTAGGAAGGTCCTGAAGGGTTTGACCTGCCTAGACTGGAGTCTGGTTTCCTTCACAAACTTAGAAGCTCACCTGATCTCTCCAACCAAACAAATCAAACGATTAACACTGCTCTACTGTATGTCACATAGACTATGTGGTTAGAATAAATATTTCAGTAAAAAATTATAGCTCTATAACCTTGCCCCATGTCGTTGTCTTTACAGGATACCCTGATCACATGGTCTTCTCAGAGTTCCGCCGCCGCTTCGATGTGCTGGCGCCACACCTGACCAAGAAACTTGGCCGCAACTACATAGTGAAGGATGAGAAGAGGGTGAGTCTATTTTTCTGTGTGTGTGTGTGGAGCATAGAATATGATTCAGCTCAATAGCTGAGGTCTGTAGTTTTAGATGAATAAACTGAAGAGGCCATCTCCTTCCTGGCTGTCAGTAGCCCACTGACAGAGGAATACACCTCTGTTAATCAGAGCCATTGTGATGACCTAATCAACATAGCCCCAGCAGACGCAGAGACAGGAAGGAAAGGCCTTTCTAATTGCACTTGGGTTTAGGGCTGAACAAAATACCCAAAACTTGATACTGCAATATATTGTCTACCCTGGAGGCCGTCTGGCTGGTGGTTTTGCCCTAATGATTTTCTTAGAAAAGGATCTCCCCACTGCAATGGTTTATGTGCGATGCAAATGGTGAGAGGGCCTAAAAGTGTTTTAGTGTGACCCAACCTGTGGAGGGAGAATTGCTAATGAGGGTTCCACTCTGAGGTTAACTATCAATGAGTGTCAATTGTGTATTGGTCCCCTGAAAGAGGAGCCAGGCTGAAGTGAAATGGTGGGGAAAAGAACACAAAAGCTACTCTTTACAGAGGAGTGTGAGAGACTGAGCGAAGGTGGTAAAAAGAGAGAAAAGCAGATTTCCCCTGCGTCAGCGTCTCGTAGCAGGGTTTCTGTGGAAACGGCGTTAGACAAAAGGCCTTCAGTGCTCTGGGCTGCAGCCCCTCTCACAGTGTAATCTAGATGGGGCCTTTCAGGCTGGGGGCTCAAGTGGACCTGTCCACACCACCCATGGAAGGGGAAGGCAGAGAGATACACAGAGACAGACAGTAACACAGAGAGGGAGAGCTGCAGGCGGTGCCCCTCTGCAGAGGCTGTATGTGTTCAAGGCTGCTATGGGGCCGAGACCACCACGGCGCCAGGAGGAACAAGCTTGGAGCAGGTGGATTCTGGAGGACGAGCTGTCTGGTCAGTTTTTGCCTCTCTCCCTGCACATGCTCTGTGTCCTTGAGAATAGGAGAGGAGAGTGTGGGGATTGGGCCGGAGGTGTGAGGTAGAATGCGAAAGGAGTACTGATCAGGATTCTGTCAATCTGTCTGATTAGAGGAGTGGTTGTTGGGATGCTGGGATTGTGTCAGTTGGCAGCTCTACGGGACTGCTGTAGAGGGAGAATCCGGGGGTAGAGGGGCAGGGAATGATCTATGTGTCTGTGTGTGTTTCCAGGCTGTGGAGGAGCTGCTGGAGTCCCTGGACCTGGAGAAGAGCAGCTATCACATGGGACTGAGCAGGGTGAGTACCACTACTACCACAACACATTAAAACACCACACACCTTGAATTAGTCACTGGTTAAACTACCTCTGTTCATATTATATTGAGTGAAAGAGGGGTTATAGAAACCCAGAAACCAGATGTTGTCCCTTGCATACAGTAGGTTTCCTCAATTTGTAGCTAAAGAGTCCTCCTTCCAGGTGTTTTTCCTTGAGGAATCCCATCAAAAAATTCTAAGGAGAGATAACGTTTTTGTAATGTTACCCTTAATGTTCCCCTAATGTTTGAGGGTCCACTTTTCCTTTAGTTAGGGGAACATTCTATCTCTGTTAGCAAACACTTTCTGAGAACCGTTTTAGTATGTGTTGGTGTTTAAGTTAGGAGAACATTCCCTTAATGTCAAACAGAACTTATCTAGAACATGGTTACAATGTTCTCAGAATATACAACGTTAATGTTATAGACGCGTTTCATGGGACGTTGCAAGAACATTCATGTGTCCAGTTTTCTGAGGGTTAGGAGAATATTCAACGTTTCACCAAACATACACAGAACATGGTTTCCATGTTCTCAGAATACAAGATATTAATGTTCTAGACATGTTTTATGAGAACGTTTGCAAGAACATTTCTGTGTATAAGTTGTCAGGACGTCACCCAATTAAACGTTCTCCCCCCAAAAAGTTTTTTTTATCACACATTACGCCTTGTTACTGTTGCCAAGCCCATCAAGGCCCTGATTGGTGAACCACTGATCCATTCACAGCTCTTTTTGTCTGTTGGTTAGGGATACACACACAGTGCATTCAACTTACGTATTTGACACACATAAATGATTACATTGTTCATGTTAATTTATACAGTAATTATTATTCAACATTTGAACTCTCACAACCTTTTGGTTCATGGCATTCATATATTTCTGCTACGCCACCATGTCTGTGTCCATTATCAGTTATTTTGACTATTCCAGGGGTGAAAGCAAGCCGGAATGGTCCGGTATGGACTTCCGGCAAAATAAATAGTGTGGGTACACCATACCGGTAAAACATGAGCCTATCACAATAATGAAAACAGATTCCATGAAAACTGTAGGCTATTACACTATTTATCGTTACGTCATGTCAGTCGCATGAACAATTTGTGAATAGACTTGAAAACTTGTGGAATATGCTCCAAAATGCGGTGTTTCAAATATCACAGATATTTTGCCAAGGCAGAGATAAGTGGCCGAGACCAAGACGCACACGGACAGCAGTGTATGCATCAATTCGAGTTACAAGACTTGTGTAGGAGGCTTAATAACACTTTTTGGTGTTTTATAAGTGATGCCTCTTTGCATTCATAAAATTGCATGGTATGGATGCCAGAATATACACTGCTCAAAAAAATAAAGGGAACACTTAAACAACACATCCTAGATCTGAATGAATGAAATAATCTTAATAAATACTTTTTTCTTTACATAGTTGAATGTGCTGACAACAAAATCACACAAAAATTATCAATGGAAATCAAATTTATCAACCCATGGAGGTCTGGATTTGGAGTCACCCTCAAAATTAAAGTGGAAAACCACACTACAGGCTGATCCAACTTTGATGTAATGTCCTTAAAACAAGTCAAAATGAGGCTCAGTAGTGTGTGTGGCCTCCACGTGCCTGTATGACCTCCCTACAACGCCTGGGCATGCTCCTGATGAGGTGGCGGATGGTCTCCTGAGGATCTCCTCCCATACCTGGACTAAAGCATCCGCCAACTCCTGGACAGTCTGTGGTGCAACGTGGCGTTGGTGGATGGAGCGAGACATGATGTCCCAGATGTGCTCAATTGGATTCAGGTCTGGGGAACGGGCGGGCCAGTCCATAGCATCAATGCCTTCCTCTTGCAGGAACTGCTGACACACTCCAGCCACATGAGGTCTAGCATTGTCTTGCATTAGGAGGAACCCAGGGCCAACCGCACCAGCATATGGTCTCACAAGGGGTCTGAGGATCTCATCTCGGTACCTAATGGCAGTCAGGCTACCTCTGGTGAGCACATTGAGGGCTGTGCGGCCCCCCAAAGAAATGCCACCCCACACCATGACTGACTCACCGCCAAACCGGTCATGCTGGAGGATGTTGCAGGCAGCAGAACGTTCTCCACGGCGTCTCCAGACTCTGTCACGTCTGTCACGTGCTCAGTGTGAACCTGCTTTCATCTGGAAGAGCACAGGGCGCCAGGTGGCGAATTTGCCAACGTCCTGCACGGTGTTGGGCTGTAAGCACCACCCCCCACCTGTGGACGTCGGGCCCTCATACCACCCTCATGGAGTCTGTTTCTGACCGTTTGAGCAGACACATGCACATTTGTGGCCTGCTGGAGGTCATTTTGCAGGGCTCTGGCAGTGCTCCTCCTGCTCCTCCTTGCACAAAGGCGGAGGTTGCAGTCCTGCTGCTGGGTTGTTGCCCTCCTACGGCCTCCTCCACGTCTCCTGATGTACTGGCCTGTCTCCTGGTAGTGCCTCCATGCTCTGGACACTACGCTGACAGACACAGCAAACCTTCTTGCCACAGCTCGCATTGATGTGCCATCCTGGATGAGCTGCACTACCTGAGCCACTTGTGTGGGTTGTAGACTCCGTCTCATGCTACCACTAGAGTGAAAGCACCGCCAGCATTCAAAAGTGACCAAAACATCAGCCAGGAAACATAGGAACTGAGAAGTGGTCTGTGGTCACCACCTGCAGAACCACTTCTTTATTGGGGGTGTCTTGCTAATTGCCTATAATTTCCACCTGTTGTCTATTCCATTTGCACAACAGCATGTGAAATGTATTGTCAATCAGTGTTGCTTCCTAAGTGGACAGTTTGATTTCACAGAAGTGTGATTAACTTGGAGTTACATTGTGTTGTTGAAGTGTTCCCTTTATTTTTTTGAGCAGTGTATTTTAGTGCAGTAGCCTAATAGTTGGAATAGTAACTGAAGTCTGGACACTGACTATAGGCCTCACATGTATTCTATTACAATATTAACTTCTGCAGAATTAAGTGTTCCTGGCAGTAAAATAATAGACCAAATGTTAATTTTGTCTCGGGAAGAAGAGTGGAGAAATATTATTGATTTCTTTCAACATTTTGAGAGAATGCGAATGCGCGCTTAGGGACCTGTTCTGTAGCCTACATGCAATTTCTTTCAGCAACATAAAAGCTGACAGTATTTTATTTTCAACCACATAAAATATGCATCCTAGACTTAACTAAAATACTTATAATTTCCTTAAAACTGGTCAATATGATGTGATTTGGAAATATCCCTGGTCCCTAGAGCGAAGCAGAAATTAAAGAGAACTTTACCGATGTCAACTAGATTGTTGATGATGCATTGATCATTCAATCGATTTATGACATTCTGGTGAGCATGGCTTTATTTAGTATTCTAGACGAGCGTCAAGTAATGACAGAAGAGAAGCTGCATGTATCTAATTGTAGACAAGTTGACTAACAAATAGCCTACCAAATGTCGGAAATTATAAGCAGAAAAATATCTGAATGAGGCTTAAAACATGTATTTTTTTTTGCACCTCCTGTCATGCCGCTGTCCATGAGTAACGTGCGCAGGTAGCCTACATTAAGTAATTGTTTGACAATCAGTTAACATCATGACTAGTTGTGTTTATGCCACATTAAAAAGTAGGCTAATACATTGAAGTTAAAAGACATATCTTTACTATTAGGCCCATAGACATTCTATTAAATTATTATGAATACTATATGTAATTACTGTATATGATAAAATAACAAAAGCGTGTGCACACATAGGAGGTCCCGTGTACAGAAAGCCCTTCAGTTGCTGAAAAAAGAAAATAAATGATGAAAGAATTGTCAGATTAACTGATACCTGACACGGACATGGTGGCGTAGCAGGGAGATCGGAGTACCATGAACCAAGAGGTTGTGAGTTCAAATCCCAGGAGAGGACATGTTGAATAATAATTACTGTATAAATGAACATGCATAATGTAATCATGTGTGTCAAATATGTAAGTTTAAAACACTGTATGTTAAAAGCACTGTATGTGTGAGTATCCCTTACCTTGCCAAACAAAGAGATATGAATGGATCAGTGGTTCACCAATCAGGGCTTTGATTGACTTGGCAAAAGTAACAAGACGTGATGTGTAATGATTTTTTTTTTTACACAAATGTTCTCGCAACATTCCCATGAAACGTGTCTAGAACATTATCTTAAGTTCTGAGAACATTGTAACCACGTTCTGGGTAAGTTCTATTTGACATTAAGGGAATGGTCGCTTGGAAACATTCCTTGCACATCACATGACAGATGATGCAATCTCTATTGCACTCCACACTGCCCTTTCCCACCTGGACAAGAGGAACACCTACGTGAGAATGCTATTCATTGGCCACAGCTCAGCATTCAACACCATAGTGCCCTCAAAGCTCATCACTAAGCTAAGGATCCTGGGACTAAACACTACCCTCTGCAACTGGATCCTGGACTTCCTGACGGGCCGCCCCCAGGTGGTAAGGGTAGGTAACAACACATCTGCCACACTGATCCTCAACACGGGGGCCCCTCAGGGGTGCGTGCTCAGTCCCCTCCTGTACTCCCTGTTCACCCATGACTGCATGGCCAGGCACGACTCCAACACCATCATTAAGTTTGCCGACGACACAACAGTGGTAGGCCTGATCACCGACAACGATGAGACAGCCTATAGGGAGGAGGTCAGAGACCTGGCCGTGTGGTGCCAGGATAACAACCTCTCCCTCAACGTGACCAAGACAAAGGAGATGATTGTGGACTACAGGAAACAAAAGAGGACCCAGCACGCCCCCATTCTCATCGACGGGGCTGTAGTGGAACAGGTTGAGAGCTTCAAGTTCCTTGGTGTCCACATCACCAACGAACTATCATGGTCCAAACACACCAAGACAGTCGTGAAGAGGGCACGACAAAGCCTATTCCCCCTCAGGAGACTGAAAAGATTTGGCATGGGTCCTCAGATCCTCAAAAAATTCTACAGCTGCACCATCGAGAGCATCCTGACTGGTTGCATCACCGCCTGGTATGGCAACTGCTTGGCCTCCGACCGTAAGGCACTACAGAGGGTAGTGCGTACGGCCCAGTACATCACTGGGGCCAAGCTTCCTGCCATCCAGGACCTCTATACCAGGCAGTGTCAGAGGAAGGCCCTCAAAATTGTCAAAGACTCCAGCCACCCTAGTCATAGACTGTTCTCTCTGCTACCGCACGGCAAGCGGTACCGTAGTGCCAAGTCTAGGTCCAAAAGACTTCTCAACAGCTTCTACCCCCAAGCCATAAGACTCCTGAACAGCTAATCATGGCTACCCGGACTATTTGCACTGCCCCCCCACCCCATCATTTTACGCTGCTGCTACTCTGTTAATTATTTATGCATAGTCACTTTAACTCTACCCACATGTACATATTACTTCAACTACCTCAACTAGCCGGTGCCCCCGCACATTGACTCTGCACCGGTACCCCCCCCCCTGTATATATAGCCTCCCTACTGTTATTTTATTTTACTTCTGCTCTTTTTTTCTCAACACTTTTTAGTTGTTGTTTTATTTTACTTTTTTATAAAAAATAAATGCACTGTTGGTTAAGGGCTGCAAGTAAGCATTTCACTGTAATGTCTGCACCTGTTGTATTCGGCGCATGTGGCCATTTTTATTTTATTTTATTTTATTTTATTTGAACATTACTATGAAAATGTTAGTTAATGATCTAATGAGACTCTTAAGGGAATGTTCTCTGAAGTTGTGGGAACGTTTGTTGTTAGCTAGGATGTATTTGTCACTCTGGGTGAACTGTCTGGCAAGTATTGCCTGCCCTGAAAGTCTCTTGGCTGGGGAGGATGGATCTGAGAGGCATGCCTGCCTTCCAGCCTCACCGTGAGACACACAATCATGTCTCCTTTGTATTCATGTCGTTATGGAGTAATTTCTGGCAGGTGATGGGCTTCGGTGTTGTCTTTCGCCCTGGCACTTGTAGACTAATCACAGTAAACACTGCTTGGCACACTTCTGTTTAATCCCATCAGCTGAGAAGTGGCCCATAGCCAACAAGAAAGTATTGTAATTAAAAATGATAATTTTTTGGGAGACAGCTGTTGTTGCCTTCGGGGTTTGGATATTGAAATGGGCTTCGGAGTAGATTAGCACCAAGATGGTGGTTCACAAAACATTCCAACGGCGTCCTAGCAACAGCAGTGGCCCCAGCAGAATGCCAATTAACAGCAGCACCAAATCTTCTGATGACACTGGGTCCACCACACAACTCTCACTGTGGTAAACACTGCCACAACAGGAAGTCACATGTCTCATGCCACCTTTTGATTTACTCATTCTGATCATAATATAACGCAGACACCCAGAGATCTCCTTACTAGTGGTTTTCTGATGTAGACCTACAGTATGGACAAACATGACTTTACTGTGGAGCCATTTTCTAAGAGGGTAAAACGAGAAACAGCAGTTTTATGTTGAAGCCAAATTCATGACATTCTCCCTCTAACATTGCATTGCAGTACATTTCAAGTCAATTATGTGACCATTTTGTTTGATTTAAATCAGCTCCATACTTGAACAAATGTGAATATATCTATTTTGTTTGATGATGAACTAAAAGGTGTGTACTTTGGTCCCCAGTTGTTCTTCAGAGCGGGGACCTTGGCTAAACTGGAGGAGCAGCGGGAGGAGCAGACCAGACACAACATCACCCTGTTCCAAGCAGCCTGCAGTGGGTACCTGGCCAGACAGGCCTTCAGGAAGAGGAAGGTAGACTACAACACGGCTTCACGTCATAAAGTTATAAGCAGGGAAGGAGACAAAGATGCACTGTGTATGTCAAGGCTATGACTGTGACTGTCCAATATGATCAGAATCTGTCTTATAGGTTGAAATTCAGGATTTATTTTCCATGATTTACATTGATAGTTTTTTTTTGTGGAGAGCAGTTCAGTCTTCCTACTGTATATTCCCCCTGTTTCTGAAATATTTTTTAGACTACAGCAAGCTCTACAGTAAGCTCTACAGAACAATATTTTACTATTGATTTAGAAACTTGAATGTGATCTATAATAGAGAGATGTGGTTGCCTAGGAGTCTGTAGAGTGATGGAGCCTCTTCCAGGTCAAATTTTAGAGGCTGTTTGCTCTGCCATAGGACCACAGCTAGCTCTGCTGTAAATCTCAAACTAATCACAACAGGACTTAGTAAATCCATCGGCCTAACCCCTCCCCATCCCTCCTCCCCTCACCTTCTACCTGATTCACCCTATCACCATCTGCACCAGGGATAGGGGGGTGGCATGTCCCCCTTAATCACACTCTTATTGATCAGCTCTTTCTAAAAGCAGCCCTATTATACGTGCCAGCATCTCCTTCTCCTCAGTTCTATCTCTCCTTCTCCCTCTATTAATCTCTCGCCCCATGATATGGGGCCATCTCTCTGGCGCTGATAGCATTTTTGCAGTTGATGTATGGAATCCAGCACTCCTCTCCTTCACTGTGTGATTACGCTTTGAGTGAGCAGGCTGCCTTCATCTGGCCTGGCTATCCCTGAACTCACTGGCTGGTACATAACCACCCACAGGACATCACTACACTTACTGGCTGGTACACAACCACCCACAGGACACCACTACACTCACTGGCTGGTACATAACCACCCACAGGACATCACTACACTTACTGGCTGGTACATAACCACCCACAGGACACCACTACACTCACTGGTTGGAACTTTCCTTCACCTCCACACATACTGTACACTACCTACATTTCAGCCATGGCTGTGTACTCTCTTTGTTTCCAGGAAGCATCCATGTGGCTTTAAGCGTTCTGAGAAACGGACATACGCTGCAATATCATCCCAAGGTGGTCTATGGGAATAGTCTTTTAGCTAGTTTTGCGAAAAGCTTAAGTTTTTAGCCTTTAGACATTTTTGTTATCTCTGCTTCTATTAAAGAGTTGTGCTTCTCATAAGCAGCTTTTGAGTAATGGGCATGTGGTGGAAATAGGAACCCGGGAATGGCCAAGGTTTTCTCTTATTAAGTTCAAAGGGCATCGTTCAGAGACTGAGGCAGGCTGAGGGAGAGGAGCACTTTATAATCCACTGGAAAGGGCAGCAAATCAGCACTGAGGAACTGTATGAAGGCTAACTGTACCATTACTAAGTCCATTAGTCGGGTCGCTTTTATTTCTTCTGAATGCTCTCTCCTCTGTTTCTTCCCCTACATTTATCTTTAATAGAAAGATAAGATTAAATTAATTTTTTCTTGTAAAATCTTTGCCTCTGAACTAAAGTTCAGGTTTTCGTGAGGTAAGATGTAGTATGGGTGAGGGCTAAGGTTCTGTGATTTTTTTCTGGTTAGGATTGGTTGTTTCATATCAGTGTATGGAATCAGTTATTTCTATTCCAGTGGAAAATAGAAGTCCAAAGTCTGCCCTGAAAATCACCTGAAAGGCAAATATATGCAGTAGGTAAAGAAGCAGCCCTAGAAAAGTGTAATTGGAGGAATGCGTTGAAGTGGTATATTACTGTGTGAATCAAGTTCCCTCCTTCCCTCCTCCCTCTTTCCTTCCTCCCTCTCTAGCAAGATTAACTGAGTGTCTCTATCCAGAGGCCTGTCTTATAATAATGATTGTATAATGAAACCCACTAGGGCTCTCACTCTGTCTTCCCCGTCCATGAAATTTGATTAGGCTTCCATGATGTCACTGTATGATGTATCCGTTCTCAACAAATGTGCCATGGTTAGATGGAAATCCCCTTGGAGTGTTAGGAATGTGGTCTCTGGCAGCGGCAAACATACTTAAAGCCCATGGTGCTTGATGAGCGGTAGGCCGTGTCATAGAATGTCTTGTAACTTTTGATTGATTCATCATGGTTTCCAGAGCTTTTTGAAGTCATCCCAGCATGACTTCATCAGAAATATATATCTCCCTTTCGAGAAACAATTTCCCTTTTGAAAGTGTGCCTGTCTCTCTCTCTCTCCTCTCTCTCTCGTACAGTAGTGGAGGGGGCATATGGAAGACAGGATGTTTTCTTTTGAAACACAGTCCAGTGTTCCGCTGTGTGTTTTCTTTCCTGATGTATACCTCTGGGAGCCGGGGGGAATTGAACAGAGCATCCGATGGGTTTCCTAATTAAGCGCTTGTTTTAAGTCAGGGAGTGCGGTGCTGAGTGGAAGCAGGTGGTGTGGGCGGGTGCTTCTCATGCACCGTCAAGTAGCGCTCAGTCTTCACACACAGCGCACGCATGCATGCACACCACACACACATTCACGCACAGGCACACGCACACCTCAGGCAAGGAGAGCGACACACCGAGCCAAAGCTGTTAACCTGGAAATGACATCCACTCCTACCTAGCCCTACACTCTTACAAAAAAGGGTTCCAAAAGGGTTCTTCGGCTGTCCCCTAGATAGCATACTTTTTTCTAAGAGTGTGGATGATTATGTCAGAATCTTGGCCCACGATCCACGTCCTCTCTGCAGACTGACATACAGTAGAAAGACAGACCCTCTCAATATGAAGAGCCCTTTGTTTAATCTCGTCTTGCAAGTGGCCTAATCTTCTGTTTGCCTTATTCATTATGGGCTATACATCACAAATGAGTCCTGTTGAATATGTCTGTCTGAGATTTGCTGAATATAGCAGTGTGTTACGGCTTTCATGGTGTAACAAATCCTAATTGGTCATAGAGGCTGACTTCAGGGCGGAATCTACTTGATGCTGGGAATATTGAGTTTTGCCATAATCTGCCACTACTACAGATGCTCATGCACAAGCTGCACGGAAATCATGTAACACTTGGAATCGGCTTCCAAGATGTATTGATGTTTGATTTAATTAATCAAAAGAGCTTCTAGCCTTGGAAAATGGTCTGCAGCAACCCTCCAGAGAAGGCTGACTGACGAAGCCTGGCTGGTTAGTCGAAGCTGCAACACATGATTATTGGATGTGTACATGTCCATCCATCCTGTATGTCAATAACATGGAGACTAGGGCTAGGGTTTCTCAAGATCAGAAATGGCACGTCATTCAATAGTAAAGAGTAAATCACACTGAAGTTTAGGCTGATAATACTAATCAGATGAGATATTCATTCTCTATAGTTAGTCAGTGCATTGAGTGGCTCTCTGTACTCTCTTTCTGTAGTAGAGCTAGCTCTGCTGCACTGTACCTCCTCTGCACTGTACTGCACTATGCTTAGTGTGCTTCCACTCTCTCCTCTCCTCTGCATTCACACTCTCTCAGCCCAATACAGTACAGTCCAGTACCGTCACACCCACTCTCTTTCTCTGTGGGCTGTGTTTCTCTCTCTGTGTTCTGAGCAGACTCACGACCTGGCCATCCGCTGCATCCAGAAGAACATCAACAAGAACAAGGGAGTGAAGGGCTGGCCCTGGTGGAAGCTGTTCACCACCGTACGGCCCCTTATTGAGGTGCAGCTCACAGAGGAACAGATCCGAGGAAAAGACGTGAGTATCTCTCTCTGTCCTTCTGTCTGTCTGACTATACATGTTAGCCTCTTTAGCCATCCAACCTCACCCACTGCAAATCTGCTCCACATGACTAAAGTAAGGGTTTGCATACTTGTAAATGAGTGATTGTACACACACAACCAACCATGAGTCAAGTCTCCAGAGTTGCTATATGATGTCAGGTGGGAGTGGTGAATATCTCCATAGTGTTGCACAGGATTCCAACATGGCTACCTCTGCTGTAGCTATTTTCTACTGTCTCTTTCCTGTTCTTATAATTGTCATTGTACTGTATGTTCTCTTCCAGGAGGAGATCCAGCATCTGAAGGGGAAGCTGGAGAAGACTGAGAAAGAGAGGAACGAACTGAGACTGAACAGTGATCGACTGGAGAGCAGGGTGAGTCTCCTGGGGCCTTTCTTCTATGCACTACATTCTGGGAGATGGTGTTTGCCGCAGAAGTAGTATACAGTAACTCAGTCATGCTGCCTTCATTAACCAGAAGCTGTGTCAGGTTATCAACTCAAACAGTCCACCTTTGTTCAATGTTTGACTCAGTCTGTGATAAGAAAAGTAGGCTGAGGATATGACTCTCGGGCTTCATAGGTAGCCTTTTGATGGTGTGTTTGTAGTGTGCTGTGACCGAAGATAGGCCATGGGGCATACACATTAAATACTGTGTGTGTGTTCCTCCAGATCACAGAGTTGTCAGCGGAGCTTGCGGATGAGAGGAACACTGGAGAGTCGGCCTCCCAGCTGCTGGAGACAGAGACGTCTGAGAGACTGAGACTGGAGAAAGACATGAAGGACCTACAGGTACAGACAGACACATGCACACACTCACTCTTGAGTGTCTGTACTTACACTTTTGTGAGCCTAAGTAATAGGACAGGGAAGATGGAGCACAAATGTAACATTTAGTACAGAGAATATTCAATATTCTGTCTACCTCTGTCTACCTCAGGCTAAGTTTGACTTGATGAAGAAGCAGATGGAGTCTATGGAGCTGGAGGTGATGGAGGCTCGTCTCATCAGAACGGCAGAGCTCAACGGGGACATGGACGAGGACGATGATGATGCAGGTGAGTTCTTCTGATGCCTAGAGTCCAGTGGCGGTCAGTGCTGTTTACGATGAGCATGGCCTTATTTCTATTACAGCATATTGGATGACTGTCATTTATATTCCATTCACTCAGTTCAATGTAACAGCGATAGGTTTAGGCTACTACATGATACTCAAATTTTCCCTATAACCATCAAGGAGGTTGCTACAACCTAGCCTATGAATAAAAGTTTACAACGTAGGTGCACACAAGTCGAGAGACAAATTTGAGGTGACAGACAGTGACATTCAATACCGCCTTGCACACTCTTGCCTGCATCTAGCTGATATAGTGTGTAATCATTAGTCCAACAGTTGCAAACAAGAGTTTCTATTGGACAAATTCAGGTATGTTTATCCCCGTTTTGTTCTGTTTGCTTCCGTTTAAGAAACATTTTTCAACACACTCCTGATCACGCATAAACAGAGTTCACTCTCATAACAGCCACGTTGTATTCCTTCTCTTCCCTTCATTTGTGGATTTCAATGCACAGCACATCAGCTGTATGTGACCAGGCGAAAAAACCTTTCCAAGCCAAACCGCTACACACAGCCTACATCGTTGTCACCATATTAGCTCAAGTAATGTCATAGTTAGCATAACTAATAGAACTAACACGTTAGTAAACCCGCTACAATCATGCACTAACGTTAGTCTACAGTCAGTAAGCAGTTACACTGGTGGGCCCCGGTGGCAATAAATTAGTAATACCAAAATCTTACCTTGACTTAGAAGAGTTCCAGTGTTGTGTTGGAAAGTCATAGCCAGCTAGCTAACATAGCATCCCTCTGTTTGAGCAGGGTGTTTCAGTAGGCTAAACTAGCTAGCTGCATTTGCTAGCTAAGTAAGTGAAACTGAAAGTGACAAAAAATGACAATGTCTCTCTATTTCTCTCTTGCTTCTCCTTCATTTTGGAAGATATTACATTTTTCAAAACTGTTCAACTATTGTCTTTCTCTCTCTTTGAGTCAACTACTCACCACATTTTAATAACTGCAGTGCTAGCTAGCTGTAGTTTATGCTTTCAGTACTAGATTAATTCTCTGATCCTTTGATTGGGTGGACATGTCAGTTCATGCTGCAAGAGCTCTGATAGGCTGGAGGATGTCCTCCGGAAGTTGTCATAATTACTGTGTAAGTCTATGGAAGGGAGTAAGAACCATGAGCCTCCTAAGTTTTGTATTGAGGTCAATGTACCCAGAGGAGGACGGAGGCTAGCTGTCCTCCGGCTACACCGTTTTGCTACCCTACCTAGTGCTGTTGAGGCTACTGTAGACCTTCTTTACAAAATAGCGTGTTTTAATCAGTTATTTGGTGACGTGATTATATTTAGTATAGTTCTATCTAAAAAGGATAACTTTTTAATGTTTTACAATTTAAATTTTTATGAAATTCACTGAGGAGGATGGTCTTCCCCTTCCTCCTCTGAGTAGCCTCCACTGCTAGAGTCTCTTATCCACACAAACCCACTGAATGCATGGTGACTATTCTGTTGTCATTATGGCTGAGTGAAGGAAAGGCATTAGAAATATAAAAAATCTAATAAAATTGTATTTGTCACATGCGCCGAATACAATGGGTGTAGACTTTAACGTCAAATGCTTGCTTACTAGCCCTTCCCAACGATGCAGAGTTTAAAAAATATGTATAATAAAACTAAAAATAGTAGCACAAGGAATAAAATACACAAGAATGGAGCTACTGTATATACAGAGAGTACCAGATGTGCAGGGGTACGAGGTATTTGAGGTAGATATGTACATGAAGGCAGGGTAAAGTGACCAGGCAGCAGGATAGATAATAATAATAAGAGGGGTAACCATTTAATTAACTATTTAGCAGTTTTATGGCTTGGGGATAGAAGCTGTCTCGGAGCCTGTTGGTCCTAGAGCCAATGCTCCGGTACTGTTAGCCGGACGGGAACAGAGTGAACAGTCTATGGCTTGGGTGGCTGGAGTCTTTGGCAATTTTTCAGGCCTTCCTCTGACACCGCCTGATATAGAGGTCCTGGATGGCAGGGAGTTTGGCACCACCCTCTGTGGCGCTTTGCAGTCGAGGGCGGTGCATTATCAGACCAAGCGGTGATGCAACCAGTCAAGATCCTCTCGATGGTGCAGCTGTATAACTTTTTGAGCATTCGAGGGCCCATGCCAAGTCTTGTTCAGCCTCCTGAGGGGGAAGAGGCACTGTCTTGCCCTCTTCACGACTGTGTGTGGGCCATGTTAAGTCCTTAGTGATGTGGACGCCAAAGAACTTGAAGCTCTCAACCCACTCCACTATAGCCCTCTCTACTGGTATGATTTTTATTTTGTATATTATCTTTATTTAACTTGGCAAGAGGAGTTAAGAACAAATTCTTATTTACAATGATGGCCTACACCGGCCAAACCCGGACGACGCTGGGCCAATTGTGCGCCGCCCTATGGGACTCCCAATCACGGCCGGTTGTGATACAGCCTGGAATCGAACCAGGGGGTCTGTAGTGACACCTCAAGCACTGAGATGCAGTGCCTTAGACCGCTGCGCAACTCGGGAGCCAATAAGAGGATACTCACATATTACATAGGAAAGAGTGGGTTGTAAGTTGTATTATGATCACCTGTGTTTTTCAGAGGCAAACAGACACAGCTTAGAAAGTGGCCCATGGTATTTAAAGCTGCAATATGTAACTTTTTGGGGGCGACCCGACCAAATGCACATAGAAATGTGCGTTATAGATCTGTCATTCTCATTGAAAGCAAGTCTAAGAAGCGGTAGATCTGTTCTATGTGCACTATTTCTATACTTTCCCTTAAGTTTCATATAATATTTGTGGTTATGGAAAATATGTTTCACAGCGGTTTAGATGGTACAATGATTCTCTACACTATACTTGCTTGTTTTGTCAAATAAACTGAAATTAGGCGAACTATTCAAATTTTTGCAACCAGGGGCGATTTCTGCATAGTGCATCTTTAATAGTTCCAAACTGGTAATATGAAGGGTATTGTGTGACTCGTCCTTAGTACAATATTTGAGACTACATACAGTAGAAAAAATGGGTCAAAAGTTGCATAATAACATATAGTGCCTTGCAAAAGTATTCATCCCCCTTGGCGTTTTTCTATTTTGTTGCATTACAAACTGTAATTTAAATTGATTTTTATTTGGATTTCATGTAATGGACATACACAAAATAGTCCAAATATGTGAAGTGAAATGAAAAAAATAACAAATAAATAAATAACGGAAATGTGGTGCGTGCATATGTATTCACCCCCTAAATAAGATCTGGTGCAACCAATTACCTTCAGAAGTCACATAATTAGTTAACTAAAGTCCACCTGTGTACAATCGAAGTGTCACATGATCTGTCACATGATCTCAGTATATATACACCTGTTCTGAAAGGCCCCAGAGTCTGCAACACCACTAAGCAAGGGGCACCACCAAGCAAGTGGCACTATGAAGACCAAGGAGCTCTCCAAACAGGTCAGGGTCAAAGTTGTGAAGTACAGATCAGGGTTGGGTTATAAAAAAGTATCAGAAACTTTGAACATCCCACGGAGCACCATTAAATCCATTATTAAAAAATGGAAAGAATATGGCACCACAACAAAACTGCCAAGAGAGGGCCGCCCACCAAAACTCACGGACCAGGCAAGGAGGGCATTAATCAGAGAAGCAACAAAGAGACCAAAGATAACCCTGAAGGAGCTGCAAAGCTCCACAGCGGAGATTGGAGTATCTGTCCATAGGACCACTTTAAGCCGTACACTCCACAGAGCTGGGCTTTACGGAAGAGTGGCCAGAAAAAAGCCATTGTTTAAAGAAAAAAAGAAGCAAACACGTTTGGTGTTCGCCAAAAGGCATGTGGGAGACTCCCCAAACATATGGAAGAAGGTACTCTGGTCAGATGAGACTAAAATTGAGCTTTTTGGCCATCAAGGAAAACGCTATGTCTGGCGCAAACCCAACACCTCTCATCACTCCGAGAACACCATCCCCACAGTGAAGCATGGTGATGGCAGCATCATGCTGTGGGGATGTTTTTCATCGGCAGGGACTGGGAAACTGGTCAGAATTGAAGGAATGATGGATGGCGCTAAATACAGGGAAATTCTTTCAGTCTTCCAGAGATTTGAGACTGGGACGGAGGTTCACCTTCCAGCAGGACAATGACCCTAAGCATACTGCTAAAGCAACACTTGAGTGGTTTAAGGGGAAACATTTAAATGTCTTGGAATGGCCTAGTCAAAGCCCAGACCTCAATCTAATTGAGAATCTGTGGTATGACTTACAGATTGCTGTACCAGCACAACCCATCCAACTTGAAGGAGCTGGAGCAGTTTTGCCTTGAAGAATGGGCAAAAATCCCAGGGCTAGATGTGCCAAACTTATAGAGACATACCCTAAGAGACTTGCAGCTGTACAGTTGATGTCGGAAGTTTACATACACTTAGATTGGAGTTATTAAAACTCATTTTTCAACCACTCCACAAATGTCTTGTTAACAAACTATAGTTTTGGCAAGTCGGTTAGGACATCTACTTTGTGCATGACAGAAGTAATTGTTCCAACAATTGTTTACAGACAGATTATTTCACTTATAATTCACTGTATCACAATTCCAGTGGGTCAGAAGTTTACATACACTAAGTTGACTGTGCCTTTAAACAGCTTGGAAAATTGTCATGGCTTTAGAAGCTTCTGATAGGCTAATTGACATCATTTTAGTCAATTGGAGGTGTACCTGTGGATGTATTTCAAGGCCTACCTTCAAACTGAGTGCCTCTTTGCTTGACATCATGGGAAAATCCAAAGAAATCAGCCAAGACCTCAGAATTTTTTTTTAGACCGCCACAAGTCTGGTTCATCCTTGGGAGCAATTTCCAAACGCTTGAAGGTACCACATTCATCTGTACAAACAATAGTACGCAAGTATAAACACCATGGGACCACGCAGCCGTCATACTGCTCAGGAAGGAGACGCGTTCTGTCTCCTAGAGATTAACGTACTTTGGTGTGAAAAGTGCAAATCGATCCCAGAACAACAGCTAAGGACCTTGTGAAGATGCTGGAGGAAACAGGTACAAAAGTATCTATATCCACAGTAAAACAAGTCCTATATCGACATAACCTGAAAGGCCGCTCAGCAAGGAAGAAGCCACTGCTCTAAAACCGCCATAAAAAAGCCAGACTACGGTTTGCAACTGCACATGGGGACAAAGATCGTACCTTTTGGAAAATGTCCTCTGGTCCGATGAAACAAAAATAGAACTGTTTGGCCATAATGACCATCGTTATGTTTGGAGGAAAAAGGGGGATACTTGCAAGCCGAAGAACACCATCCCAAACGTGAAGCACGGGGGTGGCAGCATCATGCAGTGGGGGTGCTTTGCTGCAGGAGGCACTGGTGCACTTCAGAAAATAGATGGCATCATGAGGAAGGAAAATGATGTGGATATATTGAAGCAACAGCTCAAGACATCAGTCAGGAAGTTAAAGCTTGGTCGCAAATGGGTCTTCCAAATGAGCAATGACCCCAAACATACTTCCAAAGTTGTGGCAAAAATGCTTAAGGACAACAAAGTCAAGGTATTGGAGTGGCCATCACAAAGCCCTGACCTCAATCCTATAGAAAATGTGTGGGCAGAACTGAAAAAGCGTGTGCGAGCATGGAGGCCTACAAACCTGACTCAGTTACACCAGCTCTGTCAGGAGGAATGGGCCAAAATTCACCCAACTTATTGTGGGAAGCTTGTGGAAGGCTACCCGTAACGTTTGACCCAAGTTAAACAATTTAAAGGCAATGGTACCAAATACTAATTGAGTGTATGTAAACTTCTGACCCACTGGGAATGTGACGAAAGAAATAAAAGCTGAAATAAATAATTCTCTCTACTATTATTCTGACATTTCACATTCTTAAAATAAAGTGGCGATCCTAACTGACCTAAGACAGGGAATTCATTAAATGTCAGGAATTGTGAAAAACTGCGTTTAAATGTATTTGGCTAAGGTGTATATACATTTCCGACTTCAACTGTAATTGCTGTATAAGGTGGCTCTACAAAGTATTGACTTTGGGAGGGGGGGGTGAATAGTTATGCACGCTCAAGTTTTCTGTTTTTTTGTCTTATTTCTTGTTTGTTTCACAATACAAAATTATTTGCATCTTCAAAGTGGTAGGCATGTTGTGTTAATCAAATGATACAAACCCCCCAAAAATCTATTTTAATTCCAGGTTTTAAGGCAACAGAATAGGAAAAATGCCAAGGGGGGTGAATAATTTCGCAAGCCACTGTAACTGGCCCATGAATTGGCATATCTTCTATGGATTTACAGGTGTGGAATTAAGATGCCCAGTCAGGCCTTAGTCCTCTCTCTCCTCTGATCTTCTGCGCTGAGTGAGGCGTCATGCTGTGAGTGTATTGTCCTTGAGTCTCTCTGTGCCCGTGAGTCAAGGCGCTCGAATACCCGGCCTCCACAAAGCCAGAGTGGGGAGGTTTCAGATAAATTAGAAAATAATCTTGTGGATCAGAGCCAGTGGCCCCTGGAAGCTGTCATTATGCTATATATATGCAAATGTCTGTTCGTAATGGAAAGCCACAGTGTTCCTGTGTGAAGGGGGAATGGACAGCCTCTCAAACGATAAGTCTGAGAAATGAACCTGGACCTCCCTCTATTCTCCACTGCTTTAGTGTAGATAGTCTCTGACAGCCACAGCTCTGGGCCAAGTTAAAGCTCTAGATTAGATTAGATAGATTAGATGTGTTTATTAGTCACATGCACAGGGTCGCAGATGTAATCGCAGGGTACAGTGAAATTCGTATTCTCCGAGCTCCAACAGTAAAGGTAAAAAAAGAGAAGTCAATGAAATAATAATAATAATAATAATAATAATATATACACATTTACAACTGTATCTATGCTGTTATGTTCTGCCCTTCCACTATAAAACTCTTACGGATTCCATACTCTGTGTTTCAATGGTGTCAAGTCAATTTTTAAATTAATCTACTGGTAGTTGATGAACTTCTTCATATGTACTGTCACTGGTCTGTCTCACAGGAGGAGAGTGGCGGCTGAAGTACGACCGAGCCATCCGGGAGACAGAGTTCACCAAGAAGAGACTTCAGCAGGAGTTTGAAGACAAGCTGGAGACAGAGCAGCAGAACAAAAGACACCTGGAGAGAAGGGTACAGCCCTGGTCTTACACTAATGCTTAATTCCATATTGCCCACAAGTGTACTGTAGTGATATCTCATACTGTATGATATTAGAGTACTCATACTGTGTGTGTAGCTGACTGATTTGCAGGCGGACAATGATGAGGTGCAGCGCTCTGTGCAGCAGCTGAAGAAGAAGTGTAGCAGACTGACGGCTGAGCTGCAGGACACCAAGCTGCACCTGGAGGGCCAGCAGAGCCGCAACCACGACCTGGAGAAGAAACAGAGGAAGTATGTACACGCACGCACACTCACACTCGCAGGCACACGCACTATTACACAATGCCAAAGCCTTCATTCACCAGCTCTGGTTATATAACACTGACTATAGAAATAATAAACCTCCATTTGGACATATACAGCACTAGATGCCTTACCATCCAAAGAGTGAGAAGTGATGAACATGTTTCTTTGTCTGCTGAAATGTCCTCACACTCACTAGCTGACCTACCAAGGAGACTACTACAAGTTTCTTAATTTCAACAGAGAATAGACTGGCTGTAATCTGTGGAATTGCATTAGCCAAGGGAATGAGTCAGACTTTTAGCACTTGAGAGGTTTGTGCTGTGACAGAATGTGATCTCTCCCCTGGGGCCAATTGAAGATGCTCTGTGGGAGTAATCATTTTCAGCTGTGCAAAGCCGAGGACGGCTCGTCTTAGAGAAGAAAAAGAGAATTAAGAGACCTGACAGTTCAGAACACTTCACAATTCAGCTGAACACTCCTAAGTATAGCCGCCCCAGACAACTGAATAGAACATTATGCTCATGATGAGAATGCTATTGTAAATTAACAGACCACACTTTTAACATTTAAAGGTGAGTGCTGATAATGAGGTTAAAATGGAGGCTATACTGTTTGTAGTAGTCCCCAGTGGGATCAAAGGAGGTGAAATTGTTTCTTATTGCAATGTATTAAGTTGTAAATGATTTAACTCAACAAATGGGCCTGGTTAAATATTTGATCTTAGTCTGAAAGTGTTGTTTCTTGCTTGATCAAATCTTCTGCTTCATTTTGCTTCATAACATCCAACAACATTGGATGAAAATGGTCTGTAATATTTATGATTTTTGGGGTTTGTCTATTAGACCAAACTCAGTGCAGAGTGAAGGAGAGGTCTTGAGGCTGTATCAAGGCCTGTCAGTAGTGTAACATGAGCGTTGTGTGTTGCAGGTTTGACTTGGAGCAGAACCAGGCCCAGGACGAGGTGCTGAGGGAGAAGAACCTGAGAGAGAAGCTGGGCCGGGAGAGAGACATGATGACTGGGGAGCTGTTCAGTCTGCGCCAGCAGCTGCAGGTACAACCTGGACACAGATGATAGATCATAATGTTATCGTTCCCCCTGGGGAGATCATGTTCTCTATGTCCTCTGTATGTCTGGCCTGGTCCAGGAGTCCTCTGACTATCCCTGTCTCTTTACTGCCCCCTGCCTGCCTGCCTGCCTACAGGACAAAGACATGGATCTGTGTGCCGTCCAGCTGAAGGTGGAGCAGCTGGATGCGGAGCTACAGGACCTGACCTCCCAGGAGTCCAAGGACGAGGCATCGCTGTCCAAGACCAAGAAGACGCTCCGCGACCTGGAGGCCAAGGTCAAAGACCAGGAAGAGGAGCTGGACGAGCAGGCCGGGACCATCCAGATGCTGGAGCAGGTAGAGGAGGAGGTGAAGAGGGGAGGAACACAGAGTCCATATAGGAGTTGCCGGTCTATAACAGTCTATTTGTGTGTGTCCTTCAGGCCAAGCTGCGTCTGGAGATGGAGATGGTGAGTCTGCGGCAGACCCACTCCAAAGACATCGAGGGCAAGGATGAAGAGGTGGAGGAGATCAGGCAGTCTTGCAGTAAGAAGGTATGGAGGCCTGCTCACACTCAGCACACAACTGTATTTTCCACAGCAGTCCTATTTGTGATTTTATCAGCTATGCATAACCTCCCCACTTTAGAGAAACAACATGCAGACACATGTCAAGTATACAACACAAACAGCTCTGACAGGCACTTCAACAAACACACACAATAATGTGTAGGCAATCGTGTCAAATTACACTACACTCTGAATTCCTATCTTGACTGCCTTAATTTCCCCAATAGCAAAAAGTCATGGCAACCAGATCTGGAAATGACAGTTGACGTGATTTGTTGTCGTTTGGAATGTTTTGATTACATACTTCTATAATTGTATAAATTTTTACCCACAGTAATTTCACATTGACAGTCAGGCATATGGTGCCGCATAGAGTACGACATTGATCTGGCCCTCTACCTTTAGACCTATGAGGACGACATGTGGCCTGATAGATGTGGCACTGCAGTGATGGTCATCTATCAGCCTGTCCCAATGACTGTGTAGTTAATGTCCTGAGTCTACCGACCTTCCTCCTGACTGTCTGTCTGTCTGTCCATCCTACAGCTGAAGCAGATGGAGGTACAGCTGGAGGAGGAGTATGATGACAAGCAGAAAGTCCTGCGTGAGAGGAGAGAGCTGGAGGCCAAACTGCTGTCTACCCAAGACCAGGTACTCCATCACACTGTCACTGACGTGTGTGTGTGTGCGTGTGAGCACATCTGTGTGCTCACAACTCTAACCTTGATGTGCTCTGGGATATTGATTATTATGGCCTGTAACCAGTATCATCACATCTGGATCCAGTGTATTGTGGTTGTGACTGTGAGGTGAGCTGCTCTGTAGTGGGATCGTTCCAAGAAAATAGTACCTTTTTCATCCCTTTGATATTTGTGCACCAATATTGAGTTTTAAAAGCCTGTTATTTTAAATGAAGTGCCCTTTAATATAGACCACATGGATAATTCAATAAAACAGATTTTTAATATGTCCCTATGTCAACCCTGTGTCATTTCTAGGAAGATATCAACCCACTTAATCCAAACATTTCTCGCAAGTTTCACCATAATTGTAAAGCCCTAGTGATTTTGTTGCTCTGACAGTCATTTCTGAAGATTATTTAATGTGATTAGTGATTAATTTACGTCTGTCTCTCATTTTAAGGTCAACCCTGTTACGTGAATTGAACTCTCGGTTTAATATGGTGAAACTATTAATTTTTAAATATTTTTTTCAAAAGTAACATTGAACATCTAAGAATCAAAGTGTAAAAGTGCTGGTTCTACTGTTTTTGGTCATTTTCTGGTGTTTTGTGGTGGAAAACTGAGCAGGTTGAGCATAACACGTCAACCCTGTTACCCATAGATAGACAGGCTAGAAATGTTTTAGCTATTTCATTTTGTTTGTGAAGCTTGCATTCAATTGCCACTCCCTGTTGCACAAAACAAGCTTCCATTCCCCTTGTCATGAGGGGATTTATGGCTGATTTAAGATGAAATCGTCAACCCTGTTACTTTATTTGGCACTTAATAGGCACTTACTATAGTCATTTTTTTATTGACCCTCTTGAGATGGAAAAACATGTATTTTATGAAGTTGAACATGTGCTATTTATGACAGAATGTTAAAAGAAATATGTGACCCAGTTACACTTCTCAAAAGGCACCAAATTGGTGGAATGACCCAGAGACTGTTTGCGTGTTCTCCTCTAGGTGGGCTGCAGGGACGTGGAGACAGAGAAGAGGCTGAGGAAGGACCTGAAACGCACCAAAGTGCTGCTGGCCGACGCCCAGATCATGCTGGACCACATGAAGAACAACGCCCCCAGCAAGCGAGAGACCGCCCAGCTCAAAAATCAGGTACACCACCCTACATTACACTACATGGTCCATCTTATTAACATCGTGTCAATCAGGTACTTATTTGACATTCTGACAAAAAATCCTGTCAAAATGTATTGCACTTGCTCTCCTGATCAAGGACAGGGTGTTACATTTTGTGATTTCTTAAGATTTCTTATTTTCCCTGACCTTGACCTTCTAATCCCTCTCCCCCCCCCTCTTCCTCCTCCTCCTCTTCCTCCTCCTGTTATATCTCCCTTCACAGCTGGAGGAGTCAGAGTTCACGTGTGCGGTGGCGGTGAAGTCTCGTAAGGGCATGGAGATAGAGATCGAGGACCTGCACATCCAGATGGAGGACGTGGTCAAAGTCAAGATGTCGGTGAGTGAGAGCTCCCTCAGCTGTCCCATCTCACTATGAGAGGATTCCCTACCATTATAGCTACCTAGTGCCGAGTGTGAACTGCACACAGAGTATGGAGTAAGTCCACATCAGTGTGCTGTATTTTAATTTCCTATTTTAATTTAACTATGCTTACAGCCTTATTAAATCAGTCTCGATATCCTTTTTATCTAGGTAAAACATACACCCCCCCCCCCCTTATGCCCTCAGAACTGCCTAAATTCGTCATGGCATGGACTCTACAAGGTGTCGAAAGCGTTCCACAGGGATGCTGGCCCATGTTGACTCCAAAGCTTCCCACAGCTGTGTCAAGTTGTCTGGATGTCCTTTGGGTGGTGGACCATTCTTGATACACATTGGAAACTGTTGAGCATGAAAAACCCAGCAGTATTTTCAAACAAACCGCTATGCCTGGCACCTACTAACATACCTTGTTCAAAGGCGCTTAAATCTTTTGTCTTGCCCATTCACCCTCTCAATGGCACACATACACAATCCATGTCTCAATTGTCTCAAGGCTTAAAAATCTGTCTTTAACCTGTCTCCTCCCCTTCAACTACACTGATTGAAGTGGATTTAACAGGTGACATTAATAAGGGATCATAGCTTATATCTATGTCATGGAAAGAGCAGGTGTTCTTAATGTTTTGTATACTCAGTGTAGATGTGACATGAACGGTTTCTATCCATGCAATGTTAATTAAATTGAACAGAAATGCAGATTGATATATTCTAATGAGATGGCTTGCTTGATGACCTTGTTTATTGTAGTGATACACAATCGACACATCCTTTTGTTATGGAAATCATTCCGTATTTGTGAGTACCACTTGTCACCTCTAGGTCAGAAAAATATTGACAGAATCGGCAGCAACAAGAAATGCGTTGTATTATCATGTGATGGCAGGGTGTATTTTGTCTGTGTGTCCTTCTCCCTGTGACAGTGTGTATGCACTCCCACGGCCATCTGTGTGTCACACAGCCAGGTCTTCATAGTGTAGAGACATGGAAGGGAGGTTCAGACATGGAATCTCTGCCACTTTCTACAACACCAAATGACCATGTGTAATTACAGCGCTTCACCACGTTTTTTACGACACAACAAAACCAAACCACAGGGTTATTAAAAACAGCAGTAGTCCTAGTCGTTTCTTTTACTCTCCCACACGGCAGACTATTTTAGTATGTGTTAAAACACCACCATGAATATGCACAAATCTCTCCGCCATCATTGAAATTATGTTTGTTTTTTCTGGAAATGGCCCATTTCTCGATTATGTGCTAATGGCTTAATTAGCATTGTTGATATTTTTTTGTGCTCATTAATGCGTTCCATAATCACCTCCCCAGGAGAGTGCTTTCTGTGTTTTAGAGGAAATTGTGGGAAGAGAGTGACAGTAGTGGTCCTCTGGGGACAGAGAGTGACCCTGTAGAGCTGCTAATTGCTGTGTTTATGGCTATGAAAGGTATTTTAAATTTCTCCATTTTGGGAAGGCATACTAAGAGGCTGGGTGTCTTTTCCTCCAGCGTAGATCTGATGATCTGCCTTAGGACACTAGTGCCAAGCTAATACATGGTGCATTGGCCACACAGGTCTGTCTGCAGGGCTAAATGACCCAATCAGGTTTGATTATAGTAAATCACACTAATCCACCACCAGGGCCAGGCCACGGGTAGATATCCATTAGATGACTGGCCAGCTAATGACCATTGATTCCTTTCACTGGCTCTGGTTGAAAAACAGCTTGCGATTAGGTGTTAAAGTTTGCTTCTCTCGCTCACTCGCTCGCTCTCTCTCCCTCTCTCCCTCTCTCTCAGCTTGAGGAGCAGGTGTCCCGTCTGCAGAGGGAGAAGAACGACCTGCAGTCTCGTATGGAAGAGGACCAGGAGGACATGAACGAGCTGATGAAGAAACACAAGGCTGCCGTCTCCCAGGTAACCCTGCCCCTACACAGCCTCTGTTCTGTAGACCTGCACTGGGCGCCAGTATCCGTATGCTTTAAAAAGCTGTTAATGTATTTTCCTATGTGTAGGTGGAACGTATTTGAGACGCTAGAGATAAACAAACCTAATTTTGCATTCAGAAAGGTGCAATCTGTTCCACAGGAGATTACGTTAATTATAATATATTGTCCTGAATACTTGACTGTTGGATATTAATCCACCTCCTAAGGAAAAATACCTATGTTCAAAATACCTATGGAGCATTCCACATAAGAATATCAAGAGTTTCATTCCAAAACGCTATATATATCCATTTTTCAGAAATGTTGGTAAATAGCTTTTATTGTTTAAAGAAATTATGAAAGAGATTGGTGTGTTTTTTCACTATCTAATCATGGCATGGGGTTGTTCAATGACAGACATGTATTTGTTTAAAATCTATCACTTGATGGTTTCATTTCAGAGAGACAAATAATCATGTTGTTTTTCAAAATGCTATATATCCGCCTCTGCTAGGTTTTAAATAGTCAAATGTAGCAAATAACTATATATTTTTAAAGAAATGTACAAATGATACATGTGACATCAATATGTAATAAAACAAATAAAACAAATAACTCAATACAGTAATATGAAATCTGTATGTAATACATTTACATTGACATTTTTGTCATTTAGCAGATGCTCTTATCCAGAGCGACTTACAGTAAGGGTATTCATCTTAAGATCGCTAGGTGAAACAACCACATATCATAGTAAAATATACAGGATACGAGCAGCAGGTAGCCTAGCGATTAAGAGCGTTGGACCAGTAACCGAAAGGTCGCTGGTTCAAATCCCAAAAAAATCAAAAATCTGTCTGTGCCCTTGAGCAAGTAAGCGTGTCTGTTAAATTACAAATATTCCATTCAAGCTAAACAATGAATATATAGCACATTTGATTTGATTTGATTTGATTTTTGATTTTTGATTTTGTGATGTGTCAGTCTGCCAGAGACCTGGCCCAGATCAGTGACCTGCAGGCCCAGCTGGAGGAAGCCATGAAGGAGAAGCAGGAGATCCAGGACAAGGTAACTACACACTGCCATGGCTGCCTGCCAGGGGAGCCCCGATTTGCCCCTGCTTGCCTGCCCCCCACCCATCCCCATCTACTCACACATTCACCAGCCGCTCAGAGGACGACATGCCCTCAGCAGAATCATACAGGTTGTCCTACACCTACACCATTAGCTTGGCCTTTACCTGGAGCGGTTCAGAGCTCTGTGTGTGCTTACAGCCTGATCTTACCGCTCACTCTGCTTGCTGTAAGGTCGTTTTAAGAGCTGCCACCTAAGGCAGCGATAGATAAATACGGTAGATAGATAGATAGCCATCTAAATCCTGTAGCCCTGCAGTGATTAACAGATCCAGTATGAGAGCAACACTGTGTTCTTTAATGACATGAAAGGCCAGCTCTAAATCCTCCTTCTCTCAGATGCAAAGCTCCTCATTAGGAGCCCTGGTGCATTTTGGGTACTTTTATTTAGTGTATGTCTTTCATCCTCTTATCAGATATGAGAAAAGTCCTAAGACGAAACAAGTTTGCAAAGTATTGATCTTCTTCCCTTCACAAAGCTGTGTAGTGGGATCTGTGATCGTTATTTAGGTCTGTAGAGGCTACTGGGGTTATCCTATCCTCGGCTTATTGGCTATTCACATCAGATAATCCTAGCATTAAAGGCAACAAAAATGCTGGCTAGATTCCCAAAAATTCAGCCAGGGGGATGCTATTCACAATGCAGATGAAGGTAAGAGGTGAATTTATTTATTTTGGGCATAAACATGTATCTGTTGTATGCAGGCCTAGTATTGATTATTGAAGAGATAGAGGGAGGGTTGCATAGGGCAGAGTGGAGGTGTTCAGTGTGGTGTAATCAGTACTTCAGTATGTCACTGTGTGTGTGTGTGTGTGTTGCCCCCCTCCAGCTGCAGTCCCTGCAGAGCCAGCTGGAGTTCCAGGAGCAGTCCATGGTGGAGAAGTCTCTGGTCAGCAGGCAGGAGGCCAAGATCCGCGAGCTGGAGACCAAGCTGGAGTACGAGAGGACCCAGATCAAACGCCTGGAGGTGAGACAAGTGGGAGGGAGAGAGAGAGAGAGAGAGAGTGGGAGAGGGAGGGAGTGTGTTTGTGTGAGAGCAAGAGAGAGGGGCTTGTATGTGGGAGGTAGAGGGCAAGCTGTGAGGCCACATTTTGGGTCATTTAACAAATGCTGTGAGGGAAATATATTTTACGACAGCCATACTATCTTTCTCTGGCCAGCTGTAATTTCTGCACACCTGAGCTCAATTGGAATTCTTAGTGACCTCAATTTGACCCTTCTCCAGCTACATTAACCACACCACAAACTTCAAAGTGAAATGTGCTCACTGCTCAGGCACCTATGCTGGACGTCTCAGCTGTGTTCTGATGTTCTGACCCAGTTCCGTCTCCTCGTCCCCAGAGCCTGACGGGTCGTCTGAAGGAGAACCTGGAGAAGATGACGGAGGAGAGAGACCACCGCGGGAACGGAGAGAACAGGGAGAAGGAGCAGAACAAGCGCATGCAGAGACAGATGAGGGACATCAAAGAGGAGATGGCTGAGCTGTCCAAGAAGGAGGCAGAGGCCAGCCGCAAGAAGCATGAGCTGGTAAGGAAGAGGGCATAGTCAGTATAGTACTAAAGTATGGACTGGACTCTCCTTGTTAGGTCGTACAGGGGTAATATCCTCATTTAGGTTGGGGCTGTCTTGGTTTACGGAGTTTGGGGTGACAGTCACTTACTCTGCATCATGATCCATCAGGAAATGGACATAGAGAGTCTGGAGGCAGCCAATCAGAGTCTGCAGGCGGACCTCAAGCTGGCCTTCAAGAGGATTGGAGACCTGCAGGCCGCCATCGAGGACGAGATGGTCGACAGTGACGGCGACGATGACCTCATAAACAAGTAGGTGCCCCTCACTCCCTCTCTTCTTCTGCCGGAGGACAGATTCTCTTTGTAATAAAGTTGTAATAAAGTTGTCAGAAAACAACTGCCCGTTATTTAATGTCTGTCCTGGTTTAATCCTCTCCCCTGTGCCTGATTCTTTGTTGGTTTGTCCTCATGTTTAGCTGCCTGCTGAGGTCTCTTTATGGGCAGGTTCAGGGTTACACTACCTCTGATCCCCACTGAAGTAAACACTGTTGCCATACAGGGCCTCTGAGAGGGAGTTTAGACTCCCTTTTCCCTTTTAAACAATGGGGTCAGAGAGAGGATGAGTGAGCTGGTATTCTGAATCACTGCCCAAAACCGTGCAGTATGGAAGATGTTCATCAGATTTTCTGCAGCAATTGTTTTTAGCCTTCTTGTCCTCTTTTCGCACACAATGTAGCTCTATCTATCCTGAGGCATACTACATCCCCGGTTGGGTTCTTCTTAATCTGTTGACTGTATTTCTCCTTTTCTGTTTCTCTCTTTTTCCCTTCTCTTTTGTTTCCTCTCCCACTCTTCGCCCAGTTTACAAGACATGGTGACAAAGTATCAGAAACGAAAGAACAAAACGTGAGAACGGACAATGCATTCTTTATTTTTCGCATGATTGTTTGGTTTCCAGGTTTTAAAATCATCGTCCCACATGAGAGAATGATGCTGTATTAGGGGGACATGCACTTCTGCTGTTTACGATGACATTTTGAGTAGAAGGAACTTAGTTCAAATTACTTTAAGATTAGCATCTCTGCAAACCTACTGTTTGAGGGATGCTCACCGCTGTGGAAAAATCATTTAAAAAATAAATAAAACACAGTCATAGAATACCTGTAGATACTGCATCACTCTCCCATGAAATATCATGAACCACTCCCATTTTTAAACAACAACCATGGACCTTCACCCTGTGTTATGTGACATGCCAATCTACATGCATGCTTTTGAGAACTTCCATAACCAACCAACTAACTCATTTCATTGTGTTCAAGAACATGAATATATTTCTATACATTATGACCTATTAATAACAAAAGGTTTAGTCTTTGTTTACTTGTTTACATCTCTCTGTGATGGAAGGTAGGTTTACTCTCTGTAGAGTGTGGTTGAGCTGCTTGTTCAGCAGGGCCTAGCGTGCTTTACTCAAGTCACCGTGCTGTCTTATTCACTTTGAAATTAGACATAAAATAATTTAGTTCAAAGCCCCATAATGAAAGTTAACATTCCAATTCCAGTTTAGCTCGTCATGTTTTGATGGAAGAATGCAAATGTGTGTCACGTGATTTGTATGTGATTTGTAGTTAGTGTCAGCAGTTCATTTTCTCAGCATGTATTATTTGTGTCAGTATTAACCTCTAATTGCTTGTTCCAAGAGAGAACACTTCGCTGCCCTGTGAGTCAATTTCTCTCATTGTTATTCATTCATTTGCCATCAGACAGGCAGCTCATGTGAATCAGCACAGTGCACTGTGTCTGTCTGTACGTCAGCGTCAAGCCTGTGGGTTCCTCACTTAGCTATGCTCAAGAGAAAATAAAGTGAATCACCATGGTTACTTAGGAGCAAATGTGTTCTCCCTTTGATCTGTATGTAATAGCAGCGAGATAAACATTAATGGAATAATTGATTTGCCAGTGAATTGTGAAGGGAATGTTCAGCAGGATTAGTGCTTCTGTTTGATTGTATTTTAGTAATTGCACCAATAAAAGGTGATACTGGTAGGAATGGTTGTTGTGTGCGTGTGAAGGGGAAAAATAATAATAAATAGGTCTGAAACCTTTGGACATCTTTTTCCAGGTTTCTGAGATGCACTTTGAAACACTAAGAGGGAAGGGTGTGATCTTTCCAGTGCACTCATCATTTTCAGGCAGTTCTTTATCCAATGTACCCTTTCATGGTCATAAGAAGATCACACAAAACATATTCTTAACAGTACAGATCCTTGAAGACTGTAGAGTGTGTGAGTCTGACTGTGTACACAGTGTACTGCAGCACACTGCTCAAATAACATGGATTTAGTGGATCTGTCTCTGCTATAAGCAGTGAGCAGTTTGACCATGATATGAAATGCTGGGACCAAGAGGATGCAAGTGTGGAATACTGTAGACAGGAACCATCAATAGGAGTTTTATGAGGATATACTATAGGTATGTGTAACAGAGATATACAACCAGTGGAGGCTGATTGTCAGAAGCGATTAATGTCGGGCTTTAAATTCTCTGTGCTTGTTTGCTCCCTGCAGCGTCAGCGCTGCTTAGCCAGTGGTGTGAGGCCAAGGACATAAATTGTGTGTGACACCATTTGCAAAGCACTCGATTACAAGGCGCCTCTGTCTGTCCCACAGCTGCTCCAGTGCAGGTGTTTGTGTGTTTGTGTCTGTGGGAAAGAGAGAATAGTTTTGCCTTGTATGTGGGAGTCAGTCCTTAAACTATCTTTCCCAGAAAGTTCTGTTTGATACATTGAAAATGAGAGAGACCCTAAGTGACTGAGTCTAAAAAGGTAGCTAATGTCGATGTCCACAGACGGCCACCATGTTTTTGGGGATTTCTCACCCCTACTTTGTGCGGCTCTGTACTGTATGCCTCCATCCATTCTGAGCGCACGTCTCTGTCTCTATGCAGGTAAATGGAACTGTGGTTCTGCCCATGCAGAGAGCGGAGGCAACACAAACACTTTGTTCATGGAGACTTGATTGAATGTGTGATATACCGCCTTATTGCTCTCTGCAGTGGGAGGCTTTAATGGCAGGCATGTAAATATGTGAGCAGGGCGATGCAGCCCAGCGGTCATTAAAGGAGGCTGTCATCTGAGACCTCTTTGAATAAGATGCACTATGTTGGCTCATGATAAGCACTTTGCATCCTGTCCCACAGCCTTGCCAGATAAGCTGGTCAAAGAAGACAGGAAATCTGTCCTTTGCTTTTGGTGTTTATCTCTCGTCTCAAAATAGTGCCATTTGGATTGATGTCAAGTCACAACAGACACTGAAAATTGTTGTTTGGATTGATGCAGAGACTGAAGTTGTTGGTTATGATCCACATTTTTGCTCCTCCTTGACTGCAGTGTGACTTTTCTATCAATGTTCATTTATAGTTCATTCTGGTACTAGAAATTAATGAACACTGCTAGGCTTAATTGTTCCCAGACACGTTTGTCCATTATCTAAGACTTTAGCCCCTGTGGGTCCCCCCCCTCTCCCAACACCTCTTCTACTCCCCCTCTCCCTCAGACAAGAGATGCATAATGCAGAGTCAGGGAAGCTTCACCTCCGGGATTGAGGAACAGATGAATCAGGATTGAAATGCACCCTCCGACCTTTCCCAAGCGTGATCTAATATACTTTCTCCTCGGGTTCCCTCCGATATCTGTTTACTGCTTGTTATTGTCAAGGCCAGGGCTAGAGGGCCATCTCATCAGCTCAGCCACAATAACAATCTACATCAACAGGCCACGCTCAGCCACAATAACAATCTACATCAACAGGCCACGCTCAGCCACACGCCACAGAGATCCTAACAGCCTGGCTATGGCCACAGAGTTAATTACGCCTTCATGAGCTCCATTCATTTGCATTCTGCTCCGCTCCGAGGCACCATGACTTGTTTTGCTCGTCCGCCCCCATCATAAGCGATTATACATTTAACAGGGGAAGAGAAAGCACTCCGGACTATACACATTCATATTTATGTATGCACCAATATCTAATATCTCATTTTTCTCTCTTTCAAATGAGCCTTGTTCTTGGTTTTTCATCAAACTTACTTTGGCCTAACTTTAGGTTTGTTGCTGATATTTTTTAAATCAATATTCAGGAAGTAGCAGTGTAGTCCAACACTAGATTTTGACTGGTAAACTAGTTTGTGACTGGGTGCATAATTCTAGATCTGTCATTGCTCTACGTTAACAGGATGCTGTTGTCTCCCTAAAGCTTGTTGTGACTGCCTGTCTTTGCATTGCTCAACCCCAGGTTACTGTCACAATGAATGGAACACAGCTGCTGTCTGACTAACTAAATCAGAAAGCTGTTATCTTATGACATTCAAAACATTTGATTTGTCTGTGTGGGGTTCAGCTCTGTGTTGTACTTCCTGTCCAAACCAACAGTTGTCCTCTGTGGTGGATCCTCACTAACCCTCCCAGATGACTCTTGGCTTAAACAGCTCTGCCTCCTGCCAACACCAACAGCAACATAACAACACTGTTTGCTCTCCTTCTGTCTTCCTCACAGTGGTGACGAGTCGGACACGGACTCAGAGGTGGAGGACCGTGTGGACGGGGTCAAGTCCTGGCTGTCCAAGAATAAGGGCTCCACCAAGACCCTGTCAGACGAGGGCAGTCTGAAGAGCTCCAGGTCAGTCTTGTCTTGTCTGTCTGTCTGCCTATCAGCCTCCCCAGTCGACAGCCTCGTCATTATGTTATCTTCCCCCTTCCTTCTGGCTGGGCCCTGATAAAGCAGAGATGGCTTCCTCAATCCCATCCCATTCCTATATGAGTTTACCCTGCTGAGAGCTAAAGAGCCCAGGATTACCTGAGGCAGGTTGGAATGGAAGGGTGAGTATTTCATGAGATTAGGTGTCATCTTTCTGTCTCCCTGTCATCCCTCTAATGACAGCAGGCGGCACGGCAGAGGGAAGAGGGAAACGGGCGCTGTGCTGCCTGTCAGATTTATTGAAGTGGCCCATGGCCAGCTGGCATACCTGCTAAATGGCCCCTCTCTCTGCTCTGCCTGAGATGAATGCATTTCCTCCCCCCTGGCAGACAGCACAGGATAGCCCCAAATAGACCTGCTCTCTTTGATGAGCTTTAGCAGATCGACTCACAACTTAACTTTCCTTATTAGACTCACTTCAGAGGACAAAGTGTCATCAGGAACTTCAGTTAGATGCTTCTGGAATATTTGGGGAATGTTGACAAACTTGACAAGGCTCAGAGATCTGAAAGCCTAAGCATTTCTCATTCTACACTTCAGGGATTCAATCAAATGTATTTCATCCTTCTGAACTTTTAATTTCATTTTCGCTCAAGTCTCTAAATTCTCATCTCTTCTCTCTCTATGTTTCTTTCATGTGTCTCTGTTGATTGTTTCCATGGTGTTCATGTTCCTACACCCTCCTCCTCATGGCATCTCAGATATGCAGTGAATGTAGATGCCAAGGAAGGCAAAGAGGTTAAGGAGATGAAAGAAGGTAGCAAGGAAGGCAAAGAGGGCAAAGAAGTAGACAGCAGATCGGTGTCTGTGATGAGTTCCCTTAGCTACAGGAAGCGCTCCAACCTGAAAGACTCCATCGGAGGCCAGGGGGACGAGAGCTCCCTCTTCAGTACGCTGAAGGAACAGTCCGACACCCCGGACCGCTCCTCCCTACGCAAGGCCAAGTCTAAGTCCACAGACCAGGACGACAGGAAGAAGTCCCAAGATGATGACGACCGTGGTTCGGTCATCTCCCAGGCCTACTCTGAGGCCACCAGCAGGGCCAGGAAGGGTCTGGAGCGCCGCTGGGCCCCACGCAGCCCTGACTTTGACAAGGACTCCATGGTGTCTTCCCTGGCCCCCAGCAGGTCCAGCCGTAGAGCCATGCCGAACATGGATGATGACAATATGTCCACCATTAGCAGCATCACCAGTGTTAGTCGTACCAGCCCTCGTGGCCTGCGACGTAGCACCTCCTGGAAGGATGATGGGCGTAGCGACTCGTACGGGACCTTGGTCAGCCCCAGCATGAGCAGGCGCTCTGGGGGTCGCAGCCCAGGAAGCGTGAGCAAGGCTGACTCCCGTATATCTGTTGCCCGCAGCAGCCGGCTCAGTGAGTTCGGCCTGCGCATGGACGACGATGATGATGATGATGCTCTGAGCACGGCCTTCAGTCAGGGAACCTCTGCCTACAGCCCCCACTCCCTGGGCCGCAGCTTGTCCACCCCAGCCCAGCCTCGCTCCTCTGACGACAACCGCCCAGACACCTCTGACATTAAGGCTGTCACCCACCGCAACTACCTTGACCCTGACCTGGAGAAGGCCATCAACGAGGTCCTCAGCTTCAAGCCCATCAAGTTCAAACGCAGCAAACTGGACGAGTCTGACGACGAGGAAGAGAAGGAGGAAAAGAAAGAAGACGAGGATGACCGGAACAGTGTGAAGGGGGATGACGAGGGTCTGGGCCGTAGTGCGTCCAGCTTGCGTCGCTCAGCTTCTGGCTCGGCAGTGGACTACAGCACCAGGTCCTCCAGCAGTTTCAGCTCCCACAGCACCACCAGCTCCAGCTCCCGCAGAGGCAAGGCCAAGAAGAAGAGGTCCTCAGACAGCTCCTCAGACTCAGACGACCGCCACAGCAGGAAGAACTCCAAGAAGAAGGGAAAGAAGTCCAGGAAGGGCTCCAGGAAGAAGGAGAGCGAGTCTGAATCCTCCTCTTCTGAGTCCTCCTCCTCCTCCAGCTCGGCCTCCACCGTCTCCTACCGCAGCTCCAACAGTGTGAAGAGAGGTCCAGCCCGCCCTGCCTCAGATGAGGAAGAGGCCGCTGAACAGAGACCCCCCAGTAAGAAGGATGAGAAGAAAAAGAAGAAGAAGATGGACAGCATGGTGATGAAGTATCTCTACAAGCCTGATAGTGACTAAAGCCCCTGGCCAGCAGTAGGTGATGCCTGGGAATGGAGTGAAAGCATGGTGTGGCTCTAACCAAACATGTAGCCTTGGGTTGACTTTATAGCATTATTACCATTAACACTTTAACCTGATTTGATTACTTATTTATTCATTTGACATAAACACAAGTTTATTCCATAAGTGTTTGCCATTGTGTGTATCCAGGTTGATGTGAAATACCACTTAATTAATAATGCCTTTCTTTCTGAATTGTAATGTTGACTCATGACCATTGCTAGATGAGACATGTGTTGTGTTGCCAGGTTCCCGTCTCTAAGCAAATAAAACAGGACACATAATTGTCTCTGCATGTTAACCCTTTACACTCGTGGGAATTGGGCTAAATTGAGATGTTTCTTACAGAAGATATATGAAAATGCATAAAAATGGTAGCATTTGAAAGGAACAGTTGAAAGGGGAAATTATTAGACCAAAGGTGAGGACACAACAGTTCATCTGACACAAGACTAAATCCAAATATTACACTGTTGATTTTATGTGCATTTTACATTTACTGTACTTTTTGCCGCATTTGTTGGTAAAGAAATCTGAAAATACTCTGGATACATTGAGTAACATGATAAGAATATTCCTGGAAAATGTGAGGTAGGTGCAACATAAGACAAAAAAATGACAAGGGTTTGAGTGAGAGGACTAACTGGTGTCTCCAAGTGGCCACACAAATGTGCACAGTTCCTAAATAATTTCAATGCACTTTTATTACTCAAAGAAGAGTCTTCAACTATAAGGTGTTTTTTATAACTCTCCTAGCCAATGCCGTTGAGGAACTAGAGCAAGCACACTTGTAGTAGTTTTGTTTGGAACACAACCCTGCATCCCCGCCATCACACAATTACTGTTTTCGCAATCCAAAAACGTTCCATTATAAATCGCAATCTGGGTCAGGTGGGTGTCATTTGAAAGCCTGTTCTATTGCCAACATAACTAGCTAAGTTATAAAATACGGTATTACAGTGTTAGGCTTTCACTGTGAAATTCAGGGAAACAGATCACATTTTCTTCACAATAGACAAACATGAACATTCTGTTCAGAACAACCCAGGGTATGATGCCATGTCATCTTGTAACTGGACATTAAACATAGTGATCATGAACGTTGACACTGTATATGACATGAGTTTTATGATTTGGAAATGTGAAGTGCACATTTGGATTCACAGGTGTTTGGCTTGCTTGTATGACATCAAAGCGGTATTTATTATAATCCACAACATCTCATCTTTCAAAATACATAGAGTCCTCTTAATTTATAGCGTTTCCCTCACTCAGACAACAAAAAATGTGCCCCCCAAAAAGTTGCCAAATTAGCGGGAGGGATGGGGGCAATGTCTTGTCGCGCGAGGTGCTCAAGTTCAGAACAGCTGTCAGTGACAACCCATACAGCGCTGTGATGCGCAGAGCAAGAGCTCTGATGTCATGTACAGTATAGCATGTTAATGTTCAGCCACTGCGTTCAAATGTAGGTGTTTATCAGTGCCTAAATCTGCCATTTTCAACCCGTATACGGGTACGAGTGTAAAGGGTTAATAGAGATTTCTTCCCTGATGGTGAGGTGGTGATGGTGAGGAAGCTAACTGCATGTTGGTGTACATATCAATAGACAACCATCCATCTAGCACGGCCACTTTAAATGTGCTCCCTCCGGGCCTCAACAAGACATAACTGTTGACCTGATTGAACATGAACACTGATTACTTCATTAGCATATATCCACCATGTATTTAATATGCTAGATTGAGGGGAACCAGTAGGTCAGTTACTTCAACAGCATGACAATAATAATAGAAACAAGTGGGCAGAGTCACTTTCCTGCAGAGTCATCATGCTACACTACATGGCCAAAAGTAGATGGACACCCCTTCAAATTAGTGGATTCGGCTATTTCAGACATCTGTTGCTGACGGGTGTATAAAACCGAGCACACAGCCATTCAATCTACATAGACAAGCATTGGCAGTAGAATGGCCCGTACTGAAGATCTCAGTGACTTTCAACATGGCACCGTCATAGGATGCCACCTTTCCAACAAGTCAGTTCCTGAAATGTCTGCCCTGCTAGAGCTGCCCCGGTCAACTGTAAGTGCTGTTATTGTGAAGTGGAAACGTCTAGGAGCAACAACGGCTCAGCCGCGATTGGTAGGCCACACAAGCTCACAGAACGGGACCGCGAGTGCTGAAGCACGTAGCGCGTAAAAATGCGCGTCTTTCCTCAGTTGCAACATTCACTACCGAGTTCCAAACTGCCTCTGGAAGCAACGTCAGCACAATAACTGTTCGTTGGGAGCTTCATGAAATGGGTTTCCATGGCCGAGCAGCCACACACAAGTCTAAGATCACCATACGCAATGCCAAGCGTCGGCTGGAATGCTGTAAAGCTCGCCGCATTTGGACTCTGGAGCAGTGGAAATGCGTTCTCTGGAGTGATGAATCACGCTTCACAATCTGGCAGTTCGACGGACTAATCTGGGTTTGGCGAATGCCAGGAGAATGCTACCTGCCCGAATGCATAGTGCCAACTGTAAAGTTTAGAGGAGGAGGAATAATGGACTGGGGCTGTTTTTCATGGTTCGGTCTAAGCCCATTAGTTCCAGTGAAGGGAAATCTTAACGCTACAGCATACAATGACATTCTAGACGATTCTGTGCTTTGTGGCAACAGTTTGGGGAAGGCCCTTTCCTGTTTCAGCATGACAATGCCCACGTGCACAAAGCGAGGTCCAAACAGAAATGGTTTGTCCAGATCGTTGTGGAAGAACTTGACTGGCCTGCACAGAGCCCTGACCTGAACCCCATCGACCACCTAATGCTCTTGTGGCTGAATGGATGCAAGTCCTTGCAGCAATGTTCCAACATCTAGTGGAACGCCTTCCCAGAAGAATGGAGGCTGTTATAGCAGCAAAGGGGTGGACCAACTCCATATTAATGCCCATGATTTTGGAATGAGATGTTCGACGAGCAGGTGTCCACATACTTTTGGTCATGTAGTGTATATTCACTGTACCACTGCTTTGTCCTTGTTTCATCATGTTGTTCAAAGTCAACTTTGAAGCTCTGCTTTATCCCAGAAGCAGGGTTGTGACAGCCCAATCCCAAACCCTAACCATTCCGACCTTGAACCTTTTCTATTTTCACTCTGTCCTTCCACCTCACCATATGGCTATTATGAAAGCTTCAAGACAAATGAATACAACACTGGAAAAAACTTCCACATTCTGACTTTGAAAACCTTTACTGTTTTTTGTGCATGAAACTAGTGGTGTGGATCTAGTAATGTTGAAGTGTTTTGGTTTGTTTGGCCCTTGGCAGCCATGCATGATCTTTGCTCCAGCATTGATTGATACATTGAAAGAGGTAATTGTGCTGTGTTCCTATTGGAGCAGCTTATACTGCTGACCCTGGCCCTGGCCCCTGGAGGAAGATGGAGGAGTCAGTAGGCTTGATATGTGACCTGTGACCTCTGCAAATCTCAAGCATCCATAGTGTTCAGGCAGGGTTCAATTCAACAGGGTTTCTCCTATATAAAACCCTCTCTCTCTTCTCTTCTCCTCTCCTCTCTCCTCCCACAGCCCTCCTCTGTACCGGAGACACCTCAGTGAAGAGGACAAGGAGAGGGGTTCGAACAGACACTCCCTGAAGGAAAGTGACAGTGATAGCAAGCTGGCAGAGTCCACAGCGTAACAGAGACTAATACCACATCTCTCACTACCACCACCATCCTACACATACACACCAGAGACAGATATAATGCTTTATTTAATAAAAATACCCCTCCCCATGCCATCCTCATTTGAACATCAGTGAGCAATGCTAGCTAGCACCAGAGGCAAGAACAGGGGAAGGTCAGAGTGCACATACTGTAGAACTCACCGTGGTTCAATATAAATGGAATGTGGCATAGCCATTTTCGTTTGCTACTAAGAGCTTTGAAGAATTCTTTACAGAGTGATGTGGTGAGCCCATTGACTCTCACACCATAGTGTCCACCTCAGCTCTGCAGCTTTGAAGCAATATAAGTATAGAGCTTATCATATTTTAAGAGATATCTGTAGAGCTTATCACCACTGGCTTATTTAAGAGAACTGCTTTTCATAGGCTAATTTATGCTCCCGCTGTCATCAGTTGTTTTAGGACTGGAGAGCTTGTGGTTTATTCAAATGACTGTAGCAGGCTCGGTCTAAGACTCCCTTACAACGTGACTTCTTACTGCAGGCCCATACGCCTGACAGTCCAGCATATCCTCCTTACCACTTAGAAATGCCATTGTCTCCTCTACATGTGTTTTGGACTGTTTCTGGTCATGCGCTTCAAGGAATATTTAGCCAATATCAGTAACTAGAAGAAAGAAAGACATTAGTATTTATCTTGCTTCAAGACTGTTTTGTTTTTCTATCAATGTTTGAAAGTATGGTTCTTAGTGAATGGGAGGGAGAGCTACTTTGAGGAGAAAAGGATTTATGTCACATGCCTTGGATCTGCTACTTTGCATACAGTAGTTCATGCTGGAATGGTTTTGTCCTGGCTCGTTTAAAGCTCAGCCATGCTTTTGTCTCCTCGTGCCTCGTGTCATGTCTGTTGGTTTTAAAAGGGAATGTATTTACTATCTGTTATGACGGGGGGCTTTCTAGGGATCATCTTCTGCTTCTTCATCTATCAAGATACACATGCACTGGATATCAGAAAAATAATCTGTTTTAATATGAGACAAATTGCCTAAGTGCTTAAGCCCCCCTTTCCCCAATGGGGAAAAACATGTAAAAACAGAAGTTCTAATGTATACTGAACAAAAATATAAAGACAACATGTAAAGTATTGGTCTCATGATTTCATGAGCTGAAAAAAAAGATCCCAGAAATGTTCCATACGCACAAAAAGCGTATTTCTCTCAAATCTTGTGCGCAAATTTGTTTACATCCCTGTTAGTGAGCATTTCTCCTTTGCCAATATAATCCATCCACCTGACAGGTGTGGCATATCAAGAAGTTGATTAAACAACATGATCTTTACACAGGTGCACCTTGTGCTGCGCACAATAAAAGGCTACTCTAAAATGTGCACAACACAATGCCACAGATGTCTCAGGTTTTGAGAGAGTGTGCAATTGGCATGCTGACTGCAGGAATGTCCACCAGAGCTGTTGCCAGATAATTTAATGTTAATTTCTCTGCCATAAGCTGCCTCCAATGTCGTTTTAGAGAATTTGGCAGTATGTCTAACCGGCCTCACAACCGCAGACCACATGTAACCACGTCAGCCCAGGACCTCCACATCCGGTTTCTTTACCTGCGGGATCGTCTGAGACCAGCCACCCGGACAGCTGATGAAACTGAGGTGTATTTCTGTCTGTAATAAAACCCTTTTGTGGGGAAAAACTCATTCTGACTGGCTGGCCTTTCTCCCCAGTGGGTGGGCCAATCTCCCAAGTGGGTGGGCCTATGCCCTCCCAGGCCCACCCATGGCTGTGCCCCTGTCCAGTCATGTGAAATCCATAGATTAGGGCCAAATTAATTTATTTCAATTGACTGATTTCCTTATATGAACTGTAACTCATTAAAATCGTTGAAATTGTTGCATGTTGCATTTCTATTTTTGTTCAGTATAAAATCTTCTGAGATTCCTGGAATAATTGTCTCATGTAGGATACACTGTATCTGTATTTGGCCTTACTGAGTGACAATGATATCCTTTAAATTAACGTGACCTTATGAATTTTCATTAATAAATATGCAAATTATGTATATCTATGTAGTGTGGGGAATGGTGTGTGTGTCTGTGTGTGTGTCTGCGTGAGTGTATGTACACAAAAGTGTATATCCGTGTGTGTTCGTGTGTGTATGTGTGTATCCATGTTTCTGTTGCTCCTGTCTGTTCATGTGCATTTGAAGGAAATACGTTTCAAGTGTGTGGGACAGACTATTTGCATATCTTTTCTTGTTTTCCCATTTCCAGTTTTTTTATGCATTAGATATGAATATAATATGGAACACTGGACACTTTGTCAATGCTTCTGAGTAGTTAAATAAAAATATGTATGTTAAATGTATGTATGTTTGCATCTGAAGAGGCATTGTTGGCTTTACACAATATTAATATATAAAACGTTTGAAGTTATTGTATATTCATCGTAGCTTTTCAAACAGGTTTGTTTATTTTCATTATATTGAACAATTGACCACTTGTGATAGGAATGCTTTTTTTTCCATTAGATTGAATGTAAATAAATGCAGGGGTTTGTTTACAGTAACATTCTGTCTTGTTATTGTGTGGTGGAATGGTAATACGGTCCTAGTTTGTAGCTGAATTAATCATCATATGGAAATGTTTGGATGGAAATAAGGATGAGTTATTTATTGAAAACAGCAGGAACATTTGACTAATGTGCTTGACTGAAGTTTTTTTTCTCATCTCCTCAAGTGCATCACTTGATCATACCATCCATCTTCCCCCTGTAGAGGGAAAACAAACACTTTATTGAAATGAATAATTACAACCAGACACAACAGCAGCAAATGTTGTGACACTGTTGTTAACTATGCAACTAGATGGTCTTACATTTTGCTTACCGGTATAAGCTAAGGGCTCTATTCAATCAGATCCGCGTTAGCCAACATCCGCATGAGGTGTCAGAGGTGGAACTGCATTAGAGCTGTCAAATCCACAAGCGGCTTTTGGCATTTTACCTAAAGCGGACATTTCCATTGGCTGTATAGAGTCGCATTAAGATAAATCCCATGCAGCCTTGTTTGCGAGTTTGAACACTGGACTGTGAGCTAATGTACATGTAGGCTAATCTAGCCTACACATCGATTAGGTTGATAGAAATTAGTATTATTTTGTTGAATGATTTTCAATTTGAGCGTCATTATTTCTATATAGCCTACACTCTCATTCTGAACTTCTAATGTGAGTGGGACGGGTGTGGCTTTGTGACAATGATCAAGAGCAGCTGCTCACCAATTTGACAGCTCCGAAGCAGTTACACCTCCGACACCACCAAAACATCAGCTATGCGGGTGTCGGCTATCGCCGGTTAATGCTTGATCTGATTGAATCTAGGCCTAAGCTTGGTACAGTGTCAACAACAAAAAGCAATCAATAAGAAACAAACTTGAAAATCAGGCATCGTGTTAGAGAAATTAGGCTTACATAGATGCTAAGTAACTCTGGACTATAACTCACTACATTTGTTGACATTCAGCCTAACTTCAATTGTATCCCCTGTTTAGTATCTAGAATCCCCTGTTTAGTATCTAGAATCCCCCGTTTAGTATCTAGAATCCCCCATCAACCCAATCAGTAATCCTCTATTCCTCACCACGAACCGTTCTGTGCTGCCCCATACGAAGGGGAGATTTCTAGCATGAGTCTGGGTGGCTGCGTGTCTCTCTTTACTTAAAGCCTTTCCACTGAGTGGCAGATTAAATTCTCCTCCTGATTTCACTTCTTTGGCGGTAACGTTGTTACACGACCCAGTGGAGCGGGGAGGCGTCAGCCTAACAAAGGCAGGCAGCGCTGCATTTACTGAGCTCTTTAGTTGTTTACCATCACTTTTATTGGAATTTCACTCGCTGTCGTGCCCCCCCAATAGCTCTCTGTTGCAATGAGTCGATATGCTGCCACACCGTGTTACATGGGCCACAATATTCAGTGACCTTGCATTTGACTCTGCTGTTGACTCTGCTGTCTAGACTATTCTGTCCAAGTTCACCCAAGAGATTGGGTTCATTCATCCTAAAGTGTGATTTTGTCCACATTTTGACCTTGGATGGAGCCCCCTCTCTCAGGCAGTACGGCCTGTCAGGGTACAGGCAGGCAGAGCAGGGGATGTGTCTGAACACAGGCCTCATTCTCTGTGATTAGTGCACACAGTTTTCTGCAGGCAGCCTTCTGTCAATAACACAATGATTGGAGACGCTGGGATACTGCCTGCAGGGACCAGGTGAGGAAGCTGCATTCATTTGCAATTCTGAGATGAAAAGACTCAGCAGAGTGTGCTGCTTTGGGCGCTTCTCTTTGTTTGCACATATCATTTCCACTCTAATGAACACTGAACAGTCGTGGGCCTTTGTCAGAGGGCTCAGAGGTAAGCTCAAACAATATTTACATTTTGCATAGGTCCTTACAGGGCCTGTGGAACAATACAAGCGTTTTCCTTCTGTGTGTGTGGAACTTAACATGAAAGTGATTCAATGATATCGTAGAGGAAAAATATTTGATTTCCTTTTTTCTTACCACACAGCTATATCCAAGCTGACTGTGAGCCAGAAACAGAATTATTGAAACCTTTTGGAGTGGAAAAAAGCAAAAGCTGTTATGTCTCCCACCACATTCAGCACTGGAGCTCTTTCTCCATCTTCAACTACTAGCATGCAGGTGGCCGAAACACTCCTGCCATGCTGTGTCCCTGCCATAGGGGAAGTGCTGTGCCTCTGTGACGAGGTCCCAGATGTTTCCCAGAGCAGCTTGCTCTGTCTTAGGGATTGGAGAGAGAGAGAACCCTCCCTCAAGGGCCTCTGACAGTGAGAAGCTGTAGAAAAATTGTTTGACACTTTCACAGCTTCCCAGAATCACCAAGCTCATTACACTTCTAAATATTGCCGCTGGTTTCTATTCTCACTGCCCTGTCGGTCTCCCTAGTCGCAACATTCATGAGGATGAATATTTTGCTTTTTTAACATTGCTTTGGTGTTAGATCCATATTTACAGCGCATTCTGAAAGTATTCAGACCCCTTGACTCTTTCCACATTTTGTTACGTTACAGCCTTATTCTAAAATTGATTAAATTGTTTTTTCCCACTCATCAATCTACACACAATATCCCATAATGACAAAGCAAAAACAGGTTTTTAGAATTTGTTGCAAATTTATTACAAATAAAAAAATTGAAATATCACATTTACATAAGTATTCAGACCCTTTACTCAGTACTTTGTTGAAGCACCTTTGGCAGCGATTACAGCCTTGAGTCTTCTTGGGTATGACGCTACAAGCTTGGCACACTTTTATTTGGGGAGCTTCTCCCATTCTTCTCTGCAGATCCTCTCAAGCTCTGTCATGTTGGATGGGGAGTGTTGCTGCACAGCTATTTTCAGGTCAGGTTCAAGTCCGGGCTCTGGTTGGGCCACTCAAGGACATTCAGAGACTTGTCTCGAAGCCACTCCTGTGTTGTCTTGGCTGTGTGCTTAGGGTCGTTGTCCTGTTGGAAGGTGAACCTTCGCCCCAGTCTGAGGTCCTGAGCGCTCTGGAGCAGGTTTTCATCAAGGATCTCTCTGTACTTTGCTCCGTTCATCTTTCCCTCGCTGAAAAACATCCCCACAGCATGATGCTGCCACCACCATGCTTCACCATAGGGATGGTGCCAGGTTTCCTCCAGATGTGATGCTTGGCATTCAGGCTAAAGAGTTCAATCTTGGTTTCATCAGACCAGAGAATCTTGTTTCTCATGGTCTGAGAGTCCTTTAGGTGCCTTTTGGCAAACTCCAAGCCAGCTGTCATGTGCCTTTTACTGAGGAGTGGCTTCCGTCTGGCCACTCTACCATAAAGGCCTGATTGGTGGAGTGCTGCAGAGATGGTTATCCTTCTGTAAGGTTCTCCCATCTGCACAGAGGAACTCTGGAGCTCTGTCAGAGTGACCATCGGGTTCTTGGTCACCTCCCTGACCAAGGCCCTTCTCCCCTGATTGCTCAGTTTGGCCGGGCGGCCAGTTCTAGGAAGAGTCATGGTGGTTCCAAACTTCTTCCATTTAAGAATGATGGAGGCCACTGTGTTCTTTGGGACCTTCAATGCTGCAGAAATTTTTTGGTACCCTTCCCCAGATCTGTGCTTCAACACAATCCTTTCTCGGAGCTCTACGGACAATTCCTTCGACCTCATGGCGTGGTTTTTGCTCTGACATGCATTGTCAACTGTGGGACCTTATATAGACAGGTGTGTGTCTTTCCAAATCATGTCCAATCAATTAGATTTACCACAGGTGGACTCCAATCAAGTTGTAGAAACAGCTCAAGGATGATCAATGGAAACAGGATGCACCTGAGCTCAATTTCGAGTCTCATAGCAAAGGGTCTGAATACTTTTTTTCACTTTGTCATTATGGGGTATTGTGTGTAGATTGATGAGGAAAATGTTTTATTTAATCCATTTTAGAATAAGGCTGTAACAAAATGTGAAAAAAGTAAAGGGGTCTGAATACTTTCCGAATGAACTGTATCTGACTAAGTACATTCAAGAGTATTGATGCATCATAGACTTTCCCTTTAAAAGGTATGATGAACAAACTTTCAGATCTGTAATACATTCAGTGATACAGTATTTTTGTTGCATTTTCATGTAACTGATGCTGAAGGGAAATATTGTTTGAATTTAGACTTTTTAATATAGCTCATGCATTTGTCCCCAACTGGCCAGGTCTGTGATCTTGAACTCCATATAAAAAAATTATAATCAGAAGGTAAATATTTTGGCACTGTGAGCCCCCACACTGTTCTTTCTCTCTCAATTCTCCCCCTCCATTAGCATAAGTGCACCAGGCCTCTCTACCTTAAAATAAGGTGTTGTCAGTTACCTGTTGACACAGTGCATTTACTATGCCTGTGTTTTAATTTCAAACTTCTCTGCTGTATAAATCAAAAGTAATCTAGGCCACCACGAAATATGGCGTTGAAAAGTTGGAAAGAAACCATTAAACGTTGCATTTCTGTTTCCCTAAAAGCAGCCATGAATCTCACTTTGTCAAATTCTGTTTGGATGCAGGACAGGAGTGCAGCTAGATAATCGATGGTGGAATTAGAAAAAGTAGCAAAACAATTGACTGAATAATATATGCTAAGAGCATTAGAAGTCACAGATCTGATGAGTTTCTAAATGCTTTTCATTTCATGCTGAACACAGAAAAGCAGAACCATAGACCAGAGTTTGAAATGTGTTGCAGGTGCTATTCTGAATGTGGGTGTTTTGTTATTCGTTTTATCTTATGTGTTGCCTTTTTCAATTGACACACAAACATGACCCCATTTACTCAACCACAATTTCAACTTGGCTAGCTCATTGCAGAGATCCAATTGTTCCAAAATAAAAAAAAATCCAACTGTAACAATTGAATGCAGCAGAGTGCATGAGGTGTAAAAATGGCCCAAGTGTGAAGTCACCCCTGACAAATGGATTTGTCTGGAGAATGTCTCATGTAAATGGTGTAATGTAATTCTAGCCTCCTTCTGTCCTCTGAGGTGCTGTATTCCCCTGGTTACTCAGCATGGAGCACCGCTCTGGCTCTGGCCCAGCCCCTGCTCCTGCTCCTGCAGCCTCTACTGCTGCTTAGGGACAGGCATGGATTTAGCCCTGTGCTGCTGGTGTAATGGCCTTTTAATGTGGCCATTGTCTGGCTCAATCAATAAAATTCATTTCCAGCTCTGTGAATAAATATCCTGGTGATCACTGTATAATTTCCCCATTGAAGCTGATGAACTGTGGTCATTGTGTGACTTGCTGATTAGTGATGAAAATGTTTACAGAGAGAACAGGTACTATGGAACATTACTGGGTTAGCTGTTATCTGCCACGGCAGAAAGACTAATGGCTCCACAGCTGATGGCGTTTTAACAATGTGTTTGCTTTATGAGGGGGATTGTCACTACAGGGAGAAACACTGGGGGTGCCAAAAAGGGAGTGCCAACCTATAGATAAACAACACATGTTTCAGGTTTCATCATCTACATGAATTATTATCTTGATTTATAATGCAGCTCTGATAAAGTCAATGAGTAGCTGCCTTGTTTGTAAATCAAACAGTAGTCAATATGGTATGTGCATCATTCACAAAGAGGTGGTATTGGCATCATACACACGTGGATACTCCACTTTCATAACAATGTTCACATTCAACCTTTTCAGTCAGTCTGTACTCAGATGAACCATAATGGATCAATACTTACTTCTGATTCCAGTTGTTTACTTTGTGATTATGTGTATAAAGAGGATTTGGGATTGGACTGGAACCGCTGGATTTTGAAAGGTGAGAGGTCGTAGGAGGGCATCTGTCCAAGGCTCAGCTCACACAGCACCTTCCCAACGACTGGGCCAAACTTGAAACCATGACCTGGGAAAAGAAAGAGTTCAGTGACCTTATGTCAGTCTAAAATATGTGCATATAATACAATGTCTAAAGATAAATCTGGGTAGAACTTAGTATGTAATTTACGAACAAAAGGCTCTACAGAATGAGAACATTATGTGGTAGACCTTGAATTGTTTCAATTACTATAATCAGGTAATAGTATTTTTTCGCACTTCATCAATTTCTCACTTTTTCCCATCTCACAATTTTCTCTAAGAATAGCTGTTCAAGCAGATGGGTGATTGTGCTGTCTGCCCAAAATACATTAATCTTATTGAGGTGAGAGGAGGTCATTGGTAGACCTGGGGGAACAGATCCTAGCCGTGACAGGCATGCAGTGTCACAAAGAGATTGGGAGGGAGGGATGGAGGGGAAGGAGAGAGAATGAGAGAGGAAACACAATAAGGCCAGCAGAATCTCTTTTGTCTGATCCTGTCGGCTTGATTACTATTCTGCCCTGCTGTCAGTGATGGTAGACATAAGGTAGCACAACCCAATAATTAAGAGTCGAGGTATAGAAAATTCCTTCCTGAAATTTGGCGCTACTATATCTTTATAATTTACCATTGCACACCAGTATAATATATTTCATATTTTGAAATGACAGTGTGGTATAAAGTTTCAGATTAATTAGTCCTGAACCTAGCATGTAAGCCATTTAGATGAGTGCAATATAAGTGGTTTAAGTGCAGTATGACAGTATTAAACTGTGAACACGGTAAACAATATGTGGGTGGTATAAGAGAATCAAACTAATTAATAGTGATAAATGGTGACCCCGTCCATTGCTCTTAATGCCTTATTAAAGCACTAGGAGGCTGAAAGAACAATAGAGCTAAGTGTAGCAGACTGCCGGTTCTTTTTCCAGTTGTGTAGTTACATGTAAGACAATGCACTGCAAGATGAATAGCTTTGGCACCACGCCAGGGCTGTGACAGAGCATGGTGGAGTTCCTAACCCCCAAGTTGTACGGGTTGTAGCTATAAACTGATTAAGAGCATAAACTAATTACACGTTTAATCGCAGAATTCATTAGCAGAAGCCGCTGAACAGACGGAAGTCATTCTGGGAAGTCTCTCCTGGTCTGAGTGAATGGCCTTCCAGTCTGGATTAGTACACTCTACCAATATCAAAAGGGAGGCAGCCAGGCTACAAAACTGGCTTTCAGCTGAGGGGCCTGCAGAAACTTACACTAGTTGCCATTTGGCTGTAGATTTTAGTGATATGGTCTCTCAGTGCTGAAATGTGCAGATACAGTTGAAGTCGGAAGTTTACAAACACCTAGGTTGGAGTCATTAAAACTTGTTTTTCAACCACTCCACAAATTTCTTGTTAACAAACTATAGTTTTGGCAAGTCGGTTAGGACATCTACTTTGTGCATGACACAAGTAATTTTTCCAACAATTGTTTACAGACAGATTATTTCACTTATAATTCACTGTATCACAATTCCAGTGGGTCAGAAGTTTACATACACTAAGTTGACTGTGCCTTTAAACAGCTTGGAAAATTCCAGAAAATGATGTCATGGCTTTAGAAGCTTCTGATAGGCTAATTGACATCATTTGAGTCAATTGGAGGTGTACCTGTGGATGTATTTCAAGGCCTACCTTCAAACTCAGTGCCTCTTTGCTTGACATCATGGGAAAATCTAAAGAAATCAGCCAAGACCTCAGAAAAAAATTGTAGACCTCCACAAGTCTGGTTCATCCTTGGGAGCAATTTCCAAACGCCTGAAGGTACCACGTTCATCTGTACAAACAATAGTACGCAAGTATAAACACCATGGGACCACGCAGCCGTCATCCGCTCAGGAAGGAGACGCGTTCTGTCTCCTAGAGATGAACGTACTTTGGTGCGAAAAGTGCAAATCAATCCCAGAACAACAGCAAAGGACCTTGTGAAGATGCTGGAGGAAACAGGTACAGTGGGGAAAAAAGTATTTAGTCAGCCACCAATTGTGCAAGTTCTCCCACTTAAAAAGATGAGAGAGGCCTGTAATTTTCATCATAGGTACACGTCAACTATGACAGACAAAATGAGAAAAATATTTTCCAGAAAATCACATTGTAGGATTTTTAATGAATTTATTTGCAAATTATGGTGGAAAATAAGTATTTGGTCACCTACAAACAAGCAAGATTTCTGGCTCTCACAGACCTGTAACTTCTTCTTTAAGAGGCTCCTCTGTCCTCCACTCGTTACCTGTATTAATGGCACCTGTTTGAACTTGTTATCAGTATAAAAGACACCTGTCCACAACCTCAAACAGTCACACTCCAAACTCCACTATGGCCAAGACCAAAGAGCTGTCAAAGGACACCAGAAGTTCAAACAGGTGCCATTAATACAGGTAACGAGTGGAGGACAGAGGAGCCTCTTAAAGAAGAAGTTACAGGTCTGTGAGAGCCAGAAATCTTGCTTGTTTGTAGGTGACCAAATACTTATTTTCCACCATAATTTGCAAATAAATTCATTAAAAATCCTACAATGTGATTTTCTGGATTTTTTTCTCTCAATTTGTCTGTCATAGTTGACGTGTACCTATGATGAAAATTACAGGCCTCTCTCATCTTTTTAAGTGGGAGAACTTGCACAATTGGTGGCTGACTAAATACTTTTTTCCCCACTGTACAAAGATCGTACTTTTTGGAGAAATGTCCTCTGGTCTGATGAAACAAAAATAGAACTGTTTGCCCATAATGACCATCGTTATGTTTGGAGGAAAAAGGGGAACGCTTGCAAGCCAAAGAACACCATCCCAACCGTGAAGCACGGGGGTGGCAGCATCATGCTGTGGGGGTTTTTTGCTGCAGGAGGGACTGGTGCACTTCACAAAATAGATGGTATCATGAGGAAGGAAAATTATGTGGATATATTGAAGCAACAGCTCAAGACATCAGTCAGGAAGTTAAAGCTTTGTCGCAAATGGGTCTTCCAAATGGACAATGACCGCAAAGTCAAGGTATTGGAGTGGCCATCACAAAGCCCTGACCTCAGTCCTATAGACAATTTGTGGGCAGAACTGAAAAAGTGTGTGCGAGCAAGGAGGCCTACAAACCTGACTCAGTTACACCAGCTCTGTCAGGAGGAATGGGCCAAAATTCACCCAACGTATTGTGGGAAGCTTGTGGAAGGCTACCCGAAACGTTTGACCCAAGTTAAACAATTTAAAGGCAATGCTACCAAATAATAATTTAGTGTATGTAAACTTCTGACCCACTGGGAATGTGATGAAAGAAATAAAACCTGAAATAAATAATTCTCTATACTATTATTCTGACATAAATGACTTAAAATAAAGTGGTGATCCTAACTGACCTAAGACAAGGAATTTTTACTAGGATTAAATGTCTGGAATTGTGAATAACTGAGTTTAAATTTATTTGGCTAAGGTGTATGTAAACTTCCGACTTCAAATGTGTACAGTGCACTTATCCACATTTTATCTACAAGTGTAAATCAAGAAAATTAAGAGTCATTGTTGAAGCACATGGAGGGTTGTTTTGAGTACTGAAAATGTGTCTCTGTGTTCTTTCTTCAATAATGTTTAGAGTCTCTCTGAGAGTTTGCCACATGCTTTCATTCTAAATCCAAACTGGATTGCTGAACTTAACCTTGTGTTCCACCCTCACGCTCAATTGAGTCACTCAACAGAACATTGTAATCCTAATGTCATGAGTATTGTTATAATTAACACATTCAACAGTTGTTGTTGATAGCCTCTATCGGCACTCTGAAAATAGCCAATACTAATGATATTGATGGTTTAGTCAGATGGCTAAGTCGATAGTTAGATTCGTGAGGATTAATCCATCTAGTGAATTTTTCAGCTCTGTGTTACTGTAGTACAGAGATGGCAGCAGTGGCGACCCGTTATTCAGGGCAGGTTTTTGCCTGTTTTGCATGTTATTTTGGCATTAATATGTGTCACATATCAGTTTGCAAACAATGTAAAAAATAATAATATTGAGTTAATAAAGCCGCATACAAACACAGTCTCATTTTTGCTTTCTTGAGTAAGGCAGCTCCAAAATGCAAACTTTACACAACAAGTTGGAAATTGAGTGGTTTGGAAGGAATCAGTGGCTATCTGCAAGCGTCACAAAGCAATCACTAGCCTGCTATTCAGTGGAGAGGGTGTGTGGTCCAAGTCTGGGTTTAAGGGTCTCTTTTCCAAGGAATGGGCCAAAAACGGTTAAATACACTGCCCATGCTGTCAATCCAGCATGACTTCTGCCGTGTTCAAAACAACTGGAAACTTGGAACTGGGAAATCTCAGACTTCAGTGAGTTCAAGATAACTTGGAACTCGTAAAACTCGTGGTCCTCTGTAGCTCAGCTGGTAGAGCACGGCGCTTGTAACGCCAAGGTAGTGGGTTCGATCCCCGGGACCACCCATACACAAAAATGTATGCACGCATGACTGTAAGTCGCTTTGGATAAAAGCGTCTGCTAAATGGCATATTATTATTATTATTATTTAAAAAACGAGCTCCGACTGGGAAAATACGTTTTGAACGGTCATCCAACTCGGAATTCCAAGTCGGAACTCGGGCCTCTTTCTAGAGCTCCGACCTGAAGATCACTGACGTCATGATTCAACCTTGTTTTTTTCAGAGTTCCCAGTTGTCTTGAAAGCACCATAAATCCAGAGAATGCCAGACTTTGATGACAAAGTTTGATGACAAAATTTGCGCATAAGGACCGCCGCGCCACCTTCCTGCTCAAGTGAGCACAGCACAACAAGGTGAGTCCAAAAACGTCTTGTATGCTGCTGCATAAATGATGTAATATGCCAGGGAGATATGTATACTGTAGCTAAGAAAGTAATACTAAGTGTATGTTGGGTAGTAAGCTGTTAGTAGCCCATGTGCCTCAACCTAATAATTTGGTCCCTTTCCCCTTCATAACTTAGCTTACTGTTCTGACTTGGTGGTGCACATGTAGCCTATAGCATGTTTTAGAGAAATGTCATCATCGAATATAGTAAGAGTTTTCATTGTCTGCTTATATGCTCCCTTTATTTATCCTACGGTTCTGACTTGGTGTACAGGGAGAACACTGTAAGAACGGCCCATGTTCTGAATTCTGTCTCTGTACATTTCAAAAGTGCTGAACAAATAGTTATTGACTACGTCCGTCCTAGCTCGCTCATTAATGTCTTAATCGAAATTACGGATTGCCTCTTTTCCGCTCGTCGTCCCCTTATGCCATAGTTGGTACATCTCAATTGTCAGTAGAAACCACATTTGTTTAAGCAAGTCAGCCATATCAGCTATGTTTTTTAAAAAGGCAGTAAATGAGGCTGATTTAACTGTTTCGCTGCCAGACAAGGCTCCGCTGATAGCCAGGTGTAACAGTGGTAAGGATTCAATCCATGGTGCTGAAAATAAAGCTTTATGTAGGCCTTAGCAGTTTGTGGGCACCGTTTGTCACTGTTATAGTGCAATTATTGTATTGTTTAGTGTTGTGTAGTGGCTTTGCTGGCATGCATCTAAAAACCAAGATTTACATGCTACAATCGCCACTGGACGGCAGTAGTCTGACTGACCGTGTAAAGGCAGCTCTCCACCACATTTGGCTCTGGCTCCAGGCCTGGGAGGTAGTGGGACACAAACTGGGACAGGAGATGGACGTCCGTCCTGTCTGTCTGTCGGTTCCTCTCGTCGGGTTCCGTCTCACTGCCCATGTGGTAGCAGATCTGAGGAACACAAGGACAATACCACTGCTGAAGCATAGAGACATTCTGAATCTCTCACCATGGAGGTGTGGACGTGTGCATGATGACTTAATTACATGGGTTGGTTGGTTTGATATTCTAAAGTCTGATTAAGGGTAGATAGTGGGGTTTGTCTGATAGCTAAATGCAATGCCTGTGTATCCTTAGGGATTTACCCTGAAACCCTACAAATAGCGTCCTCTGTGTATTCATTCCTCACAATAGGGATCTGATTACAGTGTGAAGGAATGCTGCTTTCAGCCTATCCCTCCACAGGACATCAGTCATTTTGTCCAGGGAAATGGCATTCTAATAGTTGCTGCATTATTCAGTGTTAGTAAGTGATACTTTCTGTATCCAGGCAGTGTTCTTCACCTTCATCAGGCCTGGATACTCATTGGAGGGGAGGCCATAGAAGTGGTACTGCGCTCCCTCCACTCCCATCTGGACGAAGCAGGGGAAGCGGCTGCTGATGCCATATGTGCCCGGGACCTTCTCCTTCCAGTAGAACACATTAATCTTCACCACCTGGCCTCGGCAGCACAGCACATAAGGGCAGACACATTTAACAGACTTTCCTCAGAGGGAACGCACCCTCCCTCCCTATACAGCTTCCTCTGGAGTTACCTGTGCTGTAGTTAGCTGGTGTTTCTATGTTTTGAGGGTGACATTTCAACCAAAGGATTATGTCATCATGGTAACCAATTTTCAACATAGACAAAAATTATAGGTTGGGTAGCACCTCCTACTGGAGAATTGATCTATCTACAGCTATCCATTTGGTCTCCCATCCAGGGTTTTAACCAAGCCCAGGTTTGATATTTGTCACTGACTGCTACCAATGTGCTATCGTGAGAATGATTATTGAGAAATTATCATTAACTAAATAGATTCACTGTTGCTATCGAAGTCATTCCAAAGTGTAGCTTTAAGAGAGCAAATGAAATGTAACCATACTTTGTAAGTCATAATGCTACTGTTATTTTACTGCTGCTCTTTAATTATTATTATTATTATTATTTTTTTTTTAACTTATCTATTTTTTACTTAACGTTTTTTTTTTTTAAACGCCATTGTTGGTTAAGGGCTTGTAAGTAACCATTTCACTGTAAGGTCTACACCTGTTGTATTCGGCGCATGTGACATATACAGTATCATCAATACTTAGGCCTAAATACAGTAGCACTTGCGAAGTCATCAACAGCTATTGTTTTAAATTCAACCCAGGGTTCAACTAAAAATAGACAATACATACTGTATAGGCCTAGGGTTTCGAGCTTTGGTTGATTTCTAATTTAATCTTCAAATTAATAATTTTTATGTAAGATTCACGCCTCCATCTCAACCAAAAATCTAAGTTAAAGAATAGGACTAAATCAAATCAAACTTTATTTCAAGTGCATTTAAAGTTTGATTTGATTTAGTCCTATTCTTTAACTTAGATTTTTGTTTGAGATGGAGATGTGAATCCGACATATCAATTATTAATTTGTAGACAAACTGGAATTAAATCCAGACTAAGTCAGTGGCACAAAATATACATCTCCTTCAAATGTTGATATTTGGTTGCATTGACAACCAAACACAGTTCAAGATTACTTTTGCAATACAGTAAATAGCCTAAAGTTAAGTCTATCTTACAAACAAATGTAACAGTATTTATTCAACCTTAAAATGAGTAACACACCCATGGCCACATTTTGAGTTTACTGTGACTTTAAATGTCTTCTTATGTAATCATAGAAAGCATGCATGTTCAAGATAGCATGCAAAGGTCACAGGTCTGTGGAGATCTTCACAATATTGCAATAATAATTTGCGCAGAATCTCGAACAGCATTGATCACTTGCACTTTTGATGTAATCTCAACAGGTTATTTGGTTGTGCTATTAGATGATGCACAGTGATAACACATTAAGTTGTATTTAAATACACAATATCTGACATTGTATTCCCATTTCAACCTTCTTGTGCTTTTAAATGGTTGAAAGCAAAGTGATAACACATTTAGATTATAAACCAAAAATCAGACATTGTTTTTCAATTAGAATTGATCACCGTCTCAACCAAATATTTCCCAAATGTCCATGTTGAAATTATGTGGTGGGTCCAGTGGGTTGTATTCCATAGTTTCCTGTAGTTACATTCATGTAGTCAACCTCTCTGTATGTTCAAGCCCTTGTGACTCGAATTGTCTTATGTTTTCCCTAGATGAAGGGTCTGTTCTCCTGCAGTCAGACCTGAGAGATGTGATTATAAATCATCTCAGTTACAGAATTATAGAAAGTGTTTTCAATCATGACCCTGCTGAGAGTAAGGGAGGACAAGTAGAGTTATTTATTCTGGAGACGGACCGGCTGTGTCCCGCAGAGCCTGTTACCGCCCTGTGTCTGACCCGGCAGTGTCTGTCAGAGACACAGACCGCTATAATTCACTGATTTTGGCCTCAGGAGGGTGATTTTTTATTTATAATAAAAAAAAGGAAATATGCTCCAGGAAAAGTACAGGTTAAAATAGATACAGAATCGTGCTCTTCTTACCTGGCAGAGGTCCTTGAGTTGTGTGGTCCACACACAGTGGAATGTTTAAATACAGAAACACGCTTACGTGGAGTTAAATTGCCCCCATGTCAGCTTGGTGTGTCAGTGAATGGCAGAATGGGTGAATTAAATGTCAGCCGTTATATACAGTACACTACTTGACCAAAAATATGTGGATAGCTGCTCGTCGAACATCTCATTCCAAAATCATGGGCATTAATATGGAGTTGGTCCCCCCTTTGCTGCTATAACAGCCTCCATTCTTCTGGGAAGGCTTTCCACTAGATGTTGGAACATTGCTGCAGGGACTTGCTTCCATTCAGCCACAAGAGCATTAGGTGTTTGATGGGGTTCAGGTCAGGGCTCTGAGCAGGCCAGTCAAGTTCTTCCACACCGATCTTGACAAACCATTTCTGTATGGACCTCGCTTTGTGCACGTGGGCATTGTCATGCTGAAACAGGAAAGGGCCTTCCCCAAACTGTTGCCACAAAGTTGGAAGTACAGAATCATCTAGAATGTAATTGTATGCTGTAGCGTTAATATTTCCCTTCACTGGATCAAAGGGGCCTAGCCCGAACCATGAAAAACAGCCCCAGACCATTATTCCTCCTCCACCAAACTTTACAGTTGGCACTATGCATTTAGGCAGGTAGAGTTCTTCTGGCATCCGCCAAACCCAGATTCGTCCGTCGGACTGCCAGATGGTGAAGCGTGATTCATCAATCCAGAGAATGCGTTTCCACTGATCCAGAGTCCAATGGCTCCATTACATGAAGCTTCCTGATGAACAGGTATTGTGCTGACGTTGCTTCCAGAGGCAGTTTGGAACTCGGTAGTGAGTGTTGCAACTGAGGACAGATGATTTTTACGCGCTATGCGCTTCAGCACTCGGCGGTCCCGTTCTGTGATCTTTTGTGGCCTACCACTCCGTGGCTGAGCCGTTGTTGCTCCTAGACGTATCCACTTCACAATAACAGCACTTACAGTTGACTGGAGCAGCTCTAGCAGGGCAGAAATGTGACGAACTGACTTGTTGGGAAGGTGGCTTCCTATGATGGTGCCACGTTGAAAGTCACTGAGCTCTTCAGTAAGGCCATTCTACTGCCAATGTTTTTCTATGGAGATTGTATGGCTGTGTTCTCGATTTTATACACCTGTAAGCAATGGGTGTGGCTGAAATAGCTGAATCCACTAATTTGAAGGGGTGTCCACATACTTTTGTATAGATAGTGTATGTACTGTATGTACTGTATGTCAGTGGAAGTTGAAGGCCAATCTGTATTTGGTTTTGTTGGAGAGAGATGTCATAACAGGGGGTTCAGCTGCATAGCTGGATGTATGTTTGTAAGAGAGGTGAAGCTAGCAGGTACAGCTGCAGGAAGTCCTAGGTCTTTGTGTCGTACAGTGAGGGGGAAAAGTATTTGATCCCCTGCTGATTTTGTACGTTTGCCCACTGACAAAGAAATGATCAGTCTATAATTTTAATGGTAGGTTTATTTGAACAGTGAGAGACAGAATAACAAAACAAAAATCCAGAAAAACGCATGTCAAAAATGTTATAAATTGATTTGCATTTTAATGAGGGAAATAAGTATTTGACCCCCTCACAATCAGAAAGATTTCTGTCTCCCAGGTGTCTTTTATACAGGTAATGAGCTGAGATTAGGAGCACACTCTTAAAGGGAGTGCTCCTAATCTCAGTTTGTTACCTGTATAAAAGACACCTGTCCACAGAAGCAATCAATCAATCAGATTCCAAACTCTCCACCATGGCTAAGACCAAAGAGCTCTCCAAGGATGTCAGGGACAAGATTGTAGACCTACACAAGGCTGGAATGGGCTACAAGACCATCGCCAAGCAGCTTGGTGAGAAGGTGACAACAGTTGGTGCGATTATTTGCAAATGGAAGAAACACAAAAGACTGTCAATCTCCCTCGGCCTGGGGCTCCATGCAAGATCTCACCTCGTGAAATGTGCAACCAGAGGAAAAAAAACTCTAGACCACCTTTACTCCACACACAGAGACGCATACAAAGCTCTCCCTCGCCCTCCATTTGGCAAATCTGACCATAACTCTATCCTCCTGATTCCTGCTTATAAGCAAAAACTAAAGCAGGAAGCACCAGTGACTCGGTTAATAAAAAAGTGGTCAGATGACGCAGATGCTAAGCTACAGGACTGTTTTGCTAGCACAGACTGGAACATGTTCGGGATTCTTCAGATAGCATTGAGGAGTACACCACATCAGTCACTGGCTTCATCAATAAGTGCATCGATGATGTCGTCCCCACAGTGACCGTACGTACATACCCCCAACCAGAAGCCATGGATTACAGGCAACATCCGCACTGAGCTAAAGGGTAGAGCTGCCGCTTTCAAGGAGCGGGACTCTAACCCGGACGCTTATAAGAAATCCCGCTATGCCCTCCGACGAACCATCAAACAGGCAAAGAGTCAATACAGGACTAAGATTGAATCGTACTACACCGGCTCTGACGCTCGTCGGATGTGGCAGGGCTTGAAAACTATTACAGACTACAAAGGGAAGCACAGCCGCGAGCTGCCCAGTGACACAAGACTTCCAGCTAAACCACTTCTATGCTCGCTTCGAGGCAGGCAACACTGAAGCATGCATGAGAGCACCAGCTGTTCCGGATGACTGTCACGATGCTGTGTATAGGTGTGGTGTAGAATCAGGCGCAGGCAGCAGAGGATAAGTCCAACAAGACTTTACTTAAGCACAAAAATATATCCAAAACAGCCCGGAGGCAAAAGGACGCACACAGGCGTAAATGCGAGCGCACACACAGGTGCGTAAACTCTCCTAACACACAAGGAGGAAACTAAGGAAAATAGCGTACCGACACGGGTAGCGCAACCCACACTCACGAACAATTACACACAACACTAACCTAACAACAAGGAAACTAAATAGGGTGCTAAATGAGACCTAACACAAAACAGGTGTGACTAACAGACAAAACCAAACAAACAAGAAACATAGAGCGGTGGCAGCTAGAACTCCGGAGACGACGACCGGCGAAACCTGCCCGAACAAGGAGGAGGAGCCGCCTCGGCGAAACCGTGACAGTACCCCCTTGGCGCGCGGCTCCAGCGCGCGCCGCCTCCGGCCTCGGGGACGACCAGGGGGACGCGAGCAGGGCGCGCAGGATGACCACGATGGAATTCGGTCATCAGGGACGGATACAGAATGTCCCTCCTTGGCACCCAGCACCGCTCCTCCGGACCGTACCCCTCCCACTCCACGAGATATTGGAGACCCCCCATCCGGCGTCTCGAATCCAGGATGGTCCGAACCGTGTACGCCGGAGCCCCTCGATGTCCAACGGGGGCGGAGGAGTCTCCTCAATCTCAAAGTCCTGGAGTGGACCAGCTACCACCGGCCTGAGGAGAGACACATGGAACGAGGGGTTAATATTCTTGTAATCAATAGGTGTTTCTAACCTGTAACTCACCTCGTTCAATCTCCTCAGGACTTTAAAAGGCCCCACAAACCGCCGACCCAGCTTCCGGCAGGGCAGGCGGAGGGGCAGGTTTCTGGTTGAGAGCCAGACTCGATCTCCAGGTGCGTACACTGGCCCTCACTGCGGTGTAGGTCGGCGCTCGTCTTCTGTCGACGTATGGCACGCTGCAGATGGACGTGTGCAGCGTCCCACGTCTCCTCCGAGCGCCGCACCCACTCATCCACAGCGGGGCCTCGATCTGGCTCTCATGCCACGGTGCCAGAACCGGCTGGTACCCTAATACACACTGGAAAGGGGTTAGTTGGGTGGAGGAGTGGCGGAGAGAGTTCTGTGCCATCTCGGCCCAGGGCACATATCTCGCCCACTCCTCCGGCCCGGCCCTGACAATATGACCTCAGAAACCTACCCACATCCTGGTTGACTCGTTCAACCTGCCCATTACTCTCCGGGTGGTAACCCGAGGTAAGGGCTCACCGAGACCCCAAAACGTTCCATAAATGCTCTCCAGACTCTGGAGGTAAACTGGGGGCCTCGATCGGACACTATATCCTCGGGCACCCGATGTGCCGGAAGACGTGAGTAAATAGAGCCTCAGCGGTCTGTAGGGCCGTAGGAAGACCCGGCATGGGAAGGAGACGACAGGCCTTCGAGAACCGATCCACAGACCAGGATGGTGGTATTCCCCTGTGAGGAGGGAAGATCGGTAACAAAATCCACCGAGAGGTGAGACCAGGGTCGTTGTGGAACGGGCAGGGGCTGTAATTTACCCCTGGGCAAGTGTCTGGGATTCTTAGAATAAAAAGCACAGGGGCGGAGCTTAGGTGGTGTACCGGATCGTTGAGAAAGAACTGCCCCGATACCGGCCTCAGACGCGTCCACCTCAACTTGGAAGGGTAAAGTGGGATCCGGGTGCGCCAACACCGGCGCCAGGTAAACAGGTCCTTCAGTCTCCCAAAGGCCCTGTCCGCCTCAGCTGACCACTGCAAGCGCACTCGGACCCCCCTTCAGAAGAGACGTTATGGGAGCTGCCACCTGTCCAAAACCCCGGATAAACCTCCGGTAGTAATTCGTAAAAACCCAAGAACCGCTGCACCTCTTTAACCGTAGTTGGGGTTTGCCAATTACGCACGGCGGACACTCGGTCCACCTCCATTCTCACCCCTGACGCAGACAACTGGTAACCCAAAAAGGAAACTGACTCCCTGGAAGAACAGACATTTCTCAGCTTTGACATACAGGTCATGCTCCAACAGTCTCCCTCAATACCCTGCGCACCAGGGCTACATGCTCGGCCCGAGTAGCACTGTACACAAGAATATCATCTATGTGCACCACTACTCCTGCGCCTGCATGTCCCGGAAAAGTTCGTCTACAAAGCGATTGGAAGACTGATGGAGCATTCATTAACCCATATGGCATGACGAGATACTCGTAATGGCCGGAGGTAGTACTAAATGCTGTCTTCCACTCATCGCCCTCCCTAATGCGCACCAAGTTATATGCGCTCCTGAGATCCATTTTGTGAAGAACCTTGCCCGTGTAAGGACTCCGTCATGGTCCCAATCAGAGGAAGTGGATAGCTGTACTTCACCGTCACCTGATTGAGACCGCGGTAATCAATACACGGACGCAAACCTCCATCCTTTTTCTTCACAAAAAGAAGCTCGAGGACGCGGGAGAAGTGGAGGACCGTATGTATCCCTGTCTCAGAGACTCGGCAATGTAAGTCTCCATTGCCCTTTTCTCCTCCTGTGACAAAGGATACACATGGCTCAGCGAAGCGCTGCTCCTGTCTGGAGGTCTATCGCACAATCCCCTTGTCTATGAGGTGGCAACTGTGCCGCTCTGGTCTTACTGAACACGGCGCCAAATCCTCATACTCAGGAGGAATGTGCAGTGCTGGCATCTGGTTCGGACTCTCCACCGAGGTCGCCCCTACGGAAACACCCAGACACAACCCCTCACACTGAGCAGACCACCCTTTAAGAGCCTTCTCTCGCCACGAAATAGTAGGATCATGGGTCATCAACCAGGGAAGCCCCAGTACCACCGGATACGCAGGAGAGTCGATCAGATAGAGTTGATCGGTCTCCTCATGACCCCCCTCGTCATCATCCTAAGTGGCGCTGTGACCTCCCCAATCAACCCAGATCCTAACAGACGACTATCTAGGGCATGTACCGGAAAGGGTTTTTCGACTGGAAGGAGGGGAATCCCTAACTTAACACAGAATCTCCGATCTACAAAATTCCCAGCTGCGCCTGAATCGACTAGCGCCTTATGCTGGGACCGAGGTACAACCTGTGGGAAACAAACAGGTAAGGTAATGTGTACGACAGAAAGCTCTGGGTAAGTAGGCGCCTACTCACCTGGGTGGACTCCCCACTGTATGACCTGCTCTCTCCCTCACCAGGGGACCCTCCCCAGCACCTAGCCGCGGTGTGCCCTCCGCGCCCACACTTGGTGCAGGAGACTGCCCCCCTCGGGCTCCTACCTCTTCTCCCTCTAGCGCCAGCACCTCCAAGCTCCATCGGACACTGCTCGGAGGCGCTGGAGGGTGGAATGGGGGGCCCCCACCTGGGACGTCCGCGGGTCGCCAGCAGGTTGTCCAGTCGAATGGCCATGTCCACCAGCTGGTCAAATGTTAGTGTAGTGTCCCTGCAGGCTAACTCCCTGCGGACGTCCTCCCGAAGGCTACATCTGAAGTGGTCTATGAGGGCCCTCTCATTCCACCCCGCGTCCGCCGCTAGAGTCCGGAACTCCAGTGCAAACGCCTGAACGCTCCTCATCCCCTGTCGGAGGTGGAATAGACGTTCCCCCCGCCGCTCTCCCCTCTGGTGGATGGTCGAAGACCGCACGGAAGCGAGCAGGGAGAACTCCGCATAGGTGACTGTGGCGGCGTCTATTCCCCTCCATTCGGCGTTAGCCCACTCCAACGCCTTGCCGGTGAGACAGGAGATGAGGGCGAAACGCTCTCGTATCCCGAGGGCCGGGTGTATGGTGGCAATGTAGAGCTCCACTTGTAAGAGGAACCCCTGACACCCGGCAGCGGTGCCGTCGTACGCCCTCGGGAGCGAGAGCCGAATCCCACTGGGTTCCGGTCGATGGACGGGCTGGCTGTCCGGTGGTGATGGTGCGATAGGTGGGGCTGTGGGAACCCCGCTGGTCTCCCATCGACGAAGGGTGTCCATGACGCCCTCCAAGGCGTCATGGACAAAACCAAACAAACAAGAAACATAGAGCGGTGGCAGCTAGAACTCCGGAGACGACGACCGGCGAAACCTGCCCGAACAAGGAGGAGGAGCCGCCTCGGCCGAAACCGTGACAATGACTATGTGATCACGCTCTCCGTAGCCGATGTGAGTAAGACTTTTAAGCAGGTCAACATTCACAAGGCCGCAGGGCCAGACGGATTACCAGGACGTGTACTCCGAGCATGTGCTGACCAACTGGCAAGTGTCTTCACTGACATTTTCAACATGTCCCTGACTGTCTGTAATACCAACATGTTTCAAACAGACCACCATAGTCCCCGTGCCCAAGGACTCTAAGATAACCTGCCTAAATGACTGCCGACCCATAGCACTGACGTCTGTAGCCATGAAGTGCTTTGAAAGCTCAAACACCCTAGACCCACTCCAATTTGCATACCGCCCCAACAGATCCACAGATGATGCAATCTCTATTGCACTCCACACTGCCCTTTCCCACCTGGACAAGAGGAACACCTACGTGAGAATGCTATTCATTGACTACAGCTCAGCATTCAACACCTTAATGCCCTCAAAGCTAATCACTAAGCTAAGGATCCTGGGACTAAACACCTCCCTCTGCAACTGGATCCTGGACTTCCTGACGGGCCGCCCCCAGGTGGTAAGGGTAGGTAACAACACATCTGCCACACTGATCCTCAACACGGGGGCCCCTCAGGGGTGCGTGCTCAGTCCCCTCCTGTACTCCCTGTTCACCCATGACTGCATGGCCAGGCACGACTCCAACACCATCATTAAGTTTTCCGATGACACAACAGTGGTAGGCCTGATCACCGACAACGATGAGACAGCCTATAGGGAGGAGGTCAGAGACCTGGCCATGTGGTGCCAGGATAACAACCTCTCCCTCAACGTGACCAAGACAAAGGAGATGATTGTGGACTACAGGAAAAAAAGAGGACTGAGCACGCCCCCATTCTCATCGACGGGGCTGTAGTGGAACAGGTTGAGAGCTTCAAGTTCCTTGGTGTCCACATCACCAACGAACTATCATGGTCCAAACACACCAAGACAGTCGTGAAGAGGGCACGACAAAGCCTATTCCCCCTCAGGAGACTGAAAAGATTTGGCATGGGTTCTCAGATCCTCAAAAAATTCTACAGCTGCACCATCGAGAGCATCCTGACTGGTTGCATCACCGCCTGGTATGGCAACTGCTTGGCCTCCCACCGTAAGGCACTACAGAGGGTAGTGCGTACGGCCCAGTACATCACTGGGGCCAAGCTTCCTGCCACCCAGGACCTCTATACCAGGCGGTGTCAGAGGAAGGCCCTCAAAATTGTCAAAGACTCCAGCCACCCTAGTCATAGACTGTTCTCTCTGCTACCGCACGGCAAGCGGTACCGGAGTGCCAAGTCTAGGTCCAAAAGACTTCTCAACAGCTTCTACCCCCCAAGCCATAAGACTCCTAAACAGCTAATCATGGCTACCCGGGCTATTTGCACTGCCCCCCCACCCCATCATTTTACGCTGCTGCTACTCTGTTTATTATTTATGCATAGTCACTTTAACTCTACCCACATGTACATATTACTCCAACTACCTGTTGTATTTGGCGCATGTGGCCAATAAAATTTGATTTGATTTGATTTTGAGTTGCAATGATCATGAGAACGGTGAGGAATCAGCCCAGAACTACATGGGAGGATCTTGTCAATGATCTCAAGGCAGCTGGGACCATAGTCACCAAGAAAACAATTGGTAACACACTACGCCGTGAAGGACTGAAATCCTGCAGCACCCGCAAGGTCCCCCTGCTCAAGAAAGCACATATACAGGCCCGTCTGTAGTTTGCCAATGAACGTCTGAATGATTCAGAGGAGAACTGGGTGAAAGTGTTGTGGTCAGATGAGACCAAAATCTAGCTCTTTGGCATCAACTCAACTCGCCGTGTTTGGAGGAGGAGGAATGCTGCCTATGACCCCAAGAACACCATCCCCACCATCAAACATGGAGGTGGAAACATTATGCTTTGGGGGTGTTTTTCTGCTAAGGGGACAGGACAACTTCACCGCATCAAAGGGACGATGGACGCGGCCATGTACCGTCAAATCTTGGGTGAGAACCTCCTTCCCTCAATGGGTCGTGGATGGGTATTCCAGCATGACAATGACCCAAAACACACGGCCAAGGCAACAAAGGAGTGGCTCAAGAAGAAGCACATTAAGGTCCTGGAGTGGCCTAGCAAGTCTCCAGACCTTAATCCCATAGAAAATCTGTGGAGGGAGCTGAAGGTTCGAGTTGCCAAACATCAGGCTCGAAACCTTAATGACTTGGAGAAGATCTGCAAAGAGGAGTGGGACAAAATCCCTCCTGAGATGTGTGCAAACCTGGTGGCCAACTACCAGAAACGTCTGACCTCTGTGATTGCCAACAAGGGTTTTCCCACCAAGTACTGAGTCATGTTTTGCAGAGGGGTCAAATACCTATTTCCCTCATTAAAATGCAAATCAATTTATAACATTTTTGACATGCGTTTTTCTGGATTTTTTTGTTGTTATTCTGTCTCTCACTGTTATAATAATATGCCATTTAGCAGACGCTTTTATCCAAAGCGACATACAGTCATGTGTGCATACATTTTTACGTATGGGTGGTCCCGGGGATCGAACCCACTACCCTGGCGTTACAAGCGCCATGCTCTACCAATTGAGCTACAGAGGACCAAGGACTGTTCAAATAAACCTACTATTAAAGATAAAAATTATAGACTGATCATGTCTTTGTCAGTGGGCAAACGTACAAAATCAGCAGGGGATCAAATACTATTTTCCCTCACTGTATGTATTTATGTGTGTCCTCATAGTTGTTACATGTTTGTATAACATAAACTGTGTGTCTGCGTGTGTGCCTGCATGCGTGTGTGTGTGCCAGTGGCGATTTTAGCATGTACATCTTGGTGGGGCAAACACAATTATTAATTTTTTGATGCATGACAGCAAAGCCACAACAAAACACTAAACAAAACATTAATTGCACTATAACAGTGACAAATGGTGCCCACAAACTGTTAGGGCCTACATAAAGCTGTCCCAACAGCAGAGCTTTCCTTTCAGCACCATGGAGTGAATCCTTACCACCGCTACACCTGGCTATCAGCGGAACCTTGTCTGGCAGCGAAACAGTTCATTCAGCCTCCATTTCCTGCCTTTTTAAAAACCATAGCTGATATGGCTGACTTGCTTAAACAAATGTGGTTACTACTGACTCCTTGTGGATTTGTGTAAGTCGATAAGAACCGCATTCTCCTTCAATAATAATGAACGCCAAAATGAGTTTTGACTTTGAACCATACACAAACGTTATTACATTCTTGTTCAGTAAATTCATAATGTGTATTCTTATATCATTAACACTTAGCTCTAAGGATAAGCAAGTGCAAGCAAATGAGCTGTGATGAGGTAGGCCTATTCGTTCAGCACTTTCAAAATGGACACAGACAGAAATTCAAACAGATGTTGAGGCCTTAACTTCACCACAGAGAGAGAGAGAGAGAGACTTGGTTAGCCTACCATTTGAAGTACTTTATTAGGCCTATGTGGTCTAAAAAGAAAGGAAAATACAATCGTGAGGATCCACTTTTATATACAATATACCGACACATTGCAAAACAACCCTCGCTGGAATTGAGCGAGCTAAAATGGACGTAGTCAATATAATATTTGTTCAGCACTTTTGAAATGTACAGTGACAGAATTCAGAACATGGGCCGTTCTTACAGTGTTCTCCCTGTACACCAAGTCAGTACCGTAGGATAAATAAAGGGGGCATATAAGCAGACAAAAAAAGCTCTTACTATATTCGATGATGACATTTCTCTAAAACAGGCTATAGTCTACATGTGCACCACCAAGTCAGAACAGTAGGCTAAGTTATGAGGGGGAAAGGGACCAAATTATTAGGGTGAGGCACATGGGCTACTAACAGATTACTACCCAACATACACTTAGTATTACTTTCTTAGCTACAGTATACATATCTCCCTGGCATATTATTTATACAGCAGCATACAATAAATGTTTTGACTCACCATTGTTGTGCTGTGCTAACTTGAACAGGAAGGTGGCGCGGTGGTCCTTCTAGTGGGCAAATTTTGTCATCAAACTTTGTCATCAAAGTCTGGCATTCTCTGGATTTATGGTGCTTTCAAGACAACTGGGAACTTGGAAAAAAAACAAGGTCGAATCATGACATCAGTGGACTTGAAATTCCGAGTTGGATGACCGTTCAAAATGTATTTTCCCAGTCGGAGTTCCCATTTGTCTTGAACTCACTGAAGTCTGAGATTTCCCAGTTACGAGTTTCAAGTTGTTTTGAATGTGGCAGAAGTCATGCTGGATTGACAGAATGGCCAATGTACTCAACCTTTTCTGACCCATGGTGTTGCGTGTGAATGTTTATCCTTTTAAGCTTGGAAAAGAGACCCTTTCAGACAGATGTTTTAAATCCTTAAACCCAGACTTAGCAGGCAGGGGAAGCAAAATAGTGATTGCTTTGCAACTCTTGCAGTTAGCCCCTGATTCCTTCCAAACCACTCATTGTTGAATTTGCAATTTACAACATGTTGTGTAATGTTTATGTCCAATGGCTGATGAGCACCGATACGTTTTATCTATAATTTGATTGAAATTTATTTGCCAGTAGATTGCCGACGTGATTCATGATGATGACTGCTTGTCTAGCTTGCTAGCTATTTTGAAAGTATGATGTTGACATGATCAGTCCAATCAAAGTTACGGTAGATATAACGTGATTTGACGTCATTTTATCTGTGGCTAATGACCTTGAGCCTTCTTGGATGGGCACTTCTAATGTAACTCTATGGCAGCACCCAAGGGGGCTGGAACTGCCTAGCTCTCCTTGTAGATTCTGTGGTGACGTAGTTTCCCCATGAGTGACAGAACACTGAGCCAATCACGGCGCAACTAGAGAAGATTACCAACTCCTACGCTCTGTATTTTTCGCTGGCTGCCCCTCCACCACAGAAAGCACTGAGCTAGGCTGAAACACCTTCATGTTGGAGCTGCCTTACTTAAGAAAGCAAGAAAGAGACCATATTTGTATGCGGCTTTCTTCAATCAATAAATGTGTTTTTACATTGTTTGCAAACTGATATGTGACACGAATTAAAGCCAAAATAACATGCAAAACAGGCAAAAAAAAGAAATATATATATATATATATATATATATATATATATTTTGCTATACAGGTGGGGCTCAGAATGACGGGTCTTCACTCGTGTGTGTGCATACGTGTGTGTGTGTGTGCGTGTGTGTTTGTGTGACTGTACCTGTAGTGGTATTTGTAGTCCAGTATGGGCCATCAGTGTGTTGGCCCAGGGCCCAGCTGTAATAACCAGGCTCTCTGCCCTGTAGACCCCAGTTGCTGTCGTCACGGTGACTGTAGAGCCAGGCTGGATGTCTGTAACCTTATCTCCATCCTTTATCACTCCTCCCACACTCTGGAACACTCTCTGGGAATGCATGCGAGAGATGTAGAAATTAAGGGAAAAGCCTTTCTTACTTCCCTTAGCAGTCTAATGTGACTCTAGAAAATTCATGGAGGAGCCTGAATGAGATTCATACCTGAGTTCCTGTGACTGTTATTTCAATCCATTATACCAAGAGGTCTGAACCTCTCCGCAAGGTCACTAGGTGTTGTAAGAAGTTTGCTTCAAGGGCCCTTACTGTACCTGTACTGTCCTGAGGGCCCGGTCTGCATACAGGACCCCAACGGTGGTGTCTATGAGGGCCCTCTCCCCAGCCAGCAGGTTGACCTGGGGGAGCCTCTGGCTGAACACCTCTGGTCCCAGGGTCTCTGTGGGAACCTGGTTCCTCTCCAGGATGCTCCTGAACAGCTGGAAGTCCATGTCATCCTCAGGGCCCTTCACCAGGATACCAGTACGCCTGGGAGTGGGATGGGAAGAAACAAATTAAGTCCTACGGGTGTGTTGATGTTTGTGTATCATCAAGAGGAAATGTTACTGTTACTAGAGGCAGTTATTAAAGCATCCTGCTTACAGTGCCTAGTAAAAATAATGACATGGCATACATGGAAACTGCAGTCTCCATTTGAAAGACAATATGTACATGAATAAACCATCTATAATAAGACGCTTTCTTACAAACTCAGTCTTTGTGTAACATACAGTGCATTCGGAAAGTATTCAGACCCCTTCCCTTTTTCTACATTCTTTTTCGTTACAGTCTTATTCTAAAATTGATTAAATGAATTTTTTTCCTCATCAATCTACAAACAATACTCGATAATGACAAAGCGAAAACAAGTTTTTAGAAATTTTTGCTCAGGTGCATCCTGTTTCCATTGATCATCCTTGAGATGTTTTTACAACTTGATTGGAGTCCACCTGTGGTCAATTCAATTGACTGGACATGATTTGGAAAGGCACACACCTGTCTATATAAGGTCCCACAGTTGACAGTGCATGTCAGAGCAAAAACCACGCCATGAGGTCAAAGGAATTGTCCGTAAAGCTCAGAGACAGGATTGTGTCGAGGCACAGATCTGGGGAAGGGTGCCAAAAAAGTTCTGCAGCATTGAAGGTCCCCAAGAACACAGTGGCCTCCATCATTCTTAAATGGAAGACGTTTGGAAACACCAAGACTCTTCCTAGAGCTGGCCGCCCCGGCCAAACTGAGCAATCGGGGCAGAAGGGCCTTGGTCAGGGAGGTGACCAAGAACCTCATGGTCACTCTCACAGAGCTCCAGAGTTCCTCTGTGGAGATGGGAGAACCTTCCAGAAGGACAACCATCTCTGCAGCATTCCACCAACGACCCTAAGCACACAGCCAAGATAACGCAGGAGTGGCTTCGGAACAAGTCTCTGAATGTCCTTGTGTATCTCAGCCAGAGCCAGAACTTGAACCCGATCGAACCTCTCTGGAGAGACCTGAAAATAGCTGTGCAGTGACAGACCATCCAACTTGACAGAGCGTGAGAGGATCTGCAGAGAAGAATGGGAGAAACTCCCCAAATACAGGTGTGCCAAGCTTGTAGTGTCATACCCAAGAAGACTTGAGGTTGTAATTTCTGCCAAAGGTGCTTTAACAAAGTACTGAGTAAAGGGTCTGAATACTAACGTAAATGTGATATTTCAGTTGATCATTTTTAATAAATTAGCAAACATTCTAAAAAACAGTTTTTGCTTTGTCATTATGAGGTATTGTGTTTGGATTGATGAGGATTCTTTAAAAAAAATCCATTTTAGAATAATAATAATAATAATTTAACAAAATGTGGAAAAAGTCAAGGGGTCTGAATACTTTCCGAATGCACTGCACGTTACCATGAAAGCATAAAGTGAAAAATAAATTAAACACAGCCTCTAAAATAAATGAAATGTTGAATCTATGAAAATAATGTGTTGATGTACAGTACCAGTCAAAAGTTTGGACACACCTACTCATTCAAGGGGTTTTCTTTATTTTTACTATTTTCTAAGTTGTAGAATAGTAGTGAATATATCAAAACTATGAAATAACACATATGGAATCATGCAGTAACCAAAAAAGTGTTAAACAAATCAACATTTATATTTGAGATTCTTCAAAGTAGCCACCCTTTGACTTTATGACAGCTTTTGTCATAAATTATTATTATTGGTGTCCTTTAGCAGCAGCAATTTGACCATAAAGGCCTGATTCACAAAGTCTCCTCTGAACAGTTGATGTTGAGATGTGTCTGTTACTTGAACTCTGTGAAACATTTATATGGGCTGCAATCTGAGGTGCAGTTAACTCTAATGAACTTATCCTCTGCAGCAGAGGTAACTCTGGGTCTTCCGTTCATGTGGCGGTCCTCATGAGAGCCAGTTTCATCATAGCGCTTGATGGTTTTTGCGACTGCACTTGAGGAAACTTTCAAAGTTCTTTAAATTTTCCGGATTGACTGACCTTCATGTCTTAAAATAATGATGGACTGTTGTTGCTCTTTTCTTATTTGAGCTGTTCTTGCCATAATATGGACTTGGTCTTTTACCAAATAGGGCTATCTTCTGTATACCACCCCTACCTTGTCACAACACAATTGATTGGCTCAAACGCATTAAGAAGGAAAGAAATTCCACAAATTAACTTTTAAGAAGGCACACCTGTTAATTTAAATATATTCCAGGTGACTACCTCATGAAGCTGGTTGAGAGAATGCCAAGCATGTGCAAAGCTGTCATAAAGTCAAAGGGTGGCTACTTTGAAGAATCTCAAATATAAATGTTGATTTGTTTAACACTTTTTTGGTTACTACATGAATCCATATGTGTTATTCCATGGTTTTGATGTCTTCACTATTATTCTACAATGTAGAAAAGAAAAACCCTGGAATGAGTAGGTGTATCCAATCTTTTGACTGGTACTGTATGTACTTGGCTAAGATTATGTTAACACAGTAGGCCTTTCCAGTGGCAATCAGCGGTTGAAACAATAACAAAGCTAACTCCCCTCCCCTGTTTCGGTAAAAAGCTGAGGGACGTGGCTGGAGAAATATAACCACTCTCAAATTCATAGACAGAGCTGTGGATGGACGGACAGACCATCCATGATGTCGAAGTTATAGTTTTAACCATGTTTTGAGGCTATATAGTGTTTGTTTACATTTACTTTGTTTACAAACATTGGAGTAAAACAAGCTTATATTTTGGGTTCTGATGGGGTAAGACAGTTGAACTAAGATCATGAGGTATTCATAAGTTATATTCTTCAAGAATCAATGGGTACATACAGTATAATTCATTTATAAGTCCAAAAATGGATGTGGCTACTGCAGACTGCACCTTTCGGTGAAGGTATGGGTGTGGTTGGAGGCCTGTCCAACCAACAGGTGCCATCTTGAAATATTCTGCATTCATAACAAGTGGGAAATTCGGAAAATACTACTTGTGAACTGGGCGCAACAAGAGTTCTGTTTTTCCTGTGTCTTGTATCATATTGTACAACAGCTGATGAAACTAACACTGTAAAAGTGTGAAAGAATCTGATCAGTGTTATTTCCTGATAGTTGCTGGTTGAAAATACAATCTACACAGCAGGTTTTGCATGGGTGGAGTTTCAGCTTGCCCGGTAAATAAGTTAATAGACCAATAACAAAGAGTTCCAAACCTCTCTGCCAATAACAGCTTTTATGTGCCCTCCCCCTCCCCACTCAGACCACTTTCAGACTGTCCTAGCAAAATTATTGTTTAAGAAAGTTTTTTGCTAAAGAGATATTTTTGTTTCTTTTTGACAATTTGAATGGAAAACTATTACAGTAAGGTACTTAACTGTTACCAGAAATGATTTGATATTGATATAAAAACGTCTGCATTGGGCCTTTAACCACAATGTGTATCAATCCACCAGAGTGGAGGGACCTAATAGGAGGGATATGTAACCTGAAAACTAGCTGTTATTGGCAGAGATGTTTGGAACTCTCTATGTTTTTATCTATTTATGCCGCGTTCAAGACAACTGGGAACTTGGAAAAAAAGCTCAGAATGGGAAAAATCGCTTTGAACGATCATCCAACTCGGAATATCAAGTTGGAAACTCGGGCCTCTTTCTAGAGCTCCCAGTTTCCGACCTGAAGATTGCTGACGTCATGACCTCTTATATTTCAGAGTTCCCAGTTGTCTTGAAAGCACCATTACTACCTTTTGATGTCACCAGGCAAAACTCCTCCCATATTAAAAGGGCTTGTGTGGATTTTCACACTTTTACATTGTTAGTTTCATCAGCTGTTGTACAATATGATACAAAACACAGGGAACATTTTTTGTTTTGACTGCACTGGGCCTTACTCATAGCTTCTGGAAGGTTTGTAGAAACATAGTAAGAGAGGAAAGATAAGTTTGAATGGGAAGACAATGGGTGTGAAAATGTTTTACCTATTACATTTCAGACTCAACGCCATAAAAACTAACCGAGATAGTTTTTTGTAAAAAATGTAAGAGCCCTAATTGAATACAGATTTAGAAAATGTGTCAGGTCCACCCTCTGTGTCACAATGGGCTAAAACAGGGTCACATAGGGTGTTTTTGGTAGTTTTACAAATGTTCATGGTATCAAAAGTATACACCTCACACACATGGCTCAAATTGAAGAAGACACTTGTACCATGTCAGATAATGAGTTGAAATGTATTTAAGTTTGAGTTTATATCCCAATATTACATTTTATATGCAACACAGAAGATTAAAACATAAAAATCCCTTGTTTGTTTTTTGAGGTGTACATTAAGAGAACTATTCAAAAATGGTCTGTTGGTTGATATTCCCCTTGGGTAATTCCCCATCATCTTGTCAACATGTGCTAAAAAATGAATTGAGAGTCTTAGCTTTCACAATAGCAGATAACTCCAACCATTCAAAAGTTAGAGACACATTTGTAGGAAAAAGACAGAAACCAATCTGTTTGTCACAACTGCTAATTCGCGGATATTGGAGGTTCCTCATTTAATCGTGGTTCTATGAACGAAGCAGTGCATTCAGTGGATTGAAAATCATTGGGGAGGGGATGACAAAATATCCCCCCCCCTGGAATATTGGGGGGTACGTGTCCCACTCACTCTGAGCAAGGGAACACAACCTTCGTTTGCTGTTTGCTAAGACGGATTTCAGGCCTCATTTCTCCCATATGCCACTATTCTGGTGGAAAGATAGACAGAATATTTCAGAGCCATCACCTTCCATTGGACCATCCCATTCTGTTGGAATTACTTTTTTTGTCTTTTTTGGTCCCCCCCCATTGGATTATAAATATTTATTTGATTTAGACTTGGACTCAAACAGTCAACCTGTGGTTCTTGTGGGAAGGTTTTCAGTTACAATGTGAATTTTCTCAATGCACTTTTGGCTCTTACAGAACTATTCATTTGTTGTTGATGTTTGAGTCCTTCTTTTGTTGTTTATGCTGAACCCCTATGGTTTTCCTATCAATACCATTATTATTGTACTGGCCAAGTTCCTCAATCTCAAAGTTTGTGGTTTATGGAGAGGGCCATGTTGTGCAGGAGGGCCACCCAGGGATGGGCTGTAGGTCTCTGAGTGGCTGCCTTTAATTGAGTGGTCTGGGTGAGGGATGGTCTCTGGGGCGATGTATGACTGCTGTTTTCTCTGGTGCAGGCGGCCCACTATGATGCATGTGCAGCACCACAGCCAGGAGACTGCTCCATTCATCAGCACCCCTCCCCCAACCCCCTGAGCTGGGTGGGTGTAAATATGATCTGCACCCCAGTGCGGCCTGCCCGGCCTTGAGTGATGGGCACAGTGTCCGGGGGCTGCCCACAGGCATAGCACTCATCTATCCTCACTGAAGGATCCATTTGGCCGGTGAAATACAATCCAGGAACCTGGTTTCGCTCATCCAGATTTACACAGCTTCCCCTCCTCTATCTTTCATTATCTCAATGGTTTTTAAAGGTATAGGCCAAGGCCATCCCTGCAGTAAGCCCCACGCCTCAGCACTTATATCATCCTGTATATGACTTATACTGCACTGAGGGAGATTCATGCTGGGGTTCAAATGCAGTTTGGAAGTCATTGTTTTTATTGCTGGTTTTGTAGTGTGTCATTTCACTCCCACACTAACATAGCTTCACCAGAACCCTGATAGGTCAGTGAGCTTGAAAGGTGTCCTATCAGCTTTGGTTTGTCTAAGCCAATGAGAACCGGCTCACGGTGACATAAGTGAATGCTTTCCTGTCACATCTATTAATGTAAATTAACATAGTGAGTGAAACTAGTCCAGGCTCAGTTCAGGGCACTCTAGGCATAAGAGTATAATGAGGACAGGCTTTCCTTCTACATAATGTTTTATTAAGAAAAAGTAGCAGCGTACCTGAACAGTGTGACATTAGCCTCAGCCTCCAGTTTTGCCCAGAGCTGGTAGCATTCCTCCATCATGTGGGTGTAAAAGTCCTGTTCATAAGTCTTCCGGATGATCCTGGTCTGGCCATGGGAACTCCCCCAGGAGTGGGGCAGGAGGAACTGAAGAATGACACAGCATAATGTCCTTTTGGCTCTATATTACAGTGTATGGTTCTTATTGTAGTCTGTGGTGCTCAATGGCCAGTGATGAGGAAAAGGTATCACTGATGAACTGATATTGTTTTGTAGCTTTGTGCTTATCCTGCAATGATAAATGTTTTATTCTTACTGTATGTTACTGTCAGTTGAGCAATGTCAGATGTGTACACATAAGTTTAAATATTAGGCCATAGACATGATGAATACAACTCAGTGATTTAAAAAGAAACTAGTGAAAACATGTATTCAGCGTGTTATTGTCTTGCAAATGATCCATTAATCATGAGGCACAGACTATTTTATTTAACTCATCTGCACACCTTCTGCTGTCTGCAGTGAAGGTTGGCTGTTATTGCAGGTGAATGTGGCCTTCATTGAAGATGACCTTCCTCTTCCATTGTTTGGCTATCCACTTAAATAGCAACATCGACCAATGTTTTTTTTATCAGTAGCAGAACATATTGATAGCTGCTGCCTTACAAACAACTGGTGTTGTATGTGGGTTAATTCTCTGCGGATGTCTCCCTTTTAGCTCCATCAAACCTGTTGTCTTGTTTGACCTGACTTCAAAGATGTTCTCACTCCGATTGAAGGCTCAATACATTAGTTCACTTGCAGAAAACTACAAAACTGGAGTCACTGGGTGGATATGGATAATGAGTTAGTTACACACCTGCTCCAGTAGAAGAGTTTTCTTGTTATTTTTTGCCAGGTGATAGGCGGTGAAGGAGCCTTGTATCTCTGCTCCTATAACGATACAGTCGTAATCATGCTGGTCGGACATTGTCTCTGAGACCTGGTAGTGTAGTACAACACACAGCACTGCTCGGTAATGACTGTTTACCTCTCTATTCACCGACTGAACCTCTCCACCTCCATGGTCCTCTAGCCAAAGTTCTTCCATTATTTACAAATCAGCCTGTCAGACTGGCTACTGCTGACCCTTTGCACCACAGCACACTTTGGGTAATAGGAGGGTCATTTACAAAACTGAGCCTTATAGACAAACAACCATATATCTATTTTTTTGTTTGAACAGCTAATGTAGTTGCATTTGTATAAACAATCTAAATCATTTGGAGTTAGAATGTTACACATCACCTGAAAGGACACAACCTCTACTGCAGGGTTCCCCAACTGGTGGCCCGGGGACCGAATTTGACCCGCAGGTGGTTTTATTTGGCCCCCCAAGTTTTCTGAGCAATTAATTTTTAAGTTAGGAAATATTTTCCCAAGTATTCCCACTTATAATAGAGAGACTGTCACGCCCTGACCTATAGAACTCTAGTTAGTTTGGTCAGGGTGTGAATATCATGTGTGTGTTTTCTATGGGGACATTCTATGTTTGTATTTCTATGTTCGGCCGGGTGTGATTCCCAATCAGAGGCAGCTGTCGCTCGTTGTCTCTGATTGAGGATCATACTTAGGCAGCCAGTTTTCCTGCCTGTGTTGTGGGATCTTGTTTGTGCTCGGTGAGTTTGGCTTGTTAGTGTATAGCCTGCCGACGTCACGTTTTGTTGCCTTTTGTTGTTTTGTATGTTTATTCAGTTTAATAAACATGGATGCATTTCACGCTGCGCCTTGGTCTGACCCGTCCTTCAACGACCGTGACAGAGACACATGATCATATACAAATGTAAGCAAGGTTTTAAATGATTATGATCAAATATTATTATTACTGTTTGGGCTTATTTTTTTAATTTGCAGTCTACAAATTATTTGTAATTATGTTCCGGCCCCCCGACCATCTGCTCAAGACAAAATCGGCCCGCAGCTGAATCTAGATGATGATCCCTGCTGTACTGTCTACTTCGATGTCTGTACACAACTCTTGACGTTACAGTCAGCAGATAATGACATTTGAAAACATGACTAATCTGAAAATGTAAAAGGCACATACAGTATATGGTTCTTGGTCTGTAGGGATCAACTGTTAGGGATGATATGGTAGTGATACTGTATGTAGACGATCATAGAACATATGGATTTGACTGGATTCATCTGAAGAAGAAACTGTCAGAACATAAAGAATAGTTTTAGAATATGTTATGACACCGTGAACATTGATGTTATCTTTGAATAACTAATTTGAACTATAATGTAGTGACGGCTCCTTTTAGAGGCCGTCTCTCTCTGACACAACTGATTTGTCAAGAGACAAGATGATCACTGTGATTCTCTTAAATCTTCAAAACAGTGAGATGTTATTTCCCACCCAGTGCTAGAACGTCACAATGATTGTAAATCAAAAGGGCACTCGTATTATTTTCCATATAGACCTACATACACAACTCTCTTTACTTCATGCACTTGCAGTCACCACTCTCACAGCATTAAAGATACAACAGACCAGGTCAGCATGTTTATGATCATCAACATGTTGAGATTTGCACCCTACACATTTGCAGTCAGCACACAAATGAAGAAATACATTGTGCATCGCGCACCAGAACAAAAGATATGCATTCGAAATGCTCCAGTCTAATTAGAACTCAAACAGGTGATACAGCAGTGTCAGCATGCAGATGCGCTTTGTTTTATTCATGAGACGTCACTAGACGCTTTGGTTGTTGTTTAGTGCTGTTGTTGTTCCCCTGTGCAAATTGCAGGGTTTGCACACATTGGCTCCATCATCAATCACACACTGCTGACTGCACACACACACACTGATATGACACCTAGGCATTCCAATTAGTTCCACAACTAAGTATTCACCATAGAGGTGAGTAACAAGTAGAACATTGGCTGGCTGGCTGTACTCTGACATCAAACTACCAAGTTGCAAACTCTAAAGTGTTTACCCGACTGTTTGCTTGATTGCAGCTTCACTGTAATGTGAGAGTGAGTGGATGACAAAAACAATAACAAGCTCTCTTTTTGATATATCTAATTTGGTTTCAGGTACAGGAAAAGAGGCAAAAACTACAGGCCACAGCTTTCTGATTCTCACATGGGAGGAGAGAAACAACACACACTCATGCACACATACACATACGCACACAAGCACGCATGTTTATGCACACACGCAGATGCGTAGTGGCACACACACTCCAAGGGGGGCACCAGTGTGTGCTTAAAGGCCCAGTGTAGTCAAAAACGTGATTGTCCTGTGTTTTATATATATTTCCACACTATGAGGTTGGAATAATAGTGTGAAATTGTGAAAATGATGATAATGCCCGTTTAGGTAAGAGCTGATTGAAAAGAACGCCTGAAGTGTCAGCCTGTTTTGGTGGGATGGAGTTTTTGCCTGCCTGGTTAATAGACCAATTAGAAAAAGAGTTCCAAACTGCCAATAACAGCTAGTTTTCAGTTTTCCCCTCCCCACTCAGACCACTCCTAGAGAGTCCTAGCGAATTTCTTGCTTGAGAAATTGCTCTTTGCTAAGAAGCTATTTTTGTTTCTTTTTGACCATTTTAAATGAAAACAATCACAGTAAGGTATTTAATTGTTACCCAGAAATGATTTGATATTGAGATGAAAACGGTTGCATTGGACCTTTAAAGAGCACAGGCACCCTGCTGCTCCTCCAAAATCACCATCTGCCAGCTGAAAGTTGACTCCCTGAGAGCATTTTATCCAGGCTGGTAGTATGCCCGCTCACCCTCCCATTCTGTGGATTTTACCTCGCCTTCTGAATAATGCAGTTTAAAGGGTAGCTCTATGAAATATAGTCATGGTTTTGTCCCAGAGAACCGCTCAACACTGTATATATTTGAGGTGCTATAAACGTTGTCTTCAATCTATTTTCCTGTGTGCTGCAATGCGTTCTACATGCTCAGCTAAACTTATTTATACAATATATAATATATAAACCAATAACCATGTTTCCTTTCCCAGATTATTTATTCAGTGGTATAGCTCCACCAGATTAGTTTTGTCCCTGCACAAAACCTATGTCCCTGGGAACTCCTATACTAGCCTGTAATCAAATAGAAATCATTCTTCAGTCATTTTATTAGTTGTTGGGGCTCATACAGTCGATTCAGAGTAATAATTGACCCAGCTCACTTTAGACCGAAGAAAAACAAATCACTGTTCTAAAATGTACATAGTGGTCAGGTGAAATAAACATAAATACATGTATGTTATATATAACAGCTCCTATAGATAGAGGAAATCCAAACCGGGGCGTATACATTCGAGGGAAATGTAACTGTTAATCCATGTCCCCATGTGTTATTAAACATGGCGCTGAGAGCTCCGGCTCAACCAACCAAAAGTGACTTAATTACCTTACATTTACAAGTCACTCTATTTATTTCTGGTCATGTTTAAATATAAGCCCGGCCTGTTGAATATTCATGTCCCTCCCTTGCTTGCACACAGGTTAATATTTGTCTGTGTCTGATGAATAACTAAAGACTGATGAATAATGGATGTGCCTGGGCCTGCCTGGTTTTTACCAGCATTGGGTCTGCTTGGCTGTATCTGGCTGTGTCAGATGTGTCAGGTGTCCATTCTGCCAGCTAGTGGAAGTGACGCCAGGGATCAAGTGTCTCTCTATGTCTGACACTGGTGCTGTACAGAGATCACGATTCACTATCTACTCAGTTTTTTTGCACTTTTACGCAGTCAGCATTGCATAGCATGAGGACATGGTCTGGTTACTGGAGCTGAGCTTATTGAGACAGGGACATACTGTACTGGAGGAAGTCTTAAAATGCCTCTTTTAAATGCTGTTTTAAACGAAATAAAAATGAGTCTATTATCACTGTATTTAATACAAGGCACCATGCATCAACCTGATGTGTTTTAAAGTTCGGTCTCCTCTTTCCTTCCATGAGCAGCCTGCGTGTGTTTGGCTCCTGCGTCGGCTCCATCTGTGTTGTAGTCCTTTGACAGAGTGATTATGGACGTTTGTGTCAAGGCATGGAGAGGGGTTTGGCATGGCATGTGTTGCTCTACAATCATTGTATGGAAATGATGAGATCCGCAATTGGCAAATGAATGTAATTTGATGACTATAATTGGAGTCATGGAATAGATCATACGAGTATTAAAACTAACTGCATATTAAGACTCATTCAGTACAGTATGTTGGCAAATGTAGTAATGCAAATCACATACATTCCAATGCACACAAAACACAGGTTCTTCATACAATCTTATAGGCAATTTATATCCAATACATTGAAATGTTCAGCATCCAACAATATCAATTAGCTCCAATTAATTGAAGTGTACACGGATGTACATCTCTGCATCTTGCCTACCTATGTGAAGGCATATGCTCCCAGCATGGTAGGTCTGACTGGCCCAGCCTATACTCACTCTAATTGGTAAAGGAGATGATGACTGACGAAACTGCACCTCTGGAGGAGTTAGTTTATCAGGCAAAAGAGCAGGATGATTGGCTCGAGGTTTATCTTATCGTTAGGTGGTTGGTAGCTGCTGTACTTAATTACGGCTACTGATTGCAGTCTGCCAGTTTGGCTTTATACATAGCTTGGGCTTTGTCGAGTAAGGCTTAAACTGTGTATTTAGATTGTAGTTAGGTATTATAGGTAGGCATCGTGGGCTGTATATTATTAAGTAGTATAGGTAGGCATCGTGGGCTGTTGTGGGTAGCTGTTGTGTAGTTATTGTAGGTTACTTTTGTATTCGGCGGTGCAGGGTGTAGCACGAAGCTAGCTAGCTAACTCACCTCCTGGATTAGCTGGCGAGTAGCTATTAGCAACGGTAGCAACTAAAAACAATATCCTTTTAGCCAGCTACATTCGTTCGCAGCGACGCCGTTTTTCAAACAGTCAACACAGCAGCCATTGCTAGCTAGCCAACACTACCAGCTGGCTGTACTGTAGTAGCTAAATACAATATCTTTGTGCTAGCTACCCAACGTTTAATCATTGCTGCGTTATGAAAGGTAAGCTTGGCTTCTTATATGGCGTTGAGTTAAGCTTAAACCATGTATTTAGATTGTAGGTAGGTATTGTAGTTTGGTATTATAGGTAGCTTACTCAGGTAGTTATTGAAGGTTATTGTAGGTAATTACTGTAGGTAAGTATTGTATTCGGCGGACCCCGGCGAAGCACGAGGCTAGCTTACCCACTACTTGGACCAACAAAGCTAGCTAGCTAGCTAGCGGGTAGCTACTGGTAACTTTTAGCAACTGTGGTTAGTTGTTTCCAATGTTATTTCATGCTTAAGAGTACCTGTGATTGAGCCAGCTAGCTGCTACCATTCAGCTGTTTTTCTAACCTCATCCGAGGCATTAACGTTAGGTGGTTGGTAGCTGCTGTACTTAATTACAGCTACTGATAACAGTCTGCTGTAGTTTACAACAATTCTAATTTCTAAAGTGGAAGTTGGGAGAGTTTTATTCGGGTGGTTCAGTGAAACAATTATAGTTTCTGAGGTGGAAGTTGGGAGAGTTATATAAATTTTTTTGGTGAGGGAGGCCTGCTCTCTCCTTTCCCAGATGTTTAGTTCATTTCATTCCGATCTCCTCTGCATTATTGTAGCCATCTGCTGCAGCCTGTCAACTATGCCTCTGCCTATCCCTGTTCTCTCCTCTCCGCACAGGCTACACAAACGCCTCACACCGCGTGGCTGCTGCCTCTCTAACCTGGTGGTCCCTGCACGCACCACACACCTGGAGTTCCAGGTCTCAGGCAGCCTCTGGAACTGCCGTTCTGCCGCCAACAAGGCTGACTTCATCCCAGCCTATGCTACCCTCCAGTCCCTCGACTTCCTGGCGCTGACGGAAACATGGATTACCACTGAAAACACTGCTACTCCTACTGCTCTCTCCTCGTCTGACCATGTGTTCTCGCATACCCAGAGAGCATCTGGTCAGAGGGGTGGTGGCACAGGAATCCTCATCTCTCCCAAGTGGTCATTCTCAATTTTTCCCCTAACCCATCTGTCTATCTCCTCATTTGAATTCCACGCTGTCACAGTCACTAGCCCATTTAAGCTTAATATCCTTGTCATCTATCGCCCTCCAGGTTCCCTTGGAGAGTTCATCAATGAGCTTGACGCCTTGATAAGTTCCTTTCCTGAGGATGGCTCACCCTTCACAGTTTTGGGGGATTTCAACCTCCCTACGTCTACATTTGACTCATTTCTCTCTGCCTCCTTCTTTCCACTCCTCTCCTCTTTTGACCTCACCCTCTCACCATCCCCCCCACTCACAAGGCAGGCAATACGCTTGACTTCATCTTTACTAGATGTTGCTCTTCTACTAATCTCACTGCAACTCCCCTCCATGTCTCCGACCACTACTTTGTATCCTTTTCTCTCTCGCTCTCCTCCAACACTACTCACTCTGCCCCTACACAGATGGTAACGCGCCGCCGCAACCTTCGCTCTCTTTCTCCCACTACTCTCTCCTCTTCCATCCTATCATCTCTTCCCTCTGCTCAATCCTTCTCCCTCCAATCTCCTGATTCTGCCTCCTCAACCCTCCTCTCCTCCCTTTCTGCATCCTTTGACTCCCTGTGTCCCCTATCCTCCCGGCCGGCTCGGTTCTCCCCTCCAGCTCCGTGGCTTGATGACTCATTGCGAGCTCACAGAACAGAGCTCCGGGCAGCTGAGCGGAAATGGAAGAAAACTAAACTCCCTGCCGACCTGGCATCTTTTCCTCCCTCCTCTCTACATTTTCTTCATCTGTTTCTGCTGCTAAGGCCACTTTCTACCACTCTAAATTCCAAGCATCTGCCTCTAAACCTAGGGAAGCTCTTTGCCACATTCTCCTCACTGCTGAATCCACCCCCCCTCCTCCCTCTCTGTGGATGACTTCGTCAACCACTTTGAAAAGAAGGTTGACGACATCCGATCATCGTTTGTTAAGTCTAATGACACTGCTGGTCCTGCTCACACTGCCCTACCCTATGCTTTGACTTCTTTCTCCCTCTCTCTCCAGATAAAATCTTGCGACTAGTGACTGCAGGCCGCCCAACAACCTGCCCGCTTGACCCCATCCCTCCTCTCTTCTCCAGACCATCTCCGGTGACCTTCTCCCCTACCTCACCTCGCTGATCAACTCATCCTTGACCGCTGGCCATGTCCCTTCCGTCTTCAAGAGAGCGAGAGTTGCACCCCTTCTCAAAAAACCAACACTCGATCCCACTGATGTCAACAACTACAGACCAGTATCCCTTCTTTCTTTTCTTTCCAAAACTATTGAGCGTGCCGTCTTTAGCCAACTCTCTTGCTATCTCTCTCAGAATGACCTTCTTGATCCAAACCAGTCAGGTTTCAGGACTGGTCATTCAACTGAGACTGCTCTTCTCTGTGTCACGGAGGCTCTCCGCACTGCTAAAGCTAACTCTCTCTCCTCTGCTCTTGTCCTTCTAGACCTGTCTGCTGCCTTTGATACAGTGAACCATCAGATCCTCCTCTCCACCCTCTCCGAGCTGGGCATCTCCGGCGCGGCTCACTCCTGGATTGCGTCCTACCTGACCGGTCGCTCCTACCAAGTGGCGTGGCGAGAAGCTGTCTCCGCACCACGTGCTCTCACCACTGGTGTCCCCCAGGGCTCAGTTCTAGGCCCTCTCCTTTTCTCCCTATACACCAAGTCACTTGGCTCTGTCATATCCTCACATGGCCTCTCCTATCATTGCTACGCTGACGATACACAACTTATCTTCTCCTTTCCCCCTTCTGATAACCAGGTGGCGAATCGCATCTCTGCATGTCTGGCCGACATATCAGTATGGATGACGGATCACCACCTCAAGCTGAACCCTGGCAAGACGGAGCTGCTCTTCCTCCCGGGAAGGACTGCCCGTTCCATGATCTCGCCATCACGGTTGACAACTCCGTTGTGTCCTCCTCCCAGAGTGCGAAGAGCCTTGGCGTGACCCTGGACAACACCCTGTCATTCTCCGCTAACATCAAGGCGGTGACCCGATCCTGCAGGTTCATGCTCTACAACATTCGGAGAGTACGACCCTGCCTTACACAGGAAGCGGCACAGGTCCTAATCCAGGCACTTGTCATCTCCCGTCTGGATTACTGCAACTCGCTGTTGGCTGGGCTCCCTGCCTGTGCCATTAAACCCCTACAACTCATCCAGAATGCCGCAGCCTTTCTGGTGTTCAACCTTCCCAAGTTCTCTCGCGTCACCCCCCTCCTCCACACACTCCACTGGCTTCCAGTTGAGGCTCGCATCCGTTACAAGACCATGGTGCTTGCCTATGGAGCAGTGAGGGGAACGGCACCTCCGTACCTTCGGGCTCTGATCAGTCCCTACACCCAAACGAGGGCATTGCGTTCATCCACCTCTGGCCTGCTGGCTCCCCTTCCTCTGCGGAAGCATAGTTCCCGCTCAGCCCAGTCAAAACTGTTCGCTGCTCTGGCACCCCAATGGTGGAACAAGCTCCCTCACGACGCCAGGACGGCGGAGTCACTCACCACCTTCCGGAGACATTTGAAACCCCACCTCTTTAAGGAACACCTGGGATAGGATAAAGTAATCCTTCCACCCCTCCCCCCCCCAAAAAAAAAAATAAAAAAAGATAAGAGCGTCTGCTAAATGACGTAAATGTGCCCTTGAGCAAGGCACTTAACCCTAATTGCTCCTGTAAGTCGCTCTGGATAAGAGCGTCTGCTAAATGACTAAAATGTAAATGTAAATGTATCTTGCTTATCAGCAGTGGCGTTTTTAGCATGTAGCAGTGGCATTTTTAGCATGTAAATCTTGGTGAGGCAAACAAAAAAATTAATAATTGCATTATAACGGTGAAAAATGGTGCCCACAAACTGTTAGGGCCTACATAAAGCTGTCCCAACAGCAGAGCTTTCTTTTCAGCACCATGGAGTGAATCCTTACCACCACTACAACTGGCTATCAGCTGAGCTTTGTCTGCCAGCAAAACAGTTCATTCAGCTGCATTTACTGCCTTTAAAAAAAACATAGCTGATATGGCTGACTTGCTTAAACAAATGTGGTTTCTACTGACAATTGAGATGTACAAACTATGGCATAATGGCACGACGAGCAGATAAGAGGCAATCCGTAATTTAGATTAAGACATTAATGAGCGAGCTAGAACGGACGTAGTCAATATAACTATTTGTTCAGCACTTTTGAAATGTACAGCGACATAATTCTTTAGAACATGGCCATTCTTACAGTATTCTCCCTGTACACCAAGGCAGAACCGTAGGATAAATAAAGGGGGCATATAAGCAGACAATGAAAGCTCTTACTATATTCGATGATGACATTTCTCTAAAACAGGCTATAGGCTACATGTGCACCCCCAAGTCAGAACAGTAAGCGAAATTAAGAGGGGAAAAGGGACCAAATTATTAGGGTGAGGTACATGGCTACCAACAGCCCACTACACAACATACATTTAGTATTACTTTCTTAGCTACAGTATACATATCTCCCTGGCATATTACATCATTTATGCAGCAGCATACAATACATTTTTGGGACTTGTTGTGCTCACTTGAACAGGAAGGTGAAGCGGCTGTCTTTCTTGTGGGCACATTTTGTCATCAAACTTTGTCATCAAAGTCTGGCATTCTCTGGACTAATGGTGCTTTCAAGACAACTGGGAACTCTGAAAAAAACAAGGTTGAAACATGACGTCAGTGATCTTCAGGTTGGAGCTCTAGAAAGAGGCCTGAGTTCCCGACTTGGAATTCCAAATTGGATGACCGTTCAAAATGTATTTTCCCAGTCGGAGCTTGTTTTTTTTCTTCGAATTCTCAGTTGTCTTGAACTCACTGAAGTCTGAGATTTCCCAGTTCCGAGTTTCCAGTTGTTTTGAACATGGCAGAAGTCATGCTGGATTGACAGCGTGGCCAATGTCCTCAACCTTTTCTGGCACATGATGTGTTGCGAGTGAATGTTTTTCCTTTTAAGCTTGGAAAAGATACCCTTAAACCCAGACTTCGACCACACACCCTCTCCACTGAATAGCAGGCTAGTGATTGCTTTGCAAAGCTTGCAGTTAACCACTGATTCCTTCCAAACCACTCATTGCTGCCCCACCTGCCCTGAATGAGGGGTCGACACTGCTTATCAGTTAGTTCAGTTGAGCAGCTTTGCTTTACTGAACAAATTCTGAGAGCCCTTGGTTGTAGAAGTGTGAACACTGAATATCTAGTGTTAGGGGAAGTACCGTTACCAACCATGTTTACTTTTTTAAGTTGTTGATACTACACTGAGTGTACAAAACATTAGGAACACCTTCCTAATATTGAGTTGCACCTGCTTTTGTCCTCAGAACAGCCTCAATTTGTTGGGGCATAGACTCTACAAGGTGTCAAGTTGGCTGGATGTCATTTGGTTGGTGTACCATTCTTGATACACACGGGAAACTATTGAGTGTGAAAAATCCAGCAGCGTTGCAGTTCTTCACACACTCAAACCGGTGCGCCTGGCACTTACTACCATACCCCGTTCAAAGGCACTTAAATCTTTTGTCTTGCCCATTCACCCTCTGAATGGCACACATACACAATCCATGTTTCAATTGTCTCAAGTCTTAAATATCCTTATTTAACCTGTCTCCTCCCCTTCATCTACACAGATTGAAGTGCATTTAACATGTGACATTAATAAGGGATCAAAGCTTTCATGGAAAGAGCAGTTCCTAATGTTTTGTACAGTCAGTGTATATTTCTCAGTATAGTCATTCTGTATGTTATTGACCACGCCCATACCAGTGAATTTGACACATAATCCATATTTGAATTGTTGCGTTGATTACGTAGACATAACTGTGCAGTGATTAACCACTCTGAAATAACATAAACAACACATAAGCCAGAATCAAGAACAGCTTTATTGTGACCTTCAAAATAATAACACAACACATTGAAGGGTAAAACGTGTTTTATGAAAACATCTCCAATGATTGATTTATTACAGTTCCCCCTCGCTCCCATGTGAACTGGGTTTACTGTGATAGTAATCATGGGGGTACTGTTATAGCAGTGGTTTTCAACCTGTGGTCCGCAGACCACTGGTGGTCCGCAGAGGTACTGCAGGTGGTCAGCAAAATTTCTAACAGATTTTTTATCTTCCAAAGAATAATAATCCTCTCAAGCTCTGTCAGGTTGGATGGGGAGCGTCACTTTATAGCTATTTTCAGGTCTCTCCAGAGATGTTTGATCGGGTTCAAGTCCGGGCTCTGGCTGGGCCACTCTAGGACATTCAGAGACTTGTCCCGAAGCCACTCCTGTGTTGTCTTGGCTGTGTGCTTAGGGTCGCTGTCCTGTTGGAAGGTGAAACTTCGCCCCAGTCTGAGGTCCTGAGCACTCTGGATAAAGTTTTCATCAAGGATCTCTCTGTACTTTGCTCCGTTCATCTTTCCCTCAATCCTGACTAGACTCCCAGTCTCTGCCGCTGAAAAACATCCACACACCATGATGCTGCCACCACCATGCTTCACCTTAGGGATGGTGCCAGGTTTCCTCCAGACGTGACGCTTGGCATTCAGGCCAAAGAGTTCAATCTTGGTTTCATCAGACCAGAGAATCTTGTTTCTCATGGCCTGAGAGTCTTTAGGTGCCTTTTGGCAAACTCCAAGCTGCTGTCATGTGCCTTTTACTGAGGAGTGGCTTCCGTCTGGCCACTCTACCATAAAGGCCTGATTGGTTGAGTGCTGCAGAGATGGTTGTCCTTCTGGAAGGTTCTCCCATCTCCACAGAGGAACTCTGGAGCTCTGTTAGAGTGACAATTGGGTTCTTGGTCACCTCCCTGACCAAGGCCCTTCTCCCACGATTGCTCAGTTTGGCCGGGCGGCCAGATCTAGGAAGAGTCTTGGTGGTTCCAAACTTCTTCCATTTAAGGATGATGGAGGCCACTGTGTTCTTGGGGACCTTCAAAGCTGCAGAAATGTTTTGGTACCCTTCCCCAGATCTGTGCCTCGACACAATCCTGTCTCTGAGCTCTATGGACAATTCCTTCGACCTCATGGCTTGGTTTTTGCTCTGAAATGCACTGTCAACTGTAGGACCTTATATAGACAGGTGTGTACCTTTCCAAATCATGTCCAATCAATTTAATTTACAACAAGTGGACTCCAATCAAGTTGTAGAAACATCTCAAGGATGATCAATGGAAACAGGATGCACCTGAGCTCAGTTTCGAGTCTCACACCAAAGGGTCTGAATACGTATGTAAATAAGATATTTATATTTTTTATTTTAATACATTTTCTAAAAAATCGAAAAAACTGTTTTGCTTTGTCATTATGGGGTATTGTGTGTAGATTGAAGAGGATTTTTTTTTTTGTTAATTCAATTTAGAATAACAAAATGTGAAACTGTATATTAACGCAGTAGCAGTGCTATACTTGTTAATGATCCGTAATAAATAATTAATACCATGATCGTGAGGTCTGGATCGCTTCAAGAAGACTTCATAATGTACACATCTTAGTGTTACCAAAAAGGGAAAGTCTGTCTGAGAGTGGACCAGTGATTCAGACTAGAGCTCTGCTGCTCAAAAGGCAGTCAGCTCCTCTGTGACTGTGAGTGGAAAACAGCCATTGAATTGAGCAAAGTGAGGAGAGCAATGGGCAGAGATGAAAGTTGAGTAGGGGAAACAAAAAGTGGCGTGAGCTGCATTTGACTGAGTGAGTCAGAGCCTTCACTTCCTGGTCAGAGTGAGAGTGTGAGCTCTGTTAGCCCATTCATACGTGGTACTGAAGGCCTTCAGACGTACTGTGGTCAGTGTGTGTCAGCCTCTCTCTACTCCAGGCTGCTTCAACTTAGCATCTATTTAGGAGCTGTGGATATCAGGGGCGTCATGCACCCCAAAAATCGGAGGGGGCACAAAGTATGTGAGGATGGCTGGTGGGTGGTCCTGAGGGGGACTAGGCCCCCCGCCTGGAAGTTGGAGAATTTAGAATGTTTCAAACACCTGAAACAGCTTTTCCCTGCAATCTAGAGCTGTAATCATTGTGCTTAATTCTATGTAAAAAAATATTTTTTCTGCATATCTTAGCATACCTTTTTTTTAAAGAAACAAAATATGCTTCTCTGCTACAATCTGGGTAAAATATTGAAAGGGATGAGAGTCTAATTCAGTACATTTAGTAATTGATTGCTTTTCTAAAATCTACCAACCTTTCCAGCTGGCATGCCAGCTACGATAGTAAGACAAGCTAGCTACTTGATTGATACCCTCAAAAGGCTTCTTGGTAGCTAGTTGGGAGATTGGGAACATACAGTATCTGGGCTATCTTAAGCCAACTTCATAAAATGGATAGCTGGCTAGTAGTATTACAGAGAAACAACAACAAAACATTTAACCAAAAATATCAATATTTTAAAATACAAAAATATGGGCATGACGCCTCTGGTGGATATGTCTGGGTTGATCCTCTGATACAGAATGACATGAGGAAACACATTTGGACCCAACAGATACTCTGTATATCAGACTATGATAAGATGGCGGTGGGGGGTGGGGGGGATTCTGTGTAACTGTAAGGCTGTCGTCACCTGTCAGGTACATTGGCCGCTGGCCTTGAGATGCCCGGCTGATGTCTGAGCGCGATCAAATTGATAAAACGCTGCAGCCTTGGAGCCGTGTTCTGTCTCAGTGTTCTTAAAGCCATGAGACACAGTCTGACTAATACAAAGAGAAGGATGAAGAGGAAGAGGAGGAAGATGCAGATGATGAAGAGGAGGAAGAGGAGGTAGAGGGGAGCACCATGAGAGTAAAAAGGACATTTTCAATATGAGAATGAAGTAGAAATAATGTTAAAGGACAAGATGTCAGGGTACTGACTATCCAAATGGCTGTGTGTGTGTGTACGAGTGGGCACATGAGAGCATCTGCGTGCGCGGGCACATGATGGCGTGTGTACAGATGTAGGATCTTAATTTGATCACCATATTGCAGAACTTTCCTGGAACGCATGAGGTTTAAAAGGGCTCCTTTACGAAAAATGTATCAACCCCTACAAAAATGTCTATGAATTATAATCCACATAATAATTCACATTTCCTGTTGCTGCTGATTATTTTCCTGCTGTAGCAAACTGGCTCAAATTAAGATCCTACACCTATATGTGCTTGCTCTGTAATCAGCCTGTCAAAGGCACAAAGGCTGTGTGAAGGGCATGTCTGTATGGGTGGGTATTTCATCATAGAGGCCCTTAATATACCATGGCTTGTTATTGCCATGAACAGCTGACTGCCCTGCTTCAAAGACCTCTTTGTAGATACAAACAACATGGAAGTTCTGTCAGTATTTCATACAATATGTGGCATGGAGTTCTAAACAAGAATGTCATTTTATACTGTACATTTCTGCAAATGCAATGTGTCATGTTTTACTTGCTACATTATAATAATTACTTCTGGCAAGAGAGGTTAGATTTACTTACAAGTAAATGCATTAAAAAAAGAAACTTTAGGGAAAATTAGGGCTGTGGCTGTCATGAAATTTTGTCAGCTGGTTATTGTCATGCAAAAGTTTGCTGGTCTCACAGTAATTGACTGTTAATTAACATAAACACGTTTACCATCTCCAGGTCTCCAGGCATACTGTACAAGCCCTTGGAACATCTACATTTAAAAAAGTCTACTACAATTATTTGATATACTTCATCACAATAAATACATTATTTATTTTAGTCAGGTATAAAGAAACATTATGATATGAAGAAAATGTATTTCAGAAGAACAGAATATGAGTTGGCCTACTGCATGTTATTTGGTTATGTGCCATGCCATAGGATGTAGGCTTGTTCATTTAGCAGACCAGATATGCTTATAAGTCTCGTGCCAGTATTTTATATTATATGATTTTATAGTAAGAAGAATATAACTGAACTTAGCTGAATAAAATCCAAAGGATATTTTCCCCAACGTATATGCTAGATTTAGAGCTATTTGGCAACTTCAGTTGTGAATGATACAAACTTTAGAATGTCTTAGAAATCAACACATACAGTGCATTTGGAAAGTATTCAGACCCCTTGAATTTCTCCATATTTTTTTTTTTACGTTAAAGCCTTATTCTAAAATTGATTAAATCGTTTTTTTCCCCCCTCATCAATCTACACATGATACCCCATGATGACGAAGCAAAAACAGTTTTTAGAAATGTTTGTAAATCTATAAAAAATTAAAAACTGAAATATCACATTTACATAAGTACACCTTTGGCAGCGATTACATCCACGAGTCTTCTTGGGTATAATAATAATAATATAATATGCCATTTAGCAGACGCTTTTATCCAAAGCGACTTACAGTCATGCGTGCATACATTTTTTTTTTGTGTATGGGTGGTCCCGGGGATCGAACCCACTACCTTGGCGTTACAAGCGCCGTGCTCTACCAGCTGAGCTACAGAGGACTACAGAGGACCACGTATGATGCTACAAGCTTGGCACACCTGTATTTTTGGAGTTTCTCCCATTCTTCTCTGCATATCCTCTCAAGCACTGTCAGGTTGGATGGGGAGCATCGCTGCACAGATATTTACAGGTCTCTCCAGAAATGTTAGATCGGGTTCAAGTCCGGGCTCTGGCTGGGCCACTCAAGGACATTCAGAGACTTGTCCCGAAGCCACTCCTGTGTTGTCTTGGCTGTGTGCTTTGTGTCGTTGTCATGTTGGAAGGTGAACCTTCACCCCAGTCTGAGGTCCTGAGTGCTCTGGAGCAGGTTTTCATCAAGGATCTCTCTGTACTTTGCTCCGTGCATCTTTCCCTCGATCCTGACTAGTCTCCCAGTCCCTGCTGCTGAAAAACATCCCCAACGCATGATACTGCAACCACCGTGCTTCACCGTAGGGATGGTGCCAGGTTTCTTCCAGGTGTCACGCTTGGTATTCAGGCCAAAGAGTTCAATCTTGGTTTCATCAGACCAGAGAATCTTGTTTCTCATGGTCTGAGAGTCCTTTAGGTGCCTTTTGGCAAACTCCAAGCGGACTGTCATGTGCCTTTTACTGAGGAGTGGCTTCTGTCTGGCCACTCTACCATAAAGGCCTTATTGGTGGAGTGCTGCAGAGATGGTTATCCTTCTGGAAGGTTCTCCCATCTCCACAGAGGAACTCTGGAGCTCTGTCAGAGTGACCATCAGGTTCTTGGTCACCTCCCTGACCAAGGCCCTTCTCCCCCGAATGCTCAGCTTGGCTGGTCAGCCAGCTCTAGGAAGAGTCTTGGTGGTTCCAAACTTCTTCCATTGAAGAATTATGGAGTCCACCGTGTTCTTGGGGACTTTCAATGATGCAGAATTATTTTTTTGTACCCTTCCACAGATCTGTGCCTCGACACAATCCTGTCTCTGAGCTCTACGGACACCTTCGACCTCATGGCTTGGTTTTTGCTCTGACATGCACTGTCAAATATAGGACCTTATACATGTCCAATCAATTGAATTTATAACAGGTGGACTCCAATCAAGTTGTAGAAACATCTCAAGGATGATCAATGCAAACAGGATGCACCTGAGCTAAATTTCGAGTCTCATAGCAAAGGGTCTGAATACTTATGTAAATAAGGTATTTCTGTTTTTTATGTTTTATAAATTAGCAAAAAAATATAAAAACCATTTTTTCGCTCTGTCATTATGGGGTATTGTGTGTAGATTGAGGAGGAAAAAATGTAATTTAATCCATTTTAGAATAAGGCTGTAACACAACATAATGTGGAAAAAGTCAATGGGTCTGAATACTTTCCCAATGCACTGTATATGGGCTGTATGATGCAACTATAGGCTATTGATCATTTGAGTAAGTTGCAAAAAAAGCTTGCGCTCTGTTCCTTGCCTCGGGCTTCACACACTGTTCTTTCATCAATTGATCATATTTTCACCCACTATTTTCACCCACTATTCTCAATTTAACCTTGTCTTTACTAATATGTAAAATTAGTTTTGATTTAGAATTACCCATTATCAAATGGGCAGGAACAGGGGCAGGGGATAAAATACATGTCATCTGTATGAACTCTAATAGCGAATGGAGGCTGCTTTTCCGCCGGTTGGTTTTTCAATCATACCTGGTAGGCTACTCCAGTTACTTCACTCCATGCATTAACCACTGTTTGAGGAGCATGCAGCCTCTTTCTGCGTGACAGGTGATTTTCTGCCCAAACCCTGTTCCTGCAGCTATCCAGTGCTTAATTTCAGAAAACAAGTTAAATCTGTTCGGGAACATAGATAGCAACATGTTTTCACAACAAAGCATATCTCACTAAACTTTTGACAGCCACTCTCTTAAGGCAGGCACCTCTCTGATTCAGAGGGGTTGGGTTAAATGCAGAAAACACATTTCAGTTGATGCATTCAGTTGTACAACTGACTAGCTATCCCCTTTCCCTTTCCTTTCCCTTTCCCTCTCTGGGAGCTCGAGCAAGGAATGAAGGAGAGAGAGGAGGAGATGGGAAAGCATGTTGGTGAGATATTCTGTAGCTAAAGGTAATGTGTCAGCCTATTAATTATGAAAGAATGAAAAAATGCCCTAGGCTATTCAAAATCAAATACAAATTCACTATAATTGTAGGCTAACTATGTAAGCCGCCCTGCAAAATCAATGAACCAACAGCATCACCTAGGCCTATATGTTCTCTCCAAGACTCATGGATAGAACGTTTGGAGCATAGCATAAGGTAGGCCTAACCAGTCCATCCAGTATGCATAATAATACAGTTCACACTCAAAGGCAATTACTGGAATTTGTTTAATTTTGGAGTATAGGCTAGACCAATTATGTACCAATCAGTTTATTTTGTAATGTTTTTCTGCCATGCATAATATGCTGTAGGCTATTTTATTGTATAATGGCACAATCATTGTTTTAATTCAGGTTATTTTTTTTGGGCTTGCATAAGCTCTAAGCGCATGGGTGTTTTGAATTAATCTTCACCTTAGAAAGCGCTGTCAATTTCATTGTGTTAGGCTTTGAAACAACATCCACAATGACCATGTTTTCCACTCAGTTTCAATCTGTTGTTGAACTTCTTTCTTCAAATTGATCAATCACATTGAGGTGAGTTTTAAAAGCACAATACTGTTTTTGATGTGATTTTCAATTGCATTTGCATTGATATCAGAGTGGTTAGAGGGACAATAGAGCCCTGAGTACCAGGCCATCAGGTCATTAGTGAGTTGGGTACTACCAATGCATGTCCAGAGTGCATAAGAGGAGATTACCTTGACGGTCACTTGCAATTTTACTGCGGTCATGACTCATGACTGCCGGTGTGGTGGTAATATGGTCAATGCAACAGCCCTAATGTGAATACATTATGGAATTCACATAAATTCCATTTGGAATGTTATCAACAAGGTGTTTGATGTTAATTTTGGAGTCGTCAACCTGACACTGCTGAGCTTGGGGATACAGTGGCTCTCATTAGCAAAGTCTGCTGAATCTATTGTCAGTGTCCCGCATGACCGGGCAGACGCTACTCACCATATATATGTCAGATAGAAGCAATGATCAGGGGGCTAACAGATGCAGCTCCCAGATGCAGAGTCCATGGGGTCACAACCACAATAGTCCCGTGTTGGGACTGACTGAGCAGGCTGGGCAGGATGCCATACAGACATCTCACAGCCCGCTGCCATGGAAATACAGAAGGTTATTTGGGAGCAGCAGCACTTCCTACAGATGTAGGATCCTAATTTGAGCCAGTTTTCTACAGCAGGAAAATATTCCTGCAGCAACAGGAAATGTGAATTATTATGTGGATTATTATGAATGGATATTTTTGTAGGGATTGATACATTTTTCGTTAGGTCAAATCAAGTCTGAATTTTCAACGTGGAAATTACTAACTTTAGAAGCCTTTTTAAAACTCAAATACACTACAAGTTTCAATTTCCTGCTGTGCAGGAAAATTGTCAGCAACAAAAGAGTGATCAAATTAACATCCTACATATGTAAGTGCAGTATGCAATGTCTTTTTATATTGACTCCCCCTATCCCAGACGAGAGTGCTCAGTTTGATTAGGGTGTGTTTCTTCAGTGCATCAGAAGGACCAAGTTACGAGTCAGTCTTAGGCTAACAACGACTGAGAGCCATTAACACAGAGGCTTATTGTGCAACCTCCTAGGCATGGCCACTATATACAGCTACATGATGATTTATGGCATTAAACCCATAGTGTGAGCTCTATAAACACATTCTCTAAATGCATCCCTGTTCAGCAGGGCTGTAAGGCAGGAAAAGGCCCAGGAACCGAATCACACACAGCCCATAAAGAGGGCACAAACACTAGCCAATGCATGGGTGAATCAATCGGCGGTGGTGCTCACCGAATAGCATCAGAAATAGATTGCATTTTCTGGGGAAATATTATTCAATTCCCTTGTTCTGCCAGATGGTCCATGCAGCTAGAATGACTTCATCAGGAACGACTGGTGATCTATCCTGCGTGGAGAATGGGAATGTATTCAGGGGGAAAGGGAGCTTTATTAGAGCTCTGTGAGGGCAATCCAGCTTATTGAGACAAATACGGCTGGCAGCTGAGGAATGGAACAGAGCCTGCAGCCGGGGGCCTGGAGCCCTAGACCCTGCAGACTAGAGCAGGCCTCATTTGGGGCATATAGGAGGGGAGGGCAGAACCGCTTCCTTCCTGCTTCCTGTTTCCTGCGTGTTCTCATCCCAGCTGAGTCTGGGGGAAGGGGTGGGTAACCCTGCTGTTTTAATCTAGCCTTATTCAGGGTGACTCAGCTCCCATTTATACTGCTCAGCTGGAGAAAGTTAATGCATTTAACACAACTCAATGATGCACAGCAGTTTTTAACACTGGACTGGGCGAGAACGTCTCCTCCTCTACGCTGCTGATGTAAGGAACACAAAATAATACTGCAAATTAGTAAGTAGCTAATGATAACCAAAGTCAGGATAGAGAACCTCTGCGTGCATGGTTGTTCATTCAGAGCTAATAGATTTTTGCACAATGGCCTAATGGCTGATAATTGTTCAGTGAAAGTATAACTAAAAGGTAGGTCATAGTCAGCTCTATGTTATGGTTGTGATGAGAGCTGATTACCCCAGCATGCTTTTAAGAAATCCCCTGGAGGTCTCTAAATCTAGTCTGTGTGGGTGTTAAGAGGCCCTCTGATACCATGTGACATATTGCAGTCTGGTTTGGCTGAAACACAATAACAGTACAGATAAACATCTAGAACATTGCATCCAGTTTGCATCTGTTGTGTATCAGTTGGACATGAGATGAAATGCAGTAAGCCCCAATTATATCAAACCTGGATTGCTGATGCTATATAATGGCCAATCAGAGGCTTTGAAGTCACCGGCCACCATAGGAATGAATGGAATTCTACAGTATTTAAATAAAATGTTTCAAGGACAAAATGACATGTATTTAAGTGTTGATTTGTTGTAGTGGCGATAGTAACATTAGTACTCAATCATTTTTATATTTGTTTTACATTTTTATCTTCAGTTCTTAATATCTTTTTAAAAGTATGCATTAAGGTGTATGTAATAGAATACACTTTTCAAATATTAATGTAGACATTAATAAATGCATTTCTATAGCTTCCAAAATATTTGTTTTACAATGGAGGAATATCAATATGGCTGTGCAGTGGCAAAACAGCACCACCCTGTCAGTCCCCTGTCAGTCCTCTATTGGTAAGCTCTTACTACCAATGCAAGAAGTGAGCTCAAGATGCTTTTAAAACATCATGCCATCTAATATTACCTTAATGCTTGTAGCAGCATGCCCCTGATGTGCAGCTCATTACCTCGAGACATTGGCCATTTCATTTCACGGCCTTGGTTTTCATTAGCTGTCTGGGCCGCCTGCCCATTAACTAAATTAAGGCTTGGATGCAAACTTCTGGCTCCAAGCAAGACCTCTGGGCTGCTTAACTGGGCTAGTGAGCTTCACTGACAGAGGGACACATTTATTCCAAACCAAGGCCTGACTCAGCCATGAGAAAGAGAGTGAGAGAGAGAGAGAGAGAGAGAGAGAGAGAGAGAGAGAGAGAGAGAGAGAGAGAGAGAGAGAGAGAGAGAGAGAGAGAGAGAGAGAGAGAGAGAGAGAGAGAGAGAGAGAGAGAGAGAGAGAGAGAGAGAGAGAGAGAGAGAGAGAGAGAGAGAGAGAGAGAGAGAGAGAGAGAGAGAGAGAGAGAGAGAGAGAGAGAGAGAGAGAGAGAGAGAGAGAGAGAGAGAGAGAGAGAGAGAGAGAGAGAGAGAGAGAGAGAGAGAGAGAGAGAGAGAGAGAGAGAGAGAGAGAGAGAGAGAGAGAGAGAGAGAGAGAGAGAGAGAGAGAGAGAGAGAGAGAGAGAGAGGAGAGAGAGAGAGAGAGAGAGAGAGAGAGCAGACAGACAGACAGACAGACAGACAGACAGACAGACAGACAGACAGACAGACAGACAGACAGACAGACAGACAGACAGACAGACAGACAGACAGACAGACAGACAGACAGACAGACAGACAGACAGACAGACAGACAGACAGACAGACAGACAGACAGACAGACAGACATACATACATACATACATACATACATACATACATACATACATACATACATAGAAAAAAAAAGAGTGCGAGAAAGCAACGGAGGGGTCTCTCTGGGATGACCGTGACATCCAATTTACATACATTACCGTCACACAGCCACAGCAAATGAAACAGTCCCAGCAGAGAGTCCTAGCCAGTGAGGTCTTAGTGAGTGGAGCCATCTCTTCTAGAGGAGTGACGGTGTAGGCAGGCGCTGCCTAGTTATCATTACACATCACACCTTCACTTATAAGAGGATCATTGGAATGTCTAAGACAAATGGCTGTGGAGCAGCTAACAGAGAGAGGAAAAACATCTAGGTTTAATATGTCTCCAGTTAGGCAGGATGCTGAAATAACAAATACTTTCATTCCTGGTACATTAGATATGATGGGTCTTGTTTGCTCCCTGTTATCCTGTAGTTCCTACTTCCCAGTTTTGTCTTACTCTTCTTTTTTCTTGTGAATGGTTTTTCTCCTGCTCTAACTTCATGGATCGACTACCTGTAGCGGTATGCACACCATTTCAGTCCCTGCACTACTTTATGTGCCAACACATGGTTACTAATACTTTAGGAGGGAGCATTGAGGCTGAGTGAGTGAGTACATCATATGCATTGTAATGATGCCATCCATGTGGTGTCATAGCTCAATACCACCAAGGTGAGATTCACACTCTGATGTGTTAAGCCATGATTCAGCTTATAGACCAGAGTCAGGGGTGCTTGAAACAGACACACATGGAAAATAAACCCATCTCACCAAAGGAGCATGAAAATAAGTACCGAGTGAACTACTTTATAAAGGCTATAGGACTACATTCAATAACACAGGGTACATGAGGCTCAGGCAAGAATTTCGTCACTATTTCATCATTGCTACTTTCTATCAAGACAAGGCTACAGGGGTTTAACCACCAACAATACTTTATCATTCATATAAAACTGCCTGTGGCTACACATATTCGACATCATTTATGAACTTTCCCTATATTGTTGGTTGCCCTTTTTAGTATTCAGTGAATGGATGATGACAGAATATACGTTGTTATGTGTGTTATATAAAACACTTTCCCTTATTATTAACAGTAACTGATTCAAATACTGAAATGTAGCTATTGCTCACTTTTTAGTTTTTATATATGCTGATCGTCGAGTTCTCAAAATTATAGCAATAACATGCATGCATACATGCCAGAGTAATTGAAAAAGTTGAAATATCTAACCACAAAAAATGCATGTGATTTGTTGCGCATTAGAAATGCACATTCCTATACGGAGTAGTAACTTTTCCTCGGGGCGGAAGTTATACCGTTTGCTGACGCTAGGAGCTGTCCATGGTGCTGAAGCGTCAGCGTATTAGCTGTCTTGACCGTGCTGACAGCACAGAGAGCCAGCAATCCGTTTACTGAGCGTTACAATTAAACGGGCTCTGCGTTTCAGTTGATTGTTGTCAGATCTGCCTATTGCTCGACTTGCTAAATAAGTGCAAAAGCAGCACGGCTTTCTCTGTGTTTCACAAACCTCACGGACATTTTATTCTCCGTTTGCTTATTTTGCTCTGGAAAGTATTTATTACAAGGACGTATTCTGTGAGCAGAGAGCGACTTCGACTTCAGTAGACATGTGTATAAGAAGAGACGACCAATTACACGTCATCTTTACGGTGTTGGTTCTCGCTGCTGCGGTGACAAACACACATGGGCAAGGTAAGAAATAGATTCAGTCCTACGTGGAGTTCTGCAGAAAATGACTATGTTTTAATGTCAGTCTGCTACGATAGTAGGCTATTTGCGATATCAGCCCCTACGGCTCCGCATACTGTACCAACAGTTCCTGACACCAGATCTACAAGTGTGTTTGTGCTCTTAGTATAGTTCTATATTTATATGCATAAGTCCATTAAGGTTCTGTATTCTGTCCCTGATATCCTGCATGCATCCCTGTCAGTCTACAATAAAGTAAAATCCCCAAAAGCCCTTAGTACTTGGAAGCAGAAAGAAAACGTCACAGGGTCTTAGGTTACTTACTTAATTCCTTTAAAGCATTATGTAATATTTTAAAATTTTACACTGGGTGTGTTTGCATCATTATATCAATTGAATCAAGCTAGAGCTCTACTTGGTCATAGTAAACCCTGGGACCAAAAGTTAAGCCTGCCCTTAGTTAAATATATATATACGGTATATATATGGAATACAAATGTAAATATTGCACCAAACATAACATACACTCTCAAATAACATAGTTAATAATCATCTTGCTTGATTCATTAAAATGGGCAAGGGGTTTGTGAAACCCATTTTAGGAGTAAATTACTTAATCTACTTTGTACTGTCTATCACAACAAGTTTGTTTTGGTTTTTGACAACCGGACTCAAAGGACAACTGCAATGGAATATAATATTAATGGCATACAATACTGCCTTTCTGGTTAAGAAACATCAATGAAATGTCCTATTCAATAATATAGCATACAATTAGGAGTAGCCTAGAACAACATTTTACGCAACACCGGGGTGAGTAGACCTTTACTATTTGTGTGTGAGATGGTCCATGTGGCAGACGGGGCTAGGTAATAAGAGACTAATCCTCAGGAATCGCTGAAGATTACTGACTGAGCTGTTTGACACAGTTGAGTGCTACAGCGGGAAGTGCCTCTACCCATTGCACAGTGCAACGGTCTTTAAAAAAAAGGCTAGTCTACTATTTTCTCTCCACAATAGTCATCCCTATGATTATGAGAAACCAAATTATGCTTTCCTTTTGCCTCTGAGCAAGTGAATATTTAACCTCTTTGCTTTCACCTGCAGATCAATGATTTTAGTTTTTCAGTCGTCGTTTATTTTTCATTGCAACTGGATCCATACTGTAGACAGACATGAACTTCATCTGAGCCAGTCTATGAGACATGCAATTTATCCTGTATCCGTAATGTCATGTAAATAACTCATGCCATGCACTGTTCAGGCTCTCTACACAGAGAACCCATCAAATACTTTATGAATAAGACCCTATGAATTGCAAATTCCCCTCTGTAGGAAACCATTAGCTATTTGTCTAAGGAGCTTAGAGGATTGCATATACAGTGAGGGAAAAAAGTATTTGATCCCCTGCTGATTTTGTACATTTGCCCACTGACAAAGTCATGATCAGTCTATAATTATGCTAGGTTTATTAGAACAGTGAGAGACAGAATAACAACAAAAAAATCCAGAAAAACGCATGTCAAAAATGTTATAAATTGATTTGCATTTTAAAGAGGGAAATAAGTATTTGACCCCTCTGCAAAACATGACTTAGTACTTGGTGGCAAAACCCTTGTTGGCAATCACAGAGGTCAGATGTTTCTTGTAGTTGGCCAGCAGGTTTGCACACACCTCAGGAGGGATCTTGTCCCACTCCTCTTTGCAGATCTTCTCCAAGTCATTAAGGTTTGGAGGCTGATGTTTGGCAACTCGAACCTTCAGCTCCCTCCACAGATTTTCTATGGGATTAAGGTCTGGAGACTGGCTAGGCCACTCCAGGACCTTAATGTGCTTCTTCTTGAGCCACTCCTTTGTTGCCTTGGCCGTGTGTTTTGGGTCATTGTCATGCTGGAATACCCATGCACGACCAATTTTCAATGCCCTGGCTGAGGGAAGGAGGTTCTCACCCAAGATTTGACGGTACATGGGCCCGTCCATCGTCCCTTTGATGCTGTGAAGTTGTCCTGTCCCCTTAGCAGAAAAACACCCCCAAAGCATAATGTTTCCACCTCCATGTTTGACGGTGGGGATGGTGTTCTTGGGGTCATAGGCATCATTCCTCCTCCTCCAAACACGGCGAGTTGAGTTGATGCCAAAGAGCTCGATTTTGGTCTCATCTGACCACAACACTTTCACCCAGTTCTCCTCTGAATCATTCAGATGTTCATTGGCAAACTTCAGACGGCCCTGTATATGTGCTTTCTTGATCAGGGGCACCTTGCGGGCGCTGCAGGATTTCAGTCCTTCACGGCGTAGTGTGTTACCAATTGTTTTCTTGGCGATGGTCTTGTAGCCCATTCCAGCCTTGTGTAGGTCTACAATCTTGTCCCTGACATTCTTGGAGAGCTCTTTGGTCTTGGCCATGGTGGAGAGTTTGGAATCTGATTTATTGATTGCTTCTGTGGACAGGTGTCTTTTATACAGGTAACAAGCTGAGATTAGGAGCACTCCCTACCTGTATAAAAGACACCTGGGAGCCAGAAATCTTTCTGATTGAGAGGGGATCAAATACTTATTTCCCTCATTAAAATGCAAATCAATTTATAACATTTTTGACATGAGTTTTTCTGGATTTTTTAGTTGTTATTCTGTCTCTCACTGTTCAAATAAACCTACCATTAAAATTATAGACTGATCATTTCTCTGTCAGTGGGCAAACGTACAAAATCAGCAGGGGATCAAATACTTTTTCCCCTCACTGTAGAGTACTAACTGTGAGAGTGTGTAAACAGGCCGACAGGCTGCATCAACAGCTTTCCCACTCTTCTCTCTATTGCAGTCATCCGGTACAATAGGCCAGTATGTTCAAGTGGAATTTCAATATCATACACTGATTTCTCATCGGCATAATGTGTTGTGTACGTTCCCTTTATTCACAGATGATGACAGACCAAGAAAAACGTATAAAAATAGATTTAATAAAAAAGTATTCACTCCTGGTGTCAAATTATGACAACTGACTTTACACTGTCATGATACGAGCCATTGATTTGGTCAGCTGACCAATTACATTACCAAAATAACAGTTAGAGACATGATTTGAAGTTACAGTAGCTGTCAGCTGACACCAGGCATAACTGTTTATATCATATGTTGAGACATTGTTATGACTGCATTATTTAGGCCTTATGACGGAGCGTCACGTAAACAACAACTTCTCAGCTGTGTCGTGACAGCCCATAGTGCTTAGTATGAGATCAATTAATTGCTGACTGCTTAAAGAATTACAACAGCCTCTCCCCATAAACACACCAGCTGACCAGCACCACTCGCTCACCGCTGAACACTCCTGGAAGAAGGAACAAAATGCACACAGTATTTCTTAGAGCAAAGTAACCTTTGATAGTTTCCATTAGTGCATTCAAGGCTGAAGTTACTCAATGATAACAATCAGCGGAGTAAATGTGCCCATGTGGTGTTTTTTCTGTAAAAACTTGAGCAATGCTTTTAATGCATCAGACTTTCACGGAGCAGAAAACCAAGCCTTGCGTTACTTTTCTTTGTATGGCTGATGTCAGCCTGGATTCAAAGCTTTGGCTAGAGACAAATTGCTTAACACCTTGAAATACAATGGCATGGTATTCATCTTGACAGTGTAATTACTGCTCAGTGATCTATCTTAAGCTATTGTATTGTCTGACCTTTCACCTTTCACCTTTATCTTTAAGGAGCGGCTGACATGCATGCTGTTCATGCTCTCTACAATACTTACGCACACACGCACGCACGCACACACACACACACACACACACACACACACACACACACACACACACACACACACACACACACACACACACACACACACAATTACGATTTCCCGTTCTTTGTTTGAATATCTTGGTTTGTGTGTGGTAATTTGGGTTTCCAACATTTTCACAGTGATTCAGAGCCCATTATCTCTGTACAGTGTCCCACATTATCTGAGTGTGCTAACATGTGCGGTGTGGGATCTGGGAGATTGAGTTTGGGGATGTTTTATGTATCCTGCAGCTCATTAAATGAATTACGAGCCCCTCCTGGTTGATGGAGCTCTCCTTGACACGCCACTGTTGGTTTGAATATTGTACAAAGATGAAAGCCTATGATTAGAATAACGAGCCATTCAACAGAGCCTTGTCGTGGAAGAATGGAGGATTATTACCCATGGTTTGTGCTAGATAGGGGCTCAGAGGCTGGAATACGCCTGGAAACAGGTACTTGTTATTCTAAGGATTGCAAATACATTTAAATTGTACAGTTTTCACTGAAAGTCCATATTTTATTTTTGCCCTTGGGGACAAAGTTATTCACCCCGAGTTTTGTGGGAGATTGATATTGAGACGGGGTGGGGGGTAGCTAGTTCCACTTTCAGATAGATGTACTGTAGACAACATTGAAAATCAAATATTGATAATTTCTCATCCCAATGGAATTCCAAGCTTATGTTGATGTACTCTTAATCGATAGCATGCAGTCGTGCAGTCTAAAGCCTAAAGAATACATAAAGCCACCATGAACATAGTCACGGATGGAGTGTTTTAGATAAATGAGTGACACCCCCACCTCATCTTAGAGCGAGGAGAGAAAGCCTGTCATTCATGGTGATCCGGAGTAAGTGTTTCCTCACAGCGTTTCTAGGGAAGTGGTGGGAGTGGGTGGCAGGCAGCAGACATCCCATTCAATTATACTGCACACTCTTGAATTCTGATCATCCTGTCATTTCAGAGGAGGGGATAGAAAATGTTCAACACCTGTTTTTTGGATTACTGGTGATTAACTTCATCAAGGGCTATTCAGCATCTGCACGCTGTCATAATTAGTTTCGCTTTCCTTCAGCTTGTCAATTGTAAATGAGAGTCATTATGCCAGAATGTCCCCCTTTTCCGGGCTTGGCGCCTGACAGCGCCGTTCCCTGCCTCTCTCTCTCTCTGGGCCTCCCAGGTGGAGCATACAGCCTGGCTTAATGCTGGCATTTGTCAGCTCTCCATGTGAAAAGGCTTTCTGCTCATACAGTATGTCACGCACATTCTAATGTCAGTCATCATCTTTTTAAATGTGGTTTTAAAGGTTTATATTTTTGTGGAAACTATTCTGTAAATATCTTGTTAAAACAATCTCTGAATTCATTTGTATTTTATTTTACACTGCAATGATTCTCTCTATTGGACATTCTGTTGCTGTATGTACTCAATGTAGAATTAATTCAGTTGCCCTTGGATAAATAAGGGGTTGCTTTAGTAGTCAAAACCTTAGCCTAGAGAAGAGCATGGAACCTTCATGGCTGTATACCATTGCTTCACTCTAAGTGACCCTGGGTATGGCTCTTTGGGTGATAGATAAGGATTTGATGAGCAGGTTCTTCAGGAGGACTTATCATCCGTTTTCAGATTGGGATGGTTCCTCTCATTACTCTCCTGGTAATCTCCAGTGGGGTGAAGCACATTTAGAGGGTTCACACCGACCGCAGCTCATTTCACTAGAGCCATGCGTGCAGCGACGGAAATAAGAAATCTCTTCAGGAGCGGATGCCATCACTCACATCCAATCCTTTTATGATATATCACTCTCAACAGAGAGGGTCGAGGCAAGAAGCGGTTAAGAGAGGGTCAGGGATTGAAAAAACGTGACTCGCCAACATCAGGGGCAATATAGATTAAGTGGATTCTCCCTCCTTCTCTGCCTCTTGTGTCCACCTCCATTTGACCTCTGACCTCTGTCTCTCAGCTGAATAGAGTGATGCCTGTTGCTACCTCGTCAAGGCAGAGCAGAGTGGGCTGAGCTTTTAGCTGGCGTCCCTTGGGCCTGTTGCCTTATCAATCCGACTACCACTACCCCCCCCCCAAAAAAAAAAAAAAACAGTCAGTGTGGTGAGCCCCTCCCTCAGTCCCCCACCCCAGTGTTCACGCTCTGCCAGGCTGCGTACTCACCTCTCTAATCAGGAGTGACATGTGCTTGGGCTGCAGAGGAGCTGGCTCTCTGAAACGATTAGGCCCAGGGATAGCTCCAGCTCTCTTCCCCCTGTTCTGAACGCCAGATCCCATCTAGAAAGTACTTCATCTGGGCCGGCACAGAGGCCCTACCTGGGCTGGGTAGCGCTGTGTGGAAGGCAGCAGGTAATAGCCTGTGTAATGTGTTTGGAGGAGTACCTTTAGTATTCACAGCCAGCGTTGACCTCAGCCAGGCAGGGCCACCCCCACAGTAATTTCCTCTGAAAAGATGTAATTGAATTCATCAGGAAGGGTAAACATATTGTAAGTAGCAGAGTGAGATAATTATGTTGTGGATAGATCAAGGAAGGTGATAGCAGCTTCACAAGTAATTGAAAATGGGCAAAGCCAAACACATTGGGATTGGTACTGTGTCTGACTTACGCACCTTGCTTTTTCAGACAAGCTAGCTAAATACTACCATACTTTGTGGTGTCCTACACTGACTCAGATGGCAGATTAGTCTTTTTCACCACACCAGCCATGGGCGCTGACTACTAAATTCCACCTGACTACTATAAATGCTCACTCCAATCACTCCCCCTCACAAAACGAATTCCATTTTAGGAGAACCTTTCTGTGATTTGATTAAAGGAGGCAGTTCTGTTTACTCACAAACACCCAATTTCGAACACACACACATACACAAACACACACAACCAAAGCCGCACACATTTGCACAGGTACGCATTCAGACAACGATTGCAATCGGATAAAGCAGAATATTAGATTTTGGTGATGTGTTTTCTGGAGATATTGCTGTGGAAGTACAAAACAATTCAGGCTGTTATCTCAAACTGATTGACCATTGCAGAAGAGCTTTCTTCCTTGAATAGCAGGCAGTCCTGTGGATGTCTGTCCAGCCAATCCTAATCTTATTTCCAACTTCATACTACTTCTTGCTACACATCTATATTGATTGTGTTGTTGTCCCGTGTAGGTTTGCTGGGCTTTTCCATTACAGAAGAGTGCCACTTGTCTCCTGCTATTTACCTCCTAGCTCTCTCCCTACCAACAGGGCTATGATGTGGTTGTGGTTGAGGTTGTGAACATCTCATCCCTGTGTTGAGAGGCATTTAACCATGATCCCAGAGGATCCTGCCGCATGTCTAATTGAGAGGTTTTCACGTCTGCTGCCGTGTCAGAAATATTGAACATTGTCGCTCAGGGGAACCATGGGCAGCCTGTTCTGTTCTGTTCTGTTCTGTCAGTGCAGACCGTGCAGACTGTTCAGTGAGTGGCCTGTAATTAGGACGCTGCTCTTTGGATTAGTTAGCAGTGGAGCCGGATCTCTGTTAGGCCCTCACATTGATTGGTCTGTTGGGCTTTTTTCAGGTTAAATCAGTCCTGTGGTAACCTAACGCAGCAGGCGTAAAATAAATGCCTGAAACTATATGCACTATATTCTGGTCATGACGAGGAAGGAAACAACTGTTGGGGGAGGTTCTCTTCTGCACTGTTCAACCAGTCGTGTAAATGTGGAGGAGGAGTTATGATGGAGTATCATAATTCCTGATGGAAACAACTTCAGAGAGCCAGCTAGCAAACGTGCCGTAGCTAGCTGCTATACAATATGTTTCACTGGGACTGTAAACAGCGAGGCACGTCCAAAAGCGGAAGCAGTGTCACAGGCTCTCTTCCTTTTCCCTTGAAAAGCGAACGTTGCCTTCTCAGCTGAGGGTGGTCCTGTGGTGACAGACTAACCCTCAGCCCAAGGCTATCTGTCTATGGTACTGCTGCATCCAAAACAATGTCAGGACTGTTTTAGGCTGTAATGAGACCAAAGCCCAGCTGAGGACTCCTGTGTCCATTGCTGTTGTTGATAAAATAAAAACGTAAAAGAGATGTATTGTCTTGATTAAGTTATTATAACATCGCTTTCATTCATTTTTGAATGTTTTCATCACTGAGTTGACAATTGTTTTCCCTTTCTTTTGGTTAACTGATTCAATGTATTATGTAATTTGGCAGCATTGACTAAATGTCAATTTTGTTGTACTTGTAAATAACAAACCAATCATAAACAAACCAATCAATTCTCCTTGGACTGTCCATCCTCCTCACAACATTCACACTGAAACAAAACCACACAATCCCAGGACAGCCACAGCCTAGATTTCTGTAAAGCGGCCACTGCAGTTGAGAGGATTGTATCTATGTGGTGAGATGAGAGCCTGGTGTATATAGCCATTCTGCTCAGCCAGCGCCAGCAGCTCTGACGAACAGTGAGACAGACAGACAGTGCTAAATGTCTGTGTGCTGAACCTCCCTCTCTCTGCACATTGCCAATGCATTGGAAAACAGAGAAAGCCCTGCCTTGGAAGGCTGGTGTGATTGTAGCGTATGTGAAATAGTACTCTTCTTTCCAGCCATGTTTAAAATGTATTTATCTATCTGCTGTTCCTTGTGGAGCACTTGTATGTGAATGTGATCAGCCTACTTCACTTCAGGGACCTGGCCTTCAGTGGATGGGTTTCCAAGAAAATATATGTGTGTTTTTATTTTCTCAAGCTAGATGATTCACAGGGAGAAAATGGAGGGGAGGGAGAACGGCTTGGAGACCTTGGTTTGTTTTATAGTTTTTCACTTAAACCACTTTGCTTTCGGTATTCAATGATACATGTATGTGAGTATGTTATTTTCCCAATCCCCGCCCAACACCCAAAGAACATAGAGAAGTTAGGCTATCTGTTTGGTGTGTGTAAATCAGACCACTACAGACAACCACACAGGCTACACCTCTACATTTATATTGTAATTGTAAATCTCTGTACACTTCATGGATCATTGGTTTTAATGTGCTTGTTGGAGCCGTAATTATTAGCTGTAGACCTTGTCAATAATTCATTCAATACAATTTAGTCTGCAAATTATTTTATGACGTATTACTGCAGTGTGATATCCTAAAGTCGAGACAAGAACATCACTCTATTGAACGAGCCTGACCTTGATGGTAAATCTTGTACTCTTGCATTTAAATTTTTTAATCTGTCATGTTTTATATATTGCAATATACAAAGAACATACAGTATGGAGAAAAGTGTGTGTAGGTCAGTGTGTATCTATGCACAGGTGTGTGTGTAGTCTAGTATGCATGTTTGAGTACTTGCGTTTTCAGCTAACGTGAATTCAACGTGAAATCAACAAAACATTTCACCATGTCATTGGATTTAGGTTAAACGTTGGGTGAAAAAAAGACAAAATGCCCTTACGTTGATGACTTTTTACAAATCCAATCAGTTTTCCACGTTGATTCAACATCATCACATTGATTTTTTGGGTTGAAATGACGTGGAAACAACGTTGCTTCTACCAGTTTTTACCCAGTGGGCAGTGTGTGTGTGTGCCCTCAGGGTCTTTCTGTCTGACTCTCCATTTATCCAGCCCTATGTCTGCAGCGTGTTATCGGAGAAATCCAATCTTGTCACATCAAGTGAGGCCCCTGTCCCCTGCCACAATGGAACAGACTGACTACTCCTGGCCGACGAGATATTCTGCTGTTCTGAGCTGTCATTTGAATGGCAGATGACTCCCTGTCAGTCAGTGAGTCAGTCAGTCAGTCAGTCAGTCAGTCAGGAGAGATGCAGAGAGAACAGGGATGGCCAATCATCACATAGATGGCCTCTCCTCATCGGCTCTGGAGACACACTACGCCTCAGCAAGGGCAGGCTCAGATTCACACTCACAGCAGACACAGCTTTTATTATAGCTTTTAGTCTGGAGGGAAATGTGGATGCTAAATGTTTTGTTTATGGAGCATTTTGTATGTTATTTATTTATTTGAACATTTCCAAGATCAAATACATACACTGTTATTTTACTCAGCGATTACATATTCAGCTCTTGTTTGTCTTGTTGTGAAAGAGGAAAAACAAGTATCAGTGAGTTTGTTATTTTCTATCAACTCATCCCTAAATGGTGTGCAGCTTAAGGTTTCAGTACCAATCAAAGAGAGGATGGTAATCAGAGGAGCTGAGGTTTAGACCCTGTCATGCTCAGTGAGATGTGGGGTCTGGATGGTTGAGCTCACTGGGACATTATCCAGATGTACCATGGTAGCATCTAGCTAACCCAGTCTTATAGTCTCCTCCATTAGATTACAGGCCTGTTACAGCAACACACAGTAGTCAGAGACAAACTGACAACCCCCTGAAGACTGCAATCTACTAGTCCAACCCAACACTGCAAAGTTGTTAGATCAGTTTTAGTCTTGTGTTTGGGAGTAGTGAAGAGTAAGTCAAAGGATATTATCTCAGATGTACTCTACGAGGAAACATAACAATGGGAAATTCATTAAATTCACTTTTTGTGTCAGTTTATGTATCATGATGAAAATTATAGTACATTTTAAATGTGTGTCATTTAGCAGACGCTCTTATCCAGAGCGACTTACAGTTAGTGAGTGCATACATGAGGAATTTTTAATTTTATTTTTTTCATACTGGACCCCCGTGGGAATTGAACCCACAACCCTGGCGTTGCATACGCCATGCTCTACATCCCTGCTGGCCATTCCCTCCTACCCTGGGCCAATTGCGCGCCGCCCCATGGGTCTCCCGGTCGCGGCCGGCTACGACAGAGCCTGGATTCGAACCAGGATCTCTAGTGGCACAGCTAGCACTGCGATGCAGTGCCTTAGACCACTGCGCCACTCGGGAGGACATAGTAGTGTTAGGGAAACACAGATTGCAACACAGAGCTGTTCTCTGCCTAAGATCATTTTAAGAGGATATTGATATGAGAAAGGAGGATAGTGGGGACTGGGAGTATTGAGAGTTACCAGGAGAGTATGTCTACCAGGAGAGTGTGGGGGAGTCTCTGCACATGAGCCTTTGCTGTGTGTACGTCCCAGGATTAAATCTGGATTATGGAGGCAAACAGAGAAAGGGAACTATGACAGTAGTGGATGATCCTAGCCAGGGCTGGAGAGTGGCTGCCCACAGTTCACACACAACACACTGTGTCTGTTAAAGAAAATAACATTGTTTGTTTTTAAGATTTGCCGTTACAATTGGGAATCAGGTAAATACCAAAAACGGAATACCATTGAGACATGCAACAATTCAAACCCTAATATTCTCACATTGTGAGTCATCTTCTGAGAATGGTGGGGAAAGTAGGGAGGAACGTAAGAGAAAGCATTTTAATGGACTACGCTGGGCCCCAAAATGCATTTATTGTCAGCCCAAAAACACAGTATGTACTATAATTGCTCTGGGTTGTTCTAACAAGCTCTTAGCCAAAGAAGATGCTTGAAAAATGTGCTTCTCTAGCAGATGGTACCATTGTTGCCCTCTTGTTGCTTTTCACCACTAACATCAGTAGCATTATAGATGTAACTTCTTTGAAACGACTGCTGTAATGGGCAGCCCAGATGTTTATCGCAGACTGGCTGAGGGACGTGGGAACGAATACTGTACCAAAGATCATCTGAAGGCATCCTTTGAGCAGACGTCCTTGATGTCGCTATCAACTCATCTCACATGCTTTTCCTGAATTTGCACAATTTGCCATATTTCCCCGTAAAACGTCCCTCTCCTCCTCCCAGTCCTTTCAGCAGAACAAAAGGCTGCTATCACAGTTGTCTGTCAGTGTGTGGTGTGTGGAGAAGCCAATAGATAATGGTCCAGGTACAGAGACTCAGATAAACAAGGCCTGTCTCTTATCATTCCTCCCAAAAGACAGGGCCAGCAAAGGGGGATTCTGTGCATCAGTGTCTGTTGTTTTGTAATATTTTTTTGTTGCTATTTATTTACCACAATAGCACCAGATTTATCATAGCACACCACACACACACAACATAGAAGCAGCAGATTTCACACCAACTGGAGTATAATAACATCTGTAATAAGATTACAGTAGCGGAGGAATTTGTTTGTATTTTCATGGCAGGAATTGTGCTTTTTTTCCCTCTGAGGTGGCAGTTTCTAAACTATTTGACAGAGAAAGATAGTGAAAGGGACGAAGAGAGAGAAAGAGGGAGAGAGAGAGGAGGAGAGAGAGAGAATGAAAGAGAGACAGCGTGGTACATGCCCTTTGGGTAGGATGCTGACTCATCCTCTTGGGGAGGTGGAGGTTGTGAACGTACTGTCTGAGGTGGCACCCCAATAGGCACGCCTGTCATCCAGTTGACTTCCCCTGCTCTGAGTCACTTCACAGCTAGGCATGCACAACCATGTTTGCACTCAGCACAGAGTCTGGCGACCCCTTTGACCTCTCCAGTGTGGGGATGACACGTTTCCTTTTAGTTTACTGCTATCGGCAAAACACTATATACACTATATAGTCGCCTTCATTTTGAGAGTAAATAACAACCCTAGAGGGTTTTGAGATGCCCAAAGATCTCACCACAAAGACGTGCCTGCCTACCTGCCTCACAGCTCCAACACAATTACCTTCTGTTAATAAAGTTCCCCAGTCCTGAGGCTGGGTCGCCCTCCCAAGCTCCCCCCGGCCCTCCCCGGCCCCTAGACACTCACAGTGTAATCAAACTGACGAAGACCTCTGTTTGTGAGGCGCCAGACTGTTTACCTTTGCTGCAATGTGGATTGACGGCCGGGCCGTCTGAACTGAGGCATGGCTTGATGTGAAAAGCTCCTTGGTTTCTGCGGGATGGAGGGAAAGGCATGCAGAGGCAGCCCTCCTCTGAGGCGGTAGGCTAACTGAGTTTGACAGAGCTGTTTCTGCTTCCTGGCCCGGCTCCAGGTCCCTCAGCTTTGTGTCTGGATGTGGAGTTGAGGAAGTGGTGAAAGGTAATGCAGAGGGAGGATGCCCAATAACCCTGGACTGTCAGCATCCTGAGGACAGCAGCACACCACTTACTCCTCTCTGTCTATGTGAATCCGCAGCCTTTCTGAATTTCCCCTCTATTTATATTACACTAAAATGTTATTGGTTCCCGAGAGCTTCAGTAAAGCTTTTATTTAAAGTTCTCAAAGGTTCTTAAGATATGTCTAGTTTGCTTTCTGTTGAATCAGGTTTAGCTGTAAGAAACAATTGTTTTCATGGTATTTAAACCGGAACGACGATGGAGGATGGGCCATTTTCAATAGGTCAACTTATCCGTTCCATATCAAACAAGTCCATTAAACAGACAGCCAGACACATTCTAGTGATTACCCTGTTTAGCTTTCTCTAGCCATGACAGAGGTACTGTACAAATGCCAGGGAAGCTTGCAGTATTAGTTGGCAAGAGGCCATCCCTCCCTGACTTAACCATCTGTCCCTGGGTTTGGTCTTTCTCCTCATTTCATAGACCTCTAGCCATAAGAGTAAGGCTACAAAGTAATGCTTTAGCCATCTCCATTTCATTTCCCAATGTCTGGGCTATAGGTATCACCATTCAACCGTTCAATGTTTTGTCCTTTGCGTTTGTCTGTTCTCCGTCACAGAGTTGGATATGGATAACGCAGCCTGTGTTTTGGGACAGGGGATTGGGCAAGCGACAAGGCTCACCAGACTTTTTAGGATCAACCAGCTTGTGACTTTTACAGACTCCCAACTGCCAAGGAGAGTGGATTAGCCACCCGCTGTTATTTTGGGCTCACTTTATCCCCCTTTAGAGAACGGTCAAGTAGTCTTTCCGGCCTCTTGTTCTTGTCAGGCACTCACCCTCTCTTTGTTCATAACCATTTGTAATGTCCCTCTGTACTATAGTCTGTTGTAAAACACCAGAGAAACAAGGGTAGATACTGCTGAAATTACTGCAAAAAGGCTGTATTTTGCTACTTGCCAAAATGTGGAAGTCACCAGCTACTTGAAGTGCTTAGTTTTCTGTTTCATTTTCAATTAGCTATATTTCAATTACAAAATGTGTATTACTTCAACAAGATGTTCTGCTTCTGATCTCCATGACCTTAGCTTTACCTCTAGTATGAAAACAATAGCGGCTTAGGGAGCGAGAGAGAGATGGGGATAGTGAGAGTGAATGGTTATGTGAGAGATTAAGTTGAAGAATAGATGAGTAAGCGTCACCTCTTCCTGGAACCCCTGTCTGTCTGTCTGTTTGTACCAGGCAGACAGGAGGACTAATCCCTCCAAACAACCTCCCATGGAGCAGCAGCTTGTGTAACATTCACAATGAGATGGTAATCCTCCCAAATAAGAAATTCAGGTCTGGCTTTGTAAATATACAGTAGGGCATCCCAGACAGGTAGATTATGCCAATGATGTTCTCTATGTTATTGTTTCATATCAATGCTAGATTAATGTTTAATACCTGAAAAAGGGGTGAAATTGTAAGGCCCTTTTTGAGGTCATGAGGTTATTTCTGATGTAGAATAATCAGTTAGATTAGAACTAGCCCAATAACGTAGACCACAAATTTCATAACTGAACACTGCTGTTCAGTTCATTCCATTTCCAGGAACAGCAGCCTTGAGGGCCAAAAACAAATAAAATACCATACACAATGAGAGACTCATCCAGAACCACGGTCTTGCTCAAAGGCGGTGTGTTTTATGTTAGGGCGATTCTACGGTAACAGAATGGCGCTGAGGCTCCAATTTCTCACTTTAAAAGTATACCAAACAAAAACCATTGATTACAAAGTTAAAGAAACCATACAACTCTATGCACAAGGAATATTTTTAACAATATCCACTGCCAATTTTACAAAAAAACATTTACTCGAAGAACAGTGCAGATGTAACAGAATGACGGTAAAATTTCACTCCGTTTTTTATGTGACCATGTTTTCCAAAAACTCTGTTAAATATCTTCTGGGAATTAGGATTCAAAGATGTCTGCAGAAACAATGGGGTGTCAGCTACTCTACATTACCAAAATATGTGGACACCCCTTCAAATGAGTGGATTCGGCTATTTCAGCCACACCCGTTGCTGACAGGTATATAAAATCAAGCACACAGCTATAAAATCTCCATAGACAAACATTGGCAGTAGAATGGCCTTACTGAAGAGCTCAGTGACTTTCAACGTGGCACCGTCATAGGATGCCACATTTCCAATAAGTCAGTTCGTCAAATTTCGGCCCTGCTTGAGCTGCCATGGTCAACTGTAAGTGCTGTTATTGTGAAGTGGAAACATCTAGGAGCAACAACAGCTCAGCCGCTAAGTGGTAGGCCACACAAGCTCACAGAACGGGACTACTGAGTGCTGAAGCGTGTAGCGCATAAAAATTGTCTGTCCTCGGTTGCAACACTCACTACCGAGTTCCAAACTGCCTCTTGAAGCAACTTCAGCACAATAACTGTTAGTCGGGAGCTTCATGAAATGGGTTTCCATGGCGAAGCAGCCACACACAAGTCTAAGATCACCATGCACAATGCCAATCGTCGGCTGGAGAGGTGTAAAGCTTGCCGCCATTGGACTCTGGAGCAGTGGAAACACGTTCTCTGGCAGTCCGACGGACGAATCTGGGTTTGGGGATGCCAGGAAAACACTACCTGCCCCAATGCATAGTGCCAACAGTAAAGTTTGGTGGAGGAGGAATAATGGTCTGGGGCTGTTTTTCATGTTTAGGGTTAGGCATCTTAGTTCCAGTGAAGGGAAATATTAGCGCTACAGCATACAATGACATTCTAGACGATTCTGTGCTTCCAACTTTGTGGCAACAGTTTGGGGAAGGCCCTTTCCTGTTTCAGCATGACAATGCAAATGTGCACAAAGCGAGGTCCATACAGAAATGCTTTGTCGAGATCGGTGTGGAAGAACTTGACTGGCCTGTACAGAGCCCTGACTTTAACCCCATCGAACATATTTCGGATGAATTGGAATGCCGACTGCGAGCCAGGCCTAATCGCCCAACATCAGTGCACAACCTCACTAATGCTCTTGTGGTTGAATGGAAGCAAGTCCACGCAGCAATGTTCCAACATCTAGTGGAAAGCCTTCCCAGAAGAGTGGAGGCTATTATAGTAGCAAAGGGGGGACCAACTCCATATTAATGCCCATGATTTTGGAATTAGATGTTCGACAAGCAGGTGTCCACATACTTTTTGTCATGTAGTGTATGATATGACACCTTGAGTTTGAAAAAATCTATTTTGGTTATTGAACTACAGTTAGTGAAGTGGATTAACACCCAGTAACAGAATGATGGTAACAGAATTACATCATGGGTCCCTGAGCTGTAATATACAGAAATGCATAATTATGAATGTCATTCTCTTCATGGTGATGTATCCTGAATAGGTACACAAAGGTAATATCCTCCTTTGCATGTTTGGTTATTATTCTACACACTGGCTGGCTATAGACGGGTTGGTTGTTTAGCAACAAAACTGACGCATGCGCAACTATGGGGCAAAACAGACATGGTTGGCTTAGATTGTTGACAACATGTAAACTATATTTCATCTCCAATGTTTATTGAAAACAAATACATTTGCACAATGTCTCTCAAATACATCATTGTGGGTTAGCTAGCTAGCGAATTTTAACCATTTCAGTAAAGACGTGACATCAGTAAAAATGCCTAAAACAAGACATGGTATCAAGAACAAGATAAAACTAGCTGAACGAGCCACCTACGATTCCCCACATGGCAACTTCTTGTCAATGTTGCTAGCTCTCTGGCCATCCAGAATCACTACAACAGACGGCCTTCTGCCCCATTGAAGCTTGCACATAGTTTTTGTGATGTTGTCAGCTACCCGTCTATGATTCTAATGAGCTCCGGCCCCAAACAATACCAAATTTGTACCAATCATAGATGTCTATGTTTCACAAGCTTGGACATCACAGTACATCACAATAGAGCACGGTAGAGTACAGCACAGCACAGTACAGTACAGTATAGTTCCGTACAGTAAAGTACAGTACAATGCAGTAAATTATACTGTACTCTACTATAGTGTGCATGTAACCCGATTACAAAAAGAATGTAACTGTAATCCGTTACGTTAAAAGCAAAAATAGTGTAATCAGATTACAGATACTTTTGAAAAACTAGATGATTACTTTTTGGATAACTTTTAAATTTAGAAAGGATGTTTGCGAAAAAATACATTATGACACCTTTCTGTTTCCTCAATGACATTCAATTCAGCATTGAAAAAATATGCAAGTTTAAGTTTGTTCCACATGAGCGAGTCTGATCACAGGTCAGAGACCACTATGATGACACACCAAATGCATTTGATGGATCCTTTTTGTCTTCTTATAATGCCTCTTAAGGGGAAAGTATTCCAAAAGTAAATGAAAGTAATCAGATTACTTTACTGAGTTTGGGTAATCCAAGAGTTATGTTACTGATTACAATTTTGGACAGGTAACTAGTAACTGTTACGGATTACATTTAGAAAGTAACCTACCCAACCTTAAAGGTTTTTTTGGCTGTTCCAACATGATAACCATTTGAATAACCCTTTTTGGTTCAAGGTAGAACCTTTTGGTTCCAGGTAGAACCCTTCTGGGTTCCACGTAGAACTCTTTCCACAGAGGATTCTACATGGAACCCAAAAGGGTTCTACCTGGAACCAAATAGGGTTCTCCTATGGGGACAGCCAAAGAACCCTTTTGGAACCTTTTTTTCTATGATTGGTTCAGATTTGGACTGACCAAATTTCAACTACTTTTCAACGTCCATGGATGTCTGGTGTCGGTCGGTGAGAGGGCTGGTTACAGTAAATGGAAATAGAGGGGGCTCATGGGTAGGTGTCAGTAAGAGCTGGGAGAGTTGACATTAACTGGAGAGAGAGAGAGCGAGAGGGAGGGGTTGTCCAGACTGTTTTCACACTCATGCTTTCACCACCATGCGACAATAATAAAAATAAAACATTGAGCTGAACATAACAGTATGCCAGTGGAAGGGAGGACAGTAGCAGGTGACCCAACCGTGGTTTGTGACTACTATTAATTCCCATTGTAGCCATTCTGTTACCGATTTGGTAACCTAATGTAGCAGGCGTAAAACAAACACTTGAAACTAGATTCCCTACATACTGGTCTTGATGAGAAGAAAAAAAACTGTTGGGGGAGGTTCTCTTTTGCACTGTTCAACCAATCCAGTAAATGTGGAGGAGGAGTTAAGATGGAGTGTTGCCTTGTAATCCTCAAAAAGCAGAAGTTGCATCACAGGCTCTCTTTCCATTTCCCCTGAAAACCGGAACATCCGGTTGTTGGGGACTCGGCAGAGGCTACCGATTTGGTAACAGAATGACACGTTTTAATCATTTAATAAATGATAAACCAAATTGTTATCAGTAAAAACACTATAACTAATTGGTATGTCTACCTTTATTTGTTACTTCTGTGAACTTTCACTATCCTCCCTCATCATGAGGGAGAGAAATTTGAAAATAACTTAAAGATATGTGGGTTTTTATGAACAGAATGACAGTACACTAGGCAATATTTCTTAAACTCACAGAAGGCAAACACTTTCTGCAAAACTAATTATAAACGTTGATATTAGTTGACAGTGGTCTTTTCTGGTAGATGTTTTCTAAGACCCCTTTTCCAACTGTTTGGCCAGAAATCAAAGCATTTGCTTATTCCAAATTTTTAGGAAGAACTTTTTTTGAAAAATATACTGTATGCCTTAATTTCTCAAAAATATGGACTCTTGGCTTTCATTTGACACCAAATTTGATGTGCTATGAACGTCATATGTTAGTGCTCATGGGGCTTTTTACATGGAAATGCCCATTTGTGCTCTCTGATCAGTATTGAATTGACTGTTAATAGTATCATAAGTCCATTTGCAGTGATCCGGTCATGGGACTTGTTCCAGGGATACATCTGCTCCACTTCAGTGCCCGCCCTCGGTCAGTCCTGGTTGATTGCATTGGCATAGGCATAGAGGAACTGTGGAGAGGAGACAGACAATGGGCACATCAGACGTGCCAGTTTGGCTGCAGGGACACACAGGAAATGACTTGTATTACAAACTGCATTTGCTGGAGGTTTAGCAGCTTTTCCTCTGTCATGGGGGGTATGAAGGAAGGAGAGAAGAGAATACTGTCCATTTGGACTGGAAGGGAGAGAGCAGCTAAATAAATTGTATTTAGAGACTAAAGAGTTGGCGAAGGTCTACACTACCGGTCAATGGTTTTAGGACACCTACTCATTGAAGGGTTTTTCTTTATTTTTACTATTTTCTATATTGTAGAAGAATAGTGAAGACATCAAAACTATGAAATAAAACATATGGAATCATGTAGTAACCAAAAAAGTGTAAAACAAATCAAAATATAGTTTATATTTGAGATTCTTCAAATAGCCACCCGTTGCCTTTATGACAGCTTTGCATGCTCTTGGCATTCTCTATTTGAAGAATCTCAAATAGTTTTGCATGTTGTTTTGGCATTAATACGTGTCACATATCAGTTTGCAAACAATGTAAAAAATATATATATCACTGAGTTAATAAAGCTGCATACAAACATGGTCTCTTTTTTGTTTTCTTGAGTAAGACAGCTCCAAGGTGTTTCAGCCTAGCTCAGTGCTTTCTGTGGTGGGGCAAGCGAGTAGAAAATATCACTCATGGGGACACTATGTCACAGCCAAGTCTAAGGGTAGACTTAGAAAATTCAAGCCCCTTGGGTTCTGCCATAGAGTTACATCAGAAGTGCCCTTCCAAGAAGGCTCAAGGTCATTGGCCACAGATAAAATGAAGTCAAATCACGTTATATGTACAGTAGCTTTGATTGGACTGATCCTGTCAACATCTTACTTTCAAATTCTTAGCAAGCAGTCATTATCATGAATCAAGTCGACAATATACTGGCAAATCCTTTTTAATAGTTGTCATATGAAGAGAAATAATGATGAGAAATTATAAATAAAATGTATCGGTGCTCATCGGTCATTGGACATAAACATTACACAACAAGTTGGAAATCGCAAATTCAACAATGAGTGGTTTGGAAGGAATCAGTGACAGTGGCTAACTGCAAGCATTGCAGCTGGGAAGACAGGAATTAACGAGCTCCCACTGGGAAAATAAGTTTTGAACGGTCATTGGAATTGTAAATCTGGCCTCTTTCTCTTTCTTTGATGACAAAATTTGCCCACGAGGGACCGCCACGCCACCTTCCTGCCAAGTGAGCACGGCACAACAAGGTGAGTCCAAAAATGTATTGTATGCTGCTGCATAAATTATTTAATATGCCAGGGACATATGTATACTGTAGCTAAGAAAGTAATACTAAGTGTATGTTGTGTAGTAAGCTGTTAATAGCCCATGTGCCTCACCCTAATAATTTGGTCCCTTTTCCACTCATAATTTAGCCTACTGTTCTGACTTGGTGGTGCACATGTAGCCTATAGCCTGTTTTAGAGAAATGTCATCATCGAATATTGTAAGAGCTTTCATTGTCTGCTTACATGCCCCCTTTATTTATCCTACGGTTCTGACTTGGTGTACAGGGAGAATACTGTAAGAATGGCCCATGTTCTGAAATCTGTCTCTGTACATTTCAAAAGTGCTGAACAAATAATTATGTTGACTATGTCCGTCCTAGCTCGCTCATGAATGTCTTAATCGAAATTAGGAATTGCCTCTTATCTGCTCGTCGTCCCCTTATGCCATAGTTTGTACATCTCAATTGTCAGTAGAAACCACATTTGTTTAAGCAAGTCAGCCATATCAGCTATGTTTTTTTGAAAGGCAGTAAATGAGGCTGAATGAACTGTTTCGCTGCCAGACAAGGCTCCGCTGATAGCCATGTGTAGTGGTGGTAAGGTTTTGGGACTGCTGTTGGGACAGCTTTATGTTTGTCAACGTTATAGTGCAATTAATGTATTGTTTAGTGTTGTGTTGTGTAGTGGCTTGCTGGCATACATCTAAAACATTTTTTTGAGTTTGTCCCACCAAGATTTACATGCTAAAATCGCCACTGAGGCACATGAAAGTTCACATGTTCCAGAAGGCATTTCTGCCAAAAAACGCATTTTGATAAAAAAATAAATGTTTATGTTCAAATGCCTCTCCTGTGAAGTAGTGACGTGCGACATACACCTAGTTTCCTGAAACGAGTCACATATAGTAATAGTTGAATTTCATTTATCTTTTCTTATTAGATTGACAAATGAGACAGTGAGCTGATTGATCCATTATCCTTGTTACATACAGGAGGACAAAGGATGGCTAACCTATTCACTTACCCACATAAAGTTAGAACAGCTTTGACTGTGTTGTCAGTTAATGTAGACTGTGGTACATCAGCAGAGCTTTCTTCCGTGTAGGGACCACAGACAAGATACTCTTTGCTTCTCATCTATCAACTGTATTTATTTCTCTATTTGTGTATTTTTTGTCCTCTATATTCTCTCTCTGTATATGTCCTCTATATTCATCATTCAAGAGAATTCCAGTTTATCACAATACAGTCGCCTTCACCTTTATTATTTCTGATTCATGTGTATAATTTATATTATACTATGTAAATTGTTAGTTCTACTCATGAGAATAAACAAGCCTCCTTCTCCCTCCCTAGTTGATATTCATTTGTTTAAACTAAGTTTGTTTCTTCCTTGTTGACCTAGTCAGACAGACAGACAGACAGACAGACAGTGACATAGTGAAGATTCAAATCCACATATTCATTATTCATTGCATAAATTGAATGGATCCACTGGGACAAAACTTAAAGTTGTTTCCATGGTAACTCAAGGGAGAATTCTCAACAAAGCAGGACCCTGAGGGGAGGTATAAATAAACTGGCAGAGAAACTTGAGAAAGTTAACAAGACACATAGGGAATACAGACACTACCATTAGCAGCAGAGCAGTCTCAGTCTCATCATTTCATCATGTCTCATGTTGGATGACAGTACAAATGACTGTTGAACTTGTAGTCTCCAACTGATAAAACCAACATAAACAAACCTCTCTCCATTCTTTGATTAACTGCACAACACTGAACAATTATTTGTCATTGTTTTGAGAGAACCAGCACAACACGATAGCTTATCTGTTTTGTGTTCAATTTGATTTAATTGAGCTGACAGCACTTTTGCATTGTTTCGCTGTGGATGTATTCATCAATCTAGCAAGATAGCGATATGTGACCGACCGGCACGATTTGGTCTTATGTAGCAACATTTTAAATGGTGTTTTTTACATTGGATAAAAGTAGAGACTTAGAGCTAGAAAATGTTATATCAAACACTACAGTTGAGGAACAATGGGAAAGTAATTCTCCTTTGAAAGTTGATAAACTTGTAAACCCACCTTTGAGAAAATAGCCCTTGAATGTTTTGGTACACCTACTGGAGAGCTCTTCTTTGTCTACACCCATTCAGCATATTTCACACCCTCTTAAGCCTTAGCCCCACCCATCTCTTTAAGGATTAACATGTTAGGCCATGTGCTAAACAGTACTGTAGTGTACTAAACAACCAAAGATTTCAAGACTAAAGGCTGGTTTATACTACGTCTATCGACATGTCTGTAGACAGTTGTTGAAGTGACATCATGAACATTCTATTGTCGTCCGACAAACTTGTCGTTGTCGTTATGAAAAAGTATAAACACAATATAGCGAAACTGGTGTATTTTAACATCAGTTCAAATAAAGACCATATCATATAGCTGACAACGTCTTAACATTAGCTAATTTGTATTTATTATTACAGGAAAATAAACTCACAACAAGATTATTATTTACAAGTTAATGGCGAGCTAATTACAGAGAATGGCTTACGGTTGTGAGTTCTGAAGAAGGCTATTGAAGGCCGAAACGTCAATCTTTTAAACTTGTCTAATAAAACAATGCATTTTTAATGGTGAGCGAGCATTGCACCTTTTCCTGTCCAAGGTTGTGAGTGTGACGAAATAAAAGCAGGGCATTTTACCAGATAATTTTTGAACTTGGAAACTATGTCGTTGGCCTAACGTTATATCCTAATTTGACTTTGGTGCAGGTCATGTTGTTCTTCACATTACCGTCTCTGGTAAACACAAACTATATCAAATAAAATCAAAGTTCATTTGTCACATGCACAGGAAACAGAAGGTGTAAATGGTACAGTGAAATGGTTACTTGCATAGAGGAGTCTTTTGTTTAGACATGTAGCTAGCTAACTAGCTAAACAATTAACCATAATCCCAACTCATAATGTTACTACCCTGCATGAATCTGCAGGTAGCTAACCAACTAGGTTCAATGTTAGCTAGCTAGCTAACATTAGGCTATAACTAGAAATATATAATATCTGAAAATGTAGCTAGCTACACTATCTTACCTGTATACATGGAGGAACTAGTCAGACATTTTGAATAATGTAGTTGTTCCCCCAACCCATATGATCTAGTACGTAATAAAAGTATAATAAACCATATACAAATATGATATCATAGTGAATTCAGGACTATATAAGCCTTTTCATACTTTATAATATGTCCAAATATAGTTACAATCAGTTTTAGGAACATCTACACAAAATATTTAACCTTCTTTATTACTTTACCTAAAATATCATGACATTAGCAGTCAAAATGTGGAAAATTTGTGAACGTCTAAATCAACATTTTGGCCATTTAAACAACATGCGTCCACCTTACTGACAAGGGGAGATGTGCTGTGAAAAGGGCTCTTTTTCACTTTTTTTTGTTCGTTGTAAGGATATGCCATGTGTCTGCCTCCTACCTAAAAATATTCCGCACAAAATACATTCTTTACTTATTTTAGGTTGAATGATTTTTTTTTCATACAGCTATGAAAGTTATATATCGCCCTCTCTCTCTCTGAGACGCAGTTGGAGCCAGAGTGATGGAGGGAAACATACTGTAGATAGAGGGTGAGAAAGAAGGAATGGGTGGTGGGGTGTGTGTGTGTGTGTGTTTGTGTGTGCTTGCACAGTTCTTTCCCGGAGGAGAGCCAGTGAGTGGGGTGGCAGGTGGACAGGCTGAAGGGAGAGTGAGGTCCATCAGAGGGCCCTCCTGCCTTCTGCCTCCTCGTCCTCCCTCTGCCTCAGACCCCCCACTGTCAGATGGCAGGCTTCTGATATCATACAGCCTCACTGGCTCTCGCTGGCCCTCATGGACACACTGACCACTGAGACACAGGCTAGGAGAGGGCCCTCTGATGTTGGCAATTACTGGTTAGAATAAGACAGACATTTATTTTGCTATTCTAGCACACAGTTCTATCACAGTTCTACCACAGTTCTACCAAAAGTAGTAAAAGTACTGCTTATATGTGTCCCATGGAAACATCTTTATATTGTATCCTTGACATTATAGCAACATTTTCATTATGACTTACATTATGTAGTCCCTTGTAGCTCAGTTGGTAGAGCATTGCGCTTGCAACGCCAGGGTTGTGGGATCGTTTCCCACAGGGGGCCAGTATGAAAAATGTATGTGTCACGGTTTACTAAGCCAGAACCCAGAAGCAGACCAGGACAAGGTAAATTGAAACAAAGGTGAGTGTTTATTTAATAGATCCACGAGTGAGGCTGAATAATCCAGGGAACAGAGCGGGTGGCGTGGATGGGTTGTTGAGGGTGCAGTGGTAGGTCCAGTAATGGCTCGGCAGCCGCCGACCATCAGGCAGAGGTTGGGTGAAGGTTCCGGGTGAGTGACTGCAGATAGAACAAAACGGAGGTAAGTATACAGCAAGTCAAAAAGGTGCAAAACAACAAAACTAACGCTAGAAGTTCCAAGGCTGATACACGGACAAACATACTGTTCATGGCTAACGATCCGGCAGGGAATGGATGTTAGGACAGAGCCTAAGAAGGGTGATGATCAGGACCAGGTGTGCAGATTGCTGATGGGATGCAGGTGCGGAAATCAATAGAGCTCCCGCCTAGCAACGTTGCCCGGCAACCAGGCAGGGAGCGTTCCAGAACCCTCGGGAAACTGGAGATCCCGAGCAGAAAAACTAATACCCAGACAGAAACCGACTCAGACTGCAGGGATCGTTACAGTATGCACTCACTAACTGTAAGTCGCTCTGTATAAGAGCGTCTGCTAAATGACTAAAATGTAAAATGTAATATATTATACTTTCATAATATGTTGCTGGTCTTTGCAGGTGCTCATCCTTGCTGTAATAATATATGGGATTAATATTATCCCGGGCTGACTTCAGTGCTTTATTCCAAACACTTCCTATGAGAAAGGATATTTAAATGTAAGTTTGCCTTATGAATAATTGAGCTGTAGAAAATATAATTTTGTGTTCCACAGTGTATGAGTCAGGCCATTGTGGGTGTTTAAGCAGTGTGCTGTGCTGCATGTCTGGCTGATTTCACATTGAGAGTGTGACATGAGCATTAGCAGACAAAAGTGCCTCCTGTTCCAGCCCCATGACTAAAATATTACCACTGATTGTCTCCTTACATGTGTATTTATAACAAGTCCATGCTATTCCTGTAGCAGACCCACGTTTTTTGATTGGGTTAAATGCGGAAGACACATTTCAGTTGATGCATTCAGTTGTACAACTGACTAGGTATCCCCCTTTCCCTTTCCTTTCCCTGTATTGGGTTTAAATTGCATTATAATAACATCTGAGTATAGAAAATAAAAGTACTCATTGTAAGTTAAAGTAGATCATGATTTAAGACACTCTGGGGTCAACATGCCTACTTCATTTGTAATAAGAGAAGCACGAAAGGGTAATGAAGGATCACGATGGAACACAGAGAGACTTAATTAGCTAAAGAGAACCATGCAGTTTGCAGCAGTACTGAGGACTTTGGTACTGTTGCTATGGAGATTGAACAATCATTCAAATGGACCCAGCTGTCTTGGAGTAGACCATGAACAAAGTAAAATCTCTCAATTCCTGTATTCCTCTGCAGTGTATACAGATAGATATCCATGTCACTAGTTAGGGTGCAGTGTACAGTCCAAAGAGTGCCATGTAGTTCTAACTTGGCTTAGATCAGTAAAGATCCACTAATAGAAAGGGTTGTTGTATGATACTCTAAATCTAATGGGATAAAAACAAAAACTTGACTAGATATGAAAAACATCTCAGTATCACTCTGAGCATCTTGATAGAGCTTATGATGCAAAAAATAACACAAACAATTTGCCATCACAGGAGACTGTCATCTAAGTTTAAACTGCTGTTGATGTTTCTGTCCTCAGAGATAAAAATAGAATGTTAATCCGTGCTTGAAACTTGTAGTGGATTCAGTATAGCAGGAACAGAAACAGAACTGACAGTTTCAATCTTTGCTCCCCTCAAACGTACATGAACCTAATGCCGTGCACATGCACACACGCACACACAGTAATTCATAGATGTTATGATTAAAAATGATTGCCCTCCACCTCCTTGTGGGGTTGTCATTAGTATAAGGACACATTGGGGTGAATGACTAAAGCATCAGACCATCAACACCGCCAGGAGAATGCAGAGTGAGACAGCTCCAGATGCCCTCCCTTGATTAAATCTCCCCCAATGTTTTATTCAGATCCTGCTGCATGCCCCATGCCCCCGCTGCCTGCCCCCTTGCCTTGCCCTCTGATTAGCCTGGGTCATGCCAACATGCAGGGCAGGGACAAGAGGACGGCCATTGCCAGGGGGGCCAGTGCCAGGGGATAGTAACACTGATGCCCATTGACAGTGCTCACACCCTCTACCCCTTCACCAGGACTCTCCTGCCCTGTCATCTACTTTGACCTACTTTGAATTTATATGGCAAGTGCTGATTCTTTCCCCATATCGTTCACAGTAAACATCGTCGTTGCCAATCTCGTCATCATCATGTCCCTCACATGAGACAGATTGCACAGCAGAGACATGGTTGTTGACGCTGTTGGGTTTCGTCATGTTTTATCGATCATGTGCCTACTGCCTGCCCGATAGCAGACCGGTATCACGCAGTGTTGTATCTATCGTCCCTAAGCTGCCACTGATCGCTCTGCAGCTCCTCCCGTCACACCAAAGACACTGTGTCAACATCTGGTTCCCAGCATAGCCGAGTCGTCCTCCCAGAGGGACCGGGCCCCCCTGAAGGAACCATCTGTATGTTGGACAAGACCATTTATTAAGCTCCCTGTAGCGCTCTATATGGGCCTGTTCTGCAGACAGCCTGTGGCAGCAGGGAACAGTTACATGTGTGCTTGTGGCGTAATGAGAACCCTCAAAGCCTCTGGGGTCTGGACTATGTGAAATCAATGACACCCACCATCCCCTGGGCTGAACCGAGCTGTACCCCTGCTAGTTCATCCATCCTCTTCCTTGCTAGCTCAGAGGAACTTGGCTAGATGTCTAATGGTCCAGACAGCAGCTCAGACTGAGAACAACAAAAAGCAATTAGTGTGTGACGGAGAGGGCAATTTAGTCCTCCAGGTAACCCATGGGCTTGATGTCTGTTTGAGGGAAGTAGACAGTTTATTCCCCCTCCAGACTTCTATGTGCTTAGTACTGCACACCACTGTCTGACCTGACCATCTGTTTTCATTCCAAAGTGTTTGTTACACTTCTACGGAGTGTGATCCAACAGAGAAACACTTCATTATATTGTGTCGGAGAAGAAGATACATTCAGGAAACAAACAGCTTCAAGGAGGCAGGAATGTCCAACCAATGGCTAACTGTTAACACCTTCCTTGCTTTAAAGCAGAAGCAGGAGACCTCTCGCCTTCAAGAGCCCTCACTGACTTTACTGGGCTTACTGTCTTCATGCTTTACAAACAGTCCTGTGATATTTGATTCAGCTGAACGAGTGTGTTTATCCTGTCATTGGTGTGAGTTATCAGGCTGCAGCATCCTCATCCTGGTCAAATCCTGACTCAGACAAGTGTCCGCACGGCCGGGGCTCAAACCCTGTCAATAATGCATTTATGTGTTTACGAGGGCGAGCACTGAGAATCCACTTGTGTGGTGCTTAATTCAATCAGCTTTAGCTGAATGGAGCGTGTTGACCGCGCTCCCGGGGGGCAGTGGGGTTTGGAGATGGGAGAAAACACTGCAGGAGAGATAGCAGGTTGGCAGGTGAAAAATGTCATAGCCCACTGCTCTGGCCAAGATGTATTATTTTACTGTGTCCATATTTGTCCACATTAAATCACATTCTTTCTGGGATTGTGCTCAACCTCTCTCACAACAGCCCAATATAATCACCCAGACAGGCAGCTGCGTTTCTGCCTTTCAAACCACCACAAAATAACACATCAAAATCATTCTCCTCCCGCCTCTTGATGTTGTATGTGATTTGTGGTGATGGCATTGAACTGCAAATGCATAAGTGTTGCATCACGCACACATGGTCTCTGAGAAGCTCAGAGCTCCAAGGTTTATATGCTGGGTTGGGGCAATGAAACCCACATATAGCCTCAGGACATCACATATAGAAAGGTATTATACCAAATTCAATTTTTCTGGTCCATGCACAACAGTAGACTTTCAGTCTGTATTGCAAATCACCATGAATAGCTCCCTGGTGATATAGATTAGCATGGCATGGCATGGCTCTGGAAGGAGAGGCGGGTAAGACTCAGTAGGAGGCTCTCAGACAGTCCCCTGTATTGACCTGAGAGGGTGGGCACCGATCACCTGCCAAATCACCTTTCAAAAATGTATCTCGACTGAGTTGCTATTACATGTAATAAGTGTGAAGAGAGTTATCCACACTCTATGGCTGTAGATGGACTGACTCAGAGGAGACGCAGACTCAAGGTCAACATTGACTTTCTCAGTCAGTCTGTTAGTTGCTCTGTGTGTCTGTGAGTGCACCCGTGTTCTTGCCCGCCAAACTGATTTTTATCTCATCTCTATTTCATCTCGGTTTCTCTCCCTTTCTATCTTGATCTTGTGTGATGTTCAACATTAGATGTAGCCTAGCTAGATAAATTATTTAGTGTGTTGGAGTGAGTGATACCTTGAAATACACTATATATACAAAAGTATGTGGACACCCCTTCAAATTAGTGGATTTGGCTATTTCAGCCACACCTGTTGCTGACAGGTGTATAAAACCCAGCACACGGCCATGCAATCTCCATAGACAAACATTGGCAGTAGAATGGCCTTACTGAAGAGCTCAGTGAATTTCAATATGGCACCGTCATAGGATGCCACCTTTCTAACAAGTCAGTTTGTCAAATTTCTGCCCTGCTAGAGCTGCCCCGGTCAACTGTAAGTGCTGTTATTGTGAAGTGGAAACGTCTAGGAGCAACAACGGCTCAGCCGCGAAGTTGTAGGCCACACAAGCTCACAGAACGGGACCGGCAAGTTCTGAAGCGCGTAGCACGTAAAAATTGTCCGTCCTCGGTTGCAACACTCACTACCGAGTTCCAAACTGCCTCTGGAAGCAACGTCAGCACAAGAACTGTACGTCGGGAGCTTCATGAAATGGGTTTCCATGGCCGAGCAGCCGCACACAAGCAAAAGATCACCATGCGCAATGCCAAGCGTCGGCTGGAGTGGTGTAAAGCTCGCCGCCATTGGACTCTCTGTAGTGATGAATAATGCTATCACCATCTGGCAGTTCGATGGACAAATCTGGGTTTGGCAGATGCCAGGAGAACGCTACCTGCCCCAATGCATAGTGCCAACTGTAAAGTTTGGTGGAGGAGGAATAATGGTCTGGGGCCGTTTTTCATGGTTCGGGCTAGGCCCCTTAGTTCCAGTGACGGGAAATCTTAACGCTACAGCATACAATGACATTCTAGACGATTCTGTGCTTCCAACTTTGTGGCAACAGTTTGGGGAAGGCCCTTTCCTATTTCAGCATGACAATGCCCCCTTGCACAAAGCGAGGTCCATACAGAAATGCTTTGTTGAGATCGGTGTGGAAGAACTTGACTGGACTGCACAGAGCCCTGACCTCAACCCCTTCGAACAACTTTGGGATGAATTGGAACGCCGACTGCGAGCCAGGCCTAATCGCCCAACATCAGTGCCCGACCTCACTAATGCTCTTGTGTCTGAATGGAAGCAAGTCCCCGCATCAATGTTCCAACATCTAGTGGAAAGACTTCCCAGAAGAGTGGAAGCTATTATAGCAGCAAAGGGGGGACCAACTCCATATTAATGCCCATGATTTTGGAATGAGATGTTCGACGAGCAGGTGTCCACATACTTTTGGTCATGCACCTCACTCAGTTTACAAGGTCTTTGAGTTGTTGTTTCATTCTCTTCTGGGAAGACATGCGCCCTGGAGGGGTCTCTCTCTCTCTCTCTCTCTCTCTCTCTCTCTCTCTCTCTCTCTCTCTCTCTCTCTCTCTCTCTCTCTCTCTCTCTCTCTCTCTCTCGCTCTCTCTCAGTGAATGGCAGCTGGATGCACAGTGATTTGGAAGGCTTTACTTAATTCATTGATCATAGCTCGATAGCTTATTTTCATGTCATCAGCAACGCTTTAACATGCAGAGAGAGGCAGAAAGGAGTGTGGGCCTTAGAGTGAAGTCGCTGGATGGGGAGAAGTGTTGGAGGGTAGGGATTGTCTATAATAGCGGAAATTCTATTTCTGTAAAGTGGAGAGGCAACCATTGCAACAGATTGACCACACGTAGTGTTGGGTTTTAATCTATTCCCTCTCCCACATCAACCACAGGCTGTGAAATTAAACGCAGCACCCGCTGAGGTGATTGCTCTGGTTGTTTGGGGGGGATGCACGTGTGTACACACACAGAAATTCAATTAGTGCATTTAATTATCTTCTCTACTTCCATTCTCTGATGTGGTGTGACATCACAATAGAGGGTTACAGGCCGCAGGTCACAAAGAGATGTTATGTGTCCATTAGGAGTTCTCTCTCCTGACTCAGATCACTCATCAATCCCTGTTCAGTCAGGAACTTCAGAAACGTCCTCTACATACTGTAGGAAAGGGCAATTCCACAATAATGGAATTACGCTGAGACTCAGATTTTTCACTTTAAAATGTATGCCAAACAGAAAACATATATTTCAAAGTTTAACAAACCATACAACTCCATGCATGAAGACTACTTTTAGCAATTTACACTGAACATTTTACAACATTTTACAAAAACACATTTACTTTTACTTAGTTTTGTAACAGAATTTCTGTAAAATCGCCCTCAATTTTTACCTGATCACGTTTCCCAAAAACTCTAAGATTCAAAGATGTCTGCAGAAAGAATTGGGTGTCAGCTTTGACATGACACATTGACTTTAAATTTTTTTAACAGTAAGTGAAGTGGATTTACACCTGGTAACAGAAAGACGTCATGGGTCCCTGATCTGTACTATATAGACATGCATAATTATGGATATGAATGTAATTCTGTTCATGGCGATATACTGTAGCTTGAACAGGTACACAAAGGTAGAAATAGGCAATATCCTCCTTTGCATATTTGGGTATTATTCTACACACTGGCTATTATTTTAATGAGCTCTGCCCCCAAACAAGAACACATTTGGTTGATCGGGACCAAATCTGAACCAAGCATAGACGTCTATCTGTCACAAGTTTGGACATCAAAGGACAGCACAGTCTACTGTACAGTAAAATACAGAAGAGTAGAGTTCAGCACAGTACAGTAGAGTTCAGCACAGCACAGTACAACACAGAAGAGTGGAGTTCAGTACAGTACAGTAGAGTTCAATACAGCACAACACAGAATGGTAGAGTTCAGTACAGTACAGTAGAGCTCAGTACAGTACAGTACAGTACAGTACAGTACAGTAAAATACAGTACATTATACTGTACTCAACTCTAGTGTGCTCTAGTCTACTGTACAGTACATTACAGCAGGGGTTCCCAAACTTTTTCACTTAGACCTCCCTTTCAGCATTGGGGAACATCCTGCGCCTCCCCTGAACGTGCGCATGCATCATGTCCATTTCTATGGGCACAAGCACTGTTCATGACACAAACTGTTCACACCCCTCTTGTTGGCGGAGAGAACATTTTGCAGTTTTTAAGCACATTTTCTTGCAATTCTATAAATGTTGCCTTGTCTAAACATTACAACACAATCTATGGGCTAAAAAACCTAGCTGAAAAACGTTAGCTGACATGGGCTAGTTGATCTGGATATTTATGACAAGTTATAAATAGCTCTCTAAGGTATGCAATGACTGACATGACAAGAGGAAAACTGATGATGCACTACCCAATTTTGGAATTACAACTTGTGCATTCTACTATTACAACTTTCAAGAGTAAGTTGAAAGCCGGACTGAGTTCCTTCCAGACTGAGTTTGGGGGGAGTTCAGTACAGTAAATTACAGTACAGTACTCTACTACTGTACTCTACTGTGATCAACTGTACTGTACTGTACTGTGCTGTCCAAGTCATGACCTTTGATCACATGGTTGTTGTGAAGTTCATGCAGTCGACATGTAGGTGCAAGTCAGACAATGTTACATTTTTTTTGTATTTTACCCCCTTTTTCTCCCCAATGTCAATCTTGTCTCATTGCTGCAACTCCCCAACGGGCTCGGGAGGCGAAGGTCGAGTCATGTATCCTCCAAAACATGACCTGCCAAACCGCGCTTCTTAACACCTACCCGCTTAACCCGGGAGCCAAGTAATACCCCCCCGGCCAAACCCTCCCCTAACCCAGACACCGCTGGCCCAATTGTGAGCCTCCCTATGGGACTCCCGATCACGGTCGGTTGTGATACAGCCCGGGATCAAACCTGGGTCTGTAGTGACACCTCTAGCACTGTGATGCATTGCCTTAGACCGCTGCGCCACTCAGGAGGCCCAAGTCAGACAATGTTTATCTCCATAATGCAACACACTTTGAAAGGCGGTGACCGACTTCACAAAAGTGATCTGCTCGAACATGCCCAATTTCACTCATGAATGATTTGATTTCTCTCTAGAGAAATGGCACGTTGAGCTCACAAGAACGACAGAACTAAATGGAATTCAAGTAATTGACACATCATTATGATGATGCAAAATATATTATGCAAAACAATTTGCTTTTTGAAAGTCCTATATCTTGAAGACTTGATTGCTGACATTTATAGCATTTTGGGAATACATCAACAGTGGACTAATGAAACAAATACCAAAAGATAGCAGTTTTTTTATGGATTTTTCCTTTAATAACAAAAAAAATATATATATATACTCTTAGCTTTCATTTGACACCCAATTTGACTTGCTCCTAAGAACTTCACGTTGGTGCTCATGTGTCCTTTTACATGGAAATGCCCGACAAGAAAATGAGAAGAAAATGCATGAAAAATGGAACAATAAAAACAGGACTCTGCTCCCCAAATCCACAACGAACCCTCCATACTGGTACCCCCCATCTTGAACTGTCTGAGGAAGGCAAGTGGGCTATTGAAATGTCAGGAGGATTAAGTTAGAGCGGGTAGGAGCGGGTAGGAGCGGGTAGGGCCAGGCGGCAGCAGCCTGCTTCACCGGAGTAGCTGCTCCTCTATAATAGAAATGTCAAAATGGGAGGGAAGAGGGGAGGAAATAGGAGAGGAGGGGAAGCTGGGAAGGAGGAGGAGAGGAGGAAGGGAGGATGGGAGGATGGGAGGAGGGGGCAGGGGGTTGCCTTTCTCTTCCTCATTGCGGGGTTTAAAATCACTGCCGGCATGCAATTCATCATCATTGCTGCTCTCCCAAAATGGCCCATAAGACTGCATTAGCCTCTGGACCTTTCCGTCTGAATATTATACAAGTTGAGCATGACAGTGAATTGGAGAGGCCAAAACCCCTTTTATTTCAGTCAAGTTTCACAAATACACAGATCCGTGGAGAAAGGCAGTGAGATTGTGCCTTGATGCTTTTTAAAAACATAAGGAGCTCTTAAGCCACTGCTTGGTATGTCGCTGGAGCTATTCAGACTAGACCCAATGTGATGTCCAACATGGGAGCTTGTCAAATATATATATATTTAAAAAAAATACATGTATTGTATGAGTGAAGATTAAGGGTTTATGAGGCGAAGGACTCACACATTTTTCAAAATGCTCCTGCTGCTACATTAGAACAGTTAATGTTCTGACTAGGCATATTTTATATTACTCATACAGTAATACAGGTTATAAGTGGGTTACCTATGTCTACATAAAAATTATGTAAATCAAAGACTCTTGCTGTGTGGTGTCCATGTCACAAGATCCATGTCAATTAGCTGACATCATGTAGTATATTACTGGTTAAACTAACAGCCACGTTGACACAGGCCATTAGAAGAAGTGCTTTACTCGTTTTCCGACCAGAGGAGTGGGTGTTATTTCATATCTGTTTTCTTTTTGCTCCTTTTCTTTGTTTTATCTCTCCCTGAGCTATCATTCTGTCAGTATCAGTAAAGCCAGTAAATCCTACAGTGGCAGGGATTAGCTTGGGAGAAGTGGAGCCACAGTAATTAAAACTGTTCTGGCACTCCACGACCAGGCTCTCCCTCTCTCTCTCAGAGAGAGAGAGAGAGAGAGAGAGAGAGAGAGAGAGAGAGAGAGAGAGAGAGAGAGAGAGAGAGAGAGAGAGAGAGAGAGAGAGAGAGATTGTAGTTTGTAGTTTTAAACCACTTACAACAATTTTTTCTATTCTATTTTTTGATCTGATATAGAATGGAGAACTGTGTGTTATCTGAAGGGATGATAGGCTGGGGGAGAAAATTAATAATGGGGATAGTTCTGAAAATAAAAACACATCTTGTCCATGTAACTGTATCTTATCACTGGTAATCGGGATTATGGCAACGAGTACTGTTACCCTTGAACTATAAAATTAAGCTCCTGAAATCTAAATTCTATGACTGAACATTTTCTCCAGAATGTTGATTTAAAGTGGATTATTTTAAGAAGATGTTATGTTCTGACTTCTGAGGGAATACCAGCTTATAATGTTAAAATAATCACCATGTTCAACCTGTTCAGTTTCAACAACTACGTTCTGTTCTCAGACATCTGCCTGATTTACGTAAAAATGTATGCACACATGACTGTAAGTCGCTTTGGATAAAAGCGTCTGCTAAATGGCATATTATTATATTATTATATTATATTTACAAGATAACTCACAATTTAACACCTCCACCCCTGAGGGTCTTTGTAAACCTCATCTCTGAGCAACATAGCAGGGTAACAGGAACCTCCACCAGGGGAGACTGTATCATCCCCAGACGGTCCACCACCTTTGCACAATCGGCCTTCTCATTCAAAGCAGCTAAGAAATGGAATGGCCTCCCCTCTGCTCTGAAAACAGCTTCCAAGACTTCTCGACCGAGATAAAAAAAGTATGAAGTCCAATCAGTCATGCACTCATTGATTTCAACTTAAAAGGCTATACTGACTTTTAATGCAACAGAAGACACATTAGTAAATACACAGGTGTCATTGCAATACATGCAATAACTGGGATATGTACAATATTTAAAAAAAAAATGTATAGGTATATTACATGTTCTGTCCAATAGCAACGTGTTTGTCAGATTATTATTTATATTTTTTTACTGTATGACGTACAGTATTTATGTGTTTCTGTTTTGTATATAATGTTTCCATGTCTAGATGTTCACCTATGTCTAGATGTTTTAGGGACAACAGATGGAAATGAGCTATTAGCTAAATCTGGTGCGACACACGTTTTCTCAGTGCTCTGAGACTTACGGTTTTGTTGTGCATTGTCTCTACCAAATAAACATAATACATACAAATAATAAATACAACTTTAACTTTAATATAAAAGATTTATCAAAGAACTGAACAAGTTCTGTGTTCTTGCCGTACTGTGATTTCAGTGGTTAAGGAATAAGAGAGCATTTTCACTGTGAGGGTCTGGATTCTAGTTCTGATTTGAAGATGAATGGTAATGATGAAGTCTGAAACCTCATGCTGTTGCCTAACCCAGAGCTTTAGTGATAATTGTGGTTATTACTCGGCTTAAAGAAGGCTGAAGGATTTTTATAGCATGCAAATGAAGTAAAGAGGGAGGTGTGTGGTATGCCTATACTTCAATGCAGAATATTATACAATGCAGTAGCTATTGACCTTTACATACTGTACAATCCACATTCAGAGTCATTTGACCCGTTAAAGGTCAACCCTTGAATGAATAAGCATGGCAAATTACTTTATACCCCACTCCTCATTTAACGTATTGGTTGAGCCCAAACCACACAAAGTAAATACCACACACTGCGGTTCTTCTTTCTGGCCAGCATCTCAAACATGAAAGTCCCTCTGTTGGAGACACAAACCTCCAGGTAGACTGGCAACTAGTTTACTTAACGATCTGTTTATCATGTAGGTCATAAGCCTTTGCCTCAAGTTAATGTCAGACTTTCAAAGCACAAAACATGCCTTTCATGTGTTCTAATGACTTGACCTGTTCTGCTGCTTCCAACCTGAACCCACCAACCAACCATGCTTTTTACACTTTGAGTTGGAATCGTTGGTGAACAGCAGTAGACATTCGCATATGTTTGACATTTTTTATCGACATTGGGATGAACAAAGGTTTTCTGAAAACTGACAGTGTAGAATTGACATGTGCTGTCTTTTTGGTAGGGGTGATTTCTAACTTCACTAGTTACAGAGCTTTGAACTGTAATTGACGTTTAACCCTATCAGTCCCGAGACCCCAGCAAAAATCGGCTTTTAATTTATCAGACTTTCACTTATCTGCATGTCCAGCCCTTATATTTAGCCTAACAATGAAGTGTTTTACCATGTTATTTTCAGGACAACCAGGGTTACAAGTAGAACACAAAACAAGTTGAAAAACAGTTGCATTCATGTCAATAAAAAAATAAGGTCAGCCAAAGCAAAAACCTCATAAATATGAATTTACACTATATGAATTCTGTAAGTACATATACAGTGGGGAAAAAAAGTATTTAGTCAGCCACCAATTGTGCAAGTTCTCTCACTTAAAAAGATGAGAGAGGCCTGTAATTTTCATCATAGTTACACGTCAACTATGACAGACAAAATGAGAGAAAAGAAATCCAGAAAATCACATTGTAGGATTTTTTATGAATTTATTTGCAAATTATGGTGGAAAATAAGTATTTGGTCAATAACAAAAGTTTCTCAATACTTTGTTATATACCCTTTGTTGGCAATGACACAGGTCAAACGTTTTCTGTAAGTCTTCACAAGGTTTTCACACACTGTTGCTGGTATTTTGGCCCATTCCTCCATGCAGATCTCCTCTAGAGCAGTGATGTTTTGGGGCTGTCGCTGGGCAACACAGACTTTCAACTCCCTCCAAAGATTTTCTATGGGGTTGAGATCTGGAGACTGGCTAGGCCACTCCAGGACCTTGAAATGCTTCTTACGAAGCCACTCCTTCGTTGCCCGGGCGGTGTGTTTGGGATCATTGTCATGCTGAAAGACCCAGCCACGTTTCATCTTCAATGCCCTTGCTGATGGAAGGAGGTTTTCACTCAAAATCTCACGATACATGGCCCCATTCATTCTTTCCTTTACACGGATCAGTCGTCCTGGTCCCTTTGCAGAAAAACAGCCCCAAAGCATGATGTTTCCACCCCCATGCTTCACAGTAGGTATGGTGTTCTTTGGATGCAACTCAGCATTCTTTGTCCTCCAAACACGACTGAGTTGAGTTCTTACCAAAAAGTTATATTTTGGTTTCCTCTGACCATATGACATTCTCCCAATCCTCTTCTGGATCATCCAAATGCACTCTAGCAAACTTCAGACGGGCCTGGACATGTACTGGCTTAAGCAGGGGGACACGTCTGGCACTGCAGGATTTGAGTCCCTGGCGGCGTAGTGTGTTACTGATGGTAGGCTTTGTTACTTTGGTCCCAGCTCTCTGCAGGTCATTCACTAGGTCCCCCCATGTGGTTCTGGGATTTTTGCTCACCGTTCTTGTGATCATTTTGACCCCCACAGGGTGAGATCTTGCGTGGAGCCCCAGATCGAGGGAGATTATCAGTGGTCTTGTATGTCTTCCATTTCCTAATAATTGCTCCCACAGTTGATTTCTTCAAACCAAACTGCTTACCTATTGCAGATTCAGTCTTCCCAGCCTGGTGCAGGTCTACAATTTTGTTTCTGGTGTCCTTTGACAGCTCTTTGGTCTTGGCCATAGTGGAGTTTGGAGTGTGACTGTTTGAGGTTGTGGACAGGTGTCTTTTATACTGATAACAAGTTCAAACAGGTGCCATTAATAAAGGTAACGAGTGGAGGACAGAGGAGCCTCTTAAAGAAGAAGTTACAGGTCTGTGAGAGCCAGAAATCTTGCTTGTTTGTAGGTGACCAAATACTTATTTTCCACCATAATTTGCAAATAAATTCATACAAAATCCTACAATGAGATTTTCTGGATTTTTTTCCCTCAATTTGTCTGTCATAGTTGACGTGTACCTATGATGAAAATTACAGGCCTCTCTCATCTTTTTAAGTGGGAGAACTTGCACAATTGGTGGCTGACTAAATACTTTTTTTCCCCACTGTATTGTTTGCTCAGTGGTAAATTAATATCCAACTAGTCAGTGACAACTGTGTGGAGTTTGGAGTTTCTGACAGCAACTATGTGAGCTTATTACAGTATTATATTCCTATGATGTTCTGTGTAGAAGAATCCAATACCTTCTAATGACTCTTGTGTAGCTTGTGAACGCCATAGAGCGAAACACGTTACAGGTTCATGTTCGTGAGAGTCTCAGCTTTTCATAAATAGCTTTTAATAGTTTGTACCTCAAACCATTCTGACTCTACATACGTTTTTGTAAAAATGAGCCGGTCCTGGGCCCCCTTTGGGATCCACCCTTGTCTCACAAACACTGCTCTAGCTCAGCCCCCGTTAAACACACAGACTAATAGTACCAACTGATGCAGAAGAAATAGACTAATCAAATCGTACAACCCAGAAGTCTGTAGCTCAAACACACACTGTTTAAAAAGGGTTAGAAGTCCTAAATCATGCCGGCGTGACGGTGGGACTCATTGGGTTAATACAAAGTAACATTGCCTCAGTGAGACTGAAGTTGCTGCTATGTTTAAAATCAAGTAAAATTATTCAAACATCACAACGTATACCATTTATTTCTCAAAGCCAGCTGTAGATGGCAGTTTTAGCTGATAGAGTTTTGAGTGGAAAGACCCACCACTTTTGTGGTAATTAGTCATGAAAGGAGTTAGACATACTCACATTCAGTTCTGCAATTTCTGACAGTTTTTGTCAAGAAAATAATAAAGATTATTGTTGGTAAACAGTTGCGAATGTATTATTGATCACACCGGCATTCTAAGGGACCATCTGAGAATGTTTCTTTAAAGACAAGTGTGTTTTTTTTAATTATCTGACTCATTCTGTCTGTCTGTTGACATTGAACACTCCTCTGTCTGTCTCTACAGACCTCAGACAAGGGAAGGTACACCTTAAAGTTAGAGCGATATATTCTACTCATATAACCCTGCACTGAGAAGTTCACTTCTCTGTACTAGTTCTAATATCTGAGTCCTAATGTCCCACACTGAAGTCCATGATGTCACTGCTGCCCTTGTGTTGTGCCTTGAGTGGCTGAGACTATCATTAGAGATATGCCAGAGATCACAGCATAAATCTGTTGGATGGGTCCATCCCACAGTCCACCCATGCCACCCACCCTGCTCCTCACCTATCAGGAGTAATGGAAGCATTAATGTGAGCTATGGACAGCTCCTTCCACTGCATCATCTCTGCTGTTACATTTACTGCCAGCTCAGAGTGACACCATCAGACATCTTCATTTGAATCAGTTGATATTTGGCAGAATCCCACTGCAAACAGCAATTTACTTTCACTACTTTGAACTCGCTTTTCTGTTTCCATTGTGAGATCACCCTCTCGATCCCAAATGTGCTTTATTTTTGCCTTCTGACTCAAGCTCTTTCATCTCACTGGCTGCCTATGAAGGCTTACCAATGACAGCTCAAGTTCAGATCCTCCCTGAGAAACAAACATAGCCTACCCGTGATTCCCACAGACTTCACATGGGAGCCAGACCAGCAAGAGGGCAGCCATGCTCAGCTGCCCATAACAGTCCGCCCCTGCTACCACCACCCCACCCACATGAAAAAATACTACAATTTAGGGTACCCCCCAAGAACAATGTCTATGTTTGGAAAATAAATGGTATGTGGATGAAGGTCACGCTTAGGCAAATATACTATAAATGGAAATAAATAAGGGAATGGTGTTGCACATGGCACCATTAATATCTGCACTATGAGGAGATTTGATGTAAAGTCCCTCTTTTTATTTCACCTGCACATTAATTTTCATTGTTCTTTCTTTGTTGTTCCTTTTCCATACAATCCATTATGTACAATTGCACTAGATATTATTTGAATAATGAAATCCCAGCAGCCTTTAAAATGACATTCAGGAGCAAAAGTTTTCAATAGTTGTTTTTAAATAATAAATACAAAATATTCATTGGAATATAATATTGGAATGGAATATAACTAATAACATTAAATAACATTGTAATATAACACTTAATAAATATAACTTAACTAATTAATTCAGTGTAACATTAATGTGTCAACTCTCTTATGCTCTGCTATTGCATGATTCTAATTTGTACATAGGTCACAATTAAAGCTATCCCCAGTAAAATTGGAGCACAACTCATGAGCCCACCTCCTTCACTGCTCACACCTAAACCAGTCCCCACCTGTGACTGAAAACAGGGGGAGAGATGCCAATTGAAAAGCTCTCTCTTATAAACTTAGCTAGCTATCTAGCTATATGACATAAAATGCTGTGTAAAATAGCTAAAAGGCTATAAAGTAACATTAACTGTAAATATATCAGTCACTAGTGGAAACATTTACAACTGCAATTAAATTACGTTATCTTTTTAATGTATTTTACCTCAGATGATCTGGTAGTAAGGTTGCAAGCTAGCACTCCTTATGCTAACTAGCTAGCTGGCTAGCGTTTACTGCTAGTGAAGTTGCTAGCTAGCAAGTTAGCATAAACTAGCTTGGGGGCGAGTTGCCCCCAGCAAATTACTACTTTACTCAAAGATTATCTAACGTTTTCTATATAAACAAGTGGATTATTTATCTTAAGGCTTTCCTACTTGTATATTTAAAAAAATAAAAATAATAATAGATCTAACTTCATTGGTATATATCTACAACTTTTTCCCCAAACATGTCTTTTTGATAAACTTACCACAAAATCATTTAGCTGAAATATCTCTAAAAGTTGTGATGACACAGAGGACATTTGTTGTGGAGCAAGAGCAGTGGCAGCTAGGGAAAGTGTTGGGGAAATAATTTGGTGACATCTTGTGGTCTTAATGTGAATTACAAGGGGGGGCGGGGGGCAGTCACCCCAGGGGGCTACTTACCCCCTAGTACCCTACTATAGGATACTACAGTACTTACTATAGAATTCTGTAGTAAATTGTAGATTACTATAGTAAATACTACAGTTTTATCAACAACAACAATAACACTGTAAATAGTACAGTAATGTCCGCAAAAAAACACTACAGTCTGCAAAAACACTACACTTTTTTATAGTAAATACGGTAACACTTTACTTGACACCCAGCGTCATAACACGTTATGACACGGTCATAACCATGTCATAATATGTCATAACAGCTGACATAACTTGTCCTAACCTGTTATAATATGGTCATAACACTGTCATGACACACATTTAGACCTGTTGTGACATATATTGCGTTATCTTATGGCTTTTTCGTCTTACTGAACTTATTTAAAGTAATCTCTTACAAATTTTTTGAATTTTCCATAACAGGAGATCAGCTGATAGGAAGAGGTACTGTAGAGGTATAGGACATTATGTTGTGTGTGTCATTGATGAGTGCTTGGATGAGTTATGATCTGAACACAGTTGTAATCAACAGTCCTTGCCCAGGGACTCTGCATCTGAATTGCTTTATGGCAACACTGACCTTTATGAGCAATAAAACTTGTCTGCCAATGCCAAACTCTGTAATGTCTCAGGGTCATCACTTTGTCCCTTATCTCCCCACTAAAAACATGAGCAGCACTCCCTAAACTCTCTCCCTCCAACCAGATGGATTGTTTTATCTGTAAACGTACGGTAGATCCTGCACTGTATACAACCAGACATAAATTCTCAGCTGATAAGAAGGCGCTTTTACAGACCAATCGATAGGTCAGGGCTGTTTCTGTGGCCCACTGCGTTGCATGTAAAATAGGATATCAGACCACTGGGCTCTGGAGCATCAGAAATAACCATTAAAAACACATTAGATTTTTAGCAGACGCTCTTATCCAAAGCGACTTACAGGAGCAATTATGGTTAAGTGCCTTGCTCAAGGGCACATTGACAGATTTTTCACCTAGTCGGCTCGGGGATTAGAACCAGAGACCTTTCGATTACTGGCACAACGCTCTTAACCACTAAGCTACCTGCCGCCACATAATGCCTATCATAGAGCTGAGACGAGACATATATTCCATATATCCAATTATGATTCTACGTTAATCCCCGATGCTAATTCTATTTCTATGGGGGATTTCAATATAATACAGTATGCTGAGGAGAGGATCCTCAGCAGTGCTTCCTATACAAAGCCAGTGTTTCACTGCATTGGGTCTTCCACTGAGTTTCTGTTTAGTAGATGAATGAGGAACTCTCAGAACCAGCTGATTATCTCCACACATCTTACTTATGGGCTCTTCCCAACAATGCAGAGAGAAAGAAAATAGAGAAATAATAGAAAAGTAAAATGTGTAATAATAAAATAATAAATACACAATGCATGACAATAACTTGGTTATATACACGGGGTACCAGTACTGTGTCGATGTGCAGGGGTACGAGGTAATTGAGATAGATATATACACAGGGTACCAGTACCAAGTGTTTTTTTTATTTATTATTGTATTTTTTTGCAAAGAATCTCTTGCACTGGGCTCTACACACTCACACATACTACACTGACACTCCAACACACACATACACACACACACAGACTACATAAGCTCACACCCACAAAACACACACACACACACATGCATATTGACTCCACACGCACACACGCACACACACACACACACACACACACTTTCACACTCTTTCACACTCCTCACATACTCTGCTGCTACTCTGTTTATTATCTAGCCTGATTGCCTAGACACTTTTACCCCTTACCTCAATTACCTCAACTACCTCGTACCCCTGCACATTGACTCGGTATCAGTAGTCCTTGTATATAACCTTGTTATTGTTATTTTATTGTGTTACTGTTTCATAATTTTATTTAGCAATTTTCTTTTACTTTTTAACTCTGCATTGGTGGGAAAGGGCTTGTAAGTAAGCATTTCACGGTAAAGTCTACACCTGTTGTATTCGGCGCATGTGACAAAAAACATTTGATTTGAGTCTATGTGCAGGAGTACGAGGTAACTGAGGTAGATACAGTGCCTTCAGAAAATATTCCTACCCCTTGACTTCAGTGGCAGTCGGTGCCGTTTAAGATGAGGGAGGACAATGTTTTTTTAAATGAGCATAGTCTTATTTCTATTACAGCATATAGGTTTAGGCTACTACAGGATACTCAAATTTCGCCCTATACCCATTATGAGGTTGCTACAACCTAGCCTCTAAATTAAAGTTTACAACGTAGGTGCACAGGTCAAGAGAAAAAGAGTAATCAAGGTACGAGCCAGCGACACGTTCAATACCACATTGCACACTCTTGCCTGCATCTAGCTGATCTAGGGTGTAATCATTAGTCTAACAGTTGCAAACAAGAGTTTCTATTGGACATATTCAGATATGTTTATCCCCGTTTCATTTGCTTCCGTTTAAGAAATGTTTTTCAACAGAATCAGCAAGATGAATACACCCCTGATCACACGCAAACAGAGTTCACTTTCATAGCAGCCACATACAAACAGCATGATCACTTTGCTTGTTTTATAGCTAATTCCTTCTCGCATCTACGCGCTCTCCTTTTCTAACCTTTTCCCTTTGCTTGTGGACTTCAGTGCACAACACATCAGCTGTCTGTGACCAGGCGAAAAAACCTTTCCAAGCCAAACCTTCATATCATAACTGCTAACCGCTACACACAGCCTACATCATTGTCACCATATTAGCTAATGTCATAGTCAACATAGCTACTAGAACTCTAATGCGTTAGTAAACCTGCTGCAATCATGCAGTACAGTGTACAGTCAGCAAGCAGTTTAGCAGTTACACCTGTGGGCCCCGGTGGCAATAAATTAATCAAACCAAAAGCTTACATTGACTTGGAAGAGTTCCCGTGTTGGATGGCCATGGCCAGCTAGCTAACATAGCATCCCTCTCTGTTTGAGCTGGGTCTTTGAGTAGGCTTAACTAGCTAGCTGTATTTGCTAGCTAAGTAAGTGAAAAGTAAATAAAAACAACAAAATATAGCTAGCTCTGTCTCTCTCTCGATCTCCCTCTATCCCTCATTTTTGAATATTTGAGTCAAATACTCACCACATTTGATACACTGCAGTCCTAGCTAGCTGTAGCTTATGCTTTCAGTACTAGATTAATTCTCTGATCCTTTGATTGGGTGGACAACATGTCAGTTCATGCTGCAAGAGCTCTGGTAGGTCGGAGGATGTCCTCCACAGCTTGACTTATTCCACATTTGATTCAATTCAAAATTGATTCAATATATTTTTTCTCTCATCCATCTACACCCAATACCCCATAATGACAAAGGGAAAACAAGTTTTTAGACATTTCTGCAAAGTTATTGAAAATGAAATACAGAAATATGTATAATTTACATAAGTATTCACACCCCTGAATTAATACTTTGTTGACCTTACCTTGGCAGCGATTACAGCTGTGAGTCTTTCTGGGTAATAAGTCTCTAAGAGCTTTCCACACCTGGATTGGGAAACATTTGCCCATTCTTTTTTTCAAAATGATTCAAGCTCTGTCAAATTGGTTGTTAATCATTGCTCATTTTCAGGTCTTGCCATAGATTTTCAAGTAGATTTAAGTCAAAACTGTAACTCAGGAACATTCACTGTCTTCTTGGTAAGCAACTCCGATGTAGATTTGGCCTTGTGTTTTAGGTTATTGTCTTGCTGAAAGGTGAATTCATCTCCCAGTGTCTGGTGGAAAGCAGACTGAACCAGGTTTTCCTCTCGGATTTTGCCTGTGCTTAGCTCCATTTCGTTTATTTTTTATCCTGAAAAACGTCCTTAACGATTACAAGCATACCCATAAAATGATGCAGCCACCACTATTCTTGAAAATATGGAGAGTGGTACTCAGTAATGTGTTGAATTGGATTTTCCTCAAACATAACACTTTGTATTCAGGACAAAAAGTGAATTGCTTTGCCAGATTTTTATTATTTTAGTGCCTTGTCGCAAACATGATGCATGTTTTGGAATATTTGTATTATGTACAGGCTTCCTTCTTTTCACTCTGTCAATTAGGTTAGTATTGTGGAGTACAATGTTGTTGATCCATCCTCATTTTTCTCATATCACAGTCATTAACCTCTACGGGATTGGTGTCCCGAATACGGGACGGTTGAGCTATTGTGCACTAATGTGATTAGCATGACTGTTGTAAGTAACAGCACATTTTCCAGGACATAGACATGTCTTATATGGGCAGAAAGCTTAAATTATTGTTAATCTAACTGCACTGTCCAATTTACAGTAGCTATTACAGTGAAAAAATACCATGCTATTGTTTGAGGAGAGTACACAACAACAAAAAACGTATCACGGCAACTGGTTTGATACATTCACTTCTGAAGGTAAATAATGTACTTACATTCAGTAATCTTGCTCTGATTTGTCATCCTAAGGGTCCCAGAGATAAAATGTAGCATAGTTTTGTTTGATAAAATCCATTTTTATATTAAAATGTAGGAACTGGGTTCTACAGTTTGAACCCCTGCTGTCTCTGGCTCCACACCCACCCCGCCCGGTCATCTAGATGTGTGAAAGTTAGTGTATAAGCTAATGATCCATCATGTATGACATTCCTGGCAGTGTGTAAACTTACATTTTGTATTACCATATAATTTTTGTTTGTTCTCTATAGTTTTGTACTTGAAAATGTATCAATTGACCAATTCGGCATATTTGGGCAGACTTGATACAAAATAGTCCAGTATTGCAATGCTTCACTGGATCAATCTGAAACTTTGCACACACTAGTGGCCAAAATCTAAATTGCGCCTAAACTACAATATTATATTGTGGCCTTTCTCTTGCATTTCAAAGACGATGGAACAAAAAAAATAGTAGAAAACGCATGTTTTTTTGTTTGTATTATCTTTTACTAGATCTAATGTGTTATATTCTCCTACAACAACCTCTCAAGGATCGGACCCTTTTTTACAATTTTCCCCTAAAATGACATACCCAAATCTAACTGCCTGTAGCTCAGGACCTGAAGCAAGGATATGCATATTCTTGATACCATTTGAAAGGAAACACTTTGAAGTTTGTGGAAATGTGAAATTAATGTAGGAGAATATAACACATTAGATCTGGTTAAAGATAATACAAACAAAAAAACATGCATGTAGTCTACTTTTTATTTTTTATACATTTTACATTTTAGTCATTTAGCAGATATAATCTCTGTAATGCAAGAGAAAGGCCACATTAGTTAGTAGGCCAAACTGTTCAGACATTTTCATGAGAAGACCGATTTTTGGGATGTCTCCTGGTCCCACAAACATCGCTTTAGCTCTGCCACATTCCACCACGGATACGGAAGGGCGAAATAGGCAGATGCTTAGACGCAGTCCATGCAAAAACCAGAAATCCCTAGCTTAAACTGACCAATTTATGTAGGGATTTTAAAAATTATGTTCTTTAGATTGACGCACAGGATTTTAAACACTATGCAACTTATTATGTGACTTGTTAGCCACATTTTTACTCCATAACTTATTTAGGCTTTCCATAACAAAGGGGTTGAATACTTATTGACTCAAGACATTTCAGCTTTTCATTTGTAATTATTTAGTAAACATTTTGAAAAACACTTTGACAATATGGGGTATTGTGTGTAGGCCAGTGACACAACAAAATGTGTAAAAAGTCAAGGGGTGTGAATACTTTCTGAAGGCACTTATAACTAGGGATATAGTGACAGATAATAAGCAGTTGCAGCAGCGTATGTGATTAATCAAAAAAGTTTGTGCAAAAAAGGTAAATGCAGATAGTTTGGGTAGCTATTTGGTTAACTATTTAACTAACTATTTAGCAGTCTTATGGCTTGGGGGTAGGAGCTGTTCAGGGTCCTGTTGGTTCCAGACTTGGTTCATCGGTACCGCTTGCCGTGCGGTAGCAGAGATAACAGTCTATGACTTGGCTGGCTGGAGTCAATTTTAAGCCCTTCCTCTGACACTGCCTGGTATAGAGGTCCTGGATGGCAGGGAGCTCGGCCCCAGTGATATACTGGGCCATACGCTCTACCGTTTGTAGCGCCTTGCAGTTGGATGCCAAGCAGTTGCCATACCAAGCAGTGATGCAGCCAGTCAAGATGCTCTCAATGGTGCAGCTGTAGAACTTTTTGAGGATTTGAGGGCCCATGCCAAATCTTTTCAGCCTCATTTTAGATTTGTGTGTATTGTTAGATATTACTGCACTGTTCGAGCTAGGAACTAAATACTGTATGTGTATGTGACCAATAATATTTTATTTGATTTGAGGGGGAAGAGGCGTTGTCGTGCCCTCTTCAGACATGTGTTGGTGTGTGTGGACAATGATAAATCCTTAGTGATGTGATCACCGAGGAACTTGAAGCTCTCGACCTGCTCCACTACAGCCCTGTCGATGTGAATGGGGGTAGTGCTCAGCCCTCCGTTTCCTGAAGTCCACAATCAGCTCCTTTGTCTTGCTGACCTTGAGGGAGAGGGTTTTGTTGTGGCACCACACTGCCAGGTCTATGACCTCCTCCCTATAGGCTGTCTCATTGTCGTCGGTGATCAGGCCTACCACCATCGTGTCGTTGGCAAATTTGATGGTGTTGGAGTCGTGCGTGGCCACGCAGTCATGGGTGAACAGGGACTACAGGAGGGGACTAACCACGCACGCTTGAGGGGCCCCCGTGTTGAGAGTCAGTTGTTGCCTTCCCTCACCAGCTGGGGGCGACTCATCAGGAAGTCCAGTATCCAGTTGCAGAGGGAGTTGTTCAGTTCCAGGGTCCTTAGCTTAGTGATGAGCTTGGATGGCACTATGGTATTGAACACTGAGCTGTAGTCAATGAACCACATTCTCAAATACACTACATGACCAAAAGTATATGGACACATGCTCATTGAACATCTCATTCCAAAATCATGGGCATTAATATGGAGTTGGTCCCCCCTTTGCTGCTATAACAGCCTCCACTCTTCTGGGAAGGTTTTCCACTAGATGTTGGAACATTGCTGAGGGGACTTGCTTCCATTCAACCACAAGAGCATTAGTGAGGTCGGGCACTGATGTTGGGCGATTAGGCCTGGCTCGCAGTCAGCGTTCCAATTCATCCCAAAGGTGTTTGATGGGGTTGAGGTCAGGGCTCTGTGCAGGCCAGTCAAGTTCTTCCACACCGATCTCAAAAAAAAAATTCTGTATAGACCTCGCTTTGTGCACGGGGGCATTATGCTGAAACAGGAAAAGGCCTTCCCCAAAGTTTGAAGCACAGAATCGTCTAGAATGTCATTTTATCCTGTAGCGTTAAGATTTCCCTTCACTGGAACTAAGCGGCCTAGCCCGAACCACAAAAAACAAACCCAGACCATTATTCCTCCTCCACCAAACTTTACAGTTGGCACTATGCATTAGGGCATGTAGCGTTCTTTTGGCATCCGCCAAACCCAGATTCATCAGTATGACTGCCAGATAGTGAAGCATGATTCATCACTCCAGAGAATGCGTTTCCACTGCTCCAGAGTCCAATGGCAGTGAGCTTTACACCACTCCAGCCAACACTTGGCATTGCGCATTGTGATCTTATGCTTGTGTGCGGCTTCTCGACCATGGAAACCCATTTCATGAAGCTCCCGACGAACAGTTCTTGTGCTGACGTTGCTTCCAGAGGCAGTTTGGCACTCGGTAGTGAGTGTTGCAACCGAGGACACGAACTATAGCACTCGGTCCCGTTCTGTGAGCTTGTGTGGCCTACCACTTCATGGCTGAGCCGTTGTTGCTCCTAGACGTTTCCACTTCACAATAACAGCACTTACAATTGACCGGGGCAGCTCTAGCAGGGCAAACATTTGACGAACTGACTTGTTGGAAAGGTGGCATCCTATGACGGTGCCATGTTGAAAGTCACTGAGCTCTTCAGTAAGGCCATTATACTTCAAATGTTTGTCCATGGAGATTGCATGGCTGTGTGCTCGATTTTATACACCTGTCAGCAATGGGTGTGGCTGAAATAGCCGAATCCACTAATTTGAAGGTGTGTCCACATACTTTTCCAATGGCACGTTGTGTTTGCTAATCCAAGTTGATCATTTTAAAAGGCTAATTGATCATTAGAAAACCCTTTTGCAATTATGTTAGCACAGCTTAAAACTGTTGTGCTGATTAAAGAAGCAATAAGAATAGACTGACGAGTTTCAGAAGAAAGGTATTTTTTTCTGACCATTTTGAGCCTGTAATCGAACCCACAATTGCTGATGCTCCAGATACTCAACTAGTCTCAAGAAGGCCTTGATAAATGATAAACTTGGATTAGCAAACACAACGTGCCATTGGAACACAGGACTAATTGTTGCTGATAATGTGCCTCTGTACGCCTATGTAGATATTCCATAAAAAATCAGCCGTTTCCAGCTACAATAGCCATTTACAACATTAACAAAAAAATTGCTTTTCTTTCAAAAACAAGGACATTTCTAAGTGACCCCAAACTTTTGAACGGTAGTGTATATATAGTGTAGGTGTTCCTCTTGTCCAGGTGGCAAAGGGAAGTGCGGAGTGCAATAGAGATTGCGTCATCTGTGGATCTTTTGGAGCGGTATGCAAATTGGAGTGGGTCCAGGGTGTCTGTGATAATGGTGTTCATGTGAGCCATGACCAGCCTTTCAAAGCATTTCATGGCTACAGATGTGAGTGCTACGGGGCGATAGTCATTTAGACAGGTTACTTTAGTGTTCTTGGGAACAGGGACTATGGTGGTCTGCTTGAAACATGTAGGTATTACAGACTGGGTCAGGGAGAGGTTGAAAATATCAGTGAAAACAATTGCCAGCTGGTCACCGCATGCTCTGAGTACACGTCTTGGTAATCCATCTGGCCCTGCGGCCTTGTGAATGCTAACCTGTTTAAAGGTCTTACTCATATCGGCTACGGAGAGCGTGATCACACAGTCATCCAGAACAGCTGGTGTTTTCATGCATGGTTCAGTTTTGCTTGCCTCGAAGCGAGCATAGAAGCCTTTTGCTTGTTTGGTAGGCTCACGTCACTGGGCAGCTTGTGGCTTGGTTATCCTTTGTAATCCATGATAGTTTGCAAGCCCTGCCACATCCGACGAGTGTCAAAACCGGTGTAGTAGGATTCGATCTTAGTCCTGTATTGACGCTTCGCCTGTTTGATGGTTCATCAGAAGGGCGTAGCAGGATTTCTTATAAGTGTCCAGATTAGTGTCCCACTCCTTGAAAGCGGCAGCTCTAGCCTTTAGCTCCGTGCGGATGTTGCCTGTAATCCATGGCTTCTGGTTGGGATACAGTATGTTCCAGTCTGAGCTAGCGAAACAGTCCTGTAGCTTAGCATCCGCTTCATCGGACCACTTCCGTATTGAGCGCATCACTGGTACTTCCTGTTTTAGCTTTTGCTTGAAAGCAGGAATCAAGAGGATAGAGTTATGGTCAGATTTTTGCCTCTAGTTGCACATGTGACATGCTGGTAGAAATTGGGTAAAAACGGATTTCAGTTTTCCTGCATTAGAATCACTGGCCACTAGGAGCATCGCCTCTAGATGAGCATTCTCTTGTTTGCTTATGGCCCTATACAACTCGTTGAGTGCAATCGTAGTGCCAGCATCGGTTTGTGGTGCTAAATAGACAGCTACATAATATATAGATGAAAACTCTCTTGGTAAATAGTATGGTCTACAGCTTATCATGAGGTATTCTGACTCAGGCAAGCAGAACCTCAAGACTTCCTTAATATTAGAGATCGCGCACCAGCTGTTGTTAACAAAGAGACACACACCTCCTCCCTTGAGCTTCCCCGACGCTGCCGTTCCGTCCTTCCGATGCATAGAAAAACCAGCTAGATGTATATTATCCATGTCCTTGTTCAGCCACGACTCCGTTAAACATAGGATATTACAATTCTTCAGGTCCTGTTGATAGGATAGTTTCGAATGGAGCTCGTCCAGTTTGTTCTCCAGTGATTGTACGCTTGCCAGTAGAGGCGGTTTATGTACTTGCCGGCGTAGTTTTGTTGGCCTCTCTTACACCGCCTTTTTATTTTCCGAGTCTCTGGGATTAGGGTCTGCTCCGGAATGAGCAGTATGTCCTGCGCCTCTGAATCGTTGAAGTAGAAATCTTCATCCAAATCGAGGTTAGTGATCGCTGTTCTGATGTACAGAAGCTCTTTTCGGTCATAGGAAACAATGGCGAAAACATTATGTACAAAAGAAGTTATGATCAACACAAAATAAACACACTAGATAGCAGAATTGGTCAGGAGCTCGTAAAACGGCTGCTATCCGATGCAGAGCCATTCTGAACAGATCTCTCATGTGTGCTAGTGAGGTTATGTGACTGGCCCCCATCTAGTGGATGAGTGACCTTGTAGTAGGCTCTGCTCCCAGGCAGAACTCACACACAGATGATGTCTGCCTCCCCTATAAAATGTAGTTTGGTGATTTCTGGCTCTGTGCTGTCTGGCTCTGTCTGTCTGTCTGTCTGTCTGGGGGCTTCAGTAACCGCCCCGGGGTAGTGAGTTAAAACAGATAGAACAGGCCCAGCTTTAGAACTTTAACCCTCCCTCAGGCTAACACCACTCTTCCCTCCCCTCAGGGTGGGAGCTAGGCCTGTCATACGGAGGTCAGAGAGAGACAGACTATACACCTGTGTATATATCTTAGTGCTATACACACACATGACACTGAGTCAGTGCAAATCATGCAACACACCTTATATTTACATCCTTCGCCAATGTCATTGTAATTGCAATGTACTGTAGGAAAGGTCAGGACATTCTACAACACTCTACAAAAATGATATAAATTGCATAAGGAATTATCTTGTGCCTTAAACCAACAACCAAAGATGGTATTTACACTAGCCTCTCTGGTAGTGGAAATAGATGTACACATTAAACAAATCAGAGTATCGAAGGTGAAGAACAAGCCTGACATTTAACAACACAAGACACTGCATTTTCCTCCCGGCTCTCGCCTCTGTCACCTGTCAATCTGTTTCACGCCATGTTGTGCTCTTTGTGTTTCATTTTACTCTATTTCATACCGTTTTGCACCTCCCTCTTACCCCATAGTGTAATTTATTCTCTATTTTTTTTATGATACTTCTGGGATAGGAGTGTAATGTTAAGCTATCGTCTTTTCCCCATGGGGTACTGTAACCTGAGGCTATTAGCTAATATAAGCGATAGCAGTGCATATGGAAATTTTGCACATGCAAATGGTATTTACTTTTGGATAAAGAAGTTTTAATTTTAAGATAATTATCAGTACTTCGAATTTAATATAGGATGAAAAAGATTTGTAACTTTTCCAAATGGAATTTTCATTGAATATGTTGAAATTAGATTGATGTAACAACCTGTCAGTCAGGTTAAGTCCATGTATTTAAGTTGAAGTTTTACCCTAATTTCAATGTTTACAACACTGTCTGAAATCAGATGAAAACAGTTGCTGACCTTTTTCAAATCCAATGTATTTTCCATGTTGATTCCACGTCACAATACATTGACAAATTACTTTGGAACAACGTTGATTCAACCAGTGTGTGCCCAGTGGGCTCTGATGGACAGCTCTTAATCATTCACAGGAAGCCATGAGGAAACATGTTATAATAAATCAGTAAAGGTAAAAAGGTAAACACATAAAACATCCCCTCCTGCAGTGCGGAGGAAGCGATATTTAACTACCTCTGTTTGCATACTGTCTATCATTTCCTTTTTCTGCTCTCTCGTTCATTGCGGCACTTTATCTCCCTTTAATAAGTTGTCACTTCCCCTAGCCTTTTGCCCATGAATTATGCAGCTTGCTCCTGCCTTTGATGGTGCCGCTATCAGTCCAAATCACTTTGAGAAACAGAAGGGAGAGAAGTTTTGGGGTTTTGGGGTTCTTTGTTTGTGAAACCTGCTAGAGGGTGTAGCTGATGAAAGTGTTTTCTATTAAAGTTTCTCTCAAAGAGATCCCAGCACAGTAGCGGTGCATGGGTAAAATCACTGGGGAAGCATATGTGTTGTGATAATTGCGTTGTTTGCTCTATAACCTGTTAATTCATATGCCTTGCGACCGTGATATATAGGCCTAAAGGCAGAGACAATAAGAAGACAGTGGCAGAATAAATTCAACCACACCTTTGTTTCATCACAAAACCAGATAGCAACCTTTGTCCAGTGAAGTCCACAAAGCATATTGCATGTACATGACCTACAGCATGGTCAAGCTAGTTAATGTTTCCGCCATTTTTGAACCACTAAACAACTTTTAATTTAGAACCACAGAGAGTTACCGCAAGTTGCAAAGAAAACAGGAGCTGCCTCCACTATTCCAGCACCATTTCAACTTCGATATTTCAACATCATCAAATCACCTTAGTCTTAGTCTAATACAGTCTAATACAGTGACAACTAAAAGATACCAAAAACAATTTAGTCCAATCAACATAAACTAAATATGATTTGGCTGTCCATGGTTCTGATTTCTGTGTGTGTGTGCGTGTGTGTGTGTGTGTGTGTGTGTGTGTGTGTGCGTGCGCGTTCGTGCAAGTAGAAAAACATGTTGACTCACCCTACCTGTAGAGATAAGCCAATGCCATCCTCCTCATGTTGACGAAACGATCTATCACTGTCATACAGTACACGCTTGAATGTTTTTGTTGTCCTATGCCACCTGGCTAAAATGCTTGCTCGCTAGCCTAACTTCCATTCATGGGCAACGTTAGCTAGTTAACATTAGCCTTCTACATCTAGCTACATATTGAACTTCCATCCGCTCAGGCCAGGGGCACAACAATGAATGAATTAATGGTTGGATCAGAATCGCTGTTATAATCACTGGCCAGTACAGAGAATTATGTAAAACCACAAGTCCAGATCACAGTTGAGCTTGCTCAGTTTACCTCAACACTGGCAATTTTTGAATACTTTTTTTATCAAAGGAGGCCAAATGCTCGCCGGCTTCACTTGCCTTCAATGCTACGGGCGGCAACAATGTCATACTCGTTTGGACCAGACAGCATCAGATAGATGGCCTACACGTAGAGAGACAGAGGGGCGCTGTTTTGCTCACTCGGATGCTTTCTCCTGTGAGATACATTCAGCCTCTTGCAAATTGAAGGAAAATTATGAAACACAGAGAGACTAAAGATACATTATTTTTATTTTTATTTTTATTTTTGGGGGGAAGCCTGGATTCCCTTGGCTCCATGAATACATACAGTGGGGGAAAAAAGTATTTAGTCAGCCACCAATTGTGCAAGTTCTCCCACTTAAAAAGATGAGAGAGGCCTGTAATTTTCATCATAGGTACACGTCAACTATGACAGACAAATTGAGAGAAAAAAATCCAGAAAATCACATTGTAGGATTTTTAATGAATTTATTTGCAAATTATGGTGGAAAATAAGTATTTGGTCACCTACAAACAAGCAAGATTTCTGGCTCTCACAGACCTGTAACTTCTTCTTTAAGAGGCTCCTCTGTCCTCCACTCGTTACCTGTATTAATGGCACCTGTTTGAACTTGTTATTAGTATAAAAGACACCTGTCCACAACCTCAAACAGTCACACTCCAAACTCCACTATGGCCAAGACCAAAGAGCTGTCAAAGGACACCAGAAACAAAATTGTAGACCTGCACCAGGCTGGGAAGACTGAATCTGCAATAGGTAAGCAGCTTGGTTTGAAGAAATCAACTGTGGGAGCAATTATTAGGAAATGGAAGACCACTGATAATCTCCCTCGATCTGGGGCTCCACGCAAGATCTCACCCCGTGGGGTCAAAATGATCACAAGAACGGTGAGCAAAAATCCCAGAACCACACGGGGGGACCTAGTGAATGACCTGCAGAGAGCTGGGACCAAAGTAACAAAGCCTACCATCAGTAACACACTACGCCGCCAGGGACTCAAATCCTGCAGTGCCAGACGTGTCCCCCTGCTTAAGCCAGTACATGTCCAGGCCCGTCTGAAGTTTGCTAGAGTGCATTTGGATGATCCAGAAGAGGATTGGGAGAATGTCATATGGTCAGATGAAACCAAAATATAACTTTTTGGTAAAAACTCAACTCGTCGTGTTTGGAGGACAAAGAATGCTGAGTTGCATCCAAAGAACACCATACCTACTGTGAAGCATGGGGGTGGAAACATCATGCTTTGGGGCTGTTTTTCTGCAAAGGGACCAGGACGACTGATCCGTGTAAAGGAAAGAATGAATGGGGCCATGTATCGTGAGATTTTGAGTGAAAACCTCCTTCCATCAGCAAGGGCATTGAAGATGAAACATGGCTGGGTCTTTCAGCATGACAATGATCCCAAACACACCGCCCGGGCAACGAAGGAGTGGCTTCGTAAGAAGCATTTCAAGGTCCTGGAGTGACCTAGCCAGTCTCCAGATCTCAATCCCATAGAAAATCTTTGGAGGGAGTTGAAAGTCCGTGTTGCCCAGCGACAGCCCCAAAACATCACTGCTCTAGAGGAGATCTGCATGGAGGAATGGGCCAAAATACCAGCAACAGTGTGTGAAAACCTTGTGAAGACTTACAGAAAACGTTTGACCTGTGTCATTGCCAACAAATGGTATATAACAAAGTATTGAGAAACTTTTGTTATTGACCAAATACTTATTTTCCACCATAATTTGCAAATAAATTCATTAAAAATCCTACAATGTGATTTTCTGGATTTTTTTTCTCATTTTGTCTGTCATAGTTGATGTGTACCTATGATGAAAATTACAGGCCTCTCTCATCTTTTTAAGTGGGAGAACTTGCACAATTGGTGGCTGACTAAATACTTTTTTCCCCACTGTACCACTGTCCCTGCATTTGTACACTTTGGGTTTTTTCTCATCTAACGTGGTCTCTAAAGAAAGTCCCATCTAGTTTAATCAGCTGAATTCACCTCTCTAAGCACAGATGACCAGTGCTGACAGCAGAGGACAATAAGGCAATCATATCAGTCTGTGTAGGGTGACTTTGAATGGCACATAATGCTTACTTCTTGAGTGGGTGGGCACATGTGGGATGTAGTGAGATTATTGGTTGGTATTGAAATGCCAAACAGTACATGTCCTAGTTCTACACATATACAAAGCACAAGGTGCACAATGTGCAGTACCGTTACCTATGCTCCCTCCACAGGTGGTTGGAGGCACCTTAATTGGGGAGGATGGGTACGTGGTAATGGCTATCATTAGTGGAAAGGTATTAACCAGCCATTCCATTCGCTCCGTTCCAGACATTATTATGAGCCGTCCTCCCCTCAGCAGCCTCCACTGCTCTTACTTACACTTGCCTAAGATACAGTATGTCTTTGGTGGGTCACACTAAGGTAAAGGATAGCATAATATGGAGGATCGCAGGTGTATTGAAACAAACTGCACCTGGCAAGTCTCATTATAAAATTACTGGCTGTTGTGGGGAAATTGAGTGTGAACTGCTCTCCTGAATGCTGTGGTGTGTTATGGCATCTGAAGCACAGTAATTATACATCAAGGCTAATCTGAGTGCTGTAACTGATTGTGTAACACTGTTTGTTTATCCTACAGTGATGTCAGATCCCAGCGGGGAGACATTACAGGAAGGTGGCTGTTGTGACTGGAGCGTGTCTGTGTGGTCGCAGTTAGGATGACAAACACAAACAAACAGGTTCAGGTGTTGAATGAAATTTCCACTGTATGTTTATTAGCTACATAATGATATGGGGTGAGGGTGGGTCAGAGCTGGTCCTTTCATGAGTATACCTGCTGAGTTTAAAGGGGTTTGAAGAACTCCCCAGAGTCTCAGTGCAGTTTGGCAGGAGGGAACAGGACGGTGGAGATCTGAGGGTTGGTAAATAAAAAGAGAGAGGCTTGCCCTTTCCACAGAGCTCTGTGTGTTGTGTGTGTGTGTAGTACTTGACCTTGCAATAACGTTCCTCTAGATGTCTTGACATTTCTATCGTGAAGCAGGAAAAAGGGCTGCAGATCATCTTTATTATTTCTCTGGAAATGATCTCTGCTCCCTGCTGTGTGGCGAGACCAAACAACATATAATTTGCTGGACGCAGCCAGCCTGCCTCCCCGCTTCACTGCCCGATGCTTGCCTCCTGCCTCGCTTTGTTGATTTGCTGTTTGTTCTGTGTGTAAAACCGGGGGGTCGTCAGCCTGGGGTGGGCTGGCCCACAGGGAAATGTCCTTCTAGTCACCTCTACATTACCCACCCAGAGGGCTTCATACATATTGATTGTAACATAACCAATGCAGGTTCAGACCCCAGGGGCTCTAGTGGTCAGACTTGGATGACTACCGCCTAATCTTTGGCAGCTGTTAAATGTCATTAGTGTGTGTGTGTGTGTGTGTGTGTGTGTAAAATCTATTTTGTACAGTGTTAAAGCTGTATGCTCTCTAAACGCAGAGGGGTTGAAAATGTATCTGATTCTACAGAGATAAAGACCCATTGTATCACCGACATTGTATTCAATCAATCATTTTGTCTTACCATTCAGATTACTTCCAGCAAATTTGTTGCAAAAGACCCACACAAAATGTATATGGTAGGATTGCCTCTGTGCTTTACAACAAGGATAGATTGGCCCTGAAATTGTATTTGAAAATATATAAGCCCCGCTGATGATCGGCATGATATTTTGAAGACAGATTTCAGTCTAGGCCAGAGTGAAACAGATAGTTTTGCAAAGTTGTAGCTAATGCAGTTTTCTTGCTCTTGAATCTCTGTTGGAGACACTCATCTATCTGTCCCCATTTGATATTTCAATCACAACACCAGCTGTAGCTATATTGTGTAGCAGGCATTGCTCATATCAATGATTAGCATGCATTCAAAAGCTAGATAAATTGTTGTTATTCTTCAATTTGGTATTGATACCATGATTGAATCGTAACCAAACATGAATATCTGACTGCAACAATTTTTCAACTTTTTCTTCTGTTTACCTAAGTTTTCTATTTGCTCTATTACCCTTTACATTATTGTCTGCAGAGACATTTGATTAACCTGATTTGATTAATTGTGTGTTTGTTTAATGTTGCCCACACAAGTGGCAAACCCTCTGTGTGATAGGGTCAGTCTGCAACAGTACACTGCTGATGGTTTCCTCAGGCATTCTACTGGATTCTGTATCTGCCTCTGCATATAATGTCTAATTTGTTATAGTTGCCATTAATAACTACAGTATGCAGGGACGGACTGGGACCAGAAATCAGCTCTGGCATTTCTAACACACCGGCCCATTTTTGTCCCATGAAGTCCCCACAACAGCCCATTTTATTCCTTGAGGCACCCATTATTAGCCAGATAATTTTCATTTTGCACAAAAGAACAACAAGTTAGACAGGCCCACTAGGCCAAAAATGTATCAGCCCATCTGGCATTTGCCCAAAATGCCAGATGTCCAGTCTGCCCCTGACAGTATGTAAGCAATATCAGCAGAATGAATAGCATTCCACTAAAACCTTACTTCTCTTGTTTCAAGACCTTCCATGCTGAACCACTTGAATCTTCACTTTATTTTTCATTTACTTGTTCTCCCTCCGACTCCCTCCCTCTTGCTCCACTTCTCCTTCTCTAGATCTTCCCGAGCTAGCCAGGCTTGAAATCCAATTTTGTTACAGTTCTATAGAGAAAAATCCTAATAAGCTAACATGATTATTTTCATTACACAGAAGCCAATAGAAAATAACAATGTATTGTTGTATGTCTGTGATGCTAACAGATGTGGTTAGTGCAGTGGTAGGAGTCTGGGTGATTGTACAAATGGATCATCACAGCCAAAGCTTGTTTAGAGTACAGAACACTTTTTTGCTGAGAGGCTGTTCATTATCCAGACTCTGTTCTAACCATCTGCAAATGAATTTGTTTGTTGTTTTTCTCTAGCGTGCAGTACATTTAATATACAGCACTTAGTACATTTATATTAAGTACCTCTTACACCATCAGGCAGTTCTCTGCTTCTTGCAGCTAGTAGAAGTCCAACTTGAAGATACAGTATCTACCATATTCACAGATAGTGTACAACAACATCAATAGTGCACATTCCAGCAACAAAACAAAACCAGCTGATGTTTTTGCACTGGGCGACTGGGTTCTACATGCATTCTATATGTGTAAACTCTTACTTACAGTGCCTTGCAAAAGTATTCATCCCCCTTGGCGTTTTTCCTATTTTGTTGCATTACAACCTGTAATTTAAATGGATTTTTTATTTGGATTCTATGTAATGGACATACACAAAATAGTCCAAATTGTTTTTTAAAAAATCAATAAAAAAGTGGTGTGTGCATAAGTATTCACCTCCTTTGCTATGAAGCCCCTAAATAAGATCTGGTGCAACCAATTACCTTCAGAAGTCACATAATTAGTTAAATAAAGTCCACCAGTGTGCAATCTAAGTGTCACATGATCTGTCACATGATCTCAGTATATATACACCTGTTCTGAAAGGCCCCAGTGTCTGCAACACTACTAAGCAAGGGGCACCCCACCAAGCAAGCGGCACAATGAAGACCAAGGAGCTCTCCAAACAGGTCAGGGACAAAGTTGTGGAGAAGTACAAATCAGGGTTGGGTTGTAAAAAAATATTAGAAACTTTGAACATCCCACGGAGCACCATTGAATCCATTATAAAAAAATGGAAAGAATATGGCACCACAACAAACCTGCCAAGAGAGGGCCTCCCACCTAAACTCACAGACCAGGCAAGGAGGGCATTAATCAGAGAGGCAACAAAGAGACCAAAGATAACCCTGAAGGAGCTGCAAAAGCTCCACAGCGGAGATTGGAGTTCTGTCCATAGTACCACTTTAAGCCGTACACTCCACAGAGCTGGGCTTTACGGAAGAGTGGCCAGACAAAATACATTGCTTAAAGAAACAAATAAGCAAACACGTTTGGTGTTTGCCAAAAGGCATGTGGGAGACTCTCCAAACATGGAAGAAGGTACTCTGGTCAGATGGCTTTTTGGCCATCAAGGAAAACGCTATGTCTGGCGCAAACCCAACACCTCTCATCACCCCGAGAGCTGCCCAGTGACACAAGCCTACCAGACGAGCTAAATTACTTCTATGCTCGCGTCGAGGCAAGTAACACTGAAACATGCATGAGAGCATCAGCTGTTCCGGACGACTGTGTGATCATGCTCTCCGTAGCCGAATGTGACTAAGACCTTTAAACAGGTCAACATTCACAAGGCCGCAGGGCCAGACGGATTACCAGGATGTGTACTCCGAGCATGCGCTGACCAACTCCCTGTCTGAGTCTGTAATACCAACATGTTTCAAGCAGACCACCATAGTCCCTGTGCCCAAGAACACTAAGGTAACCTGCTTAAATGACTACCGACCCGTAGCACTCACGTCTGTAGCCATGAAGTGCTTTGAAAGGATGTTCATGGCTCATATCAACACCATTATCCCAGAAACCCTAGATCCACTCCAATTTGCATACCGCCCCAACAGATCCACAGATGATGCAATCTCTATTGCGCTCCACACTGCCCTTTCACACCTGCACAAAAGGAACACCTATGAGAGAATGCTATTCATTGACTACAGCTCACCGTTCAACACCATAGTGCCCTCAAAGCTCATCACTAAGCTAAGTACCCTGGGACTAAACACCTCCCTCTGCAATTGGATCTTGGACTTCCTGACGGGCCGCCCCCAGGTGGTAAGGGTAGGTAACAACACAGCCGCCACGCTGATCCTCAACACGGGGGCCCCTCAGGGGTGCGTGCTCAGTCCCCTCCTGTACTCCCTGTTCACTCACTGACTGCATGGCCAGGCACAACTCCAACACCATCACCGTGTGGTGCCAGGACAACAACCTCTCCCTCAACGTGATCAAGACAAAGGAGATCATTGTGGACTACAGGAAAAGAAGAGGACCGAGCACGCCCCCATTCTCATAGACGGGGCTGTAGTGGAGCAGGTTGAGAGGTTCAAGTTCCTTGGTGTCCACATCACCAACAAACTAACATGGTCCAAGCACACCAAGACTGTCGTGAAGAGGGCACGACAAAACCTATTCCCCCTAAGGAGACTGAAAAGATTTGGCATGGGTCCTCAGATCCTCAAAAGTTTCTACAGCTGCACCATCTAGAGCATCCTGACTGGTTGCATCACTGCCTGGTATGGCAACTGCTCAGCTTCCGACTGCAAGGCACTACAGAGGGTAGTGCGTACGGCCCAGTACATCACTGGGGCCAAGCTTCCTGCCATCCAGGACCTCTATACCAGGAGGCGTCAGAGGAAGGCCCTAAAAATTGTCAGACTCAAGTCACCCTAGTCATAGACTTTTCTCTCTGCTACCGCACGGCAAGCGGTACCGGAGCGCCAAGTCTAGGTCCAAGAGGCTTCTAAACAGCTTCTAACCCGAAGCCATTAGACTCCTGAACATCTAATAAAATGGCTACCCAGACTATTTGCATTGCCCCCCCCTCCCCCACTCTTTTATGCTGCTTTCTGTTTATTATCTATGCATAGTCACTTTAATAACTCTACCTACATGTACATATTACCTCAATTACCTCGACTAACCGGTGCCCCCGCACATTGACTCGGTATCGGTACCCCCTGTATATAGCCTCGCTATTGTTATTTTACTGCTGCTCTTTAATTATTTGTAACTTTTATTATTTTTAAAGTTTTTTTGGTATTCTTTCTTAAAACTGCATTGTTGGTTAAGGGCTTGTAAGTAAGCATTTCACTGTAAGGTCTGCACCTGTTGTATTCGGCGCATGTGACAAATAAAATGTGAGTTTGATTTGATTTGATTTTTGATTTGATCGGTAGCCCTCAGATTGCGTCTCTGACCCGCTCATACTAAACAAGCGTCGGTGACGGCCACACGCCCCGAGTAGACAACGACATGGGGATTTTGTTTACAATCTCAAAAACGTAACCGCTAAATTGGGGCCAAAACTGTCATGTACACCCGTCTTTATTCTACCACACTACATGGTATTGGGTAGACGTAGAAATAGAGAGGTTGAGCGCAGAGCTCCTGCAGTGCTATCTCGGCATGGAGTTGCCGAGGATAAAGCACTTAAATCGTATTATTTGGATTATTACATTACTGAAGACAGCTGTTTGTAAATGTATGTAAGCTGCTCTGCTACAGACACAGCAATTCCAACATAACTTAATAAGCTGGTCTCACTCTGACTTATGAAATGTAGTGCTATCTTCAGAATACACCATTAATTTATATACTGGCTATGTGGTAGTTTCATTTATTTTCTCATTGCTTTCACTCTGAGAGATTGATATCTGCTTTCTCAGTGTTCATATGTGTCACGAACGTCGTATGAAGGAGTGGACCAAAGCGCACCGTTAGTAGCGAACATACTTGCTTTATTTAATTAAAGCATACACACGAAATAACAAAACAATAAACGACTCGTGAAGTCCTCAGTGACAATGACCGAACACGGAACAAAAACCCACAAACACAAAGTGAAACACAGACAGTTAAATATGGCTCCCAATCAGAGACAACCAGCACACAGCTGACACTCGTTGCCTCTGATTGGGAGTCACTCAGTTAAACATAGAAATAAACAACATAGAACACCCAACAAAGAAACAGAACACATAGAATGAACACACCCTGGCTCAACATAATGAGTCCCAGAGCCAGGGTGTGACAGTACTCCTAAAGATGTCAAAACAGGGGAGGCTGGTGGGCATTCCTCCTCGGAGCGCTCCGGCTCGGGCTTGACCACTTCATAATTCCCCCAGTCGCCCTGGTCCGGTCTGACCCCGCTGGCTGGATCTGGAACATCGACGGAGCGGATTGCTTACGCTCCGTTGTGGAGCAGCTGACCGGTACCTGATCAGGCACCGACTGACGACCTGGCTTCCGGAGGCAGGAACGGACCGACCTGGCTGACGATCGCCCCCCTGGCCGTCGTGGGCAGCAACGAACCGGGCTGACGATCGCACCCCTGGCTTGGTGCGTGGGCGAACGGGCCTCACCGGACTGACGACTCGCACCCTTGGCTTGGTGCGTGGAGCAGCGACGGGCCGGACCTGGCTGACGACTCGCACCCCGGGCTTGGTGCGAGTAGCAGGAACGGGCAGAACCAAGCATGACGACTCGCACCCCTGACTTGGTGCGAGTGGCAGGAACGGGCTGAACCAGGCTGACGACTCGCACCCCTGACTTGGTGCGAGTGGCAGGAACGGGCTGGACCAGGCTGACGACTCGCACCCCTGGCTTGGTGCGAGTGGCAGGAACGGGCTGGACCAGGCTGACGACGCACACCGTAGGCTTGGTGCGTGGAGCAGGGACAGGCCGGGCTGGGCTGGCGACGCACACCGTAGGCTTGGTGCGTGGAGCAGGGACAGGCCGGGCTGGGCTGGCGACGCACCCCGTAGGCTTGGTGCGTGGAGCAGGAACAGGCCGGGCTGGGCTGTCGACGCACACCGTAGGCTTGGTGCGTGGAGCAGGGACAGGCCGGGCTGGGCTGGCGACGCACACCGTAGGCTTGGTGCGTGGAGCAGGGACAGGCCGGGCTGGGCTGGCGACGCACACCGTAGGCTTGGTGCGTGGAGCAGGAACAGGCCGGGCAGGGCTGGCGACGCACACCGTAGGTTTGGTGCGTGGAGCAGGGACAGGCCGGGCTGGGCTGTCGACGCACAGTGTAGGCTTGGTGCGTGGAGCAGGGACAGGCCGGACTGGGCTGGCGACGCACACCGTAGGCTTGGTGCGTGGAGCAGGGACAGGCCGGGCTGGGCTGGCGACGCACACCGTAGGCTTGGTGCGTGGAGCAGGAACAGGCCGGGCTGGGCTGGCGACGCACACCGTAGGCTTGGTGCGTGGAGCAGGAACAGGCCGGGCTGGGCTGGCGACGCACACCGTAGGCTTGGTGCGTGGAGCAGGAACAGGCCGGACCGTACTGGGAACACACACCACTGGCCTTAAACGGGGATCAGGAACGGGCCGGACCGGACTGGCAATACACCTCAGTACCTCTCGCCGTGCCTCTACAACTTCCTTCCCTCCTCTCGCCAATGGCTCCCGTAACCCGGTGGCCTTCTCTCCTCGTCTCCCATTTCGCCCTGTGGCAGCCTCCTGCTGCCTAGTCGCCCATGCCGTGTGCCCCCCCCTAAACAATTATTGGGGGTGCCTCTCGTCCTTCCGACGATGGCACTGCTGACGCCGCTGCTCCTCTCTCGCCAGGGCCTTAATCCTACCCCAAGGTCCCTTGCCCCCGAGCATGTCTTCCCAGGACCACGATTTGCCCACCTGGGCCATCGCCAGCCTCTCCATCTCCTTTCCTGGCACTTCCTCCCATGTCCAGTCTGCCTGCTCCTGGACACGCTGCTTGGTCCTTTTACGGTGGGTTTTTCTGTCACGAACGTCGTATGAAGGAGTGGACCAAAGCGCAGCGTTAGTAGCGAACATACTTGCTTTATTTAATTAAAGCATACACACGAAATAACAAAACAATAAACGACTCGTGAAGTCCTCAGTGACAATGACCGAACACGGAACAAAAACCCACAAACACAAAGTGAAACACAGACAGTTAAATATGGCTCCCAATCAGAGACAACCAGCACACAGCTGACACTCGTTGCCTCTGATTGGGAGTCACTCAGTTAAACATAGAAATAAACAACCTAGAACACCCAACAAAGAAACAGAACACATAGAATGAACACACCCTGGCTCAACATAATGAGTCCCAGAGCCAGGGTGTGACAATATGACAGTTTGTTCTGACAGGCAAAAGTATTTGATCTTCAAGCATTGAGAGGAGAGTTCTATGCTGATGATGATCAGAGAAATCTGAAACTTGCCTTTGAACAATACTTCATTAGCAATAAACTACATTTCTGTCAGGACCACAACCTCTACCAAACATGGCAATGACAGTGGAAATACAGTTGGATACACAGGAATCATTCCAGACTCATAACAAGATCCTGCCTGACACGTAAATATTGGAATAGTATGAATTTTCAGCGTGCAGGGCAACCATTTATTTGAGCTATAGTGAGTAGCAGCAGTAGGAAATCTATTGGCCGTGTACAGGAGGCAGCGGGAAGGAAGGATGGGCTCTTGATCTCTCATAAAGCTGCCAGCCACTTTCTCTTCCCACAGGCCTCCATATTTCTTCATTAAACTGGACTGGACTCTGTCAGGACCCATTTCGTACCCAAGACTCAAGCTCTGGATGCTAACTGTATCATTGTCACCAGCAAAGGGAGTCATGCTGTACTGTACACACACACGCACGCGCGCACACACACACACACAGGCACACACAGATGCATCAATGCACACATACACATTACATATACACGCAAACACGCACACAATTTATTTTGTGATTGTGGTCACTTGTTATTTCCTTTTCATCAAGGGCAACTTCTTCTCTGGCAGTAAATTAACAGCTCCAGAGCACTATGGTATTAAAGCTCTGGTCACCCCCTAATTGACGCAAGCTCCCACTAAACACTATGTACATTAACCGGACATACATGGAATGGCTTGTGATAGGCCAGACACCTACCACAGAGTTATCCCTATGGTATTCTACTTCCCGGTGGAGCTCAGCTGTTTTATCTAGACCTGTGCATCCATCAGTGTCAACTCTAATATTGGGTTTAACCCTGGCTCCCAATGTGCACCTAGTGGTTTTGTTTACGCCATTTATGTTTTCAAACTTCTGTATACTCACAGGCCCTCACCTGGTGTTGCTCTCTGACATCCTCCTACCAAACTGCATGAAAGCAATTTCAGCGTTACATGCACACAGACTATTGAAATGCCTCAGCATGATGACATGTCTGCAGCTCTGCTCTCTCTCTCTATCCGGTGGACTGGGATGTGACTTCAGACCAGCAGACAAGGGAAATGGTCTCAAAATCCAGTTTTCCACCTAATTCTGCTCTGTCCCCGAATCTAATCCCCCACACTATACTTCACACTCAAACAGACCTCCCGGTGTTCTGTGGTAAAATATAAATTCATGATCAACCACAGAAACAAGTGTGAAGTGATGAATTCCTCTTCAGTATTTCAGAGTGATGAGGATTGTAGACAAGGGGAGGTATTGGCTGTGGACTGGCCATGTTGACTGCTAACTGGGAGGCCTCATGCTGTCTGTCTGTTCCTCACTGTCTGGCAATTCTTCCAGATCCCCTATGAAGACTGGTTGCCAAACACACACCTCCATGTCCTGCAGGTAGCAGACTTGCTGGAATGGGTGGGCCGGGCTGGAGGGATGGACCACTCTCTCAGTGTGGGAAAGCTGGGCATGGCCGGCCTGGTGTTGCTGTGCATGAGTGAACAGCCCAGCCAGACAGGCCTGGTCACAGTGAGTTTAATTAGTTTAATGAGGCAGTCTCTGTCCTCTCCTCTCACTGGGCAAAAACTGGTTGAATCAACATTGTTTCCATGTCATTTCAACCCCAAATATCTATTTGATGATGTTGAATCAACATGGGAAACTAATTGGATCTGCAAAAAGTCATCAAAGTAAGGGCATTGTCTTTTTTTCACATAACCTTTTACCTAAATCCAATGGCGTGGTGAAAATGTTTGTTGATTTTACGTTGTATTCACTCTAGTTAACAACTCAACCAAAACTAGATGTTGAACTGACGTCTGTGCCCAATGGGCTCTGTCTGTCTGTCTGCTGTAGGAGAACAGGCCTCTACTGGACAGCTGGCTCTACACTGTGCTATATCTGATCCATCTGGAAGATGGAGAGATAAGCAGACCAGGAGAGAGGGGGGTGCTGTGAGTGAGGGAGAGATATGGTGAGATAGGGTGTTGGATGGTGTGATAGGTAGTTGGATGGTGTGATTCAGGCCCTGGTGTCAGAGTGCTGATGAGAGATGAGCGGGAAGCGCGACACATGAAGCATATCTGATCTGCTCCAGTAGACCATCTGCGGGCCTCCGGCAAAGAGCTGCCCTCCAGAAAAGGCCATTTATCCCACAGCCAGAGACCCAGCCTGTCTCTGTTGCTGACATGCACGCACACATGTACACGCATACACACACACACATGCATACACACACACACATACACACACACACACACACAGCGAGAGATTGGACTTTGTCTGTCGTTTTTTCCCATTTACCTGGAATATTACAGGCCCTGACATATTCAATGGGACTAAATAAACTATTCCAGTTTATTTTCCGTTTATTTCCGTCCTTAGTGTGATTGTCACCTCCTTCGTGTCACTTTTTTCTAAGAATAACGTTTATGGCAAATTTACAGTTAATGTTCGGTGAGAATAGCAACAATCCTGAGCTGTCTCTCTCATTCTCTCTCTCTCCATCTGTTATCCTACTTTCTTCCCTCTCCTTATCTGGTTCATTGGCCACACTTACGACACACGTAAAGAGTATAGGGAGAGTGCTTGTAGCGTTCATATTGCCCTCATTTTGGCAGATGAGAGAGCATAAATTTGATCCGGATAACTCTTCCCTCAGTGAGGCGGGAGGGAGAGGCAGCCATTGAAGCTAATGACAGCACTTTATTCCCCATCACTCTGTTGGCTCCCCCCTGGCTGCCCTGCCTTAGGCCCTGGGCTGATTACACAGGCAGATTGATGCCTGTCATCACCCCCCTGGGAATGGGAACAGGATTCTACTCTTGACACTCTCTGTGACATGTCAACCATTGAACTAATAGTCTGGTCCCGTGTGGCTCAGTTGGTAGAGAATGGCGTTTGCAATGCCAGGGACGTGGGTTAAATTCTCACGGGGGACCAGTAAAAAAAGAAAGTATGCAAATGTGTGCTGGATAAGAGTGTCTGCTAAATGATTTAAATTATATATAGTCTCTGAACCTGCAGTCAGCTACACTAATCTTAATCTTGGAGTGTTTCAAACAGTATAAGGGCAATGGTAGCTTTGGTTATTTGTCAGTTGGGTTGAGGAGGAGATTTATTCTTAGCAGGGCTTGATTCTTGCCGTTGCCTTTCATCCGTCCTGATTGAATGGTCATAGCCACTGAGATCAATGGAGGAGAGGGAGAGAGGGAGGAGAGCGAGGAGACAGTGACATTAGTAAGGGAGCTAGAGGAGGTCTTTCTGTCAGATGAGAGCGCGATGCTCCATCGGTATTCACACAGTACACTCCGTCCTCTGTTCTCCTCGCTTTGTGTGTGTGTGTGTGTGTGTGTGTACACTACTGTATGTGTCATTAGAATGTACAGTACATGCTTTCATCACAGATAATAAGATACAGCAGAATAAGCTTACTGGAGCCATACTGGGGTGTCTTATGTACTGTAATTTACATACTCTATCATATGTAGGGTTGCAAAACTCTTTCAATAAATTCCTTGGTTTTCCAGAAATCCTGGTGTGAGGATCCGGGAATCAGGAGGGAATAAGCAGGATATCCGGAAACATCCAACCAGGATTCTGGAAAACAAGGGAATTTATTGAATGTTCCCGGAATTTTGCAACCCTAATCATATGGCATATGGGTTATATTTATGATAGGCCGCACACACTATTTATATATTTTTTATATTAGATTAATTGGAATTGATTGAGCTATTTGATACTGACAGAAAGCATCACCTGTGCATTTTCAATTTTATAACAGGGTTGGGGTGAATTCCATTTTAATTCCAGTCAATTCAGAAAGTACACTGAAATTCCAATCTCAATTCTAATTCTCTTCATTGCTTTTCAAATATGAAGTTTTGGAATTGAAATTGGAACTTGGTTTACTTTCTGAATTGACTGGAATTGAAATGGAAGTGACCCCAACTCTGTTTTATATCTATATTCGATTTCAAAACCACAAATATACTGCTTGTTTTTAAATAATCAATTTAACTCTGCACAATTCACATTAAGTGTCGCTGTAGATCCATTAAAACCCTCTAGAGTCTAAGCCCTGTCCACATACATGTATCACTAGCTTAAACAGATGGATTTTGATGGGGATTTTTGTATTACCAATGTAGGCCAAGAGTTCAGGTATCCAACAATAGTTCACTATAATTCACAATATATTTTAAAGTGCTAAGCCTTCTTTTAATTGACTCCACAAATGAGAAAATGAGAACAAATAAATAACTGTAATGGAAGGAAATGAAGTGTGAAAAATAGATTTACCAGAGCATTGTGAGGGCTACACCGCCATGTTCAACTGATTATTTGACATTGCCCATGTGTTTACTGTAGGAAATGGGACATTCTCATTCTTTGGTACTGCAGAAAAATAATAAAGGTAGCGAAGCATAAAGGTATACAGTGGGGAGAACAAGTATTTGATACACTGCCGATTTTGCAGGTTTTCCTACTTAAAAAGCATGTAGAGGTCTGTAATTTCTATCATAGGTACACTTCAACTGTGAGAGACGGAATCCAGAAAGTCACATTGTATGATTTTTAATTTATTTGCATTTTATTGCATGACATAAGTATTTGATACATCAGAAAAGCAGAACTTAATATTTGGTACAGAAACCTTTGTTTGCAATTACAGAGATCATACGTTTCCTGTAGGTCTTGACCAGGTTTGCACACACTGCAGCAGGGATTTTGGCCCACTCCTCCATACAGACCTTCTCCAGATTCTTCAGGTTTCGGGGCTGTCGCTGGGCAATACGGACTCTCAGCTCCCTCCAAAGATTTTCTATTGGGTTCAGGTCTGGAGACTGGCTAGGCCACTCCAGGACCTTAAGATGCTTCTTACGGAGCCACTCCTTAGTTGCCCTGGCTGTGTGTTTCGGGTCGTTGTCATGCTGGAAGACCCAGCCACGACCCAACTTCAATGCTCTTACTGAGGGAAGGAGGTTGTTGGCCAAGATCTCACGATACATGGCCCCATCCATCCTCCCCTCAATACGGTGCAGTCGTCCTGTCCCCGTTGCAGAAAAGCATCCCCAAAGAATCATGTTTCCACCTCCATGCTTCACGGTTGGGATGGTGTTCTTGGGGTTGTACTCATCCTTCTTCTTCCTCCAAACACGGCGAGTGGAGTTTAGACCAAAAAGCTCTATTTTTGTCTCATCAGACCACATGACCTTCTCCCATTCCTCCTCTGGATCAACCAGATGGTCATTGGCAAACTTCAGACGGGCCTGGACATGTGCTGGCTTGAGCAGGGGGACCTTGCGTGCGCTGCAGGATTTTAATCCATGACGGCGTAGTGTGTTACTAATGGTTTTCTTTGAGACTGTGGTCCCAGCTCTCTTCAGGTCATTGACCAGGTCCTGCCGTGTCGTTCTGGGCTGATCCTTCACCTTCCTCATGATCATTGATGCCCCATGAGGTGAGATCTTGCATGGAGCCCCAGACCGAGGGTGATTGACCGTCATCTTGAACTTCTTCCATTTTCTAATAATTGCGCCAACAGTTGTTGCCTTCTCACCAAGCTGCTTGCCTATTGTCCTGTAGCCCATCCCAGCCTTGTGCAAGTCTACAATTTTATCCCTGATGTCCTTACACAGCTCTCTGGTCTTGGCCATTGTGGAGAGGTTGGAGTCTGTTTGATTGAGTGTGTGGACAGGTGTCTTTTATACAGGTAACGAGTTCAAACAGGTGCAGTTAATACAGGTAATGAGTGGAGAACAGGAGGGCTTCTTAAAGAAAAACAAACAGGTCTGTGAGAGCCGGAATTCTTACTGGTTGGTAGGTGATCAAATACTTATGTCATGCAATAAAATGCAAATTAATTACTTAAAAATCATACAATGTGATTTTCTCAATTTTTGTTTTAGATTCCGTCTTTCACAGTTGAAGTGTACCTATGATAAAAATTACAGACCTCTACATGCTTTGTAAGTAGGAAAACCTGCAAAATCGGCAGTGTATCAAATACTTGTTCTCCCCACTGTATATTATTGATCAAACACCCTTTCTGTTTTTTGATAGCAAACTTTCAAGATGAGCTACCCATAGCCCATTAATTTGCATGTTTTGCATTGCTGTCAAAACACTACATATTTTTGCAATGAATTATTGTTTGGTCAGTGGATGTCCACCAGTCATATCTTATGATTCCTAGGGGTTTAACTTTTGACTCCCTCTTCTTGGGTTCATGTCTGTTTAGGGTTAGTCCATCTCCATCACAGTAGCTACATTACTCTAAGGTAATGTAAAGCTGTCATGCTAATGGTGGTGCTCCGTGCCTCTGCCTTGGTTCCGCTCCAGCTAAAGGTTGTGTCTGATGAGCTTATTGGAGCCATTGAGACACAGTTTGTTCAAAGCCTGTCTGAAGGACGGCAGCTCAATGAGCTGGAACACAGAGAGAGGCCATAATAAATTAAAAGAAAAAGTTTTGGTTCCACTTAATGAAGCCAAAGGCAGATGGAGGGTGTCTGGGTGAAAGGGGAGGGCAGGTGTTTCAACTCAATGATCTGTTATCCTTTCCACTCTAAGGCTGTTCCCTGCCAGAGCTTTTGAAGGGAATTCTTTATTTTCACACAAGGGTATGTCAAAGCCTTTACCAATAACAGTGGAGGTTAGCATGTCTTGGGGGTATGATCTTTGACCCTCTATAACTTTCTCACTCTTCGTTATTCACGATTCATTCAGGATTATCCGTAATCATGGTAGCATCCACATTAATGTACAAGTGTTTAGAAACATATTCTACCTTCTTTACAATAAAAGTGACTCCAAAATGACACAATACATTATTTACCATTAATTTCAATTGGGCACAAAATAATCTGAAACACAACCAAAACAAACTGCAAATGCCTCCAACAAGTCTATAGTCACAAGCTTGATGTAGTCATTGCGTGCTAGGAATATGGGACCAAATACTAAGCCTTTGACTACTTTCTTTATAAGAGTCTTTAGGGGTGTCAATAACTTTGACCTCTACCTTTTTGAGAAAAAAAGTATTACTTGTTAAACTAAATCTCTTTCTCTGAGCAATTGTATTAGTATAAAACAATATAATATAGTTTTGAGCATACAATATAGCTCAGTATTTGAATTGTTTATTTTATACAGTCATTATTGCACATCTTTATGAAGGGTGTCAATAATTTCGGACCCCACTGTATATAGAGCCCACTGGGCAGACATCAGTTCAATGTCTATTTCTTATTTACATTTTGGTTGAGTTGTCAACTAATGTCAATTCAATGTGAAATCAAAAAACATGTCACCATGTCATTGGATTTAGGTTAAAAGTTGGGTGAAAAAAATAAGTTGACGACTTTTTGCAAATCCAATCAGTTTTCCACGTTGATTCAACATCATCACATTAATTTTTGTTGTACAAATTACATGGAAACAACATTGATTCAGACACTTTTTTGCCCAGTGGGAGAGTTGGGCCAGGTTTTAGAATGGCTGCCATGTTAGCGCCTTTATTCTCAAAATGTTGGTGATGAAACAATACTAGAGCACCTCCGACAGTTCCCTATGAAATGACCCGCTGTAAAGAAGCAAAACATAGCAGCGAATTTAACAGATGTTTTTATTGATTAGCATTCAGGATAATGTTAATCCAAGTCTGTACGTGTTGTGCTGTCAACAAATTGCATATCTGCTTTCACTGGATATCTTCATGTTTTGAAAACCATCAGAAACAAACAGCACAACGCAGAAGCGTCAATTATCACTTAGCAAACGACTATGGAGGAGAAAGTGGCACTTTGGAAATGTTCAGACAGAAACCGCATTGGCCTAACTCTCTCTATACAGTGCATTCGGAAAGTATTCAGACCCCTTCACTTTTTCCACATTTTATCACGTTAAAGCCTTATTCTAAAATAGTTATAATCGTTTTTCCCCCCTCATCAATCTACACACAATACCCCATAATAATAAAGCAAAAACTGGTTTAAAAAAACCTGGAATATCACATTTACATAAGTATTCTGACCCTTTACTCAGTACTTTGTTGAAGCACCTTTGGCAGTGATTACAGCCTCGAGTCTTCTTGGGTATGATGCTACAACCTTGGCACACCTGTATTTGGGGAGTTTCTCCCATTCTTCTCTGCAGATCCTCTCAAGATCTGTCAGGTTGAATGGGGAGCGTTGCTGCACAGCTATTTTCAGGTCTCTCCAGAGATGTTGGATCGGGTTCCAGTCCGGGCTCTGGCTGGGCCACTCAAGGACATTCAGAGACTTGTCCCGAAGCCACTCCTGTGTTGTCTTGGCTGTGTGCTTAGGGTCGTTGTCCTGTTGGAAGGTGAACCTTCACCCCAGTCTGAGGTCCTGAGCGCTATAGAGCAGGTTTTCATCAAGGATCTCTCTGTGCTTTGCTCTGTTCATCTTTCCCTCGATCCTGACTAGTCTCCCAGTCCCTGCAGCTGAAAAACATCTCCACACCATGATACTGCCACCACCATGCTTCACCGTAGGGATGGTGCCAGGTTTCTTCCAGACATGATGCTTGGCATTCAGGCCAAAGAGTTCAATATTGGTTTCATCAGACCAGAGAATCTTGTTTCTCATGGTCTGAGAGTCTTTAGGTGCCTTTTGGCAAACTCCAAGGGGGCTGTCATGTGCCTTTAACTGAGGAGTGGCTTCTGTCTGGCCACTCTACCATAAAGGCCTGATTGGTGGAGTGCTGCAGAGATGGTTGTCCTTCTGGAAGGTTCTCCCATCTCCACAGAGGAACTCTGGAGCTCTGTCAGAGTGACCATTGGGTTCTTGGTCATCTCCCTGACCAAGGCCCTTCTCCCACGATTGCTCAGTTTGACTCTTGGTGGTTCCAAACTTCTTCCAATTAAGAATGATAGAGGCCACTGTGTTCTTGGGGACCTTCAATGCTGCAGAAATGTTTCGGTTCCCTTCCCCAGATCTGTGCCTCGACACAATCCTGTCTCTGAGCTCTACGGACAATTATTTCGACCTCATGGCTTGGTTTTTGCTCAGACATGCACATGTGGGATCTTATATAGACAGGTGTGTGCCTTTCCAAATCATGTCCAATCAATTGAATTACCACAGGTGGACTCCAATCAAGTTGTAGAAACATCTCAAGGATGATCAATGGAAACAGGATACACCTGAGCTCAATTTCGAGTCTCACAGCAAAGGGTCTGAATACTTATGTAAATAAGGTATTTCAATGTTTTATTTCTAATACATTTGCAAACATTTCTAAAAACCTGTTTTTGCTTTGTCATTATGGCATATTGTCTGTAGATTGATGAAGAAAAACATTTATTCAATCAATTTTATAATAAGGCTGTAAAGTAACAAAATGTGGAAAAAGTGAAGGGGTCTGAATACTTTCCGAATGCACTGTATATGACTCTGCTTCAGACCATTGGTCATTCTGACTCATAATCATCCAGGTCCCTAGTTACAACAGCCTGGCCAGCCCAGTCATTTAAATTAGTTCACTATGCATTCAATCCATCTGTAAGACCTCCTAAGGAGGGGATGAGAAAAGCCTGTCGCGTAGAGCCGTCTTGTGATGGCAACAATGTAACCTTAGACAAGCGGAAGGCCAATATAGATTTTTTTTTGTCTAGTGCCTCTCTAGAATAATAAGGAAATTAAGGCCTGGATATTAGAGGATTGGTGCCAATCAGCAGCTTCCCTGGAGCCTTGCCTGTTCTGCCTGATTCATTATCTCTCTCTCTCTCTCTCTCTCTCTCTCTCTCTCTCTCTCTCTCTCTCTCTCTCTCTCTGCTCTGATGCCGTATTGGGGAGAAATCCCTGTGACGTAAAAACAGAACTACATGGAATGTACACAATGTACTGTACAGGATCTCAGTGCTAAGCAGAGGTTTCTTCCAATCAGAATGTCGCATAACATAATATTTCCTTTGGCTGAGAGGGCTGAAACGGAATTGTTAAGAGATTCCCTCAGTAGGGTCTGATAGAGTGAGACATAAATGCAGGTATTACGCTGCAGAACTGCTCTAAAATGTATCTGATTGCCTCAATCGATTTTTTTGTTCTCACCTTAACCACCTCTCTTCAACAATCTCTCTGTCTGTGGCTGAAGAAGGGTTCTTCTTGTGAGGCATTGTATTTTTCTTTGCCTCATTCTATCCTATCCTGGTTATGTGGTCTTTAGCACCCAATCCAAAGTTCTTGCAACCAGTCTATGGTGAGACAATGAGTGATTTTCTCTCTGCCTGTCAAATGCAGTCAGTGCCAGAAAGTCTCTAAGCAGAGCACAGCCAAGAGGAATCCAATAAAACAAAATAGTGCCTGGATTAGAGCTTTTTAAGAGGAACAAAAACAATCCTTAATTGCTCTGCTATTCTGCTGTCTTATTCAGGTCAGGATTTCAAATCTGCTGTCCTCAGGTTGGCTGTCTGCCGCATCCTAACAAATAGATCCAGGCTATTGCTGTGGAATAGCAATCCTAGATATTTTAAATGAGGTCTCTGAGGCTTGACATTTCCTTCATCTCTTAGCTCTCTCTGTGTCAGACTATCTCCACTGCCCCTGTGTAGCACTTTCCTGCACTATTACTTTTTGGGGGATACAGACGTGGAACCCTGATAAGCTGTTTAGTTGAAACAGTCATTCTGAGCAGAAACAACAGAGGCCACCACCACACTTTGCTTTTAGGGTCATTTGTTGAATCTCATTTCACATTCAAGGCTCCTCCATTACAGGCACTTTGTTTCTCCACTGTATGTTATTTTCTTAACCTGCTAATAGTCCAGTTTTACTTTAATAAAATAGTTAATTTGGTAAGTGATTTACCTGCAGTGCTTTGAAGTGTTTTGCTGCGGTCCCTCTCTCTCCTCTGTTATGGGGTTAGTTCACCAACATTTTTAATTGACTTCTTTTTATGGAAGCTTAGAGAGTAGTCTATGGAGCAGGAGAGATTTGGGTTTGTTTACTTAGCTATAGTTTAGCTTTCCCATTCTGCCTAGCCTGGCGATACACTGGAGAAACAGACTTCTGGCTCCCTCTCTGTACAGAGTCCTGTACTTTAAGCAATCCCTTCTCCTCTTTTCACACCCTCTCTCCAGTTGCATCACTCATTGTCCTTTAGGACTTGGTGTATTGTTCTTGACTGTTCCCTGTATCTATGGGTAAAGCCAGTCATTCCCTCATCACACAGTCTCAGAATGGGCATGTCTGTCAGGATCACATCTATCTGACAGTGAAGCAGCACTCCGTTAGCCTCCCACTCCTGTCTCCCATCTCTCTCAGGGACACTTAGATTAGTCAGCATATTACATTTACGCCTGATTGGTAAAGTCCTTCAACCACTCAAAGTCCTTTAATACTGCATCCCTCAAAAAGAACAATCCCTGAACTTTTAATGGGTTTGTTCTACAGAATGTGTAGATCTGGGGAAAATGGTCACTGCAAGTTCACAGTTTAGGTTCACTATACCATATGAATATGTGTGTTTCTGTATGTCACTTCAGCCTTGTCATTCAACCAATGACTAGGCTGAAGGATGGAAGATGCTTCAGAAGGGGAAAGCATCCTATCTCCTCTGAGCAATAGCTTCAGCATATACAGTATCGACCCTTTACATTGGCCATGCAGATGATAGGAGGTGACCTCCGCTATCACCACAGGAGGACACAGCTAAACAGAGAGAATATAAGTAATGAGACCCTCCACCATGGACCACTACTCACATGTACCAAATGCAAAGAGAGAAGCCATCAAGAGGTTACTTAGTATTGTGTGTCATTTTAATGTTTGTTTTTCACTGTTGTATCTCTGCTCAGATACTGGGTTGACAGTGGATTGAGATCATTAAAAGCTAAGTATGGCATGAAACCAGTGGAGGCTGCTGAGGGGAGAACGGCTCATAATAATGGCTGGAATGGAGTAAATGGAATGGTATCAAAAACATTGTTTTCATGTGTTTGATACCATTCCATTCCATTCCATTTACTCCACTCCATCCATTACACCATTCCACCCATTATTATGAGCCGTCCTCCCCTCAGCAGCCTCCACTGCATGAAATAACTATTTATTACGTTATATTTCCTAACACTCTTGAGTAGCATCAGTTAGCCTAGCAGCTCTGACTCTGAGTGTAAAATCACCATTGTGATGTCTCCTGCATGTCCTCACTGGGTAATGTTTCCCTGAACATTGATCCACTATTGAGCTGAGCATGAGAAACCCTAGTTTAACCTGAGGCTCAACTCCCACTCTCCACTCTCACTAAATATTCCCACTGAAGGGCAGGGGATGTATGTTCACTGACCAACCTCCATGTTCCTTCTGTTCATACAGAGAGGGAGAAATAGAGAGAGCAAGAGAGGGAGAAATAGAGAGAGCAAAGCAAGAGAGGGAGAGATAGAGAAAGAAAGAGAGCAGGAGATAGAGAGTGAGAGAAATAGTTGAAGAGATTTGAAGAGGTATATAGTCTTTCACGGCTATGCTCTGATCATTAGCAACATGACAATCCAGTTCGGAAAGAGAGATGATTATGGAAAAATTAAATAATGAATGCCTGTCACATAGTTTTCAGTAGTCTGCTTGCGATCGTATATATATTCCTTTAGTGACTTCTTTTACATTTCTCAAGGCTTCAGTCAATACATTTTTTGGGGGCAATCATGTGTCTTGGGTTGGAGGAGGCAGGTTCATGTATACAGTCAGACTTTATGAAGATCTCCCTTTACATCTTTTATTCTCTCTAGTTTGTGCGAGATGTCAAATGTGTTTAGTTTGCTTTTAAGAGCAGCTTGGGCTGCTCCTTTTGTGACAGAATAAGGCTACAAGGAAATGTTTCCCACTCCTAACCCAGAACATCAAAAGGCCTTTGAATTGCTTCTGTCACCCAGGAAGATTAATGGCTGGTGTTGAGTCTGTCAGTAAAATGTAACGCTATGTGTCAGCTCTCTGTCAGCCAGAGAGAGGCTTTGTAAAGAAATTGTTTACTCTGCCTCTTGAATGGTGCGATCAAACTTTTTTATTACGGCACACACCATGGCAGCAGTAAAAGCACTCTGTATCTCTGCTTTAGCAAATGCTACATTGACTTATACGCCTCCTGTCTGAGACTGATGGGGGACGCAGTGCTGCTGCAAATGCTGAGATCAATCTGATTTTCAGAGCTATTGTTGATTCCTTTTCTCATTTGGAATGTATGAATGTGTGTTTGCTAGTATGGGAGTAATTTCAGGATCAATAGAAACAAAGAGAGATTGCAAGTGAGAACATCTGGCCTCGGGGCAGAAATAATTAAGTATCTATTTGCTATGCATTGAAATCAACCAACCTCATGAGCAATACTGCCAAAATGGCTTTGCAATTTGTGGAAAACACAAGCATAACAATTGAATGGCGCGTTAATAATTCATCTGTAACTCTAGACGTTTTGGGACAGACAGAGTTAGCAAACAGACAGAGATGAAAAGAGAATTGATGGTTGTTTACTCTACACTGTCACTACATCATTCTGGTGATGCTAGACTCCATTTGGACATATTTGTAGACATAACATAAGTGTTATAGTCCAGCTCATTGCCTTGTGCCCATCCAAACTAGTTTATAAACTTAACAATGTTGCCCAATTTGACCAGCTATGTCAAATGTACTGAATTTTCAGAAAAATCTAGTCTTCAAAACAAGTCTACCCGCTGTATTTCACTTGCACAGTACAGCATTAAATATATAATTGCATCACAGATTCATGCTTTCGAGCTTCCAGGTTGCATGGCTAAAATACACTCCACTAGAGAGGGAAATGAAAGGGAAAGGGGGATACCTAGTCAGTTGTACAACTGAATGCATTCAACTGAAATGTGTCTTCTGCATTTAACCCAACCCCTCTGAATTAGAGAGGTGCGGAGGGCTGCCTTAATCGACATCCACGTCTTCGGCGCCCGGGGAACAGTGGATTAACTGCCTTGCTCAATGGCAGAACGACAGATTTTTACCTTGTAGCCTGGCGGGTAGGAGCGTTGGGCCAGTAACCGAAAGGTTGCTGGATCGAATCCCAGAGATTTGCCTTTCTTTCAGAATATTTAGCTCTGTGGCTCTTGGGGTGCCTTAGCTTCAAAGCACCCCCCGCTCTGGGATATCTCACTCATTTGCTGTCTGTGTCAACGACATCCTTTCATCTCTCCCCATGTGAAGTGTGCTCGCAGCTCTCCCAACCTTGTTAAAACAAACTGTCACCCACAGAGCATAAGCTAATTAAGGTGTCAAAACAGTCTCCGGATCCTTGTGTGTTTGCACACGGACACACATAGTAATTCAGGCCAGCACTAAATGATACAGTTCAATATGTACCATAGAATTCCTTTTTGGAATTCTTTCAAGGCGATGATGTCCATAGAGCAATTTTATCAGTGGTTTTGTTCAGTGAGTCTTAATTGCCATGGTGAAATGATTCATTTTCACCATTTCGCTTGCTCATGCTCTGTCACAGTTCTTGATAGAGAGATCCATTCCAAGAAATGGGAAAAGAAAGGAGTGAATAAAAAGGTGAAGATAGAGATGATTGGAGAGATGTACCAGGGAAAGAGAGAAAAGAGGAGATGGTATGAGGGAGTGGGTGTCAACCTGTGAAAGAGCGTGAGGTGGAAAATAGATCGAAATCGACAGTGGTAACTGTCCCTGTGCAGCCGTGCAGGCCCTGGGCTTGTTGGCTGGTGTACATTGTCCTGTGGTTGGGCTGCTTGCCACAGAGCCATCTCTGCCTGTATTTACTCTGATTCATAGACCAGGCTTCCCTCCAGCACTAAACACAGCCAGTCCAGAGGGGAGTTGTGCCCAGATGTCACCAAGCAGCTCAATAATGCAGCATGTGTTTGTAACATGAAGTAGAGCTGTTGTGTCCTGGAAGGCTGAGAACAGTGTCAGAGCAGAGCTGGGAGATGTAGGGTGAATCTCTTTTTAGTCTACTGTAGCCCAATATACACAGTAGCTACTGTAACTACAAGATAATGCATACGTTATGAATGAATGATGTGTCTTATCTATTTCTGTAACAACTAATTCATGCAGGCAGCGAACCAAAACACAGCCAACTGTTCAACGTGGGTTCAGTTTTCCCTGGAGCTTGAGGGCACACAGCTCAAGTAGAGCATTGTGTTTCTTATGACTGAACTATTTTGTGAGGGGTGTTATTTTTGATCGTTTGATCGGTTTTGCTGGTCTGTAAAAGTCTAATTTTCAACATTGCACCCCACTGGATTTGTAAAGGGTTTGTTTATCCTAGTGCTACTGACATGGAGTAAACATGTTTGTGGTTAATTCCTTCCTTACCTCACCTGGTGTCAGTCTCTGTGCTGGTAATTCCAACTGACTAAAAGAAGGCGGTACAGATGTTGTTTCTCACCAGTACCAGGATGATTGGATCCCCTGGGTCTCTGTCTTTTTCCCTCTGAAAAATATCAAAGCAAAGTCATTTCTAAAAGATTGGAGTGTGGAATGGTGCCAAGATCTAAAACTGCGAGTCAACATCTCCATTTGAAAGGCTTCAGACAGTCGTGCTCACAAAAAGGTGTGCAAACATCTTCGTTTGACTCCTCACTGTCAACCCTAAAACTACCATCCAGCCACAGGGAGAGTTAGTATAATCCATAATACTTTGCGTCTAAAGAGTGTGTAGTAACACCTAGCATCAGTGCACAGTGTCAACAGGCAAATTCGATTACAATGGCAGTTAGGTCTCTGGAGGGAAGCTCAGGTCTGTTTAGGAATTTAATTGCACTCTGTGAAATTGTGATCATTATTATCGACAGAAGTCGGATTCTCCTTAGTCATGGCGTGATTATTCCTAACAACAGCGTGGATTCATCAATGTTAATCAAATCTTGGAGAGCTCAGTAAGCATCCGCATATATGGCTTTGCCTCAAACAATTCTATTTAGGAAAGCATCTAATGGTGAGAGCTGTGAAGAGTTTCTCTTTTATTTTCTGAGAGGAAAGTTACATTGAGAAGTTTGAGATAAATGCCAGACTTACAGTACATGTGTAGCCTAGCAGTCTACTATTTACAAAACTGTGAACCATCAATTGTCATTCATCCTGGGTTAAATTTAGACATTAGAAATGAGCAAATATTTCATAATCACAAACTTACTCACTATACATTCAGTCTACTGAATAGTTGTATCTCTCTATTTGTGACAGACTGGCTCGATTTGGTCTTATGTAGCAACATTTCAAATGGTGCTTTTTACATCGGATAAAAGTAGAGACTCAGAGCTAGAAAATGTTATATCAAACACTACAGTTGAGGAACAATGGGAAAGTAATTATGCTTTGAAAGTTGATAAAGTTGATAAACTTGTAAATCCACTTTTGACAAAATGTACCTTGAATGTTTTGGTACACCTACTGGAGTGTTCTTCTTTGTCTACACCCATTCAGCATCGTTGACACACTCTTAAGCCTTAGCTCCACCCATCTCTTTAAGGATTCACATGTTAGGCCATGTGCTAAACAGTACTGTAGTGTACTAAACAACCAAATATTTCAAGACTAAAGGCTGGTTTATACTACGTCTATCGACATGTCTGTACACAGTTGTCACAGTGACATCATGAACATTCTATTGACGTCCAACATCAAACTTGTCATTGTCGTTATGAAAACGTATAACACACAAAAACGACAGGCTGAATGACATCAGCAGCCTGGTGCTTCAAAATAGCATAACTGGTGTATTTTAACACCAATAAACCCATCCTTTTAAAAAGGAATTTAGTATAGGTCAATCTAGCAAATCAGGCAACTAAAAGCAACTTTCTAAACAATGTTTTGGTTAGTTTCTAGCTTGTTAGCTAGCTAGCTAACGTGAAGTTAGCTGGCTAGCCTGTTCAAGTATTGACCATATCATATAGCTGACAACATCTTAACTTTAGCTAATTTGTATTCATTAATACAGGAAAATAAACTCACAACAAGATCATTATTTACAAGTTAATAGCGAGCAAAAAAGAAAAGAAAAAAAGCTTATGGTTGTGAGTGTGACTAAATAAAAGCAGGGCGTTCTACCGGAGAAAACCTAATGTTATATCCTATGTGGCAGAAACAGGGGTTTGGTCAAGACGTTTACACAGATCAGACACGGACAGAATTGTATTAGCTCGCTTTCAAGGGTGTTTATTTAAATAATAAACAAAGAGAAAATAATAGGTCTCCTCTGGGATCCTTCTGGGCTCCGGGGTCTTGCTGTATCCTGTGGGGAACAAAACCGAGCTCCCTTCATTATCTCTTGCACTGAGCACGACTCTGGTACTGAGTAACCCCTCTTCCCCAGTCCCCCCTCTCGTGTGCTGCCCTTCTGGCAGCTTTATGGGACTTGTCCAGCTGGTGAGCAATCAGCCCCTGTTTACTCACCAACCACAATCAGCCCCAATTAGTCCTGGCCGGAGAGCCCGTCGAGACCTGGTATGTCCAGCAGAGGGAGCCATCGCCGCGTGATGTAGACGCCGTCTGTCACCAGGCCTCGACGAGTCTCCCCCTGGTGGCTAACCTGCTGTACGCCACACCTAATTTGACTTTGGTGCAGGTCTTGTTGTTCTTCATATTACCGTCTCTGGTAAACACACACTATATCAAATAAAATATTTTGTTTAGACATGTAGGTAGCTAGCTAGCTAGCTAAACAATGAACCATAATCCAAAATCATAACGTTACAACCCTGCATGAATCTACAGGTAGCTAAAGCTAACCAACTAGGTTCAATGTTAGCTAGCTAGCTAACATTAGGCTATAACAAAAAATGCAAATGGATCTGAGATACAAATAATATTACTGCACAGATCATACATGTAACGTTGGCTAGTGAGCCAGCCAGCCAGCTAACGTTAGCTAGCTAGCTAACAGTATGCTTTAACTTGCAATGAAAACAACTTTCTGACTAAATTAGAAACATAATATCTGAAAATGTAGCTAGCTAGACTCTCTTACCGTATACATGTATGAATGCTTCTCCCTCTGTCACAGATGCCATGGTTGCTGTTAGTTTGAAGATGTAATTCAGAGACAGGTGTTTTATACAACAGCCTTTGTGTGTTCTCTTTTCGACTCCCTCCGCATATTTGCAATCAAATACCTGAATTTTCTCCATCTCCTTAGCTATCATACTCTGCTTCCACCGGGAATTCCACTGATTTCAAAACCTGGAAGGGAGAGTGGAGAGCATTAGCAACATGATCACAGTTCTTCGTGATATCTTTCAAAAAAGCCATGTTAGAAAGGATTACCTACACATACTGAGCAGCTCATGTTATAGACAGAAGCGTGGTACATGGCAGACCAATCCGAACTCATCTCTCGGCATATCCAGCCCATCCATTATCTCAGCCAATCATGGCTAGCAGGAAGGTTCCTGTCTTTTTCCGTGGCTAAACCAACTAGGCTCGTAATCTAACAATTGTATTCGTATTTACAGATGGCATACAAGTTTGTATTAAGGCACATGAAAGTTCACATGTTCCAGAAAGCATTTCTGCCAAAAAACGCATTTTGATAAAAAACTGTTTACATTCAAATGCCTCTCCTGTGAAGTAGTGACGCGCAACATGCGTCTAGTTTCCTGAAACAAGTCACATAAGTGTTGAAACTGTCAAGGACAATTAGAGTATAAAATCCCAACAGCATATCCTACTCTTTAGGACAAATAAGGCTGTTTTACATCAGAGAGCTTTTGTAAGTCCTTTATTTCCATTTCACTGAGGTCTTACTCTGATAAAGGACAAGAGGAGTAGTTGTTATCACTGCTGTAACATATCAATCTCTTCACACTGCCTGTTGTTTTGGCAACTGTGTCTGGGTTTTTGGAGACAGTAGCTAGATAACAAAATGTTCTCAATTTTCAAAGTGGTTTACCACTACAAGGCTTGTGTGTGTGATGAGGTGTGAATGAAGGAATCAGGCGCAGGAGGGAAAACACAGAAGTCCAGAGTTTATTCCGTTTACACCCAGCATCAAAACGAAACTATCACAAGGGAAATATTCCACCTTGGCAATAACAAAATGGAAGAGTAGCTCAACCGTGCTGCTCGCTCTCACAATAAAACACTCACTCACAAAGACAAGGGGAACAGAGGGAACACTTATACACATACTAATTAGGGGAATGAGCACCAGGTGTGTGTGATTGACAAGACAAGACATGACAAGTGGAGTGATGAGAATGGGATCGGCAGTAGCTAGTAAGCCGGTGATGACGAACACCGAAACCTGCCCGAACAAGGAGTGGAGCCAGCGGAAGTTGTGACATTGTGTTTCCTGTGCTGTATCATACTTCTTTCTCTGGCATGTGGTTAAGGAGTGTGGGTCAAGGCATTGTGTGTGTGTGTGTGTGTGTGTGTGTGTGTGTGTGTGTGTGTCTGTGTGCCAGTGTGTGTGCACATGCACACAAGGGGTAATCTACATCCTGAAAGTCATCCCATCCTTCAGCTGGAGTCACTCCTTTAGAAAACTTGTTTCTGTTAATCTTTTATCTCAGAAGTCAGACGAATATTTACATTGGATGAAATTCTCCTTTCAGTTCTTTCCCTTGCTCTGGCTGTGATTGCAGAGCTTGTCTGCGATAATGAACACTCATGCTGACTTACTGCAGGCTTCACAGTGAGGACTGTCATTATTAATCTGTCACAGAACTTTTTAAAGGCATTCCCTATACAAATGGAGATACAGTGGGGGGGAAAAGTATTTAGTCAGCCACCAATTGTGCAAGTTCTCCCACTTAAAAAGATGAGAGAGGCCTGTAATTTTCATCATAGGTACACGTCAACTATGACAGACAAATTTAGAAAAAAAAATCCAGAAAATCACATTGTAGGATTTTTTATGAATTTATTTGCAAATTATGGTGGAAAATAAGTATTTGGTCACCTACAAACAAGCATGATTTCTGGCTCTCACAGACCTGTAACTTCTTCTTTAAGAGGCTCCTCTGTCCTCCACTCGTTACCTGTATTAATGGCACCTGTTTGAACTTGTTATCAGTATAAAAGACACCTGTCCACAACCTCAAACAGTCACACTCCAAACTCCACTATGGCCAAGACCAAAGAGCTGTCAAAGGACACCAGAAACAAAATTGTAGACCTGCACCAGGCTGGGAAGACTGAATCTGCAATAGGTAAGCAGCTTGGTTTGAAGAAATCAACTGTGGGAGCAATTATTAGGAAATGGAAGACATACAAGACCACTGATAATCTCCCTCGATCTGGGGCTCCACGCAAGATCTCACCCCGTGGGGTCAAAATGATCACAAGAACGGTGAGCAAAAATCCCAGAACCACACGGGGGGACCTAGTGAATGACCTGCAGAGAGCTGGGACCAAAGTAACAAAGCCTACCATCAGTAACACACTACGCCGCCAGGGACTCAAATCCTGCAGTGCCAGACGTGTCCCCCCTGCTTAAGCCAGTACATGTCCAGGCCCGTCTGAAGTTTGCTAGAGTGCATTTGGATGATCCAGAAGAGGATTGGGAGAATGTCATATGGTCAGATGAAACCAAAATATAACTTTTTGGTAAAAACTCAACTCGATCGTGTTTGGAGGACAAAGAATGCTGAGTTGCATCCAAAGAACACCATACCTACTGTGAAGCATGGGGGTGGAAACATCATGCTTTGGGGCTGTTTTTCTGCAAAGGGACCAGGACGACTGATCCGTGTAAAGGAAAGAATGAATGGGGCCATGTATCGTGAGATTTTGAGTGAAAAGCTCCTTCAATCAGCAAGGGCATTGAAGATGAAACGTGGCTGGGTCTTTCGGCATGACAATGATCCCAAACACACCGCCCGGGCAACGAAGGAGTGGCTTCGTAAGAAGCATTTCAAGGTCCTGGAGTGGCCTAGCCAGTCTCCAGATCTCAACCCCATAGAAAATCTTTGGAGGGGAGTTGAAAGTCTGTGTTGCCCAGCGACAGCCCCAAAACATCACTGCTCTAGAGGAGATCTGCATGGAGGAATGGGCCAAAATACCAGCAACAGTGTGTGAAAACCTTGTGAAGACTTACAGAAAACGTTTGACCTGTGTCATTGCCAACAAAGGGTATACAACAAAGTATTGAGAAACTTTTGTTATTGACCAAATACTTATTTTCCACCATAATTTGCAAATAAATTCATTAAAAATCCTACAATGTGATTTTCTGGATATTTTTTCTCATTTTGTCTGTCATAGTTGACGTGTACCTATGATGAAAATTACAGGCCTCTCTCATATTTTTAAGTGGGAGAACTTGCACAATTGGTGGCTCAGAGGAAGGCCCTCAAAATTGTCAAAGACTCCAGTCACCCTAGTCATAGACTGTTCTCTCTGCTACCGCACGGCAAGCGGTACCGGAGTGCCAAGTCTAGGTCCAAAAGACTTCTCAACAGCTTCTACCCCCCAAGCCATAAGACTCCTGAACAGCTAATCATGGCTACCCGGACTATTTGCACTGCCCCCCACCCCATCCCTTTTACGCTGCTGCTACTCTGTTAAGTATTTATGCATAGTCACTTTAACTCTACCCACATGTACATATTACCTCAACTAGCCGGTGCCCCGCACATTGACTATGCAACGGTACCCCCCCTGTATATATAGCCTCCCTACTGTCACTTTATTCTATTGTATATATAGCCTCCCTACTGTCACTTTATTTTTTACTTCTGCTCTTTTTTTCTCAACACTTTTTTGTTGTTGTTTTATTCTTACTTTTTTGTTTAAAATAAATGCACTGTTGGTTAAGGGCTGTAAGTAAGCATTTCACTGTAATGTCTGCACCTGTTGTATTCGGCGCATGTGACCAATAAAATTTGATTTGATTTGATTTGATTTGACTAAATACTTTTTTTCCCCACTGTAGATGTAGAAGAGAAAGGCGATCGTGTTGTTGCTCTTTATTATTGGTGTGTCTTTTGCCACTTAAGCCGTCATTCCGGCAAAATAGACCCACTTTCAAAAGCACCGAACATTTCCGACTACACTTCTTGAGAGCAAATAAATTGAACACTGTGGTTTTGGATTCTTATAGAAATACTGTATGAGAGCAATTTGGAGCTTACATCATCAGCCCTCCCACTTTTTGAATTTAGCACCCAGACCTGGGGCTTCCTGATTACATCTCAACCACTGCAGGTGGGAATAATTACTCTCTACGGCTCAGCCATTATTATATTTGCTAATCATGAGACATTCAGAGCAAAATCTTTACTTTGGCTAATTGGAAGAAGGAGGAAGAAAGGTATTCAAATGAATCATCAAAGGGTTATCATGAGGGGCTTTTCCTGAAGGGCCTTTTCTAAGGGCCTCTCGTGGCAATTTGTCTACAGTAGTAGTTAGTTAATCAGGGTAGTTATTGTTCCACTTTGCTCACTAGCCACAGCACTTAACCTTCTATGTAACAAGATATCCACTCATAATACTCCTTACAGCCTGGTAAATGACGGTCCCTAACCCTAGACTAAAGAACAGATTTTGCAATTACAACAGAGCCATATACAGTGGGGAGAACAAGTATTTGATACACTGCCGATTTTGCAGGTTTTCCTACTTACAAAGCATGTAGAGGTCTGTAATTTTTATCATAGGTACACTTCAACTGTGAGAGATGGAATCTAAAACAAAGATCCAGAAAATCACATTGTATGATTTTTAAGTAATTAATTTGCATTTTATTGCATGACATAAGTATTTGATCACCTACCAACCAGTAAGAATTCCGTCTCTCACAGACCTGTTAGTTTTTCTTTAAGAAGCCCTCCTGTTCCCCACTCATTACCTGTATTAACTGCACCTGTTTGAACTCGTTACCTGTATAAAAGACACCTGTCCACATACTCAATCAAACAGACTCCAACCTCTCCACAATGGCCAAGACCAGAGAGCTGTGTAAGGACATCAGGGATAAAATTGTAGACATGCACAAGGCTGGGATGGGCTACAGGACAATAGGCAAGCAGCTTGGTGAGAAGGCAACAACTGTTGGCGCAATTATTAGAAAATGGAAGAAGTTCAAGATGACGGTCAATCACCCTCGGTCTGGGGCTCCATGCAAGATCTCACCTCGTGGGGCATCAATGATCATGAGGAAGGTGAGGGATCAGCCCAGAACTACACGGCAGGACCTGGTCAATGACCTGAAGAGAGCTGGGACCACAGTCTCAAATAAAAACATTAGTAACACACTACGCCGTCATGGATTAAAATCCTGCAGCGCACGCAAGGTCCCCCTGCTCAAGCCAGCGCATGTCCAGGCCCGTCTGAAGTTTGCCAATGACCATCTGGATGATCCAGAGGAGGAATGGGAGAAGGTCATGTGGTCTGATGAGACAAAAATAGAGCTTTTTGGTCTAAACTCCACTCGCTGTGTTTGGAGGAAGAAGAAGGATGAGTACAACCCCAAGAACACCATCCCAACCGTGAAGCATGGAGGTGGAAACATCATTCTTTGGGGATGCTTTTCTGCAAAGGGGACAGGACGACTGCACCGTATTGAGGGGGAGGATGGATGGGGCCATGTATCGCGAGATCTTGGCCAACAACCTCCTTCCCTCAGTAAGAGCATTGAAGATGGGTCGTGGCTGGGTCTTCCAGCATGACAACGACCCGAAACACACAGCCAGGGCAACTAAGGAGTGGCTCCGTAAGAAGCATCTCAAGGTCCTGGAGTGGCCTAGCCAGTCTCCAGACCTGAACCCAATAGAAAATCTTTGGAGGGAGCTGAAAGTCCGTATTGTCCAGCGACAGCCCCGAAACCTGAAGGATCTGGAGAAGGTCTGTATGGAGGAGTGGGCCAAAATCCCTGCTGCAGTGTGTGCAAACCTGGTCAAGACCTACAGGAAATGTATGATCTCTGTAATTGCAAACAAAGGTTTCTGTACCAAATATTAAGTTCTGCTTTTCTGATGCATCAAATACTTATGTCATGCAATAAAATGCAAATTAATTACTTTAAAATCATACAATGTGATTTTCTGGATTTCTGTTTTAGATTCCGTTTCTCACAGTTGAAGTGTACCTATGATAGAAATTACAGACCTCTACATGCTTTGTAAGTAGGAAAACCTGCAAAATCGGCAGTGTATCAAATACTTGTTCTCCCCACTGTATGTATCCAATGTAGATTTGTTTTTACTTTGAAGAAAAAATATATTTTCTTTGCGATGTAATATTTAGGAATCATGTTCTCTGGTATTATATTTTTCTTCTGGTATACTCTAATACCTCCATGTTGTTGGTGTGTTTCTCTCCAGTGTCTTCTCTAGAGAATGGCAATGTTGGGGGCCAGAGGAGAGTGGAGTCAGACAGCGGCGCCTTCACACACTCATCCACACAGGACACAGAGAGTGAGATCCACCATTTTACCACAGCATCCCCCATGAACGTCCCCAACCACCGGCCTGTCTTCAGAGGATTGGCCCTACATGAACTCCTGCTCTCTAAAGATTTCCAGGGGGACCAGCGGTTCTTCACAGACCATGGAGGCGTGGCAGGACATCCCACAATGCCCAGCTCTGTTTCTGCCTTTGAGGCGGGGGACGCCTCAACTCGCCTGGTGCCACACGAGGATGCCCCTGCCTTCTCTGACATCGCCACTACTGCCACGGTGGCTGCCACAACCCCCCTCACCATCTCTGCGTCTACAGCCCCTGGGCTACTGGTGAGCATGGCTCAGAATAACAAGTCTGCCAAGGACAAGGCCAGGGATGCAGAGGAGGTGGTGGTGACCACAGACTCCCTGACCACGCCTGTAGTGGCAACCACTGCCCCTACAGTCAGTGGCCACAGCCCCAATGTCCCCACCTTCCTGAACGGAAGCCCCAATGGTCAGGGGGAAGTTATCATGGAGAACACCCTGACCCCCCCTGTCCTGACTACCTCAGTGAGTGTGGAGAAAGGGGAGTCAGAGGAACCACGGGTAAAGAACAGAACAGGCCCTGGGATCCAGCTCACCAAACTGACCACAGTATCCACAGGAGAGGTGAATGAGGGAATGACCACCACAACCATCATCACAACCACCACCATCACCACCATGCAGACAGCAGGTAACTTCTGTTTCTATTGGTCTCATACACAAATAGAGTGAAGCTAGAAGTATGTAAATCCAATTACATCCAATTGGCAACTGCTACTTTTCTGTAATGGCCTAATGCAATGGCTTTAGAGTAGCAGTTTTAATGCAGGCATCATCAAATCAATTAAACTATCAACAGTTCGAAATTTACTCAGGGGCGGGTCTTAAAATCACTTAAACTATCAACAGTTCAATGCAGTTCACAGCCTAGAGTAGAATTTTGTACTCACTTGAAAACAATAATGCAATTATTCATTGCAATGTGGTGTTGTAGGCTAATATAATTTAGGTAAGATAATTGTGTTGTCCCCCTCTCTTGCATGTCTCATGTCTTCACTATTCTTTCATGTGCAATGACACACCTGGCCTCTCCACTTACATTGAAAATTGGTGCAGCTTTGAATGATTTTATGTCTGATATGATGCTAGTTAGCCTATTCCAGATCTGGACAAACATTCCACCTACCACTATTGTCACTATGAATGGTGGATAGAGGGCAGGATAGACAGTTAGACTGGTAAACTATATTGGCCTGTGGTATAGTTAGCGCCCAGAAAAGCGTAGTGCATAAGGGAAGTACCAAAACACCTTGATATAGGGGAGGCGCATGCAAGCAGATGAAAAAATGTGGCTAGGATGGAAGAAAGCCCAAAAAAAGAGTATGCCAACCAGGGGTTGGAACAAAAATTATTTTCCAATAGTTTTAGTTCTGAACAGAACCATTATTGTTTTTGTTCCATTTCACTGTTCCGACCAGCAAAATAAAGTTCTGAACCGGTTCGAACCAAAAATAAGTAACGGTTTATATCGTTCCTTTCTGTTCCTTTTTAAACCTCTGATTTTTTTATAGATTTTTTACATTTACCTTAACATTAAATGACATCACCAATCAGTGCGGATAGAGCAGCCTGCTATGGAGGGGGCAAGCTATTTACATGCATTGAACAGAAGAGTGTAGGGAGCGAGATGAGACTGAAATTTTGCAGGTGGGGAGAGTGCGAGAGAGGGTCCCATGCTTTTAAAATAATGGTTCTGTTCAGGAACAGTATAGATCATTTTCGTTCGCGGTTCTGATTTAGTTCCCTGCCGACAACATTTTACATTTTAGTAATTTAGCAGACGCTGTTATCCAGAGCAACTTACAGTTAGTGAGTGCATTATTCTTTTTTCTTTTTTTTCATACTGGCCCCCCGTGGGAATCAAACCCACAACCCTGGCGTTGCAAGCGCCATGCCCTACCAACTGAGCTACACGGGGCCCTTTGTCCCTATTTTGGACAAACCCACCCCAGTACATTTCAAACTGTCCATTAGAATGGGATATTCAGTCTAACCAGAAATTCAAGTTTTCTGCAAGTATTCTGCCATTTAGCAGTGACCTAAAGTGGCCTGCCTGACTGCCTCTCACTCATAGTGTTTACTCAGACTTTAGTCAGAGTTTTTTACAGCGAGGCAGGAACATCATCGGAGAGGGCCAGTCGGTGTTGCCCATACGTCCATGGTGACCGCTCCCATTCATCTGGCACCCAGGATCACAAAGCTGATCATGCGACAAACCAATCTGCTGAGGCCGGCTCCACCTGATCTGTGCTACCTGGTTGTCCTCTCCAGTGGGTCTAGATGGCTGAGGGGCGGCGTGATCTCTGGGGCCCGGGCTGAGAGGCAGGGAACCTGGGGAGTTAATGAGGGGGTTAGAGGGCCACTGAGACACAGATGGGCTGTTAGAGATGGATCAGTAGTCTGGGAAGAGGGATCACCTGTCTTTTTATTTCTCCTGTGCCAGGTCCTTGTACTGTGAATTTCACTGACCCCGAGGGCCACATCAAGATTCCACCGCAGCATTCTGCAGCATTGTCATCCGACCCTGGAGTGGACTGCATCTATGTGGTGACCGTCTACCTGGGATACGGGATTGAAGTACAGGTCAGTGAAAACAGGATACTGTCTAGGTTGTCCCTTTTATGGGGTTCACATCCATACACTTTCCCACATCTCAAGGTTTTAATGGAAACTTGCTCAGTGTGTAAATGTTAATGGCAATGAAAGGAGGGCTGTTAGGTCCAGGTTTGCCAGTAGGCCTTGGGTTAGTGTTGCTGGACACAGTGTTTAAGCACCACAATCCTCTTTCCCTTGCGCTCTCTCTCTCTCTCTTCCCTTCCTGCATTTAACCTAATTACCATGGCTGTCGTTAGAGCCGGCGGCTCTGATGAAGTGTGTAACACCTTTATGCTGTTTTCAGCTGCCCAAATGCTAATGAGCTACGCATTTATTGGAATGTCCAACTAACATAACACTTCAGCTTGCTCATGAAACAAATGGCTTATGTCAACATTTATGAGTGCAGCCTATTTCTGCCATTACAAAGCCTGGAGCTTCACATGACTTCAAAGAAAAAAAGCAACTGCACTTCATGTTTAGCAAGTGCCTTATTTGTAACTAGAGCAGTTTCAAAATAAAACCATTATATTTGTTCCTGAAAATGTTCTCTTGGAGTGGTAAGGGGAATCTAAATTCAGCCAGGGCTGTTGTTTGCTTGTTGTGGTTCTATCTATTCATGTGGAACTTGTTATCCCTGGGCTGTCACATCAACAGTCCCACCACAATCAATACAGACCCAGCAGCAGGGACACCACAGCATAGCGAGCTGTTTAGTCAGCCGTAATTTCATAATGATCTATTGAGACACAATGGCCTACAAAAATTGTTTGCAAAAGCATAGGTAAAAGATAAACCCGGAGTTCCATTTGGTAGCATGCATTCAGAGGGCCCTCACTTTGAATGCATCTCTTTCACTGGTCCCGTCTTGGCTGCATCCAATCAGTGTTTATCTATGGAAGCAGGCATCAGTCATTATTTTCTCCAGGGAAAGAAGGGATGGTGCATCTATTTCCCCTACCAAAAATAATAATAAGTAGGTAAAATAGGTTGAAATGCATTTAGATTCATTTAATTTCCCAGACAAAATGTATCATTCTGTATCCCATCAACAGTACTTTAGCAATAAGATTATCTCATAATTCATTGATTGAGTGTAAAATATATTTCACAATTTATTCATCATACATTGCATGATGCAATACAAACTTTGCATTTCATATCATTCATATCATTTTGTCTAATGGAAATAAACCAATTCTAATGCATAGTCAATTTCTTTAGCAATAGTTGCATACCGTTGTAGTTTACAGTAAATACTTTAATCTCGGGTTGTGTTCCTAGTTCCTGGTTCAATGGCCATGACCGTAGCACTGTATTTTATTTGATTAAATCAGAACAACAATTAATTACATTTAGTTTAAATTGGTCAATGAGCAGTCATCCCTTCTTGATTACACACACAATCAAAACAATCTCTCGATGAGCAAAATATATATATATTTGAGAACATGCTTTTTGTAAAGAGAAAGTGGCATTGCCCCTGTAGGTGAATGAAAGTCTGTGTGGCATTGGCTAAGTAGGGGAATTAATTGACTCTTGCAATGGACAGAGTAATTCTGTTTTTCCCATTTGGCTGAAAAGAGCCAGTCACAGACCACCAATTACTTAGCTAGAAGTATGCTGGGATGCTGACCATAGGGACATATTGTACAGTAGCAATTTAAAAAGTTAGACTTTTGTGCTTCAGATCATGGCTAAACCACTACCTGTCTCCATGGCCACATAGCATGCTGTTGGTATTTGTCTATCTTTGAATTATGTGGATTGAAAGCCACCTTGCTTGTTTCTCTTGGTGAAAACCTCCCCTTAAATGAAAAGTAACTTTATAAAAATCCTTCAGGACCTTTGAATACCAGGACTGATAGGGCCGTTGTTCACTCATGGTCATCTCCTTTATGCACGATAAGGAGGCATGCAGTATAATTTAGTGCTTGCCTTAGCAAATGACAATGATACACCCCCACTCATGTCACAATAACCTATCAGCTATGCAGTGGACTCAGAGATTAAGTGATAACCTACATTAAACCCAGCCACGATTAGAAGGGTCATTGTTAAAGTCTCATGGCATGTTGCCTGAACACAGTGAGATGATCTGGTAAGTAAATCCATATGCACTCTCATTTCACCACATTGTCTCTAAACATTAGGAACACCACTTTTGCCCTCAGAACAGCCTCAGTTCATCGGGGCATGGACTCTACAAGGTGTTGAAAGCGTTCCACAGGGATGCTGGCCCAAGTTGACTGGATGTCCTTTGGGTGGTGGACCATTCTTGATACATATGGGAAACTGTTGAGCGTGGAAAACCCAGCAGCGTTGCAGTTCTTGACACAATCAAACCGGTGTTCCTGGCACCTACTACCATTCCCCTTTCAAAGGCACTTTAATATTTTGTCTTGCCTATTCACACATACAGAATCCATGTCTCAATTGTCTCAAGGCTTAAAAAAATGTATTTAACCTGTCTCCTCCCCTTCATCTACACTGATTGAAGTGGATTTAACAAGTGACATCAATAAGGGATCATAGCGTTCACCTAGATTCACCTGGTCAGTCTATGTCATTGAAAGAGCAGGTGTTCCTAATGTTCTGTACACTCAGTGTAAGTATTTAGGCATATCATGTGAAGTAGGCCTCATGTGAAATCATTGTCAAAAGTGCAAGAGATACAGTTGCATGTAGGTCTAGATTATTTATGGATTGATCACATAGAAATATCAAAACACTATTTTAACAACTCCAAAGCAATTGTATGTGGTGACTCGCTGCATTTTTCTATTGTCAAGACCCCGACAGGTAACTCTTCACTGGTAAGGACAGCTCATGAGGTGTCCTAAATATCTGTTGACTTGGTGTGACTCTTATGACTAAAGAGGCTTCATGCATAGCTTTTTTCAGCACTTACGACCAATTTTCAGCTCTGAGACGCTTTGTGGAAACAGACCCAGATGTCCCAATCCATTTCCTCAAGATGGAGGCAGATTTGTAATGACCTTAATTCCCGCCAACTAGCTGGAGACTCTCTAATAATAGCTTTATATTTCAAAGGCGCTGTGAAATTATTTTGTAAGAGGAAAACAGTCTGAGATGTCATCTGTGTGATTGTGAGCGTGATGCTGGGCCTGGTGAGAGGAGGAAGAGGCCTCCTGGGCATGAAAGATCCTTCTTGATCTATTTCACCAGGGACACTGATGATGAAAAGAGCCGCAGAGATGGATTGATGACTTCACTCAGGCCAATTTTCCAAATGTACATAATTGAATGAGAAACCTTTTTCAAGTAGAGACGAGGGGTGTTTCTGAGAGAGAGGACGCCCACTCCAGTCTGTGCCCCCTTGCTAAAAAGGAAATAGAGCCATGAAGAGGAAATTGTAGACTTCTCCATGTCACGGTTCAGACAGACGACAAGAGGACCACAATTGCGTCACACCAGAAAGTTTATTAAAACTTAAGGGAAAAGGGAAGTAGGGAGTGAGTGAAGGCTCCAGGGTTATCCCGTCCAATGTGCTGGGTCTGTGCCCCCCAGTGGCAGCGGTGCGTCCGATGACGCCGGTGGTTGGTGGTCCAGAAGTCCTGGGGGAGGAAACACAGACACAACGGGCGGATGAAACAAGGCAGAAGTACAGTTCAAGGGAAATCCAAATACGTTGTAGCAAGGCAGAAGGCTGGTCAGAGTTACCGGGGTCGAAGAGTAGTCAGGAGTCGTAATGGCAGAAAGCAGGTCTGGTTTTCCTGGGGCAGAAGAGTATCCAAGAATCAGGCAGGTCCGGGGTCACAAAACAAGGGTGAGCCAGAAGCGCGAGCACACAGGTTCCGGTGTGAGCTTTGCAGACGATCTGACAAAGGAGAGCTGAGAGACGGGACTTTAAATACTGGGAGAGGTTAGTGGGTAATGCAGCGCAGCTGGCAGAGTAATTAGAGCCGAGCAGAGCAGGGACAGGTGGAGCTCGTTAGGCTGAGTAGAGAGAGAGAGATGAGCAGAGTGGAAGATAGTGGAAACACATTAAGGTGGTAACCCGGTGGAGTGAGAGGGCTCATGACAGAACCCCCCCCAAGGGGACGGCCCCAGAAGTCCCAAGAGCAACACCACGCCGGGCGGGAGGAGGAGCCGGAGGAGGGCTAGAACTCCTCCGAACGGTCCCGAGCGACGCCCTCATCCTCGGAGGAAGCCGGAGGGCCGTGGTCGGGAGATGGGACAGGTCCCGAGACAGGATCAGGCACAGGACAGGAAGCCGAGCGGGCAGGACGGTTAGGGATCCCTCTGGGGCGGCCCCCTACGGATTGCAGGTTGATCAGGATGCCGTTGGTGGAAGGCGGTGATGAGAGTCCTATCCACAATCCGACTAGCTGGCACCCAGGTCCTTTCCTCAGGTCCATAGCCCTCCCAGTCAATGAGGTACTGGAGACCCCTACCCCTCCGTCTGGACCGAAGCAGGCGGCGGACGGTGTAAACCAGACCACCATCGACGAGCCGTGGAGGAGGAGGACAAGGCGCAGCAGGGACCAGCGGACTCTCATGAATGGGCTTAATCTTAGACACATGGAAAGTGGGGTGCACCCTCATGGAATTAGGCAGTTGGAGCCGGACAGCAGTTGGGCTAATCACTCTTATGATAGGGAATGGGCCAATGAACCGAGGTGCCAACTTCTGCGACTCCACCCTGAGTGGCAGGTTCCTTGACGACAACCACACCCTTTGACCAACATGGTAGGTGGGAGCAGGGATTCTCCGACGGTTGGCCCCGGTAGTGTAGCTGGCAACGGATCTGAGAAGTGTGGCTCGGGCCTGTGACCAGGTGCGGCGACATCGACGGGCAAACGCAAGTGCAGATGGGCAAGTAACCTCCCCCTTCCTGACTGGCAAATAGAGGGAGGCTGGTATCCATAAACACATTGGAAAGGGGACATACCGATGGCAGAGCAGGTCAGAGAATTGTGTGCGTACTCCACCCATGTCAATTGCTGCGACCAGGAGTGGGGGGTTGCGTGAAGTCATGCATCGCAGTGCCTTCTCGAGCTCCTGATTTGCCCGCTCTGACTGCCCATTGGATTGGGGATGGAATCCGGAAGTCAGACTGACTGTGGCTCCCAGCAGGTGACAGAACTCCTTCCAAAAAGTGGAGGAGAATTGTGGACCACGGTCAGAAACTACATCCTTTGGCAGTCCGTGGATCCGGAAGACGTGTTCCAGGACCACCTGGGCGGTCTCCTTGGCGGTTGGGAGCTTGGGGAGGGGAATGAAGTGTGCCATCTTGCTGAATCGGTCAACTATGGTGAGAATGACGGTCTTGCCCCTTGAAGGGGGCAGCCCCGTGACAAAGTCAAGGGCGATGTGAGACCAGGGACGTCTGGGCACAGGCAGGGGCTGCAGCAATCCGGCTGGGGGCTGGCAGGACGACTTGTGTTGGTTGCAGATGGGGGCAGGCTTGGACGAATTCCCGTACATCCTTTCTCAGAGCGGGCCACCAGAACCTCTGGGCGAGCAGGTTGTAAGTGCGGGTGGAGCCAGGGTGACAAGCTAGGCGGGAGTCATGTCCCCACTGAACGACCTGGGACCTTAGGTTTTCGGGGACAAAAGGCGGTCAGCTGGGCAAGTGCTGGGACCGGGCTGGTTACGGAGAGCTTCCAGCACCTGTTCCTCAACAGCCCAGGTCAGAGCTGCTACGATGCAGGGACTTGGCAGAATCGACACAGGATCCTTGGAGGGGTTGTCATCCTTCTGGAATTGACGGAGAGGGCGTCTGGCTTGGTGTTGCGTGATCCAGGCCGGTATGACAGAGTGAAATTAAACCTGGTGAAGAACAGGGCCCAGCGGGACTGCCTGGAGTTCAACCGTTTGGCCGTGCGGATGTACTCCAAGTTCTTATGATCGGTCCAAACGAGAAATGGAGTGGTGGACCCCTCCAGCCAGTGACGCCACTCCTCCAAGGCAAGCTTCACAGCCAGCAGCTCTCGGTTCCCTATGTCGTAATTGCACTCAGAGGGGGACAACCGACGTGAGAAAAAAGGCACAGGGATGGAGCTTCCTATCCTCCGCAGCCCACTGAGAAATCACAGCACCAACTCCCACATCCGAGGCGTCCACCTCCACAATGAATTGCCGGTCCACGTCAGGCATCTGGAGGATGGGAGCGGAGGTGAACCTTACCTTGAGGGTACTGAAGGCCTTGTCGGCTGCTGGGGTCCAGGTGAAGGGTTGCTTGGTGCTGGTTAGAGCAGTGAGAGGGGCAGCAACGGTACTGTAGTTCCGGATAAACTTTCTATAGAAGTTAGCAAACCCCAGAAACTGTTGCAGCTTCTTTCTGTTCTCCGGAACTGGCCATGGCGTGACTGCTGATACTTTGGCAGGATCCATTTGGATACTTCCCTCTGCCACTATGTACCCCAGGAAGGCCACTGTCTTGACGTGAAACTCACACTTCTCTGCCTTGGCGTAGAGGGAATTCTCCAGAAGACGATGAAGGACTTGCTGGACATGGCGGGTGTGTTCAGACAGGTTTCTGGAGTAGATTAAGATGTCATCCAGGTAAACGAAGACAAACTTGTTTAACATGTCCCGCAGTACATCATTCACTAGAGCCTGGAACACAGCAGGAGCATTGGTGAGGCCAAAAGGCATAACCAGATACTCGTAGTGGCCTGTTGGTGTATTGAATGCGGTCTTCCATTCATCTCCCTCCCGGATCCGCACTAGGTGGTAAGCGTTTCTGAGATCCAACTTGGTAAAAACAGTGGCTCCCTGGAGCAACTCAAAAGCAGAGGTGAGCAGAGGGAGAGGGTAACGGTTTTTCACTGTGATGTCGTTGAGTCCCCTGTAGTCGATGCAGGGCGAAGAGATCCGTCCCTCTTCCCCACAAAGAAGAAGCCAGCACCAGCCGGAGATGAAGATGAACGGATCAATCCTGTGGACAGAGAGTCATTGATGTAGTCCTCCATGGACCTTCTTTCAGGAGCAGACAACGAATAAAGACGGCCCCTTGGAGGGGCTGTTCCAGGGAGGAGGTCGATGGCACAGTCGTACGGTCGGTGAGGGGGCAGAGATGTGGCTCTTGCTTTGTTAAACACTTCTCTGAGACCATGGTAGCATTCTGGGACATGGGAGAGGTCAGGGGCGGAGTTAGTAGGTACTGGCCGAGGGGGTAGTGCGGCAGCAAGCAGGCAGGTTCGGTGGCAGTCCTCTCCCCACTCCCTGATCACCCCCGGTCACCCAGTCGAGCTGAGGGTTGTGCCGGCGGAGCCATGGGTAACCCAGGATGAGGGGTTGGCCTGGAGAGGGGAGCAGGTGAAACTGGATAGTTTCTTGATGGTTTCCGGACAGACCCATCAAGACCGGGGCCGTGACATGAGTGACCGATCCGAGTAAGTGTCCGTCCAGTGCCCGGGCAGGAATAGGAGGTGTCAAACGGAGGTTCTCCAGTCCCAGTTGGCGTGCCAGCTTGATGTCCATTATGTTGGCTTCGGCGCCAGAATCCACCAAGAGCAGCCAGGGTGTGAGTAGAGTCAGAGAGGCGGAGGTGAACTTGCAGCAAGGGTTTGCGGTCGGAGGACTGGATGGTCATTGAGCTCAACCGGACTCCCCCTATGCCCGGTGAGCTTCGGCTTTTAAAGGGCAGGTTACCACACGATGTCCATCACCTCCACAATAGAGGCAGAGGTTTGAGGTGAAGCCGGGCGCTGGCGCTCTGCAGGAGTGAGAGGCTCGCCCAATCTCCATAGGCTCAGACTGATCAAGCTGACTTGGGTGAGTGGCAGTAGCTGACAGGAGCCCAGTCGGATCTCTCCGAATGCCGGTAGTTGGTGGACCTTGGCGCCCCCTCTCACAACGAGCGGGTCTGTATCCTTCTGTCGATCCGGACAGTCAGTGCGATGGCTTCATCAAGAGTGGAAGGCAGTTCATGGGAGACCAACTCGTCCTTGATATAGTCAGCCAAGCTATGGAAGAACGCGTCCACCAACGATGGTGTGTTCCAAGAACTTCGTCTTGCCAGGGTTCGGAAGTCGATGGAATGGTCTGCGACTGTACGTCTGCCTTGTCGAATACTGAACAGTTCACGACGCCTCTGCGGTTGGTGAATCCAGGTCAAACACCTTCAGCATCTCCTCAGCAAACAGGTCGAAGGTTGCACATGCGGGGTTTGACGTTCGAACTCTGCTGTTCCCCAGAGTCGAGCTCGGCCCGTCAGGTGAGTGATGGCATACCCGACCCTAGCCCCTCCGTGGCGAAGGTCCTTGGCTGCAAGGAGAACTGAAGTCGGCAGCTAGTCAGGAATGGCCGGACCTGGGTAGAATCGCCGTTGAACCGCTCGGGGTTTCCAATCTTGGGTTCGGGGCAGCGGCTGAAATGACCGGGGCAGGTGACTCGGAGGCAGGGCTGGTGGGCAGACTGGCTGGGGTAAGGTTGGTGAGGAGTTGGATGATCCTGGCGAGTTGTTGTTGCTGCTGCTGGGACTGCTGCTGGTGCTGCTGGAACTGCTGATGCTGCTGGTGGCCGACCTGGAAGCAGAGAGGTGATGTCGCCGCTCATGCGGCCTAGCTCTCTCCAGTGTGTTCCAGGCGTAGCATGGCGGTGGGTTGCTTAGGTTCTTCGGTTTCCATGTCGGGGGAAGTGTCGCTGAGTCCATGATGGTCAGATCGTACTGTCACGGTTCAGACAGACGACAAGAGGACCACACAATTGCGTCACACCAGAAAGTTTATTAAAACTTAAGGGAAAAGGGGAAGTAGGGAGTGAGTGAAGGCTCCAGGGGTTATCCCGTCCAATGTGCTGGGTCTGTGCCCCCCAGTGGCAGCGGTGCGTCCGATGACGCCGGTGGTTGGTGGTCCAGAAGTCCTGGGGGGAAACACAGACACAACGGGGCGGATGAAACAAGGCAGAAGTACAGTTCAAGGGAAATCCAAATACGTTGTAGCAAGGCAGAAGGCTGGTCAGAGTTACCGGGGTCGAAGAGTAGTCAGGAGTCGTAATGGCAGAAAGCAGGTCTGGTTTTCCTGGGGCAGAAGAGTATCCAAGAATCAGGCAGGTCCGGGGTCACAAAACAAGGGTGAGCCAGAAGCGCGAGCACACAGGTTCGGGTGTGAGCTTTGCAGACGATCTGACAAAGGAGAGCTGAGAGACGGGACTTTAAATACTGGGAGAGGTTAGTGGGTAATGCAGCGCAGCTGGCAGAGTAATTAGAGCCGAGCAGAGCAGGGACAGGTGGAGCTCGTTAGGCTGAGTAGAGAGAGAGAGATGAGCAGAGTGGAAGATAGTGGAAACACATTAAGGTGGTAACCCGGTGGAGTGAGAGGGCTCATGACACTCCATGTTTCATCTTACCTCTCCGTTCTGTCTCCATTGAGAACACATGCATAGTCCAACATGTAAGTGGTTTATAATGAACATGATACTGAGGGTAGGAGTGTTATGAGTGTTGTTATCACCAGGGACAGTCCAAGGAAGGGCTGCCTTCACCTTTAGGATTGGTGAGCCACGAGCACTGTTGAGTCTGCAACCATCACAAAGCATCTGACCTTTACATGATGATATACACTGAGTGTACAAAACATTAGGAACTTGTTTTTTCATGCTTTGTTTTTCATGCACAACAGTTTCCAGTGTGTATCAAGAATGGTCCACCACCCAAAGGACATCCAGCCAACTTGACGCAACAGTGTCAAGCATTGGAGTCAACATGGACCAGCATCCTTGTGGAACGCTTTCGACACCTAGTAGAGTCCATGCCCGACGGATTGAGGCTGTTCTGAGGGCAAAAGTGGGTGCAACTCAATATTAGGAAGGTGTTCCTAATGTTTTGTACACTCAGTGTATAACAACTAGGCTAATAAATAAACATGTTTTTCTTTCGATTATTGAATTACCTACGTCATGTTATTTCAAGTTATCCATCTGCAACGCATTGTTAAAAAAATATGTCTAAATTGGGCATGCCGATAAGTTGGACAATTGAAGGCATTTAGGGCTTATGTTGACTATGATTGTGTTTGACAAAAATTATAAACCTTTCAAACGTTGTCTGCAACATTATCGGCAAGTGACTTAATGCCTACTGTGCCAAAGCGATTTAGAGTTGTTAAACATAGTGACGAGTGTGTTTATATAATGGTAATTATTGTCAAAATTCAGCTTTTAACAACCATCAGAATTGGTAAAAAAAAGGTTTTTCATGCAAACATATTAGGCAATAATTAAGTGTAGGCAATCTGATCTTATCAGGCGAAAATTATATCAAATGTTTTATCATTGCAACATTTAATGTACAGTCACATTCACCGTGGTTGTCTGAAGTAACACGTTATATTGAGTTCACAGCTGGCGATGCCTCATCGCGATTGTTTATTCCCCAATTTGCAACAATGTCAATGAGCATCATCACTATCTTTCCTTTGTGGTACCAGCTGAGATAAACTTTTATGAGTTGATTTTACTCCTGGCTCAGAGTTTGTCTGGGCAGTGTCTTAACATCATCCTAAAACCTACTCTGAGCTGAGAGTTCTTTGTTGTTGTCTTCAAACAGGTTTTAACAGGATTCCTAAGACCTTTTCTGATATGCTTTGTGTATACGGCCTAGATCTGATCAGGGATTTAAACTTCTGTGTAACGTATACCTAGTTTGATGGAAACCTGTTAGCCTGTGTGTCTATGCCCAAACTCAAGCTAGGATTCAGGAAGTGAGACCGGCTTAGAACTAAGGTTTAATGATAGTCAAAGGTGGGCGGTTGATTAATCCACATGGTGCAATTGAGTGAAGTGCCAAGACTGTGGCTCACAGTTTTATACTTAACTGGAGAGCAGAATGGGCTTCAGGATGTGGAGTTGGAAATTCAGAATTTCAGATGTTGCATTTACATGGGAGCTACTGCTTACGTCTAGGCAAACCAGCTACATATTCCATTATGTGTTTTTTTGTTTAAATATATATATATATATTTTGGTTTTATGCAAATCATCAGCCTGGGAAAATGGGCCATGATTAGTTTTAGGCTTACCACAGATGGCTATTGAATGTTTACTTGCTTATTTTTCTGTCCTTCCTGCAAAACGATCCCCACATTACCCCTTCCCTGGCATTTCTAATACTCCAAACACCTAATTTACTATGAAAGACCTAGAAATGGTTGAGCTTTGTCATCCCGCCCAGCTCTGGAGGGCTAAGATACGTTTAGGTGGAGGGTGTTTCTTTATATGTATGTTTTTCTCCTGCTTGGGGTTTTGGATCTATGCTAAGGTTAATGGCACACACACACACACACACACGCACACACACAACCACTCTCTCAGTCCAGCTTTTGATATAGTAGCTTGTTCTCTCTAGCCCCTCCAGTGGACTCCTATCTCAACAGGCAGTCTCTGTGTAGTGGAATATAATGAAAGGATTGTGCTGGAAAGCATGCAGAGGCCTCTTTATCAACACACATCACTGAGGCAGGTGGCCTGATGGGACGAGTATGTCCAAGTGAGGGCCAACTGGACCCAACACACAGATTGAAACAGGGACTCAAAGACTCAGACCAGTGGATGAATGGTCAGTGGCCCTAGGACAAATGTGATAAAGGGCTGTACAGTCACATACTAGGCCCAGTGTTCGGTTAGAGAGATAGAACAACTCAATAGACAGTCTCCCACCTCCCTCTCTGGTGACTGCAGATATTGATTGAAGCCAGGGCATGTGTCACCACTCCAAATCATCTGCCACTCAAGGACGCTGTACTGTCTGTAGGATGTCACAGGATCAATCTGGCCAGGGTCTCAGGACTGTAATGAAATGGACATGTAAATCTGAGAGTGCCCTGCAGAGTGGCATGTTGTCCAGAATGTTAATGTCAGCTCTAGTGGATAAGGTGCCTTGTCATATTCTGTAGACAAGGACATATATCCAAGCCTGACCCACTGTACATGCATTGCATATCCTTGAACAGTAACAGGTGTGAGATTATGTTAAGGATTCAGTATCTCTGTTTATCTCTAAGATCAGATCACTTTTAATTTCTACTTACTTCTCATTTATTAAGTTAATTAATTAATAAAAAGGAGTGAATATGCATTGTATATTGGTGCTGCCACCAGGGGCAACACATGGTTGAAGCATCTCTTACGGATCACTTCTTCAGAATCACAGTTATTATGTGTTTGTATTAATCTCTCTCACAGTACTCTGCTCAATTATTAAGTGTTTTGATCCGAGGTGCCTCCCATGTGCATATTTCTCCCTCACTCTGTATAGATTCTACTCAAAGAGGGATGTAATTACTATCTTCACTGTTGGATGAATCAATAAAACACATACATAGGCACACACACATTAATTATATCTCATAGTAAACTGTATGAAAACACAAGTGCACACCACACACTCACTACTACACATTTTGACCATTAGAGGTGGAAGGGAAGTGCAAATATGATTTTTTTTTATTGGATACATCAATGATAATGCCCTGCATTATGTGAAATGGGGAATGTTGTTCAGTAGAGCCTCGGGAGTTTCCTCATAAGTCTCAGTCCCTCATTTTCTTTTTTATAATCCAAGGAGAAACAATATTTTTCAATGTTATGTGCTCTCAGCATGTTATCCTTTCATACTCAGAGCTCCCCTTGTTTACAATCATTAACAGTCAGACAGTACATGAGATACATTTCTTGACCACAAATTTGAATTCTCCTCAGTTAACTACTGAAGGGCATTCTCTTAATGCATCATCTGTGGCTTTCAGCTTAATCACCAACTATTACAACCCCAAGCTCAATAAAGACTTGGCTAGGACACCCTGCCACTGATTGAGTAAATTGCTGTTGTTGTGATGTACTCTTGGAGATGTTTGTGAGAAGTGATGTCACCCCTCCACTTTACTTTGATTAGTTTACTTCCCCGAAAGCTCATATATACTCTGACTGTGAACTTGAGGGCCAGACCTGACCAAGTGAACTGACTTCATACAGTATATCAGTGGCCATCAGAGTGTATTAGAGGGAGGGAGCGTGAAAGTCACTAGCGGCCATGATCTAGCCATTCAGACAGGACGGACGGCCACTCCAGGCACCCGCTACTCACACTAATAACAACCTCAGTCTTGATTGGATCGGAAACATTGACAAGACTATGAAGGGCAGACTAGCGTCGCCCCGTCTCCTTTACTATCCTACCCTATTATCTCATGCTGTGATCACAATCTCTTTGACTCTCTTCTCAGCCCTTGCACTGCTACCCGAAGCTTGAGGAGACAATGACCTAATATGTGACCGACCGGCTCGATTCGGTCTTATGTAGCAAAATTTGACATTGTGTTTTTTTACATTGGATAAAAGTAGAGACTCAAAGCTAGAAAATGGTATATCATACACTACAGTTGAGGAACAATGGGAAAGTAATTCTGCTTTGAAAGTTGATAAACTTGTAACATCACTTTGAGAAAATGGCCCTTGAATGTTTTAGAGAATATTCTCTGTCTACACCCATTCAGCATCGTTCAAACCCTTTTAAGCTTTAGCCCCACCCATCTCTTTAAGGATTCACATGAGGCTATTTACTAAACAACCAAAGATCTCAAGACTAAAAGCTGGCTTATACTACGGGTATGTTCGTAAATTTAATCTGGAGTACCAGAGTGTGCTCTGGGCATTCGTAAACTCAGAGCGCTGTCAGATTGTCCGTTCGTAAAGCATTCAGAGCGCACACTGGATGCTCTGGCCGAAAAGTATGGTTGATCCGAGCGTTCTGACCTAACAACAGCAGTCAAGCACCCAAGATAACTGACTAACATTGGCTAGCTTGCTAGCTACTTCCATACACAAATGAGAGAACAGCACACTCTGACCATTTTACTCGCCCTAGCAGAGCTGGTTAGGCTGTTTTTATGTTATCCAGAGCGTTGGTGAGTGCAACTGTACTGCTGGCAACAATTTAGTTACGCTTTTTTGCCAACGTTTCCTTACAACGGCCATATTCAACGGGTGTTGAGCGTTCATAAATTTGTCAGTTATTGCCCACTCTGGCACACTTAGACAAGAGTGCTCTGAAATCGGAGTAGATAGCCAGTGCGAATTTACCAGCTACGTTTATCAACAGTTGTCGCAGTGACATAATAAACGTTCTATTGAAATAGTTACTTACATAGTGGAGTCTTTTGTTTAGACATGTAGCTAGCTAGCTAAACAATGAACCATAATCCCAACTCATAACGTTACTACCCTGCATGAATCTGCAAGTAGCTAACCAACCAGGTTCAATGTCAGCTAGCTAACATTAGGCTATAATTAGCAATACAAATGGCTCTGAGATACAAATATTACTACACAGATCATATACGTAAAGTTGGCTAGCTAGCCAGCCAGCTAATGTTAGCTAGCTAGCTAACAGTACACTTTAACTTGAAGTGAAAATGACTTTCTGACAAAATTAGAAACGTGTAATATCTGAAAATGTAGCTAGCTAGACTATCTTACCCGTATACATGGATGGACGCTTCTCCCTCTCTGTCACGGATGCCATGTTTGCCCTTAGTTTGAAGATGTAATCCGGAGACAGGTGTTTTATACAACAGCCTTCTGTGTGTTCTCTTTTCGACTCCGTCTGCATATTTGCAATCAAACGCCAGAATTTTCTCCATCTCCTTCGCTATCATACTCTAATTCCACTGATTTCATAACTCGGTCCTCCAGAAAGTGGAGAGCAACACTTATGCAGTTCTACTACGTGATATCTTTCAAAAAAGCTGCGTTAGAAAGGATTACCTACACATACTGACCAGCTCATATTATAGACAGAAGCGTGCTACATGGCAGACCAATCTGAACTAATCTCTCGGCATGTCCAGCCCACTCATTATCTCAGCCAATCATGGCTAAGCGGGAAGGTTGCTGTCTTTTTCCATGGCTAAACCAACTAGGCTCGTAATTTAACAATTTTATTCATATTTACAGATGGCATACACATTTGTTATTAAGGCACATGAAAGTTCACATGTTCCAGAAGGCATTTCTGCCAAAAAACGCATTTTGATTTTTAAAAAAAGTTTACGTTCAAATGGCACTCCTGTGAAGTAGTGATGCGCAACATGCGCCTAGTTTCCTGAAACGAGTCACATGTTACTGGTCACAGTACCAAAGCCCCAGTCAGACATATGTTGAATGGCAAACAGTATGGAAAGTAGGAGTAAAGACGTGTTAAGCAACAGGACTTTGGCATAGGGATTCTGGGTAATAATGTCTGGGCAGTGGTTTTAAGTCCCCACGTTGGTTCTCCCCTTCTTACCTTGCATATCCCTGTAAGTAGCAGTGGTGAGCAGGCAGCTGACAGGCTTGACAGGAGGGACGGTGTGTGCAGCACGCAGGCTTCCTGCTGATAGTCACTCATCATTGAGGGTCACTGTGTACTGCTCTTATTGCTGTTTCCCATAGATAAGTGGGCCGAGAGGCTATCTGCAGCACAGAGTGCCACAGTATCATAATCTCAGTGACTCACATTTCCCCAGCCAGTCTCTACTATCTCCAACCGTTACAGTCCAGTTCATTCAGATACCAGCGTTAGAATGGCTACTTACCTGTATTTCCCCCCGGTGATGATTCTATAGATTATATTAACCCTTTCCTTAATTGTTATCCTGCCTGGTTGTGATATGAAGGGTTCTCAGAAGCGCTAGCCATCTTCTCCACACAGACACTCCAGCTGGTTGTCAATCAGTGCACTGTTGGTCTATTGTAATCTCACCAATAATGAGCATTGATATTCCCAGGGGCGCCACTTTGGTTTTAGATGTGGGGGGGACATATATGCCATCTCTATTTAGAACAAAAAGTAAGCAAAAATGCCCACAGTCATAAAGCTAGGTAAGAGATCATTATTAAATATGTTTAAGTGATTAATAAGACTGAACTAGATCAAAGGTAATTCAATAATAAATATTGTGTTGCACCTTGAACCAATATCCTAACAAATACAGACTTTTGATTGTCTTTAATAAGACATCCTCTATATCAAATTTCAGACCGACCAGCTAGCCCGAGCCGCCTGCACGCTCGACCCCCACCAGTTTAGTCAATAGCTCAAATCTCTCTCAACACAATTTCCTTCCCAGTTCACACTTTTATTTTATTTTATTCCCAAGGGAAAAGTTAAGAAACAAAAAACAAAAACAAAAAAAGCACATACACCTCAAATATACATTAACACACAGAAACAGAAAATCCTCCATATAATGAATCTCATAGGACCAATAGTACTGTAGGGCTATTTTTACTTGCACACAATATAGCTGGGTCGCCCCTTTCCTGTTCCTAGGTGTTCACCACACTGCACTGCCCCAACCCAACACACCCCACTCAGCTTTAGTATTATTATTATTATATATTTTTATTTATTTAATTTTTCTCTTTAGGGGGTAGATCAGCTTTAATATTGCAGATAGATTGTAACTTCCATCAATGTAATTGTCTGCATCACTTCCAATCCCCCGTATGTTTTTTTCTCTCGCAAATATATATATATATATATACAGTTGAAGTCGGAAGTTTACATACACCTTAAATAAATTAATTTAAACTCAGTTTGTCACAATTCCTGACATTTAATCCTAGTAACAATTCCCTGTTTTAGGTCAGTGTCAGTGTTGGTGTGGGTGCGTGGAGAGGAGTCAGACACAGGACGCATAAGCTAAGTCGAACAGGACTTTACTAGATGCACAACCAGTACAAAATAAAGTGCCTCTAACGAGGAGGCAAAACGACAACGCAACACAGTGCGTATTAATAACAATGCCAGAGTACTGCACAGGATACCACCAACAGACAGGAACTAAAATAACACACAACTAACGAACACAAACACAGGAAACTTATAAGGCACATAATCAAGACCAAACGGACACAGGTGTAACAGACAGACCAAACCAAACGAACATCGAAACATTCAACGGTGGCAGCTAGTACTCCGGGGACGACGAACGCCGAAGCCTGCCCGAACAAGGAGGAGGAGCAGCCTCGGCAGATTCCGTGACAGTACCCACCCCTTGACGTGCGGCTCCAGCCGTGCACCGACCCCGGCCTCGGGGACGGCCAGGAGGACGCGGACCCGGGCGTGTGGGATGACCACGGTGGAACTCAGTCAGGAGGGATGGATCTAGGATGTCCCTCCTAGGCACCCAGCACCGTTCCTCCGGACCGTACCCCTCCCACTCCACGAGATACTGGAGACCACTCATCCGGCGTCTCGAGTCCAAGATGGTCCGGACCCTGTACGCCGGAGCCCCCTCGATGTCCAATGGGGGCGGAGGTGTCTCTCCTATCTCATCTTCTTTGAGTGGACCAGCTACCACCGGCCTGAGAAGAGACACATGGAACGAGGGGTTAATATTCTTATAATCAATAGGCAGTTGTAACCTGTAACACACCTCGTTCAATCTTCTCAGGACTTTAAAGGGGCCCTCACAAACCGCCGACCCAGCTTCCGGCAGGGCGGCGGAGGGGCAGGTTTCGAAGTCGAGAGCCAGACTCGATCTCCCGGTGCGTATACCGGTCCCTCACTGCGGTGGCGATCGGCGCTCGCCTTCTGTCGACGGATGGCCCGCTGCAGATGGACATGTGCAGCGTCCCATGTCTCCTCCGAGCGCCGAATCCACTCATCCACCGCAGGAGCCTCGATCTGGCTCTCGTGCCATGGTGCCAGAACCGGCTGATACCCTAAAACACACTGGAAAGGTGTTAGATTGGTGGAGGAGTGGCGGAGAGAGTTCTGGGCCATCTCTGCCCAGGGGATATACCTTGACCACTCCTCCGGCCGGCCCTGGCAATAGGACCTCAGAAACCTACCCACATCCTGGTTGACTCGTTCAACCTGCCCATTGCTCTCTGGGTGGTACCCCGAGGTAAGGCTCACCGAGACCCCCAAGCGTTCCATGAAAGCTCCCCAGACTCTGGAGGTGAACTGGGGACCTCGGTCAGACACTATATCCTCGGGGACCCCATAGTGCCGGAAAACGTGGGTAAATAGGGCCTCAGCGGTCTGTAGGGCAGTAGGGAGACCCGGCATTGGGAGGAGACGACAGGCCTTGGAAAACCGATCCACAACGACCAAAATGGTGGTATTCCCCTGGGAGGGGGAAGGTCGGTCACAAAATCCACCGAGAGGTGGGACCATGGTCGTTGCGGAACGGGCAGGGGATGTAACTTTCCCCTGGGCAGGTGTCTAGGCGCCTTACACTGGGCGCACACCGAGCAGGAGGACACATAAACTCTCACATCCCCTAGCTAACGTTGGCCACCAGTATTTCCCGCTAAGGCAGTGCACTGTCCGGCCAATACCTGGATGTCCAGAGGAGGGTGATGTATGAGCCCAATAAATAAGTCGGTCACGAACCTCGAGCGGAACGTACGTCCGCCCCACAGGACACTCGGGGGGAGTAGGGTCGGCACGTAACGCCCCTTCGATCTCCGTATCGACCTCCCACACTACCGGAGCCACCAGACAAGACTCCGGCAGTATGGGAGTAGGCTCAATGGACCTCTCCTCTGTGTCATACCGCCGGGACAGGGCGTCTGCCTTACCGTTCTGGGACCCTGGGATGTACATGATCTTAAAAATGAACCGGGTTAGGAACATGTTCCACCTAGCCTGACGAGGGTTTAGTCTCCTAGCTGCCCGGATGTACTCCAGGTTACGGTGGTCAGTCAGAATGAGGAAAGGGTGTTGAGCCCCCTCAAGCCAATGCCTCCACACCTTTAGGGCCTGAACCACAGCTAACAACTCCCTGTCCCCTACGTCATAATTACGCTCCGCCGGGCTGAGCTTCTTGGAATAGAACGCACAGGGGCGGAGTTTAGGTGGCGTGCCGGACCGTTGCGACAGAACCGCCCCCAATACCGGCTTTGAAGCGTCCACCTCCACCTGGAGCGGTAAAGCGGGATCCGGATACGCCAGCACCGGAGCCGAAGTGAACAGGTTCTTCAGTTTAACGAATGCCCTGTCCGCTTCAGCTGACCACTGCAAACGCACCGGACCCCCTTTAGCAGGGACGTAATGGGAGCTGCCACCTGTCCAAAACCCCGGATAAACCTCCGGTAGTAATTAGCAAAACCCCAAAACTGCTGCACCTCTTTTACAGTGGTTGGAGTTTGCCAATTACGCACGGCCGACACGCGTCAACCTCTATCTTCACACCAGATGCGGACAATCGATAACCCAAGAAGGAGATGGACTCCTGGAAAAACAAGCATTTCTCTGCCTTGACATACAAGTCATGCTCCAACAGCCTCTTCAACACTCTGCGTACCAGGGCTACATGCTCGGCTCGTGTAGAAGAGTACACTAGGATGTCGTCGATGTACACTACCACACCCTGCCCATGCATGTCCCTGAAAATCTCGTCCACAAAGGATTGAAAGACTGAAGGAGCATTCATTAACCCGTATGGCATGACGAGATATTCGTAATGACCCGAGGTGGTGCTGAATGCTGTTTTCCATTCATCTCCCTCCCTAATGCGCACCAGATTGTACGCGCTCCTGAGATCCAACTTTGGAAGAACCGCTCCGCGTAATGATTCTGTCATAGTCGCAATCAGAGGAAGAGGTTAACTGTACTTAACCGTGATCTGATTGATACTACGATAATCAATACACTGGGCGCAAACCCCCCGTCCTTCTTCTTCACAAAGAAGAAACTCGAGGAAACCGGGAAGTGGAGGACCGTATGTATCCCTGTTCCAAGGACTCGGCTATGTAAGTCTCCATAGCCGCGGTCTCCTCTTGAGACAGGGGATACACACGGCTCCCGCGAAGTGTCGCTCCTGTTTGGAGATTTATCGCACAATCCCCCTGTCTATGAGGTGGCAACCGTGTTGCCCTAGTCTTGCTGAAAACCAGTGCTAAATCCTCATATTCAGGGGGAATGTGCATTGCGGACACCTGGTTCGGACTCTCCACCGATGTTGCCCCTATGGAAACACCTAGACATCTCCCCTACACACTGGGCAGACCATTCCATAAGAGCCCTCTGTTGCCACGCAATGGTAGGATCATGGGTGCTTAACCAGGGAAGCCCCAGCACCACGGGATACGCAGGAGAGTCGATCAGATAAAACTGAATGATCTCCTCATGACCCCCTGCGTAATCATCTTCAGTGGCGCTGTGACTTCTCTAATCAACCCCGACCCCAGCGGCCGGCTGTCTAGAGCATGAACTGGGAAAGGGGTTCCACTGGCCGAAGGGGAATTCCTACCCTGGAACAAAATACCCGATCAATAAAATTCCCAGCTGCGCCTGAATCTACTAGCGCCTTATGCTGGGAATGAGGTGCCACCTGTGGAAATCTCACAGGTATACACACGTGTCCAACAGAGAGCTCTGGGTAAGTGGGGCATCTACTCACCTGAAATGGCTCCCCAGTGCGTGACCTGTTGTCCCCTGTCCCAGGAGACCCTCCCCAACACCTAGCCGCAGTGTGCCCTCCACGGCCACAGTTGGTGCAGGGGACAGCCCCCCTCGGGTTCTCTCTCCTCCTCTCCCTAGCGCCTGCACCCCCGAGCTCCATGGGAATCGGCTCGGCGGTGCTGGAGGATGGAATGGACGACCCCCATTCGGGACGTCCGCGTGTAGCCAGCAGGGTGTCGAGACGGATGGACATGTCCACCAACTGGTCGAAGGTGAGGTTGGTGTCCCTGCAGGCCAGCTCACGACGAACGTCCTCTCGTAGGCTGCATCGATAATGGTCGATGAGGGCCCTCTCATTCCATCCCGCATCTGCCGCTAGCGTCCGGAACTCCAGGGCGAACTCCTGGGCACTCCTCTTCCCCTGTCGGAGGTGGAACAGACGCTCCCCCGCCACCTTCCCCTCAGGTGGATGATCGAACACTGCCCTGAAGCGGCGGGAGAAGTCCGCGTAGGTGATGGTAGCGGCGTCTATTCCCCTCCATTCGGCGTTAGCCCACTCCAACGCCTTGCTGGAGAGACAGGAGATGAGGGCGGAGACGCTCTCGTATCCCGAGGGCGCCGGGTGTATGGTGGCCAGGTAGAGTTCCACCTGCAGGAGGAATCCCTGACACCCGGCTGCGGTACCATCATATGCCCTCGGGAGCGAGAGCCGAATGCCGCTGGGTTCCGGTACTAGGAGAGGAGGACTGGCCGATGGTGATGGTAAGGTGTGCGAAGATGTGGGCACCTCGCCCGTAACCAAACTGCGCAGCGTGTTGGACAACTCGTTCATGGCGACCCCAAGTTGCTGGATCATGGTGTCTTGATTGCTGATCCTTTCCTCGAGGGACATGGGTGCCGCCGTTGCTCCTGCTGACTCCATGATGGTGTGTTATTCTGTCAGTGTTGGTGTGGGTGCGTGGAGAGTCAGACGCAGGACGCATAAGCTAAGTCGAACAGGACTTTACTAGATCCGTAGACTGGTCCGTAGACTCCGTAGACTGGTCTTCCCTGGCTGTTTGACCCTGCAGGGACCCCTGTCACCATCTGATCCTGTTAAGAGAGATCCCGACAGAGATCGTTGCATCTGCTGCGCGGCAGGAGCGAGCGGTCAGATAGTCGACTTTGGGATTAAAATATTTTTGTTGTCCCACAGATAATTTGGAAACTGTCCTCGTTCTGCTTTGTATGCGTTAGCCTACCTACTGTATTAAAAGCACATATTTTTCGCATTATTCACTCAGACTTCTCTGCTTCAACATCAGTAGCCTACCTCTCCTAGAGGGCGTGAGATTTCAAGTATTCTCATTGAAATAGAGTAGGCTGCCTTCATGGGCGGAGAATCACTTGGCAGTTAACTTGAATATGAAATTAAATTCAATATGATTAGACTATAGTTCACTAGTGTCTGTCAATAAATATTGATAATGGAAAGAAGTGGAGGGCGCTCAACCAACGTGAGTCTAAATACAATTTTAAAATGTAATCATTGTTGAAAAGGAAAAAGCACAATGCGCACATAGGTTAGGCTACTATGGTTAGCGAGCGTTGCGCCTTTTCATTTTCAATAAGTATTGATTACCCATTTATTTGTCTTTGCCTGACAAATCATCCTCCTAAAAGGTAGGCTATATCCTATAGGCCTATGCAAAACGTAACAAGTGTCGCTGTCATCATTCTTGCTGCTTCTAGGTCAGTAGCCATACCTGCGAGATCAGGTGCGTGTGTGGTCTCAATTAAATAGAGTAGGCTATAGCCTATGCATGGGCAGAGAAGCACAGGGCAGTTATCTTTCCAAGAAAATGTACTTCCTAAATAGGCCTACGATTAGGCTATAGATTACTACATTGCCTAGAAATAGGCCTAAATATTGATCACCCATATTTCTCCATCTAAAGATCTTCCCACTCCTAAAAGGTAGGCTATAAAAATAGCTCAAGAGAAAGTGCAAGTCTCTCCAACTCTGCTCTCTTCAAACTACATCTAGCATATTGGCTGATATAGCCCAGTAATACAATATAAGGGCCATGTGAGAATGTCTGGTAATTTTATTAATTGATGCGGATTTGATATTGCCTTTAGGGTGCAAAATAGTTGGGACCATGGCTGGCAAGTGAGCTGCATCACATACACCTAAAATGACATTGCGTGACTGCAGTTGGGTTTGGGACCAGTTTTTGCGGTAGCGGGTGAGAGTCGGACAGAAAGCCAGCGGATGCGGGCGGGAGTGGGATGAAAAAATCGGTCCCGCGCAGACCTCTACTGTGCACCATGACAATGAAGCCTGTAACGTTAGAGCTGTTCATTACTGTGTCAGTGTGAAAAGTAGGGAATTAGCTAGGGAAACTGACAGATCAATAACGTTACATTGCCATATTGACAACAAAAAAAACTAACATTGCACTGAAAAAACGCCAGAATATCAATCTTCAATCGTTTGGCCGATGGTTTCATCGTTTGATTCAGGTCTAGTGTGATTGAGGCAAAAATAATAGCTAATGTTAGCTTTCCCCAGTGAAAGTTGTGCCCCTGGATATTCCCTACCATGTCCTTGCAAATTGCTACTGAGCTTTTTGGAATTCAGAGTGGTTTAATTGCACTAGACAGCACCGTTTAAAACTTTAGAAAATAGTTATCTCACCCTGGAGTTGTTGGTATTGAGAGGCAGGGCAGAGCGATCAAGATCAGAGCTGATGGTGAATGTATATAGTCATTCTGCTGAATGTTTGGTTGATGTTCCTGAATATAGCCGAGGAATTAATCTTTGATCTTGCAGCAGCTGTGCCTACAGTATTTATACTGTAGCTTTGCTTAGTGGATATAGTTTAGATGTACTTCTGAGGTTGATGGGAATGTTATAACCTTTACATACTAGACTAACTTACTGTCCCTTAAAAAGCCATGAGGAGACACGGGCCATTTCTTCTCAATAAAAGTAGGCATACACTGAGTGTACAAAACATTAGGATCCCTTATTGATGTCACCTGTTAAATCCACTTCAATCAGTGTAGATGAAGGGGAGGGTACAGGTTAAAGTATAATGTTTAAGCCTTGAGACAATTGAGACATGGATTGTGAATGTGTGCCATTCAGAGGGTGAATGGGCAAGACAAAAGATTTAAGTGCCTTTGAACGGGGTATGGTAGTAGGTGCCAGGCGCACCGGTTTGAGTGTGTCAAGAACTGCAAAGCTGCTGGGTTTTTCACGACTCAACAGTTTCCCGTGTGCATCAAGAATGGTCCACCACCAAAAGGACATCCAGCCATCTTGACACAACTGTGGGAAGCATTGGAGTCAACATGGGTCAGCATCCCGATGGAAAGCTTTCGACACCTTGTAGAGTCCATGCCCCGACGAATTGAGGCTGTTCTGAGGGCAAAAGGAGGTGCAACTCAATATTAGGAAGTGTTCTTAATGTTTTATACACTCAGTGTATATCCTTCTATGTGCATACACAGACACAGTATGTTACGTAAACCTAGCTCCTTTAAAATGCATTACATAAACCGCAAAGCAAATCTCTTCATTTACACCCACAAAACAGAAGCGCACGTATTCAGATTACATCAATTAATAACACAATAAATAAAAACATTATTTAAATCAGCGTTTGCTCGGCCCCTTCATTTTAAGAGCATTCATTTATGTAATCTTTTCAGACATTAATCTCCTTTTCATCATGATTGGAGATAAAGGAGGACAGATTAAATAGATTTTTGCTGGAGCCTGTGTAAATTGATTGCTTCTGCCCTTCTGATCAGCCCAGGGTGTCCTCCTGGAGTTCAGAGTTAAGCACTGCATCCACTGGGGCAGAGACATCCGCTCATATTATCTACAAGTTTTCTATTTGATTATAGAGATTGGGTTTTGTGATAACCAAGTAATATACAATTAGATTAGAACGACAGTGGTAACAACGACAGTGGTTTTTAAATTAATCCACCACTGTCTAATTTGTAATCAGTAATCCAATACAATGTGCCACTGTTGTAATGTAATTGAATCATGTGGTAATCATACAATTTGTCAAGCATGAATGATGCAGTGCTTATTCATCACTTCCGATACACTCTTAGAAGAAAAGGTGCTATCTAGAACCTAAAGGGGTTCTTCGGCTGTCCCCATAGGGAGAACCCTTTGAAGAACCCTATTTGGTTTCCAGGTAAAACCCTATTGGGTTCCATGTAGAACCCTTTCCCCAGAGGGTTCTACATGGAACCCAAATAGTTCTACCTGGAACTAAAAGGGTTCTACCTGGAACCAAAAGGATTATCCTATGGGGACAGCCGAAGAGCCGTTTGGAACCCTTTTTTTCGAAGTGTACACACCAAGATAACAGAACTGGATCAGTGTGTCCCATAGACCATCATGTTCTTTCTTCAGACCTTTTACGTCTCATACATTATATTGTCCTGTTTATTCATCAAACATTTCAGCTGCAGTAGATTTACCAGGTCTGATTTTTAAAAGTGCTTAAAGATTGGATTGTTATATTCAGGGTGTTGGCCACTAGCCAGACATAAGAATGTAAATAGCTGTTTTGTATTCAGTATTTACTACAGCGATAACATTTCACGAACAACCCCTCTAGAAGCTGATTTCCTGGACTCTCTCTGCCTCCTCTCCTCTAACAGACAGTAAACACAGAGGAAACGCCTCCACTGTGTGAAATAGTAGGGACACTGGGAATCCGGCTGGCCGTTCCTCAGTGCCTACTGTTGAAGTTGTAGGAGGGAGGGAGCCTCCTGTTGAAGTGTAATTGCAGAAAAACCTTGTGGAGCATGCTTCTCTCCGGCGGTCTGCTCTCATCCACACACCGGCCGCCTGGCAGGGAGTCATTATCCCCGCAGATAGACAGGACAGTAGAGGTGAGGGAGGAGCGGAATGGAGGGATGGAGAAGTGGGAGAGATGCGCTTGCAACGCCAGGGTTGTGGGTTCATTTCCCACGGGGGGCCAGTATGAAAAAATGTATGCACTCACTAACTGTAAGTCGCTCTGGATAAGAGCGTCTGCTAAATGACTAAAATGTAAAATAATTACACCGAAGCCTTATCGACCGAGACAGCTGGTAGAGTTTCTAAACACGTACAGAGCTGCACCCTGAGACCTCTCGGCCCCCGATGCAGCCCCCCTGATATACCAACACACCAACGTGTCTGGGGGAGGGAGGCAACACATAATCAAGACGAGACCTTTTCTGTGTTGGGTCTTTTCTCCTCTCAACACTCTCGGAGTCTTGCAAAGGAGGGCAAGTGAGGATGAAATGTGTATCAGGGACATTGACTGCAATTAGCTTGGTCGCGCAACCTCACTGCTGCAGCTAATAACAGTGAATACATTATACGTTCTTGTAAATCTGTCTATTAGGTCAGGGTTTCCCAAACTCGGTCTCAGGGCCCCCCCTGGGTGCAAATTTTTTTTGGGGGGGGGGGTTTGGGAAACACTGTATTAGGTGAGTTAATGTTCACCATACCAATCACTCATTAGTAGCCAGTTCTCAATAAGTGAGTACATTCTGTTACTGTGTTGGATGCAGCATCATCCAAATAGAAAACGGCAGATAGGTTAAGTTTGGAAAACAGAAACTCATTACTTTGTTCCACTTCTTGTTCTTCTCCACCTCTCAACATCACCTCAGAATAAATGTTTTTTAGGGAACAGGTGAAGAGTTTCCAGAGTTGGCCAGAGCATCTGAACTATTTCAAGTCCGTTAAGGAGTGTTTCTGATCAAATAATGCCTGTCAGTTAGCTATCAGCTCTCTCCAGGCTCCTGGCTCTCTCTGATACATTCTGTTCCCCTGCCCACTCGTCTACCTGGCCCCTTCTTTAGGGGTTACCATCTGGGACACTCCTGTTACACACCCCTCTGGTCTCTCCAATCTTTCTTCAGACGGGCCACCTCCTGTGCCACCTTCTGATTATACAGGGGCCGAATGACAGAACGGAGAGAGAGGATCAGAGAGGAGAGAGAGAGAGGAGAAAGAGAGACATACAGGGTTTGAGGGGTTTGAGGGGGAATGAAGCTTAGAATCTTTGAAGCTTTTCAGAGTCAGGGGAAACTGGATGTGGTCAATTTCACAAAGCATGGCCACAAAGCATGGTTTGGAGAAGATTCAATTTTCCATGAGGTTGGAGGCAGCATCATTCAAAGCAGAAAGTAGAGAGGGATCTGTCACGCCGGCTGCTTCTGAGGTCAAGGTACACTGATATCATCTCAATAATACACTGCGATTAGTCCCACTCTCAAGCACCGCACAGCTATCTTTCCTCCCCACCCTCGCTCCCTCTCTCTTTCTCCTTCTCTTTCTCTTCACTCTCCTACTTCTTCTCTCTCTTTCTATCTCGCTTTCCCTATTTCACCCTCTCTCGCTCCCCTATCTTTCTCTCTCCTCCTCTCTTTCTCTCTCCTCCTGGCCTGATTTGACAAACACCCAGGGATATATTATTGGGAAACAGGGACCAACTAAAATGAAGGTATATATAGAAAATTGGGTTGAGCTGTTAAAAGCTAAATAGTTGTCTGAATGGCATATTACTGTGCCTTTGGAAAGTATTCAGACCCCTTGACCTTTTCCACATTTTGTTACGTTACAGCCTTATTCTAAAATGGATTAAATACAACTTTTTCCTCAGCAATATACACACCTTCCCCATAATGACAAAGCAAAAACAGGTTTTTTAAAAATGTTGCTAGTAATAAAAAAATAAAAAAACAGAAATACCTTATTTACATAAGTATTCTGACCCTTTGCTATGAGACTCAAAATTGAGCTCAGGTACATCCTGTTTTCATTGATCCTCCTTGAGATGTTTCTACAACTTGATTGGAGTCCACCTGTGGTAATTTCAATTGATTGGACATGATTTGGAAAGGCACACACCTGTCTATATGAGGTCCCACAGTTGACAGTGCATGTCAGAGCAAAAACCAAGCCATGAGGTCGAATGAATTGTCCGTAGCGCTCCGAGACAGGATTGTGTCGAGGCACAGATCTGGGGAAGGGTACCAAACAATGTCTGCAGCATTGAAGGTCCACAAGAACACAGTGGCCTCCATCATTCTTAAATGGAAGAAGTTTGGAACCACCAAGACTCTTCTTAGAGCTGGCCGCCCGGCCAAACGGTGGAGAATGGCCTTGGTCAGGGAGGTGACCAAGAACCCGATGGTCACTCTGACAGGGCTCTAGAGTTCCTCTGTGGAGATGGGAGAACCTTCCAGAAGGACAACCATCTCTGCAGCACTCCACCAATCAGGCCTTTATGGTAGAGTGGCCAGATGGAAGCCACTCCTCATTAAAAGGCACATGACAGCCCGCTTGGAGTTTGCCAAAAGGCACCTAAAGACTCTCAGACCATGAGAAACAAGATTCTCTGGTCTGATGAAACCAAGATTGAACTCTTTGGCCTGAATGCCAAGCGTCACGTTTGGAGGAAACGTGGCACCATCCCTACGGTGAAGCAAGGTGGCGGCAGCATCATGCTGAGTGGACGTTTTTCAGCAGCAGGGACTGGGAGACTAGTCAGGATCGAGGCAAAGATGAACGGAGCAAAATACAGAGAGATCCTTGATGAAAACCTGCTCCAGAGCGCTCAGGACCTCAGACTGGGGCGAAGGTTCACCTTCCAACAGGACAATGACCCTAAGCACACAGCCAAGACAACGCAGGAGTGGCTTCGGGACAAGTCTCTGAATGTCCTTGAGTGGCCCAGCCAGAGCCCAGACTTGAACCCGATCGAACATCTCTGGAGAGACCTGAAAATAGCTGTGCAGCAACGCTCCTCATCCAACCTGACAGATCTTGAGAGGATCTGCAGAGAATAATGGGAGAAACTCCCCAAATACAGGTGTGCCAAGTAAGTAAAGGTTCTGAATACTTATGTAAATGTAATATTTCAGTTTTTTATATTTTTTATAAATTAGTAAACATTTCTAAAAAACAGTTGTTGCTTTCTCATTATGGGGTATTGTGTAGATTGATGAGGGAAAAAAAACATTTAATCAATTTTAGAATAAGGCTGTAACGTAACAAAATGTGGAAAAAGTGAAGGGGTCTGAATACTTTCCAAAGGCACTGTATGTTCTTTTATTGCTGTTATGTGAATAACATACTAATACTGACCTCAGAATGTTTCTTCTGGTGGAGCTTAATTAAGCATTCGTAGAATATTAAAACAATGCTATCTATGTTTTCGGTCCTGCTTTAAATGAAGTGCAGTTGATAAAGGCTTCATAAAGCCTTCATAAACACTACATACATGTGTTACAAATCATCTATAACTTTATGTCATGCTTTATAGGGTTTATGAATGTGGCATAACTGTGTGACATAACCGCCAATGTCAAATATGACATGAACCTGTGCTTTATAACGGGTGGGATAAGCACAACTTAATAAAGGCCTTATGAATCATATTAAATGGAGGCTTCACAAAGCATTTATAACCCTGTCATTTATCTTGGTAGAGCATTGCAACGCCAAGATAGTGGGTTCGATTCCCAGGACCACCCATACGTAAAACTGTATTAATGCATGACTGTAAGTCGCTTTGGATAAAAGCGTCTGCTAAATTGTATATATTATATTACTCTAAAACATTTCTAGGTTGGCCCAACTTCTTTCCCTCTTGGGTGCAAAGTCAATATTGGACCTGACCTCAACTTCCCCAAAATGCTGTGCTGCAGGATGACGCACACTCTAAAGTGCAGTCATGTTTCATGTACAGCAAAAAACGTTGGTAGGACCTTTAAATTATTATTTTTTTTTGCCTACTTCTGTTTTTCCCACCCAAACTCGGTTTTCTCGGTTTTGTTTTTCCAGGTTTTGGATTTCCCCCATTTGTTCTGGTTTTCCATGTGTTTTAAAAGAAAAACTACCAAATTAGATTTTCTGTGTTCACAACAATGCTTAAACCACACCAGGGGATTACTTTTGAGGTCTGGGCCCCCCAAAAATGTGGGGTGTAGTTGCCCTTTAATTCAGTGAGCATACCCTGCAATGTTATTTGGTTAGTGGGTTTTCTGTAGTGCAGTAAGCGCACACGTGATGATTATGTATTCCATATACAGTGATTTGCATTGTGGCCACCAATGGAATGGGTGGAGTAAAATGCCAGCAACACTGTGTTATTCAGAGTCCCTTGAAATTACACCATATATACATTCTACTGAGTTTTCCCTACAATACTTTTAATACGGCACCCAGAATAGTTCTCTCTAAGCCAATATGTATTCCAGATAAATTTATTCGCATTGGGGGCATTTGTTTGACCTTGGAACATGTTTTAAAACCCAATTGTATTGCAAATGTCACTTAAATATGAATACATATGAATAATGGTTAATGTTTAGACAATTATTTTTCATAATCATTAATAAATACAGGTTATTGACACATTTCTACTATTACGTGGGACACTTTTATTTAGATAATTCCTGAAATTCCGTGACCCGGAAGTACTTTTTTAGTGTTGCTAGCTAGCCGAAATTTAGCCAGCTAGCAGGCTCAGCTAAATAAAAATCCCCCTAAATATAGCCACGTCTCATAGTCACGTCATGAGATTTGTAAATAAAAGAGGAATATAAGAACATGAATCGAATGGAGTTTCCCATCTCCCCATTTAGAGTTTCTGGCACAGCACAGAAAGCCTTATCCAGATGGTGTGACAAAGGCATTTCCTAACAGACCTGCTAACTTTCTTTGCTAGTTTTAAGGTTGGAACCAACATGCAGTATCTCATTCAGCAGGCAGAGAGGCAAGAACCATTCGTTCGCCAGCTCAGGGGTCAAGCTACACTGTTCATAGCCCTGTGTAATGTTCAATGTAATTACATTGCTGGACTTTTTTAAACTTAATGTATTGTTTTTTTTTTTTTAATGTACAGATAAAAGGAAATGTATGGTTTAAACATGTCTTTAATGTTTATTTGTTTTAGCTGTTAGTGATAAGTGTTACTACATTTGTGTTTACATCATTAAGCCTTTATGTATGTGTTATGAATTACCAAAGGTGTCTGACTTTATAGAACATACAGTTTCATATGATACAAGGCATTTATATATGTGTTATAAATGACCAAAGGGGTCTGACTTTAAATTAAGTACAGCGTCATGCGATATAGAGTCTTTATGGACATGTTATGAATGACCAAAAGTGTCTCACTTCAAACTAAGTGTTAAAGGATAGTACATAAAGTGTCAATAAATAGGTTATTAATGTTCTGCTGATTTATGAAGATTCTCTCATGATCCACAGGTTACTGTAGGGTGTGAGAGATATTTAAATGGTTTGATGAACCTGCAAAGCTTGTGTATGTCAGAACCAAGATGATTTGGAGTAGTCCAACCTGAGACTACCTCACAACATTTTGTGACTGATCTTTCAGTGGGGAGGGGGTGAATGTGTCAAAGACCTGACTGGGCCCAGCACCGCGCAGTATGGCTCATTGTTGTTGTGTGTGTGTTTGTGTACTGAGGAACATGTAACTTGGTTCCAGAAGAAAGCCACTTTCAATTGATTTAGGTTGGGGGCTTTCATCAAGGGAAGTGTTTCTTGGTGTAACGTCATCCCCAGGCTATTGCGCACGCAGCACATATAAGCCTGGGATATCAACCATTCAAAGTTGGCCTTAGTGGGTGTGACCATAAAATTATTTAGGAGTGACCTGAGTAAAGTATTTGTCATTGTCACTAGTTAACACAGTCAAACAGTCACAATTATGACTAAACCCTGCCCATTATCACAACGTAACTTTTAAAAATTGGATTTTAAACCTAACCCTACCTAATGAAGGCCAAGTTTGATGCGTTGGTCCACCAGACCTTCCACGCATTTGGGCGGAAGTGTCTGGGAATGAGATTAGGTGTAATGTAACTAACATGACATCACTTTAGTGCGTATGCTATCCTTCAGCACAACATGTCACCCTTTATAAAGCACATGTTTATATCATATTCGACATAGTGGGTTATGTCACGTGACATTGGTAATTATATCACACAGTTATGCCACATTTATAAAGCATGAAATATGGTTATAGATGCTTTGTAACACATTTATGTAGCGCTTATGAAGGCATTATGAAGGCTTTATGAAGCTTTTATAAACTGAACGTCATTTAAAGCGGGACCATATTTTCTAAGACTAAACTGTCAAGGCTTCTCTCTTGATTTTGTTAGTAAAATGTGTTGGTTGCCACCAATCGGTTGAGCTATTGGACGTGATGCAGCATGGAGAAATGTTTACAGCTCAGACTGACTCAAGGGTTATCGACTGCTGTTTGACGGTGCTTCTGGGACCCTGCTCCTCTGACTCCGATCAATAGTCATGTTAATAAACATTGCCAATAGCTGACACGTAGCTTCTTTCCCATGCAGAGAGAATTATTCTATTGATTCCAGCACTTTCATTTTAATTCCACTGTTTCTGACAAAGGAAGCTAAATGCATTTAGCATTGACCCTGACAAACCATGGCTAGATGAAGAGGGAAATGTCTGTGTGTTTGTCAGTGATGTACGCCTCCCCATTCAGCTAATAAATTAATAGTGGAGACAGGCAATACGTTACGCCAAGAGTCCAGCTGGAGGGACTTTTAAGCCTTTTTCTCTAACAAACAGTCCAGGAACTCCTGCGTTTGCAAATACACACCATCGATACCTCTTTAGTAAAACAAGATCACATGCAGAGTCCCATAAGGAGCCACAGTAACAGCCTACCGACTACGTTTGACCACACTGACCACTTCTGAGGGAGGCATTGTAGTATTGAATAATGTATGGACACGTTTCACCAGATGGGGGATAGGGTTTCAGTCAGTCAGTCAGTTGTTCTCCCTCCAGCCCTGGACCAGTTGTACCTCCACCCACCCACCCACCCCCTCCCCACAGCAGAGCAGGCCACATTGACTGGGGACTGAGGAACGAAGCCAGCTCCTGTAATGTAGGCTCTGAGAGCCATGGTGGCTTTAATGAACTTGAAATGAGATGAGGAGAACCTTTCATCCTGTGCCTTGGGCCTGGGGGAAGGGTGGCAGGACCAGGGCCTGCCCTAGCTTTTTGGTGGGCCTAAGCGAGATTTAGTGGGGGGGAAAAAAATGGTGGTCCCCCTCTTGATGACGGAGAGAAAAAATTGAAGTATCCTGCAATTCTATGCATTTTGCCATGTGGGTTGAGGGCCCCCTAGCAGCCGGGGCCCTAAGTGCCTGTTTGTGTCGCTTATGCCCAGGGCCGTCTCTGGGCAGGACATAAAGGAGGGTTGTCTGGTCCTGATGAGCTTTTTAGGGTGTCAGGCCTGGGCTGAGATGAGTTTTCATCGGTCTGTCCCCTCCCCAGAGGAATGCTTTCAGGTGACACTAATTGCTCCTCCAACCTAGCTAGCTGTCATAAAAAAATAGAAAAGTGTCTGTGAGAATACTCTGCCCTTCATCTCTGTCAGCTCTGCAAGAACATCATGATACGTGATGAAGGGGGGCGAGGAGAGGCGAATGCAGGGAAATAAGCAGAGAAATCACAAATGAAAAATGTATGCACTCACTAACTGTAAGTCGCTCTGGATAAGAGCGTCTGCTAAATTACTAAAATGTAAATGTAAATTAAAGTCATGCAAAACTGCACCCCACCACAAATATTCAAATGAAATGTTTGGGCCTGAGCGGCACCTCGGGAAGCAGAAGTTGATTGCTCATATAGCGGAAATCTAATATGTCCCATAACCATAGTTTATTTTTTTTTTATATGCAGATGGTCTGTCTTTAACCTCTGTCCCCGCTGAAAAAGGCTGCCTCAGCCAGACAACATAGCCTTAAGATGATGCTTAATGTTGGGGATGTCATTCTAAGTGTATATTCAGTTAATGTATTATTGCGTGCCTTGTCAACAGCTCACCAATCCTGGGGTTCATTAGTTAGTCCATTTCGAACTCCACCATTTCAAATTTGCCACCTGTAAACTGAGCTACAATAACAATGGGCAAGGTTGCTATTGTCCAGGGTTTCTGCTATTGACTGCAATGTGGACTAGTATTTAATAGACACAACACTGGCTCTGGTCTTTACAGTCTACTTCTCTACCTTGTGGCATTTAGTTGATTATTCAGCCATCATTGTTTGAGACAGACCTGTTTTTCTAAATGAGGGAAATGAATGCGTTGTTAATGAAGAGGTGACTATTCAACCCAGATAACCAAGCAGACAATGAGCACGGTTACATGCACACAATAATACGATGATTGTGGATAGTCAGGTTAATATGATAGTTTGTTGAAAACTTTTATATTCTTTGCCAGAATAACGATTTCCCTAATAATCCTGTTAACATAGACACATCTGAAATCAGGCTGCTGATGGGACTTTTGATAAAATGTTTGCAGAAAATCGCCAATCAAAATAAATGTTCTACCACAGCGACCATGTTATTTTTGCGAATACTATTTGATTCTGAGTTCGTACATATAAAGTTTGTATGTGAAAACTATATATAAGACACATACTTTCAGTTTGTACAAACTCACATAACTCCCGCATAAGATGGAAGCTGGCGCTACCGAGTCCTGGCACAGATCAAATACACCACTAGAACGCTGATTAAGCTGTTTACATGTCCATTTTTCAAAATATTGCTCAGAAAACTAGATATTTTAATCTGTGTTTGCTTACTTCGATTGTGACCTTACGCAGATTAAGATAAACAGAGTAAGGTGTTTACTTTACTAATGCCATTCTCAAATTATTAGTGTGCATGTAAAAGTACTCAGTGATAATGGCAACTAATGTATGGCCTGTGGGGGTGTTAGTGTGAATATACAGTGTACAAAACTGACCAGGTGAATCCAGGTGAAAGCTATGATCCCTTATTGATCTCACCTGTTAAATCCACTTCAATCAGTGTAGATGAAGGGGAGGAGACAGGTTAAATACAGATTTTTAAGCCCTGAGACAATTGAGACATGGATTGTGTATGTGTGCCATTCAGAGGGTGAATGGGCAAGACAAAATATTTAAGTGCCTTTGAATGGGGTATGGTAGTAGGTGCCAGGCGCACCGGTTTGAGTGTGTCAAGAACTGCAACGCTGCTAAATTTTTCACGCTCTACATTTTTCCCATGTGTATCAAGAATGGTCCACCACCCAAAGGACATCCAGCCATCTTGACACAACTGTGGGAAGCATTGAAGTCAACCTGGGCCAGCATCCCTGTGGGCAACGCTTTCGACACCTTGTTGAGTCCATGCTCTGATTAATTGAGGTGTTCCTAATGTTTTGTACACTCAATGTAGGTTCCATTTCATGCTTATGCCTCTCTTTTTGGCAATGTCTGGAGAGGCTCAAAAATAATAATAGTGATTGAGTGAGTGAATGAGTGAGAATTAGCAGGAAGAAAGCCTCCAGTGAATGTTATCTTAGCCATAATGCTTTCGCTTGGTTGTAAAATTATTTATACATCATGAATGATAGCGCTATAGATTTTACACCCTGATGTTTATGTAGTGACATTTTGGGCTGATTTATCTACAGACATACAGCACATGGTGCTTTGCTATCTTCAAGCCTTTCCTGTCAAAAGCGTTGCACTGCATTTCTAACAGAAGATGCTTGTCATTTATATGTGGACTGATAAGAGCTAGATGTAAACGCCTCTTTGTATTTGATATTCATAGTCTGTTATCGTCATCAAAGAAAACATTTATCTGTTGTATTGAAGCAGTGGTCAGATAGCCAAACTGACCCTTGGCGCAGATCAGTGTGTTCTCCTGGTCGTAGTTACAACAGTGTCATGACTTGCCCTCATGGGCTGAGGATCAAAGATGCCGGCTAGGCAAAGGTTTGAACACCCCCTTTCCTGGGGGCCAGTTTTATGACCGGTCATAAATTCCTTGCAGAAACTTTCTTTTCCGTGCCATGCAGCATTGGGAGAGGGAATTTCCCTGTGAGACAAAGGAAGTCTTCCCACCAAGACTCCAACATCCAAAAGTGGATAATGAAACAATATTCCTACTTAAAATAATGTGGGAAATGGTCGGTGGGGACTTAAAGAACAATCATGTCAAATTCGTTACTATGTTGTGATGTCATTAAAGATGGTGGAACAACATAACTGTATATCTGGGGGTGTACACTTCCCAGTTATGAGGTTTGCATCTAATTGTTGTATAAAACAAATGATTAAGTATAATAATACTTTTGTGAAGATAACAATGTGATTTTAGCATTCTAGATGAGATGATTGTTTCCATATTGATTTGTTCTCAGTCAGTGGCTACGCCCAGATGAGCACAAACATGATGAAACGCCCCCTATTCTACTCAAGTATAAAACCCCTCCTGACGAAATTCAACTCAGACCAAGCATACTACGGTATAAGCCGGATGTTGCAAATGGTTGAAGTTCTACCAGACCAGGAAGCGTGAAGTTGAGGCTACACGTTACAAAATGGTTAGACCAGAATGACCATCAAACGTGAGACTTTAGTCCACATGTTTGAAATGGAGAAACTCTGAAACTCTGAAACTCTCAACCTCTACACGAGGTGAAGAAGGCAATGCACTAGACCTTATCATCTCAGTCTGCAGCTGGCATGTATAGTCGTCTAGAGAACTTTCACTAAAGACACAAGTTGGGAAGGACAATCCCTCTCAGACAACCACTGAAGTATCTATTCTAACAGATCAACTCTACAAACTGCAGGGTACGCTGAAGTATCCATTCTAACCACCACTACGACCAGAAACTCTACCAAGGACATTGGGATCTCTGGTGGGCAAACCAGAGTCCTACATCATCAACTCAACTATCGAGGACAGCTACACGTAAATACATGTTGCATTTCTAATCTCAATGAGCGGTTAGTGGGGTTTTAAGCATTTGTATTTCCGTGAGCGTAGTTTCCAAAGTAACCACGATAGTTTGAATCTCTGTCTCTCCCTTCCACTTTGACCCTCCTTCTACCCAAGCATTTATGCTATTGTTAGTCCAGTCCACCAGGGACCTGTTTTCATTATATTGCGTTAGTAATCAATAACCTATGTGTGTGTGTGTGTTTGTATTGTGTTATTATTTATTTAGTTAGTTAGTAAATTAATTAATTAAGCCAATTTGTGTATTGCTGATTCATCAATAAGGTTAGGGTTCTTGCAGGTTGAAGGATTATGCAACGTTCAGAATGAGACTGATAAGAGGTAATTATTTAATAAGTGACTGTTATCGAAATATAACATAGATATCTTCTAAGAGTTTAATTCGGGAGATGGCAACTCGTTAAATAACTTATTCCGTGGTGCACCAAATTCCTAATGAGTTAATTGTTACGTGATTAATTTAATCGAGTGACAATTAAACATAGTTAGTTGATTCGATAAATAACAGTCATACATGCCAACTCCCTATTTGGCTACGTGTAGTGATAAGAAACTCTCTCCGTTCTGTCACACTTTGGACCTTCAATGGGGTGGTCCTGGTCCCTATAATACTAAGAACTGTGATAAACACAAACCATGAACACAAAAATATGTGGTTTACTAATGCAAATATACTTATCCTCAGATCAACCCATATACAATTACAATACGAGCATGCATGCTATATGTGCAAACTGTAAAGTCAGAGTTGCATGCTCTAATATAACATACTGTACGTACTTTATGTCCATTATGTATCAACACCAACATTGGGACACAACTGGTTGTCTGCATCCACATTGTATTTGCTGTTTCTGTATTCTATGATTTGTCCAGGGTCTGTTGGATGCACATTATCCTTGAAAAATGGTCTGTTCATTAAATTATTTTGATTGAGAGGCAATGGCTGAAGGAGAGAGATGACCCTTCACACGGCCATGTTCACTCATAATTGTGATGTGGGCTCTGGAAGTATTTTAATGGTATACTGAAAAGAAATGGAACTGAAAGAGGACAGGACATTGAATTATGTGCTCAGCATTTTACTGCTTTAAATTGGCTTCTTTATTTCTTTATTTTTCACCTGCATATTTGTTTTGGAACATAATACACACTTGTATTTAATAGCTGTGTCACGGATTCAGCCGAGGCTGCTCCTCTTCCTTGCTCGGGCAGGCTTCGGCGTTCGTCGTCCCCGGAGTACTAGCTGCTGCCGATCGATGTTTCGGTGTTTGTCTTGTTTTGGTCTTCGCGGCAGTTGCCCATGTGTGCGGGTCTTATTATTTCCTCGCTGTTTGAGGTTGCCTGTGTACTTTGTATTTTGCACTGCATCCAGTAAAGTTTCTGCCAGTAGCTCGGTGTCCTGCTCTTGACTTCGCCTACCGCATATACATCGCTGTGACAAGCTGGAAAGGATGGACAGGACATGTTACCATGAAGGCTTGTTTGGTTTGGAGAATAGCTAGTCAAGCATACAGGTTCCTCACTCATTCAAATATTGTGCTGTACTTGTAGGTTTATACGCTACTGTTCGTTTAGTGCCCAGTCGATCAGTGGTTGTTACTAGAATCAGTGTGTGTTATCTGTCAGGGAAGAATGGAGATTGTTTTATGATTCACTGGTGAAACATATTGGTGGGTATGTAGATTGAAATGATTGTGTAATGTATTTTTGGCTCTGAAAGAGGCTGGACAATCAGTTAGGGGAGATCTCTTTACTACACCTCTCTCTCTCTCTCTCTCTCTCTCTCTCAAAATCAAATCAACAGGTGTAGACCTTACAGTGAAATGCTTACTTACAAGCCCTTAACCAACAATGCAGTTTTAAGAAAAATAAGTGTTAAGTAAAAAATAGATAAGTAAAAAATTAAAATAATTAAAGAGCAGCAGTAAAATAAAATAACAATAGGGAGGCTGTATACAGTGGATGCCCGTACAGAGTCAATGTGCGGGACACAGGTTAGTCGAGGTAATTAAGGTAATATGTACATGTGGGTAGAGTTAAAGTGACTATGCATAGATAATAAACAGAGAGTAGCAGCAGCGTAAAAGAGGGGGTGGGTTTGGGTTGGGGGGACAATGCAAATAGTCTGGGTAGCCATGATTAGCTGTTCAGGAGTCTTATGGCTTGGGGGTAGAAGCTGTTAAGAAGCCTTTTGGACCTAGACTTGGCGCTCCGGCTACCACTTGCCGTGTGGTACAGAGAGAACAGTCTATGACTAGGGTGGCTGGAGTCTTTGACACTTTTTAGGGCATTCCTCTGACACCGCCTGGTATAGAAGTCGTGGATGGGCGGAAGCTTGGCCCCAGTGATGTATTGGGCCATACGCAATACCCTCTGTAGTGCCTTGCGGAGGCCGAGCAGTTGCCATACCAGTCGGTGATGCAACCAGTCAGGATGCTCTCAATGGTACAGCTGTAGAACTTTTTGAGGATCTGAGGACCCATGCCAAATCTTTTCAGTCTCCTGAGGGGGAATAGGCTTTGTCGTGCCCTCTTCACGAATGTCTTGGTGTGTTTGGACCATGATAGTTGTTGGTGATGTGGACACCAAGGAACTTGAAGCTCTCAACCTGTTCCACTACAGCCCCATCGATGAGAATGGGGGAGTGCTCAGTCCCCTTTTTTTTCCTGTAGTCCACAATCATCTATTTTGTCTTAATCACGTTTAGGGAGAGGTTGTTTTCCTGGCACCACACGGCCAGGTCTCTGACCTCCTCCCTATAGGCTGTCTCATTGTTGTCGGTGATCAGGCCTACCACTGTTGTTTCGTCGTCAAACTTAATGATGGTGTTGGAGTCGTGCCTGGCCATGCAGTCATGGGTGAACAGGGAGTACAGGAGGGGACTGAGTACGAACCCCTGTGGGGCCCCCGTGTTGAGGATCAGTGTGGCAGATGTGTTGTTATCTACCCTTACCACCTGGGGGCGGCCCATCAGGAAGTCCAGGATCCAGTTGCAGAGGGAGGTGTTTAGTCCCAGGGTCCTTAGCTTAGTGATGAGCTTTGAGGGCACTATGGTGTTGAACGCTGAGCAGTATTCAATGAATATCATTCTCACGTAGGTATTCCTCTTATCCAGGTGGGAAAGGGCAGTGTGGAGTGCGATAGAGAATGCATCATCTGTGGATCTGTTGGGGCGGTTTGCAAATTGGAGTGGGTCTATGGTTTCTGGGATAGTGGTGTTGATGTGAGCCATGACCAGCCTTTCAAAGCACTTCATGGCTACAGATGTGAATGCTACGGGTCGGTAGTCATTTAGGCAGGTTATCTTAGTGTTCTTGGGCACAGGGACTATGTTGGTATTACAGACTCAGTCAGGGACATGTTGAAAATGTCAGTGAAGACTCTTGTCAGTTGGTCAGCGCATGCTCGGAGTACACGTCCTGGTAATCCATTTGGCCTTCCGGCCTTGTGAATGTTGACCTGTTTAAAAGTCTTACTCACATCGGCTACAGAGAGCGTGATCACATAGTCATCCGGAACAGCTGATGCTCTCATGCATGCTTCAGTGTTGCTTGCCTCGACTTGAGCATAGAAGTGAGTTAGCTCATCTGGTAGGCTCATGTCACTGGGAAGCTCGCGGCTGTGCTTCACTTTGTAGTCTGTAATAGTTTGCAAGCCCTGCCACATCCGACGAGCGTCGGAGCCGGTGTAGTACGATTCAATCTTTGTCCTGTATTGACTCTTTGCCTGTTTGATGGTTCGTCGGAGGGCATAGCGGGATTTCTTATACGCGTCCGGGTTAGAGTCCCGCTCTTTGAAAGCGGCAACTCTACCCTTTAGCTCAGTGCGGATGTTGCCTGTAATCCATGGCTTCTGGTTGGGGTATGTACGTACGGTCACTGTGGGGACGACGTCATCGATGCACTTATTGATGAAGCCAGTGACTGATGTGGTGTACTCCTCAATGCCATCGGAAGAATCCTGGAACATATTCCAGTCTGTGCTAGCAAAACAGTCCTGTAGCTTAGCATCTGTTGGTTAAGGCCTGTAAGTAAGCATTTCACTGTAATGTCTGCACCTGTTGTATTCGGCGCATGTGACCAATAAAATTTGATTTGATTTGATTTGTTCTGCGTCATCTAACCACTTCCTTATTAACCGAGTCACTGGTGCTTCCTGCTTTAGTTTTTGCTTATAAGCAGGAATCAGGAGGATATAATTATGATCAGATTTGCCAAATGGAGGGCAAGGGAGAGCATTGTACGCGTCTCTGTGTGTGGAGTAAAGGTGGTCTAGAGTTTATTTCCTCTGGTTGCACATTTATCATGCTGGTAGAAATGAGGTAGAATGGATTTAAGTTTCCCTGCATTAAAGTCCCCGGCCACTAGGAGTGCTGCCTCTGGATGAACGTTTTCCTGTTTGCTTATGGCCTTATACAGCTCATTGAGTGCAGTCTTAGTGCCAGCATCAGTTTGTGGTGGTAAATAGACAGCTATGAAAAATATAGAAGAACACTGTCTTGGTAAATTGTGTGGTCTACAGCTTATCATGATATACTCTACCTCAGGCGAGCAAAACCTAGAGACTTCCTTAATATTAGATTTCGTGCACCAGCTGTTGTTTACAAATATACACAGACCGCCACCCCTTCACTTACCGGAGTCAGCCTTTGTATCCTGCCGATGTAGCGTATATCCCTCCAGCTGTATGTTATCCATGTCGTCGTTCAGCCACGACTCGGTGAAACATAAGATATTACAGTTTTTATTGTCCCGTTGGTAGGATATCCTTGATCGTAGGTCGTCCATTTTGTTTTCCAATGATTGTACGTTGGCTAATAGGACTGATGGAAGATGCAGATTACTCGCTCGCCGTCGGATCCTTACAAGGCACCCCAACCTACGTCCACGATATCTCCGTCTCTTTCTCATGCGAATGACGGGGATTTTGGCCTTGTCGGGTGTCTGTAGAATATCCTTTGCATCCGACTCGTTGAAGAAAAAATCTTCGTGCAATACACGGTGAGTAATCGCTGGCCTGATATCCAGAAGCTCTTTTTGGTCATAAAAGACAGTGGCAGAATAACTTACAAATAACGCGAAAGAACACATAAACGGCCCCCTAACACTATTTGTTAGGGGGCCGTAAAACGGCAGCCATCTCCTCCGGCGCCATTTTCAACAGTTCTCTCTCTCTCTCTCTCTCTCTCTCTCTCTCTCTCTCTCTCTCTCTCTCTCTCTCTCACTCTCCCATCATCTGGAAACCATCCAAGCCAATTTCCACACCACCACCCGCTCATTACTTATTTCCAATCAAGTCTTATTTGACTCCAGTTATAGTTATTTCCTTCTCAATTATAAGCTAGATGCACATTTTCAGCATTTCTGAAGAAGGATACAGACATTGTAAGCTCCTGTCTGCCCATCACAGATGCACATACCATGGGCCGCCATCATTAAGTACAACCCCCCGAAAAAATAAATAAATGGAAATGGAACAATACCTCTTGGTGCAAACTACAGAAACCCAGAAGCTTGCCACTGTTGTTGTTTATTTGGACCCAGCTACCCTGGGCTCTTGTCCCAATGGGATCCATTTTGTTGAAAGCTTAAGGGGTATAAGCCAGGTCTCATTATGTTCCTGTAGTAGCAGTCCACTGTACTGTGTGTGTATAATCTGAGTTCTGCTCCCTGTGGTCCTCTGGTTGCAGTGCTGCTAGAGATAACAGGGCCTGATGTCTCCAGACATGGACAATGCTTCATAATTGAGCCAGGACAGCTTTTCCTGGCTGTAGTGACAGGTCACAGGGTGGATGATGGATGACAGGACCCCAAGGACCCATACTATCTTCCAGTACAAATTCCTGCTGCCTGCTCGCCTGTCCCTCAAGAGGCTGTCATATACAGTTGAAGTCGGAAGTTTACATACACCTTAGCCAAATACATTTAAACTCAGTTTTTCACAATTCCTGACATTTAATCCTAGTAAAAATTTCCTGTCTTAGGTCAGTTAGGATCACCACTTTATTTTAAGAATGTGAAAAACTGAGAGAATAATTTATTTCAGCTTTTATTTCTTTCATCACATTCCCAGTGAGTCAGAAGTTTACATACACTCAATTAGTATTTGGTAGCATTGCCTTTAAATTGTTTAACTTGGGTCAAACGTGTCGGGTAGCGTTCCACAAGCTTCCCACAATAAGTTAGGTGAATTTTGGCCCATTCCTCCTGACAGAGCTGGTGTAACTGAATCCGGATTGTAGTCTTCCTTGCTCGCAAAACCTTTTTCAGTTCTGCCCACAAATGTTCTATAGGATTGAGGTCAGGGCTTTGTGATGGCCACTCCAATACCTTTACTTTGTTGTCCTTAAGCCATTTTGCCACAACTTTGAAAGTATGCTTGGGGTCATTGTTCATTTGGAAGACCCATTTGCGACCAAGCTTTAACTTCCTGACGGATGTCTTGAGATGTTGCTTCAATATATCCACATAATTTTCCTATCTATTTTGTGAAGTGCACCAGTCCCTCCTGCAGCAAAGCACCCCCACAGAATGATGCTGCCACCCCCATGCTTCACGGTTGGGATGGTGTTCTTCGGCTTGCAAGCAACCCCCTTTTTCCTCCAAACATAACGATGGTCATTATGGCCAAACAGTTCTATTTTTGTTTCATCAGACCAGAGGACATTTCTCCAAAAAGTACGATCTTTGTCCCCATGTGCAGTTGCAAACCGTAGTCTGGCTTTTTTATGGCGGTTTTGGAGCCGTGGCTTCTCCCTTGCTGAGCGGCCTTTCAGGTTATGTCGATATAGGACTCGTTATACTGTGGATATAGAAACGTTTGTACCTGTTTCCTCTAGCATCTTCACAGGGTCCTTTGCTGTTGTTCTGGGATTGATTTGCACTTTTCGCACCAAAGTACGTTCATCTCTAGGAGACAGAATGTGTCTCGTTCCTGAGTGGTATGACGGCTGAGTGGTCCCATGGTGTTTATACTTGTGTACTATTGTTTGTACAGATGAACGTGGTACCTTCAGGCATTTGGAAATTGCTCCCAAGGATGAACCAGACTTGTGGAAGCCCCCCCAAAAATTTTGAGGTCTTGGCTGATTTATTTTGATTTTCCCATGATGTCAAGCAAAGAAGCACTGGGTTTGAAGGTAGGCCTTGAAATACATCCACAGGTACACCTCCAATTGACTCAAATTATGTCAATTAGCCTATCAGAAGCTTCTAAAGCCATGATATCATTTTCTGGAATTTTCCAAGCTGTTTAAAGGCAGAGTCAACTTAGTGTATGTAAACTTCTGACCCACTGGAATTGTGATACAGTGACTTGTAAGTGAAATAATCTGTCTGTAAACAATTGTTGGAAAAATTACTACAAAGTAGATGTCCTAACCGACTTGCCAAAACTATAGTTTGTTAACAAGAAATTTGTGGAGTGGTTGAAAAACAAGTTTTAATGACTCCAACCTAAGTGTATGTAAACTTCCGACTTCAACTGTACATGTATACAAAGTGATGGCACAGGTCAGAAGACTGTGCTCTAGTTTATCTCCTGTTTCCATGTGAACAGACTTAGACCCGTCACTTCTAAACACTCATACATCCCAGATTCCATTACAATGTACAGTATGTTACTGTATATGTTCAATATGTTTCTTTCATATGTACAGTGGGGTTCGAAATTGTTTACACCCTTGATAAAGATGGGCATTAATGACTATATGAAATAAAGAATTTCAATTAGGCACAAAATCATCTGAAACATAACCAAAACGAACCGTAAATGCATCTAACAGTTTGTGGAGTGACAAACTTGATGTAGTCATTTCGTGCTAGGAATATGGGACCAAATACTATCCTTTTGACTACTTTATTCATGAGAATCTTTAGGAGCCTCAATAATTTTGACCCCTACCTTTAAAAAATATATATACAGTACCAGTCAAAAATGTGGACACACCTACTCATTCCAGGGTTTTTCTTTATTTTTACTATCTTCTACATTGTAGAATAATAGTGAAGACATCAAAACTATGAAATAACACATATGGAATCATGTAGTAACCAAAAAAGTGTTAAACAAATCAAAATATATTTGAGATTCTTCAAATAGCCACTCTTTGCCTTGATGACAGCTTTGCACCCTCTTGGCATTCTCTCAACCAGCTTCATGAGGTAGTCTCCTGGAATGCATTTCAATTAACAGCTGTACCTTCTTAAAAGTTAACTTGTGGAATTTCTTCCCTTCTTAATGTGTTTGAGCCAATCAGTTGTGTTGTGACAAGGTATGGGGGGTATACAGAAGATAGCGCTATTTGGTAAAAGACCAAGTCCATATTATGGCAAGAACAGCTCAAATAAGCAAAGAGAAACAACAGTCCATCATTACTTTAAGACATGAAGGTCAGTCAATACGGAAAACTTCAACAACTTTGAAAGTTTCTTCAAGTGAAGTCGCAAAAACCATCAAGAGCTATGATGAAACTGGCTCTCATGAGGACCACCACAGGAATGGAAGACCCAGAGTTACCTCTGCTGCAGAGGATAAGTTCATTAGAGTTACCAGCTTTAGAAATTGCAGCTCAAATAAATGCTTCACAGAGTGCAAGTAACAGACACATCTCAACATCAACTGTTCAGAGTAGACTGTGTGAATCAGGCCTTCATGGTCGAATTGCTGCAAAGAAACCACTACTAACGGACACCAATAATAAATAGAAGAGACTTGCTTGGGCAAAGAAACACGAGCAATGGACATGTGTCCTTTGGTCTGGAGTCCAAATTTGGTTCCAACCGCCGTGTCTTTGTGAGACGCGGTGTGGGTGAACGGATCAAATCAAATCAAATCAAATCAAATTTTATTGGTCACATGCGCCGAATACAACAGGTGCAGACATTACAGTGAAATGCTTACTTACAGCCCTTAACCAACAGTGCATTTATTTTAAACAAAAAAAGTAAGAATAAAACAACAACAAAAAAGTGTTGAGAAAAAAAGAGCAGAAGTAAAAATAAAGTGACAGTAGGGAGGCTATATATACAATAGAATAAAGTGACAGTAGGGAGGCTATATATACAGGGGGGTACCGTTTGCATAGTCAATGTGCGGGGGCACCGACTAGTTGAGGTAGTTGAGGTAATATGTGCATGTGGGTAGAGTTAAAGTGACTATGCATAAATACTTAACAGAGTAGCAGCAGCGTAAAAAGTATGGGGTGGGGGGGCAGTGCAAATAGTCCGGGTAGCCATGATTAGCTGTTCAGGAGTCTTATGGCTTGGGGGTAGAAGCTGTTGAGAAGTCTTTTGGACCTAGACTTGGCACTCCGGTACCGCTTGCCGTGCGGTAGCAGAGAGAACAGTCTATGACTAGGGTGACTGGAGTCTTTGACAATTTTGAGGGCCTTCCTCTGATGATCTCCGCATGTGTATTTCCCACTGTAAAGCATGGAGGAGGAGGTGCTATGGAGTGGGGGGGCTTTGCTGGTGACACTCTCTGTGATTTATTTAGAATTCAAGGCACACTTAACCAGCATGGCTACCACAGCATTCTGCAGTGATACGCCATCCCATCTGGTTTGGGCTTGCATTTTAGTCATTTAGCAGACCGCTCTTATCCAGAGCGACTTACAGTTAAGTGAGTGCATAAATTTTCGTCTGGCCCCCGTGGAATCGAACCCACAACCCTGGCGTTGCAAGCGCCATGCTCTACCAACTGAGCTACACGGGGCCTATCAGTATTATAAGTATTTTCCTAAATACAAGCTGTGGTCCCATTCCCTATCTAGTGCTCTAGTGCACTAGACTTAGTGGGACTATCATTTGTATTTCAACAGGACAATGACCCAACACACCTCCAGGCTGTGTAAGGGCTATTTTACCACGAATGAGAGTGATGGAGTGCTGCATCAGATGACCTGGCCTCCACAATCCCCCGATCTCAACCTAATTGAGATGGTTTGGGATGTCGGACCGCAGAGTGATCGAAAAGCAGCCAACAAGTGCTCAGCATATGTGGGAACTCCTTCAAGACTGTTGGAAAAGCATTACAGGTGAAGCTGGTTGAGAGAATGCCAAGAGTGTGCAAAGCTGTCATCAAGGCAAAGGGTGTCTATTTGAAAAATCTCAAATATAAAATATATTTTGATTTGTTTAACACTTTTTTGGTTACTACATGATTCCATATGTGTTCTTTCATAATGTTGATGTCTTCACTATTATTCTACAATGTAGAAAATAGTAAAAATAAAGAAAAACCCTTGAATGAGTAGGTGTGTCCAAACTAATGACTGGTACTGTATATTTCTTGTTAAACAACATCTCTTTCTCTGAACAATTGTATTAGTATAAAAATATATAATTCCCCCCCCAAAAAAGTATCATATAATATAGCTCAGTATTTGAATTATTTATTTTATACAGTCATTATTGCTCATCTTTATCAAGGGTGTCAATAATTTCAGACACCACTGTACGTGCACATGCTCACATAACCTACCCTCAGAGCATGAATATTGTTACTCACATATTGCACAAAACTCTTACACTGCCATATCACTCTTTTCTCCCTGTCCGAAGACCCTGCCTCTGAATAAATGGACACCGGGCCACTTAGGAAAATAGAGAGCTTTAAACTTCAATGTAATTTCTTTGTTCCCCTCCCTTTGTCTCTCAAGGTGCCTGCATATCTCAGTGGTCCACATCCTTATGGAGATAAAACGAAATGTCAGCCACAGCAGGAACATTCTCAAATCACAATGAATGAGGAAGAGATGAGAGACACTCGTTCCAGTCTTCAGTCCTTTGAGGATGTAGTCATTAGGATGAGCAGAGCTGGATTTCCTGGGCAGATCTGCTTGCTCACATATTAAGTCCCCTTTGGGTGTCAGCTTCCTGCCTCCTGTTTGTCTCCGGGCCTCTAGAGGTCATCTGTGTTCCCCTCTGCCTTAGTTCTTCCTCGTGTGTCCTAATTAGCTTGATCCAGGTCACCTGTGCCTTGTTTCCCCTTGTGTATTTTAGCTGTGTGTTTTCCCCTTGTTTCTCACTTGGTTATTGAGTCCTGGCTATGTGTCTCCTGCTTTGTTCCACCGTGTCTTTCCAAGTAAGGTTTTCTAAGTTATCTTTAGTTTGTTTGTCTCCCCCTCGTGGGAGTTATTTTGTTTTGCCTCCTGTTTTGTTAACATACCTCTTTCTGAGAAGAACTTTTGTTGGACTATTTGTGAATGGCGAAGAACCTTTGTTTTTACATTAAATCTACTGGCCTGGAGTATTGCCTTGGGTGTTTCATTTGGGTCCTACTACACCTCCTCTGTGGCTAAGGGGGTATTACCCCCAGCTCTCCACATCTGAGACCGGAGTTCTAGCACGGCTTGTGACAGAATAACCAAGTCAATCATGGACCCAGAAACACTCAGTTCCCAGGACCTGTTGACGGTGATCACTCGACATGAGGCTTCTTTCCAGCGCCATGAAGCCGTTCTCAGCCGACAAGAGGAGCTGATGGCTAGACATTCTCAACTCCTGGCCGAAATGATGAGTTCCCTTCACCAGCTCTTTGAACGCCTCCTTGGTCCTCTCCCTTCCCCAGGTCACCTCCCAGTGACGACAGGCCTTCTCGGTTGGCGGAGCCCGACTACCACCTCCCAAGCCCTTTTCTGGGGATCCAAGCTCTTGCCAGGGTTTCCTCACCCAATGCTCCCTCACCTTCGAGCCTCCAATCCTCAAGTTTTCCCACAGACCGTTCCAAGATTGCCTACATCATTACCCTTCTTTCAGACAAGGCGCTCGCCTGGGCCTCTGCGGTGTGGCAGTCCCAGGAGGCCTGTTGTGATTCCCACGCTGCATTTGTAGAAGAGTTCAAGCGGGTGTTCGATCATCCTGTCGGTGGGCGGGAGGCTTCCAGCGCCTACTGTCTCCCGTCAGGGCTCCCAAGCACGGCAGATTTCGCCATTGATTTTCGGACCATAGCAGCAAGGAGCGGATGGAATGATGAAGCGCTGAGGTCTGCTTTCAGGGAGGGTTATCTGAGCCCCTTCAAGATGAGTTAGCCACCCGAGAACCAGCTGGAGATCTCGAGTCCCTCATAGCCTTGGCCATCCGCCTGGACAATCGTCTAAGAGAGCGGAGAACGGCTGGCCGCCAGGTGTCTCAGTCCCAAGTTCCTCGGAGCAGCTCTGTTTCTCCTGTTTGGACTCCGTCATTCAGAGCTTCCCGGCTCCTGAACTGCTCCAGGATTCCCCGGAGAGCATGCAGTTAGGCCGTTCCAGGCTTTCTCCCAATGAAAGGGAGCGTCGCATGAGGGAGCGTCGGTGCCTCTACTGCGCGGGGTTGCCGGCCACTTCCGATCCACTTGCCCCGAGCTTTGGGAAACGCCAGTCCCCGCCCAGCTACAGGAGGGCTGTGATGGGGAGAATTAGAGCTCCTCCTACTAACGCTGTCCTGGCTATTCCAACCACTCTGTCCTGGGAGGGCCACCAGCATCGGGTCCAGGCTATGATCGATTCCGGTGCCGCAGGTGATTTCCTGGATGTAACCTTGGCTAAGGAACTTAAGATCCCTACCCAACTACTTCCTCATCCCCAGGCAGTTACAGCCTTAGATGGCAGACCTCTGGAACCAGGAAAGGTTACAGAGGCGACTCAGTCCCTGCGACTTACCATCTCTCAACACCAGCAGGAGGAAACCTTCTATCTCATTGACTCTCCCGAGTATCCTATTATCCTGGGTCACCCTTGGCTATGCAGACATAATCCCCAGATCGACTGGCCTACTGGCACCATTCTAAGCTGGGGTCCCACTTCGCCAACTCACCTGCATGCTTCAGAGTCCCTCAGCCCCTAGTACCCAGTTTCAAGAGTCTGTTGACGTCTCCCTAGTCCCCAGTGTTTACCATCGGTTCAAGGCTGTGTTCAGCAAGGCCCGGGCTACTTCCTTACCGCCTCATCGCCAACGTATGACTGTGCCATTGATCTACTCCCTGGGTGCTGCCCTCCTAGAGGTCGGATCTTTTCCTTGTCCTCCCCGAGCACGCAGCTATGGACACCTACATTAAGGAGTCCTTGGCAGCCGGCCTCATCCATGCCTCTACTTCCCCGGCTGGGGCGGGCTTCTTTTGTTGAAAAGAAGGACGGGGGTCTTAGGCCTTGTATTGATTACCGGGGACTCAACAAGATCACGGTTCGGAATCGATATCCTCTTCCTCTCATGGCCACTGCTTTTGAGCTGCTTCAAGGGGCTTCCATTTTTTCTAAACTGGATCTCAGTAATGCTTACCATCTCGTGCGGATCCGGCAAGGTGACGAATGGAAGACGGCGTTCAACACGCCCACGGGGCACTATGAATATCGGGTGATGCCGTTCGGGCTCACCAATGCCCCGCAGTATTCCAAGCCCTGATTAATGATGTTCTCCGGGATATGCTTAATCTGTTTGTCTTCGTGTACCTGGACGATATCGTCATCTTCTCGAGGTCACTGAAGGAGCATGAGGGCATGTTAGCCGGGTTCTCCAGAGGCTCCTTGACAATCACCTCTATGTTAAACCTGAGAAGTGTGAATTTCATGTTTCTCAGACTCAGTTTCTCGGGTTTATTGTCACTCCCGCGGCACCTAGAGATGGATCCCAAGAAGGTCGAAGCGGGTCCGCAGCTGGCCCACACCTGCCACGGTCAAGGAGGTTCAACGGTTCATTGGCTTTTCTAACTTCTATCGGAAGTTCATCAAGAATTTCAGCTCAGTGGTAGCCCCCTTGACGACCGCTTACCAAGGGAGGAGGGACCAAGGTTCACTGGGGTCCGGAAGCAGCAGGGGCCTTCGAGGATCTCAAGCGCCGCTTCACGTCTGCTCCGATTCTGGTGACTCCTGACCCAGAAAGACCTTTCGTGGTGGAGGTGGACGCCTCAGAGGTGGGGGTGGGAGCCGTCCTGTCACAGAGGGGTGAGGATGGGAGATTACACCCTTGTGCCTTCATGTCTCGCCGCCTGTCTGAGGCCGAGCGCAACTACCACGTGGGGGGATCTAGAGTTGCTTGCAGTAAAACTGGCCTTGGAAGAGTGGCACCATTGGCTTGAGGGGGGCTCAGCACCCGTTCCAGGTTCTCACAGACCACAAGAACCTGGAATATCTCCAACAGGCTAAAGCGGATGAACCCTCGGCAAGCACGATGGTCCCTTTTCTTTAATCGATTCCAGTTCCTCCTGTCTTACCGACCTGGCACCAAGAACGTCAAGCCGGATGCCCTGTCTCGAGCCTATTCTCCCGAGGTACAAGAGAAGCCCTTGGCATTGATTATTCCGAGGTCTAGGATCGTCGCACCTCTTCAGTGGGAACTAGAAAGAGGGGTACGAGAAGCCCTTGTCCATGAGCCCGATCCAGGCGGTGGTCCTGCCGGTCGCCTGTACGTTCCTCTCTCTGTTCGGCCCGCGTCTTGCAGTGGGGTCATGAGTCGCCCTTGACATGCCATCCTGGCAGTGCTCGCACACTGGGAATTCCTCCGGCGGGCGGTTTTGGTGGCCGTCCATCAAGAAGGACGTGCAGGTCTATGTTGAGGCCTGCCCGGTGTGCAACCAGGGAAAGTCGACGCCAGCGACCCCAGGGACTGCTCCATCCCTTACCTATTCCTCGAAGGCCATGGTCACACCTTTCTCTGGACTTTGTTACGGGACTTCCTCCATCCCAGGGCAACACCGTCATCCTAGTGATCGTTGACCGGTTCTCTAAGGCTGCCCGGTTTATTCCCCTGCCCAAGCTGCCCTCGGCTAAGGAGACTGCTGAGCTCCTCATGAACCATGTCTTCCGGATATTTGGCATTCCCTGGACGTGGTCTCTGACCGAGGTCCCCAATTCTCGTCCCGGTTTTGGGGGCCTTCTGCAGGCTTATTGGGGCCACAGCCAGCCTATCGTCAGGGTTCCATCCAGAGTCTAATGGCCAAACGGAACGGATTAATCAGGATCTGGAGACCACCCTGCGGTGTATGGCGGCCAGTAATCCCACGTCTTGGGCCACCTATATAATTTGGGCTGAATATGCCCACAACACCCTCCAGTCTTCAGCCACCGGATTGTCCCCCCTTGAATGCCAGTTCGGTTACAACCCTCCATTATTTCCAGAGGAAGAGGCGCAAGTTGGTGTTCCCTCGGCCCAGCGCTTTGTCCAACGCTGTGAGGCGGACCTGGAAGAAGGCCAGGTGTATCCTCCTTCGGACCACCCAGAGATACCAAAGTCAGGCTAATCGACACCGCCGGACGGCCCCTAGTTTCCGAGCTGGTCAGAGAGTTTGGTTGGCCACTAAGAACCTGCCCCTCCGGGTCGAATCAAGAAGCTTTCCCAGAGATACATCGGCCCTTTCCGCATTGCTAGAAAGGTTAACCCTGTTTCGTATCGTTTGGTTCTGCCTCGCTCCCTTAGAGTTAACCCCACTTTCCATGTTTCACTCCCCTTAAACCTGTCTTGTCTTCTCCTTTTGCCCCCCACGCAGACCCCCGCCACCTCCCAGGATCATTGACGGCCAGCCAGCCTACACAGTCCGCCGGATACTGGACTCCCGGAGGGTCCAGAACTCTCTGCAGTATCTGGTGGACTGGGAGGGCTACGGGCCAGAGGAGCGCTCCTGGGTTCCAGCCAGGGACATCCTGGACCCAGGTTTGATCCGAGATTTTCGCACCCTGGGGCCGGGGTGTTCTGGAAGGAACGTCAGGAGTCGTTCCTAGAGGAGAGGGTCCTGTCAGCTTCCTGCCTCCTGTTTGTCTCCGGGCCTCTAGAGGTCATCTGTGTTCCCCCTCTGCCTTAGTTCTTCCTCGTGTGTCCTAATTAGCTTGATCCAGGTCACCTGTGCCTTGTTTCCCCCTTGTGTATTTTAGCTGTGTGTTTTCCCCTTGTTTCTCACTTGGTTATTGAGTCCTGGCTATGTGTCTCCTGCTTTGTTCCACCGTGTCTTTCCAAGTAAGGTTTTCTAAGTTATCTTTAGTTTGTTTGTCTCCCCTCGTGGAGTTATTTTGTTTTGCCTCCTGTTTTGTTAACATACCTCTTTCTGAGAAGAACTTTTGTTGGACTATTTGTGAATGGCGAAGAACCTTTGTTTTTACATTAAATCTACTGGCCTGGAGTATTGCCTTGGGTGTTTCATTTGGGTCCTACTACACCTCCTCTGTGGCTAAGGGGTATTACCCCCAGCTCTCCACATCTGAGACCGGAGTTCTAGCACGGCTTGTGACATTGGGAGGATTCGCTACTCTGTGTTGTGTAACAGTTCTCCTCCGTGGTTAATCCAGCTCTGTGCTCCTTTGACCTCTCATATGGGATTGTGAAGCCATGTCAATCCTCAAGTGCCCCACAACTAGAATGATGATTATCAATACAATACAGAATATTCAAATGATTTATTTTTGTTTTTTTGCCACACATTTCCATGTGTGTCTGGTCTCGAATAACAAACAGTTTACTTTGGCCTGCAGATTAAAGGGATTATCCCTGAGATAAAATTTGACTTTTCCTCATATTATTTCAGGTTCTTATGGAGCAGCTTAGTTGATAGTGTGCAGGATGTCACCCAAATCTTATAATGTTTTTATGCACTCATCTTTAAATACAAAATTTCCCCTGGAATCTCCGGGCATTCCTTGACAAATTTAGAGATCCACACTCACAGACCTAATCAGTGTAAACATTTCCTTAGTTCATTTTTTTGTAAGCATTATATTGTGAAGTAAGACACTGGACATTGCACGACTGTAAAATGAATGTGTCTGTATGTGTACAGACCTCTATAGAGTTTGGTTGAGTACCTCTAAAAACGTTCCAGTTTTATTCCACCATGACACCCAGCATCGTGCCTTAGCTGTCATTGGAGAGGCTGTAGAGGTTCCAACAGTGAAGTCATCCTGTCTTCTCACCGGGTCCTATTGCAGAATATTTTAGAATGAAGGCCATTGACTTTGAGTGGCGGTCTGATGTTTGTGGAGCTAACACTGACTGAAATATGTATGAACCTTGCATGGCAGAGGCATGGTGGAATGTCAACCATCTCTCATCGATTTAACAAATATGCATAATAATAGGGGAGTGGGAAATGCACATCAGAGAGAGAGAGAGAGAGAGAGAGAGAGAGAGAGAGAGAGAGAGAGAGAGAGAGAGAGAGAGAGAGAGAGAGAGAGAGAGAGAGAGAGAGAGAGAGAGAGAGGAGGAGTGAGATATGAAGGAAGCAGTGGCGACCCATCATTCAGGGCAGGTGGAACAGAGCCCCACCTGTTTTGAGCCCCACATTTTTAGCAACAAAAAATATATATATACAATTTGGGCTTGCCTGTTTTACATGTTATTTTGGCATTAATAAGTGTCACGTATCAGTTTGCAAACAATGTAAAAATAAATAAATAGGTAATTGAATTAATAAAGCCGCTCTTTTGCTTTCTTGAGTAAGACAGCTCCAAAATGAAGGTGTTTCATCCCAACTCTGTGCTTTCTGTGGTGGTGGGGCAGCCAGCAGAAAATACGGAGCGTAGGTGTTGGTAATGTTCTCTAGTTGCGCCGTGATTGGCTCAGTGTTCTGTCACTCATGGGGACACTACGTCACCGCCAAGTCTAAGGAAATTCAAGCCCCTTGGGTGCTGCCATAGAGTTACATTAGAAGTGCCCATCCAAGAAGGCTCAAGGTCATTGGTCACATATAAAATGATGTCAAATCACATTATATCTACAGTAGCTTTGATTGGACTGATCATGTCAATATCATACTTTTAAAATCTTAGCTAGCAGTCATCATCATGAATCAAGTCAACAATCTACTGGCAAATCCTTTTTAATCCTTGTCATATGAAGAGAAATAATGAAGAGAAATATAGATAAAACGTATCGGTGCTCATCGGCCATTGGACATAAACATTACACAACAAGTTGGAAATTGCAAATTCAACAATGAGTGATTTGGAAGGAATCAGTGGCTAACTGCAAGAATTGAAAGCAATCACTAGCCTGCCATTCAGTGGAGTGGCTGAGTGGTGGGACCGCTGCGCCACCTTCCTGTTCAAATGAGCACAGCACAACAAGGTGAATCCAAAAATGTCTTGTATGCTGCTGCATAAATGATGTAACATACCAGGGAGATATGTATACTGTAGCTAAGAAAGTAATATTAAGTGTATGTTGTGTAGTAAATTGTTAGTAGCCCATGTGCCTCACCCTAATAATTTGGTCGATTTTCCCCTCTTAATTTCGCCTACAGTTCTGACTTGGTGGTGCACATGTAGCCTTTAACCTGTTTTAGAGAAATGAAATCATCGAATATTGTAAGAGCTTTCATTGTCTGCTTATATGCCCCCTTTATTTATCCTACGGTTCTGACTTACTGTACAGAGAGAACACTGTAAGAACGGCCCATGTTCTGAATTCTGTCGCTCTACATTTCAAAAGTGCTGAACAAATAGTTATATTGACTACGTCCGTCCTAGATCACTCATTAATGAGAGGTGTTGGGTTTGCGCCAGACATAGCGTTTTCCTTGATGGCCAAAAAGCTCAATTTTAGTCTCATCTGACCAGAGTACCTTCTTCGATATGTTTGGGGAGTCTCCCACATGCCTTTTGGCGAACACCAAATGTGTTTGCTTATTTGTTTCTTTAAGCAATGGCTTTTTTCTGGCCACTCTTCCGTAAAGCCCAGCTCTGTGAAGTGTACGGCTTAAAGTGGTCCTATGGACAGATACTCCAATCTCCGCTGTGGAGCTTGCCCTCCTTGCCTGGTCCGTGAGTTTTGGTGGGCAGCCCTCTCTTGGCAGGTTTGTTGTGGTGCCATATTCTTTCAATTTTTTTATAATGGATTTAATGGTGCTCCGTGGGATGTTCAAAGTTTCAGAATTATTTTTGAATCCAACCCTGATCTGTACTTCTACCCAATATTGTCCCTGACCTGTTTGGAGAGCTCCTTGGTCTTCAAGGTGCCCCTTGCTTGGTGGTGCCCCTTGCTTAGTGGTGTTGCAGACTCTGGGGCCTTTCAGAACAGGTGTATATATACTGAGATCATGTGACAGATCATGTGACACTTAGACTTTATTTAACTAATTATGTGACTTCTGAAGGTAATTGGTTGCACCAGATCTTATTTAGGGGCTTCATAGCAAAGGGGATGAATACATATGCACGCACCACTTTTCCGTTATTTATTTTCTCGAATTTTTTGAAACAAGTTATGTTTTTCTGTTCACTTCACCAATTTTAACTATTTTGTGTATGTCCATTACATGAAATCCAAGTAAAAATCCATTTAAATTACAGGTTGTAATGCAACAAAATAGGAAAAACGCCAAGGGGGATGAATACTTTTGCAAGGCACTGTACCACTGTACCAAAACTGGCATGTGATCTCAAAGGAGCCGATTCTGACCCAAGTTAAGTGCGTGTAAATGGAACTTAATTCCCTTTTAATTCCCATCTTCAAAGTGGTAGGCCTGTTGTGTAAATCAAATGATACAAACCCCCCAAAAATCTATTTTAATTCCAGGTTGTAAGGCAACAAAATAGGAAAAATGCCAAGGGGGGTGAATATTTTCGCAAGCCACTGTAAATGCATAGAATAGTGTTGGCTTTATCAAGTCTGGTCTTATTTTTAATCTCCACAATATTCACGAGAGGCATGATTGTCAACACAATGTTACATTAATTTGGTTATGTAAAGATTCAGAAAATACTAAATGGTTTCAATTTACACCTGTTATGTATACAGTATTTGATTGTGGGCCTCAACTTGATGAGGCTTATAATTCTTAATTTTTTTTAAATAGTTTGATGACCTGGGAAAGCTTTATTTTTGTTTGGCATTCTGGGTAAGAACTAAAGGAGTTTGACCTCAGTCTTGGCTTATGTCTGAGGGAGACAGAGTAAAAGACAGTCGCATTTCAGCTCTGTCTGTAGAGCGGGAGTAAACCCCCTCACACCCAACGTTGGCACCCCCTCAACCGAGTGACAGGTTGTCAGTGAGACCAAATTCAGTCTGGTGCCAGTATCTCGCCTGGTTATCCTCCGCGTCACACTCTGGGCTCTCTGTCTGCCTCAGTGACACTGTCATTCCCCCTGGGAGAGCAGCCTATCCGAAGGCCACAGCACGCTCCCATTCCCACACCATACCACACGCCCGGCCTGAAGTCTGGATCAGGGGACAGGCTACAAGATATCACTGGGCCAGTAGATGTACTGTAATCTGGTGCATTTGTTCAAGATGATTATCAGATCCCTGGTTGTCTTTCATATATGTTACCCACTGCTACACTCTAGATAATACATATACACTACCGTTCAAAAGTTTGGGGTCACTTAGGAGTGTCCTTTTTTTCGAAAGAAAAGCAATTTTTTTGTCCATTAAAATCAAATCAAATTGATCAGAAATACAGTGTAGACATTGTTAATGTTGTAAATGGCTTTAGTAGCTGGAAATTGCTGATTTATAATGGAATATCTACATAGGCGTACAGAGGCCCATTATCAGCAACCATCAGTCCTGTGTTCCAATGGCACGTTGTGTTTGCTAATCCAAGTTTATCATTTAAAAGGCTAATTGATCATTAGAAAACCCTTTTGCAATTATATTAGCATAGCTGAAAACTGTTGCTGATTAAAGAAGTCTCAACATCAACAGTGAAGAGGCGACTCCGGGATGCTGACCTTCTAGGCAGAGTTGCAAAGAAAAAGCCATATCTCAGATTGGCCAATAAAAAGAAAAGATTAAGATGGGCAGTCTGAGAAATGGCTTTTTCTTTGCAACTCTGCCTAGAAGGTCAGCATCCCGGAGTCGCCTCTTCACTGTTGACGTTGAGACTGGTGTTTTGCGGGTACTATTTAATGAAGCTTCCAGTTGAGGACCTGTGAGGCATCTGTTTCTCAAACTAGACACTCTAATGTATTTGTCCTCTTGCTCAGTTGTGCCCCCTGGGGCCTCCCACTCCTCTTTCTAGAAGAAGAAAGTTATTTGTTTCTGGCCATTTTGAGCCTGTAATCAAACCCACAATTGCTGATGCTCCAGATACTCAACTAGTCTCAAGAAGGGCAGTTTTATTGCTTATTTAATCAGCACAACAGTTTTCAGCTGTGCTAACATAATTGAAAAAGGGTTTTCTAATGATCAATTAGCCTTTTAAAATGATAAACACAATGTGCCATTGGAACACAGGACTGATGGTTGCTGATAATGGGCCTCTGTACGCCTATGTAGATATTCCATAAAAAATCTGCCGTTTCCAGCTACAATAGCCATTTACAACATTAACAATGTCTACACTGTATTTCTGATCAATTTGATTAGATTTTAATGGACAAAATAAAGTATTTTCTTTCGAAAACAAGGACACTTCTAAGTGACCCCAAACTTTTGAACGGTAGTGTAGTTCTGGGGAAACGGCAAATATTCCCCTCCCCTAAATGAGGCTTATGCTAATGCTACAGTATTCAACCAGTAAAACTAAAGCACATTCTCTGGAGTGGCCGTCAGTACATTCAGCTGCAGCTGCTTGGTCAGTCTGTTGAAGAGATAAAACACAGCTGTCACAGAGGCTGACAGAAAACTGGAGAAAGAAACACACCGGTTTTAACTACAGTTACGGGCCTGAATAATACTGAAGGGGTAAGCCTTTACCAGCCATACAGTGTAACGAACCATGCGTGGAATGATCCAGACAAACTCTACAGTCTTTCCAAATCATATTCTCTGATCAAATACATCCTGCTGCCAGTTTGTTAATAGAATTTGAACAGAAGGAGGCATATCTCGAGTGGCCCATTTTTCAAGGCAAACATTAAGAGACTGGCTCTGGTTGGAAATGAGACAGGAATGATGGGGGTGTCAATTGAATTAAATCCTGTCTGATGTGAGCCGTGACCACACAAATGGCCAGTCAGGGTCAAGTGATGGTTTCTGGGGCACATTCGCCTGCAGTGATGTACAAAGTGGGAGGGAGGCGGGCTATGTGGGAAGAGGGACCGGATTATTGGGTGGAATATGGGCCAGACCCTCAGTCCTAATGCAGCAGTGGTGGGGAATGATGAGGATATACACTACCGGTCAAAAGCTTTTGAACACCTACACATTCAAGGGTTTTTCTTTATTTTGTACTATTTTCTTCATTGTTTAATAAAAGTGAAGACATCAAAACTATGAAATAACACACATGGAATCATGTAGTAACCAAAAAAGTGTTAAACAAATCAAAATATATTTTATATTTGAGATTCTTCAAATAGCCACCCTTTGCCTTGATGACAGCTTTGCACACTCTTGGCATTCTCTCAACCAGCTTCATGAGGTAGTCACCTGGAATGCATTTCAATTAACAGGTGTGCCTTGTTAAAAGTTAATTTGTGGAATTTCATTCCTTCTTAATGCGTTTGAGCCAATCATTTGTGTTGTGACAAGACAAGGTAGGGGGGGGGGGGGGTATACAGAAGATGGCTAGTTTTTCCAAGATGGCGAAGTAGGCAGTCTTGTTTCTGTCGTGTGTCTGTAAATAGCCTGTAAATACCCAGTTTTTTGTATTTTTCGTACATATTTCCCTATCAGACTTTTCATCCTTCTACAAAATATACTTTCCTGCAACCTGCCTCACTCAATGTGGAACGGATTCTATTATTGACTTACCTTTTATCCAGAATCTAGAATCTCCAGTTGAAACTAGCTAGCCAGCTAACTAGCTACTTGCTATTAGCCACGGCTAGCGGTGTTTCACCCAGAACATAGGATTTTTTTCCCGATTAATTTTAATCACTGGACATTGATCACCGGATATTCGGCCAGTCTGCACAGCGCGTTATCGACCCAGAACATATCAGTTCTTCCGCCGGAATCACTGATTCACTGGACCTTTAACTCCGGATTCATCGCCACCAGCTGGCTACAACAAAACGGACGCTGTGGTCTGGCTAATCAACCTGAGCTAGGCCCATCTCCCGGCTATCTACCTCTCTATCAACTGGACGGGACCACCTAGGATTGACGCGGAGCCCCGCCGATCCTACACGACTGGTCTGCCGACGAAATCGTCTGATGTGGTTACGACGTAACCACGAAGATTCCATCCATCTGCTAGCCCTGGCCCGTTAGCACACGCTTACTCACTAAACTGAACTAGCTACTGAACTAGCTACTTGCTATTGGCCACAGCTGGCGGTGTTTCACCCAGAACATTTGATTTTTTTTTTCTTCCGCGGGATTGGTTTTAATCACTGGACATTGATCGCCGGATATTCGGACAGTCAGCACTGCGCCGTTGTCGACCCAGAACATATCAGTTTTTCCGTCGCTACCAGCTGGCTACAACAAACGGACGTAGCACACGCTAGCCGTGGCCTCTTGCTCACTGGCGCTTCACCACGGACCTTGTGATAACTCAGCTATACAGCTGATATCTGCTGGACTGTTCCTTTTTACGGTACTACATCCTGTTTATGTTTAGCCTCAGCCCAAACATGGTTAGTTTATTGTTGTTTCGGTTATTTCTAATTGTACTATATCACTGTAGACCCCCCAGCCTAGCTGAACCTGCCTTGGTTAGCCCCTTTGTCCCTCCACCCATACACTCAGAGACCGACTCAATTGATGCCTCTAGAGATACTATCTCTTTCGGTGTTACCCAACGCTTAGGTTTGCCTCCACTTTACTCATGTCCTTCCATATCCTTGTCTGTTCATAATGCCCTGAATCTTTTCTATAACACCCGGAAATCTGCCCCCCCTTTATTCTATGTACCCAACGCACTAGAAGACCAGTTCTTAAAGCCTTTAGCCGTATCCTTATTCCTAGTCCTCCTCTGTTCCTCTGGTGATGTAGAGGCTAACCCAGGCCCTGTAGCCCCCAGTATCACTCCTACTCCCCAGGAGCTATCATTTGTTGACTTCTGTAATCGCAAAAGTCTTGGTTTCTTGCACATAAATATCAGAAGTCTACTTCCTAAGTTTGAGTTATTCACTGCGTTAGCACACTCTGCCAACCCTGATGTTCTAGCAGTGTCTGAATCCTGGCTCAGGAAGGCCACCAAAAATTCTGAAATTTCCATCCCCAACTATAACATTTTCCGTCTAGATAGAACTGCCAAAGGGGTGGAGTTGCAATCTACTGTAGAGATAGCCTGCAGAGCTCTATCATACTATCCAGGTCTGTGCCCAAACAGTTTGAGCTTCTACTTCTAAAAATCCACCTTTCCAGAAATAAGTCTCTCACTGTTGCCGCTTGCTACAGACCCCTCAGCCCCAGCTGTGCCCTGGACACCATATGTGAATTGATTGCCCCCCATTTATCCTCTGAGTTTGTACTGCTTGGTGACCTAAATTGGGATATGCTTAATACCCCAGCCATCCTACAATCCAAGCTAGATGCCCTCAACCTCACGCAAATTATCAACGAACCTACCAGGTACAACCCTAAATCCTTAAACATGGGTACCCTCATAGATATCATCCTGACTAATATACCCTCTAAATACACCTCAGCTGTCTTCAACCAGGATCTCAGCGATCACTGCCTTACTTGCCTGCGTCCGTAACGGGTCCGGCGGTCAAACGACCACCCTCATCACTGTCAAACGCTCCCTAAAACACTTTAGCGAGGAGGCCTTCCTAATTGACCTGGCCCAGGTATCCTGGATGGATATAGATCTCATTCCGTCAGTAGAGGATGCCTGGTGTTCCTTAAAGTAATTTCCTCTCAATCTTAAATAAACATGCCCCATTCAAAAAATACAGAACTAAGAACCGATATAGCCCCTGGTTCTCCTCAGACTTGACTGCCCTTGACCAGCACAAAAACATCCTGTGGCGTACAGCATTAGCATCAAATAGCCCCCGCGATATGCAACTTTTCAGGAAGTTAGGAACCAATATACACAAGCAGTCAGGAAAGCAAAGGCTAACTTTTTCAAACAGAAATTTGCATCCTGTAGCACTAACTCCAAAAAGTTTTGGGACACTGTAAAGTCCATGGAGAATAAGAGCACTTCCTCCCAGCTGCCCACTGCACTGAGGCTAGGAAACACTATCACCACCGATAAATCTACAATAATCGAGAATTTCAACAAGCATTTTGCTACAGCTGGCCATGCTTTCCATCTGGCTACCACTAACCCGGCCACCAACTCTGCACCCTCTGCTGCAACTTGCCCATGCCCCCCGCTTCTCCTTCACACAATTTCAGACAGTTGATGTTTTGAAAGCGCTGCAAAATCTGGACCCCTACAAATCAGCTGGGCTAGACAATCTGGACCCTTTCTTCCTAAAACTAGCCGCCGAAATTGTCGCAACCCCTATTACTAGTCTGTTCAACCTCTCTTTCATAACGTCTGAGATCCCCAGAGATTGGAAAGCTGCCGCGGTCATCCCCCTCTTCAAAGGGGGTGACACTCTAGATCCAAACTGCTACAGACCTATATCCATCCTGCCCTGCCTTTGAAAGTATTCGAAAGTCAAGTTAACAAACAGATCATCGACCATTTCGAATACCACCGTACCTTCTCCGCTATGCAATCCGGTTTCCGAGCTGGTCACGGGTGCACTTCAGCCACGCTCAAGGTCCTAAACGATATTATAACCGCGATTGATAATAGACAGTACTGTGCAGCCGTCTTCATCGACCTGGCCAAGGCTTTCGACTCTGTCAACCACCGCATTCTTATTGGCAGACTAAATAGCCTTGGTTTCTCAAATGACTGCCTCGCCTGGTTCACCAACTACTTCTCAGATAGAGTTCAGTGTGTCAAATCGGAGGGCCTGTTGTCTGGACCTATGGCAGTCTCTATGGGGTGCCACAGGGTTCAATTCTTGGGCCGACACTTTTCTCCGTGTATATCAATGATGTCGCTCTTGCTGCTGGTGACTCTCAGATCCACCTCTACAGAGCGACACCATTTTGTATACATCTGGCCCTTCATTGGACACTGTGTTAACAAACCTCCAAACGAGCTTCAATGCCATACAACAATCCTTCAGTAGCCTTCAACTGCTCTTAAACACTAGTAAAACTAAATGCATGCTTTTCAATCGAACGCTGCTAGCACCCGCCCACCCGACTAGAATCACCACTCTCGACGGGTCTGACCTAGAGTATGTGGACAACTACAAATATCTAGGTGTCTGGTTAGACTGTAAACTCAACTTCCAGACTCACATAAAGAATCTCCAATCCAAAGTTAAATCTAGAATCGGCTTCCTATTTCGCAACAAAGCCTCCTTCACTCATGCTGCCAAACATGCCCTCGTAAAACTGACTATCCTACCGATCCTTGACTTCGGCGATGTCATTTACAAAATAGCCTCCAACACTCTACTCAGCAAATTGGATGTAGTCTATCACAGTGCCATCCGTTTTGTCTCCAAAGCCCCATACACTACCCACCACTGTGACCTGTACGCTCTTGTTGGCTGGTCCTCACTACATGTTCGTCGTCAAACCCACTGGCTCCAGGCCATCTATAAATCACTGCTAGGCAAATCCCCGCCCTATCTTAGCTCATTGGTCACCATAGCAGCACCCACCCGTAGTCTGCGCTCCAGCAGGTATATCTCACTGGTCATTCCCAAAGCCAACACCTCCTTTGGCCGCCATTCCTTCCAGTTCTCTGCTGCCAATGACTGGAACAATTGCAAAAATCTCTGAAGCTGGAGACTCTTATCTCCCCCAATAACTTTAAGCATCAGTTGTCAGAGCACCTTACCGATCACTGCACCTGTACACAGCCCATCTGAAATTAGCCCACCCAACTACCTCATCCCTATATTGTTATTTAATTTGCTCTTTTGCACCCCAGTATCTCTATTTGCACATAATCTCTTGCACATCTAGCATTCCAGTGTTAATACTATTGTAATTATTCTGCACTATAGCCCATTTATTGCCTTACCTCCATAACTTGCTACATTTGCACACACTGTATATATATTTTCTGTTGTATTTTCTGACTTTATGTTTTTTTTCTTTACCCCATATGTAACTCTGTGTTGTTTTTATTGCACTACTTTGCTTTATCTTGGCCAGGTCGCAGTTGTAAATGAGAACCTGTTCTCAACTGGCTTACCTGGTTAAATAAAGGTGAAATAAAAAAAATAAAAATAAAAAATAAAAATTTGGTAATTATGGCATGAACAGCTCAAATAAGCAAAGAGAAACGACAGTCCATCATTACTTTTAAGACATGAAGGTCAGTCAATACAGAAAATGTAAGTTTCTTCAAGTGCAGTTGCAAAAACCATCAAGCGCTATGATGAAACTGGCTCTCATGAGGACCACCACAAGAATGGAAGACCCAGAGTTACCTCTGCTGCAGAGGATAAGTTCATTAGAGTTACCAGCCTCAGAAAATGCAGCCCAAATAAATGCTTCACAGAGTTCAAGTAACAGACACATCTCAACATCAACTGTTCAGAGGAGACTGTGTGAATCAGGCCTTCATGGTCGAATTGCTGCAAAGAAACCACTACTAAAGGACACCAATAAGAAGAAGAGACTTGCTTGGACCAAGAAACACGAGCAATGGACATTAGACCGTTCACCCACATCGTGTCTTTGTGAGACGCGGTGTGGGTGAACGGATGATCTCCGCATGTGTATTTCCCACCGTAAAGCATGGAGGAGGAGGTGTTATGGTGTGGGGGTGCTTTGCTGGTGACACTGTCTGTGATTTATTCTTAACCAGAATGGCTACCACAGCATTCTGCAGCGATACGCCATCCCATCTGGTTTGGGCTTAGCGGGACTATCATTTGTTTTTCAACAGGACAATGACCCAACACACCTCCAGGCTGTGTAAGGGCTATTTTACCAAGAAGGAGAGTGATGGAGTGCTGCATCAGATGACCTGGCCTCCTCAATACCCTGACCTCAACCAAATTGAGATGGAGTGAAGGAAAAGCAGCCAACAAGTGCTCAGCATATGTGGGAATTCCTTCAAGACTGTTGGAAAAGCATTTCAGGTGAAGCTGGTTGAGAGAATGCCAAGAGTGTGCAAAGCTGTCATCAAGGCAAAGGGTGGCTATTTGAAGAATCTCAAATATAAAATATATTTTGATTTGTTTAACACTTTTTTGGTTTCTACATGATTCCATTTGTGTTATTTCATAGTTATGATGTCTTCACTATTATTCTACAATGTAGAAAATTTAAAAAATAAAGAAAAACCCTTGAATGAGTAAGTGTTCTAAAACGTTTGACCGGTAGTGTAGGTGGCAGTGTTTCTGATGATATCTTGTATTAAACCTCATCTACATCTCAAGCTGGACATGAACCATTAATGTAGTGTCCCATTCTGCTGTGTGGTAATGAGTATTAGCTAGATTGTCTCCTGGACTGTCGACAGCTGTAGCTTGAGAAGCAAAGAAACAGACAACCAATTTTAATAGGCTGTTTGGAAACGTCACACAATGGAAACTAATGTGACATTGGACTGACTAGTGTGGTGTGTGTGTGTGTTTGCAGGTGCTGAACGTGAGCATGTCGGAGGGGGAGGTGATGACGGTGGAGGACGTGGGGGGACAGGAGTCCTCCATCCTTGCCAACGAGACCGTCCTGATGAGGGGTCTGGTGGTGCGCAGCTGGAGCAATCAGATCTCCATCCGTTACCACAGTGACCAGCAGCCCCGCTCCAGCTCCCTGCTGCTGCTGCGTTACCAAGGTGAGGTCACAACACAGAACCACACGACTACACACACCAGGACACCCTCACACAGGTCTCCTCCCTATCAATTACTCCATTCTGATTCACCAATGATGCACACCCAATGCACAATACAAATGTGTCTGAAACAATGTGGTCCAGTGTAGTAAGGTTTGAGGTATAGAGATAGAAATCCTCTAGTAGCATTTGGTTCAGCCGCAGCGCTCTTTATGCTGATAGCTCTCATCACTAGTCAACACGGCTTGCTCATGTTAGGCTGAAAAATGACAAGGGCTGTCATTTCAGCTATGTAATTACATAGGAGAAGTATTGTGCTAATAGACTTTTACAGAGCTGTCAGATAGCAGAGGGCTGTCGGGCCCATTGTTCCTCATCCCACCGCAGTCTTTCATGTGAAAACACCAGGAGAAGGGGAAAAAACAACACAGCATTAAGCCAAAATCTTTTGTCTCCGCAAGCTAAGGAAGTATGACAGGCTTGCAGAAGAATAATGCATTCTAATATGCCTCTGATGTGCCTGGCAAATAGAGTGCCACCTCCTTGCCCCTCAAACTCCCCCTCTGTCTCTCTCCCTTTCTCTCTAATACAGTAAATTACAATGATCTGTTACAGTACATGACAATAGTAATGAAACCCTTCCAACAATTTGGCAACCCAATTCATGCCTCAAGGACTTTAAGACTGTATCTAGACATGGCTCCTGACAGAACATCTGCCATTTTCATATCAAGACAAGAGTATCATTCATTACATTTTACATTTTAGTCATTTAGCAGACACTCTTATCCAGAGCGACTTACAGTTAGTGAGTGCATACATTTTCATGCTGGCCCCCCGTGGGAAACGAACCCACAACCCTGGCGTTGCAAGTGCCATGCTCTACCAACTGAGCTACATATTCATATATCATTCATATGACATAACAGCTAACTGTTTCTATTTGCCTGAGCCCAAGGCCCAGTTTGTCCAATCACATCCAGTCCACTTACCGTTTAGGAAATAGCTCATCAGTGTTTCTAAGTGGCCCTGTGTGTCTTGTTTGGCCTGTCTGAGAGCTGGCACTGCCATGGTAATAACCCCCACATTTCACTGTGTTAGAGCAGGGAGAGGGGGGCAGATGGGGACCACAGTGGGGGAGTAATGAGAACTTCTACCAGGCCTCTAATGGACCAATTATACCTGTGACCTGTGTCCCGTGCATCGCCACTCACAATGAGCCATGGCCTTTGTGTATCCCAAACAGCCATAGAAAGGGAAGCTAATGCAGTAATGTTGCTGTTCACCATGTGTGGTTAGACTCTGTCCCTGTAGGGTTGAAATGTATTGTTGGATATATGAATAGGTTTTTAAGTACAGCCTTTAATGCGCTGCATTCATATTGTCCATTGATTATACAGAACTGTGTGGAAAAAAAGCCCTCTTCAGAATAGTAACCAATAATGAAGCAGTGGGTGATGTAGAATTCTATTCATTGCAACTCTCCCACACACATGCACACTTCACTGTTAGTGCATATACAGACCATGTGATCTCCATTAGACTGGCAGCACAGAACACTGCTTATTGAGGAAGCGGGTGAACTTTAAAGATTCAAGCCCCTCAATCATTCACAAAGAAATGGGAGAATAGCAGCCATGCCCCGGAGACTCGGAGCAAACAGACCACAAGAGAGAGGTGAATGGAGATCCAACAGTAAAGGGGTGTAGAAATATAATATTTATTTTGGGTCAGAGACGAGTGAGACCACCTCATAAGCAATTAGTCTGAGTACAGTACAGGCTACTGAGTGGCGATCCATTGAAATAGCAAAACAACCATCACCTACTGGATATTCGAAAATATCACAGGTATGTATTAACAATAGCATTGTATTAACACCAACTCATTGAATAAAAGACAACACATCCAATTTGAAAAATAAACCTTGCTCAAAATACAAGTATTTCCTACTATTCTGCTGAGGGTGAAACAGACTGGTTTTGAAAAGCATCAACCAACAACAAACAGAATCTGTGCTCAGTAAATGACTTGGCTCTCACCCACATGCATCCTGCATGAGAGCAGACACCACAGGGTCTCCTGTTGAGCAGCTCTCTCTGGCTCCAGCATCACATCATAATTCCCCCTCATACTCAGACAAGTGAGCCCAACCATCAGGGCTTTATCCTAACGCACTGAGCAAAGAACACCCTCAACAAATCTTCAAAGCATGGCTTTTCAGACTCTATTAAAGCATAGGGGTGCATCTGTGGGGGTTCAGAAGGCAACCACATGTTTAAGTCATTCAGTGCTGTAGGTATTGTGTCAAATTTTTATGTCAGTGTATTACATTCTCTCTAATTGATATCAGACGTTATGGCAGTATGAAATGCTTTCACACTGCACCCGTGAAATTGTTAGGTTCATCAAAGCAACAATAGAGGCCTATAAAGTCATCATAACGTATGAAGTCCCATTAGTTATACAGAGCTAATGATGTTGTGGAACAGCAGGTCTGAATGTGAATGATAAATCACTTTCACAGTAACGTTAAGCCTATTTGAAATTGCTATTTGAAATCATCAGTCTAAGGAAAAAAGGTACTTTTCAGAAAATATTTTGCTGTCTATATTAAACAAATTCCAATATGTAAATGCAGCTATACTCTTCAATCTATTTATAACCGTTACTGCACAAGTATGACCGAAACGTTTACCTTTTTTCCAGCGAATTTCAAAAGCTGTCGCGATTTAGATATTTCAGATATTTCAATTTGTGTTCATCTCCATGGTATGCGCAATCACCTTGTCCTCTTATATAATGGGGTGTGAAAAATGTGATGGGATAAGCGTTGAGAAGGAGACAGATCTGTAGAGAGATAGATTTCAGCTCTAGGTAATTAATATCTGCAGAAGGCGCTGGTGCTAGCTGAGATGACAGGCTGATGAATGCTGCAGTACTGTTTGTGTGTCTAGAATACCATAGACTAGACGTAATATAGTAAATGTAAATCCTGGACACTCAAATTAACATGATATGTTTGTTATGGTTACATAAGACAGATGGTTACTTAAGGCAAAAACGAAAGTAGGGTGGCTGGTCATGGTGGATGGGTGGGCATATAATGTGAACGTCTAGCATCCAAAAGGTTGTGTGTTCGAATCTCATCACGGACAACTTTAGGATTTTAGCTAATTAGCAAATTTTCAACTAGTTACTACTTTTTAGCTACTTTGCAACTACTTCACATGTTAGCTAACCCTTCCCCTAACCTTAACCCTAACCCCTAACCCTAACCCCTAGCTAATGTTAGCCAGCTGACACTAGCCACTTAGCTAGAATTCGTAACATATCATACTTTTTTGCAAATTCATAACATATAGTACATTTTGCAATTCGTTACATATAGTATGTTTTGAAAAGTCGTAACATATAATACGAATTGTAATTTGTAACATATCATACAAAATGGGTGATGGACATCCACAAATTAATACATCCCATACGAAACGTAATGTATCATACTAAATGCTTTGTCTCAGATTTACGTACAGAATATTACGAAATGCTCTGAGACCAGGTTGAGAATGCCCCTTTCTTATTCAACTCTCCTGAGGGTTGAGAATGTTGTGTGTGCGGTACATACAGGAAAGAGTGGTCACTCAGGCTGATATTGGTGAAAGCAAACATAAACTAAGCCCTGTTTCAATTCCTTTATGACTTCCCTGATCCCTCACGCTGAGGTCGACATTTAATGAGTGTCTAGACAGGTAGAGACATGGTTCTTGGATATGTCTGTAATTCATCACTGAAATAGATCATGTTGTTCTGGTTCATGTCATGTAATGCTTTTAACCACTCAACTATCTCCCACCACCCACCTATAAGTCTTATGAATACTATAGCTGACTCCTAGAGGTTTCAGTCATGTGTCTCTCAGTGTGTCTTCTCTGTAATGGGGACATCTGTTGGTGTGACACCAGATGGGAGGGAGAGGAAGGCAGGGTCATTTCCTACTCTAACTCCCTTATCACTAAACAAAGTATCTCTGCATTTCGTAATTGATACTCAGTCCCAAGGGTAGAGATGCATTTTTCATCTGGTCATGTAAAATACAGGAGTCTGTCGATTGGCCATGTCTGTGGTTAGGAGACGGCTGGAGAGGTCTGCAGAGCAGAGGGATACATTCCCCAACCAATCAATTTATCACCTCCACTAAGTCAGTATGTATTGAACGGCCAATGAGATTACAATATTTCACATGTCAAAGAAAGCCATCCACTCAAATGTCAAGTGACAGTATGATTTGATCCACAGCCTCAAGTTCCATTCGATTCAGTTTGATTGCCTGCCCAGGGACAACATGTGGTTTTGTGGTTCAGCATCATCAGCATCACAGTTGAAACAACCTTTGAAAACTAAGTGAAAGGTCTGGTGAATTACTCTGATTTTAAGGACATGTGAGCCTTGCTCCATACGAGCTCACTGCTGAAACACTAACCTTAAACAAAGATCAATAGTGTTGTCCCTGGGAAGAGAGGTTCAATCTGCCTCGACCACAGTCCTGCTGTGATGTATTGATATTTATGTGGTTGGGTTAAACACTCAATTCCAATTGTCAACTGCTCAATAAATGCTATTAAGGAGAAATAACTTTAGACTGCATCCGGCCCGGTCCCATCAATGAGGGCTGGTCTACTCTGGACTGATGAGTAGTAGAGTGACTCTCTCCTGAGCACCCAATTACATTACCACTGATGCTGTAGGCGGCCCTGCCACCTGTGATTACTGCTGATTAGTTGCCATGAATCAGTTATGATTTGTAATCATTGTCATCATCATCAATACCATTGATTTGCTGTACTTAATAAGTCATACAATTCACAATACATGACAGATTACAAATTCAACCTGCCATAATAGGTTAGAGGTCAAGTCAATATTGAGTTTATTAGACTATTTTACTCAGTGACATGTTATTCCAAAGGCATGTGATTAGTGTGGCCTAATGCCAAAGTGGTGGTCAAACCTACGACTAGCCACCACTGCCACTAGTAATAATCCTTTATCCGCTTTGGCTCTGTGCATCAATACCTGTTGACCCTTGACTGGTGAAGCAGCAATGGTCATTGATGAGATAGGATGCCATTCAAACTCCCAGTACAGCTGTCACTGAGGGCAGAGATCAGGTCCACACTTCCAGTCGTTCCCTCCTCTTTCCATCCTATTTTCCCTCTCTGCCGGGGCAGAATGATCAAGGACATTACCTCAGCATCTGTTGCCTGAGGCCCTACCATCAGCTAATCTGCCTGACTGCATTCACTGTGGAGCCATTATTTGTAATAGCAAAACAATCAGGCTTTATGGCCCTATACGACGACGTACAATGGAAAGGAGGCCGCATGTAATTTAATTCTTAGGGGATTGTCTCCACACATTAAGTCTTTGCCTGCAGCATACACACTGTACAGGCTCAACAGAGATGGAAATGGTGGTATGATAATGGCAATAACTGGGCTCAGTGGAGCCAGCGATAAACTAGGAATTGAATGGATGACCTAGGGCGGCTGGACTCTCACTCTGCGCCTCATTGATTTACTGTAGAGAGCTTCCTGCTTCATTATGGTGGAAATATTAGTGTAGGAGAAATCTGCGTGTTCATTTGATTAGAACCTATGTTAGCACACCGAGCCCTGAGGCCTTTCTTCAGGATGTGGTTTGTAATTTAAGTTTGATGTATTGACATTTGATTGGTATTTGGTTAATAATAGTTCAAAAGCTGCAGGGAAAAACTTGGTTAGTTGGCCTTCAATATCCTGTTAAAAAGTCAGAACCGAATACCAAGAGACAAGCCTTAATAAAAATACTGTTGCTATGCTTACAAAGAGTCTGTTGTTAGGCTATGGGAGATATCTACAGTATGGGCTCTTGAATGCAGTGTGTAACAAATCGTTTTATCTTTATTGGTTCTGTGCTGTTCCTATAGCATTAATGCAAACAAGAAATGATAGTCTCTAGATGACAAATGTTTCTGTGTACTCTTGGCCCCCTAAGTGGTTGTTGATCCACTGAGGCAGCCAGGTAAGATGACAATTTAACACTCTATTACAGCCCAGAGAGTTATGTACAGAGTTATGTACAGGTTTATGAGGGCATCTGTGATAAATCATGGCTGCGGCACACTACAACCACATGTAGTACATCAAAGAAACTAAACGACTTCCTGCAAAGTATACCATAGCACAATAGTGTTAAAAAGTATAATGATGTATAGTACACAACAGCTAAAGTGAATCCTTAGTAAATAGACAGACACTAAAACCCCATGCCTCTGTCAGTCTTATTGAGTTAGATTGCTGGGGGAGAGCGTCCTCTATTCTCAGCACTAATATCCAAATGTCTTCTGGCAGAGAGGGAGAGGGCTTGAAATTAAATTGCGGGCTGTAAAACTGCTAGCTTTAATGTTGATTTTCATATGCAGCCACGAGGAGAGAGGTATTTAAAAGGCAGTGATCATACCGTTTGAATGGTGTCTGGAATGCTTAACCGTTTATCACAGCCTAATGCTCTGGTGCTCAGTCTCTCAGCCTGGTCTCATAGACTAGAAGTAACATAGTAAATGTAAATCTGGGACACTCAATTTAGTATGATATATAATGTTTGGTATGGTTACATAAGACAGAAGGTTACTTAAGGCAAAACGTCTAGCAACCCAAAGGTTGCGTGTTCAAATCTCATCACGGACAACTTTAACATTTTAGCAACTTTGCAACTACTTACTACTTTTTAGCTACTTTGCAACTACTTAGCATGTTAGCTAACCCTTCCCCTAACCCTAACCCTAACATAGGGCTGTTACGGTGACCGTATTACCGCCACACCGGCGGGCACGAGTCATGACCGCAGTCAAATTCCATGTGACAGTTTAGTCACGGTAACTAAGCTTCTCCAAGCTCTGATGCTGCTGATGGTCATTAGTAGCCTACCAAACTTGCTAACTGCCTGGTACTCAGCACTCTATTGTCCCTCTAATCACTCTGACATCAATGCAAATGTAATCGAAAATCTAATCAAACACTTCATGAGAGACCATGAGCTGTGGTGGACAACATTTCTATAGGCTATGGAATTGCGTTAGAAAACAGAGTTTTGATGGCCTCTATTAAAAAGAGGAGGATCAGCTTTCTATAGGCTAGGCCTACTATATTTATTTCTCAACTTTTGATGGGTGACACTATTAGCCTATCACTTGTGAATGACATATTATCACTTAACAGTAAGGCAAGAAACAGTCCATCACCTAGGACTTGACATTGGTTAATCAAATCTCAAATTGTTGCCAATTTTTGCTCAATCTTGCATGCTTTGTCAAACAGCTGTAACTGTATAAGCGTTCATAAATAAGGTCATTTCTTGAGTTGGGCTTTGGGATGTAACAACCGAACATCTGAGCTTATGGTTGATTGTGGGGGAAAGGGGTTGAGTGTGTAAGAGTGTGTGTGTATGTATCCAACATCTGTTGCAAGGCGGTAAGGATGATAGGGACAATATAGGATGAATCACAATAATTGTTTGCTAAAATAATATGGCAATACTGGTTATAGGTAACAATCCTTTGCATGAAATGCCAACATTATTAAGTATATTAATTGTTAATGATGGAAATTAAGATATGTAAGATATTTGAATATACACTACCAGTCAAAAAATTTGGACACACCTACTCATTCAAGGGTTTTTCTTTATTTTTACTATTTTTTACATTGTAGAATAATAGTGAAGACATCAAAACTATGAAATAACACATATGGAATCATGTAGTAACCAAAAAAGTGTTAAAGAAATCTAAATACAGGGGGGAATAAAAGTATTTAGTCAGCCACCAATTGTGCAAGTTCTCCCACTTAAAAGATGAGAGAGGCCTGTAATTTTCATCATAGGTACACGTCAACTATGACAGACAAAATTAGATTTTTTTTCTCCAGAAAATCACATTGTAGGATTTTTTATGAATTTATTTGCAAATTATGGTGGAAAATAAGTATTTGGTCAATAACAAAAGTTTCTCAATACTTTGTTATATACCCTTTGTTGGCAATGACACAGGTCAAACGTTTTCTGTAAGTCTTCACAAGGTTTTCACACACTCTTCCTGGTATTTTGGCCCATTCCTCCATGCAGATCTCCTCTAGAGCAGTGATGTTTTGGGGCTGTCGCTGGGCAACACGGACTTTCAACTCCCTCCAAAGATTTTCTATGGGGTTGAGATCTGGAGACTGGCTAGGCCACTCCAGGACCTTGAAATGCTTCTTACGAAGCCACTCCTTCGTTGCCCGGGCGGTGTGTTTGGGATCATTGTCATGCTGAAAGACCCAGCCACGTTTCATCTTCAATGCCCTTGCTGATGGAAGGAGCTTTTCACTCAAAATCTCACGATACATTCCCCCATTCATTATTTTATAGTTTATTATACTTTACACGGATCAGTCGTCCTGGTCCCTTTGCAGAAAAACAGCCCCAAAGCATGATGTTTCCACCCCCATGCTTCACAGTAGGTATGGTGTTCTTTGGATGCAACTCAGCATTCTTTGTCCTCCAAACACGACGAGTTGAGTTTTTACCAAAAAGTTCTATTTTGGTTTCATCTGACCATATGACATTCTCCCAATCCTCTTCTGGATCATCCAAATGCACTCTAGCAAACTTCAGACGGGCCTGGACATGTACTGGCTTAAGCAGGGGGACACGTCTGGCACTGCAGGATTTGAGTCCCTGGCAGCGTAGTGTGTTACTGATGGTAGGCTTTGATACTTTGGTCCCAGCTCTCCCAGGTCATTCACTAGGTCCCCCGTGTGGTTCTGGGATTTTTGCTCACCGTTCTTGTGATCATTTTGACCCCACGGGGTGAGATCTTGCGTGGAGCCCCAGATCGAGGGAGATTATCAGTGGTCTTGTATGTCTTCCATTTCCTAATAATTGCTCCCACAGTTGATTTCTTCAAACCAAGCTGCTTACCTATTGCAGATTCAGTCTTCCCAGCCTGGTGCAGGTCTACAATTTTGTTTCTGGTGTCCTTTGACAGCTCAGCTCTATACAGAAGATAGCGCTATTTGGTAAAATACCAAGTCCATATTATGTCAAGAACAGCTGAAATAAGTAAAGAGAAACAACAATCCATCATTACTTTAAGACATGAAGGTCAGTCAATACGGAAAACTTCAACAACTTTGAAAGTGTCTTCAAGTGCAGTCGCAAAAATCATCAAGCGCTATGATGAAACTGGCTCTCATGAGGACCGCCACAGGAATGGAAGACCCAGATGTACCTCTGCTGCAGAGGATAAGTTCATTAGAGTTACCAGCCTCAGAAATTGCAGCCCAAATAAATGCTTCACAGAGTTCAATTAACAGACACTACTCAACATCAACTGTTCAGAGGGGACTGTGTGAATCAGTCCTTCATGGTCGAATTGCTGCAAAGAAACCACTACTAAAGGACACCAATAATAAGTTTTGTTTCCAACCGCTGTGTCTTTGTGAGACGCGGTGTGGGTGAACGGATGATCTCCGCATGTGTATTTCCCACCGTAATGCATGGAGGAGGAGGTGTTATGGTGTGGGGGTGCTTTGCTGGTCACACTGTCTGTGATTTATTTAGAATTCAAGGCACACTTAACCAGCATGGCTACCACAGCATTCTGCAGCAATACACCATCCCATCTGGTTTAGGCTTAGTGGGACTATCATTTGTTTTTCAACAGGACAATGACCCAACACACCTCCAGGCTTTGTAAGGGCTATTTTACCAATAAGGTGAGAGATGGAGTGCTGCATCAGATGACCTGGCCTCCACAATCCCGCGACCTCAACCCAATTGAGATGGTTTGGGTCGTACCATAGAGTGAAGGAAAAGCAGCCAACAAGTGCTAAGCATAAGTGGAAACTCCTTCAAGACTGTTCGAAAAGCATTCCAGGTGAAGCTGGTTGTGAGAATGCCAAGAGTGTACAAAGCTCTCAATTACATTTACATTTTAGTCATTTAGCAGACGCTCTTATCCAGAGCGACTTACAGTTAGTGAATGCATATTTTTTATACTGGCCCCCCGTGGGAATCGAACCCACAACCCTGGCATTGCAAACGCCATGCTCTATCAACTGAGCTACATCCCTGCCAGCCATTCCCTCCCCTACCCTGGACGACGCTGGGCCAATTGTGCACCGCCCATGAGTCTCCCGGTCGCGGCCGGCTGCGACAGAGCCTGGATTCAAACCAGGATCTAGTGGCACAGTTAGCACTGCGATGCAGTGCCTTAGACCACTGCGCCACTCATCAAGGCAAAGGCTGGCTATATGAAGAATCTCAAATATATATATTTTTTAGATTTGTTTAACACTTTTTGGGTTACTACATGATTCCATATGTGTTCTTTCATAATGTTGATGTCTTCACTATTATTCTACAATGTAGAAAATAGTAAAAATAAAGAAAAACCCTTGAATGAGTAGGTGTGTCCAAACTTTTGACTGGTACTGTATATACATTTTTAATAGCTATATATAAAGCAAAATGAGGTGAGAGCATTGGAAATAGTTTTAGAGGTTGATCTGCATTTGTTCTGTGGGTGGCACTGTGTACTGTTTTCGAAGGATGTGTCCTGGCCTCTCGGGGGGCCTAGGGATCCGGGGGGACGGGGGTGGTCTGCTGGTCACTGGGATGACAACCCACGTTGGGATGGGGAGGGGCTTTAGCGTTCGGAATAGTGGAGAACAATTGGAGGGTTACTTAGTAGCAATGCAAATATCATGGTACAGCTACAGTAGTATATGGACACTCAATCACTATGGTACTTTTTAATGGTACATTTACAAACATATATTATGGTAAATAGATTTGAAACGTGTATCTCATTATGGTAAATGGTGAAATAAGTATAGCCAGTTATAATTACATACATTTTCATTCCAGTGTCCTCCATCTCCTCTAACCGTAGCTAATGTATGGATTTTTTATTTATTGATAATGTAAAATTAACAGCCGTACAGAAAGACTCATGTGAAGGTGAAATTACAGATGAGGAACTTCTTGATGCAATTAAAGCCTTTAAGTCCGGGAAAACTCCAGGGCTGGATGGCATACCAGTTGAGGTATACCAATTTTTTTGGGATATACTCGGAGGACCGTTATCAGCATGTTTTAACCACTCCTATGTAAATGGTAGATTATCAGACACTCAACAAGAAGGTCTGATTTTATTATTACTGAAACAGGATACAAGTGGGAAATATAAAAGATCCAGTCCATTAAAAAAATTGGAGGCCCCTTACACTTCAGTGTTGTGATGCAAAGATTCTTGCAAAATGTATAGCGCATAGAATTAAAAAGGTATTGTCTGACATTATTCATCCTAATCAGACAGGTTTTTTACATGGGCGATACATTGGAGATAATATAAGGCATGTACTGGAAACAATAGAACACAATGAAAAATCTGGGAACCAGGCCTGCTATTCATAGCTGACATTGAAAAGGCTTTTGATAAAGTACGACTCGAGTTTATATATAAATTCCTGGAACATTTCAATTTTGGAGAATCTCTTATAAAATGGGTTAAAATCATGTATAGTAACCCTAGGTGTAAAATAGTAAATAATGGCTATTTCTCTGAAAGTTTTAAACTGTCAAGAGGAGTAAAACAATGTTGTCCACTATCGGCATATCTATTTATTATGGCCATCAATATGTTAGCTATTAAAATCAGATCCAACAATAATATCAAGGGATTAGAAATCCAGGGCATAAAAACAAGGGTGTCATTGTAAGCTGATGATTCATGTTTTCTCTTAAATCCTCAACTTGGATCACTCCACAGCCTCATAGAGGATCTAGATAAATGTTCTAACCTCTCTGAATTACAACCAAATTATGATAAGTGTACTATAATACGTACGTATTGGATCACAAAAAAATACAACTTTTACATTACCGTGTAGTTTACCAATAAAATGGTCTGATGGTGATGTGGATATACTCGGTATACATATCCCAAAATGAATAAATGATCTCACTCCAATACATTTTAATAGAAAGTTAGCAAAAATAGATCAGATCTTGCTACCATGGCAAGGTAAATACCTGTCTATTTGTCGAAAAATCACCCTGATTAACTCTTTAGTAATATCCCAGTTTACCTATTTGCTTATGGTCTTGCCTACACCTAGCGAACAGTTTTTTAAATTATATGAGAAAAAAATATTCCATTTGATTTGGAATGGCAAGCCAGACAAAATTAAACAGGCCTATTTATATAATGAATATGAATTCAGAGGGCAGAAATGATTAAACATTAAAGAATTAGACCTCTCACTGAAGGCTTCAGTCATACAAAAGTTATACTTAAATCCGAACTGGCTCTCTAGCAAATTAGTAAGAATGTCTCACCCTATGTTCAAGAATGGCCTTTTCCCCTTTATTCAGATTACAACCTCTCACTTTCAGTTATTTGAAAAGGAAATAATCTCCCAAATATCACTATTTATAAAACAAGCCATAGAAAGTTGGTTGCGATTTCAATTTCATCTACCAGAAACGACAGAACAAATAATACAACAAATATTGTGGTTAAACTCAAATGTACTAATTGATTTAAAAAAACATACTTTTTTGAATAAAGAAAAAAAAAAGTATAATTTTCGAAAATGATATCATAGGTAGGACTGGTGGAGTTATGTCGCACATGCAGCTAACAAAAACATTTGAAAATGTCTGCTCTAACCAAAATTACAACCAACAGAATCATTAGATCATTTGTTTTGGTACTGTCCATATGTAGCTTGTTTTTGGTCACAGGTCCAGGAATGGCTGAATAATTGCAATATTTACCTGGAGATAACCCTGCAGATAGCACTACTGGGTGATCTGAAAAGTCATAGTCAATCAATCAATAATATAATAATACTTTTAGCAAAAATGTTTATTTTCAATTTACAATCTGTAGAAACAATGAGAATAGAAAGGTTCAGAACTTTTGTGAAACATCACAGCACAGTTGAAATATACAGTGGGGAGAACAAGTATTTGATACACTGCCGATTTTGCAGGTTTTCCTACTTACAAAGCATGTAGAGGTCTGTCATTTTTATCATAGGTACACTTCAACTGTGAGAGACGGAATCGAAAACAAAAATCCAGAAAATCACATTATATGATTTTTAAGTAATTAATTTGCATTTTATTGCATGACATAAGTATTTGATCACCTACCAACCAGTAAGAATTCCGGCTCTCACAGACCTGTTAGTTTTTCTTTAAGAAGCCCTCCTGTTCTCCAATCATTACCTGTATTAACTGCACCTGTTTGCACTCGTTACCTGCATAAAAGACACCTGTCCACACACTCAATCAAACAGACTCCAACCTCTCCACAATGGCCAAGACCAGAGAGATGTGTAAAGACAGGACATCAGGGATACAATTGTAGACCTGCACAAGGCTGGGATGGGCAACAGGACAATAGGCAAGCAGCTTGGTGAGAAGGCAACAACTGTTGGTGCAATTAGTAGAAAATGGAAGACGTTCAAGATGACGGTCAATCACCCTCGGTCTGGGGCTCCATGCAAGATCTCACCTCGTGGGGCATCAATGATCATGAGGAAGGTGGGGGATCAGCCCAGAACTACACGGCAGGACCTGGTCAATGACCTGAAGAGAGCTGGGACTACAGTCTCAAAGAAAACCATTAGTAACACACTACGCCGTCATGGAATGAAATCCTGCAGCGCATGCAAGGTCTCCCTGCTCAAGCCAGCGCAAGTCCAGGCCCGTCTGAAGTTTGCCAATGACCATCTGGATGATCCAGAGGAGGAATGGGAGAAGGTCATGTGGTCTGATGAGACAAAAATAGAGCTTTTTGGTCTAAACTCCACTCGCCGTGTTTGGAGGAAGAAGAAGGATGAGTACAACCCCAAGAACACCATCCCAACCATGAAGAATGGAGGTGGAAACATCATTATTTGGGGATGCTTTTCTGCAAAGGGGACAGGACGACTGCACCGTATTGAGGGGAGGATGGATGGGGCCATGTATCGCGAGATCTTGGCCAACAACCTCCTTCCCTCAGTAAAAGCATTAAAGATGGGTCGTGGCTGGGACTTCCAGCATGACAACGATCCGAAACACACAGCCAGGGCAACTAAGGAGTGGCTCCGTAAGAAGCATCTCAACGTCCTGGAGTGGCCTAGCCAGTCTCCAGACCTGAACCCAATAGAACATCTTTGGAGGGAGCTGAAAGTCCGTATTGCCCAGCGACAGCCCCGAAACCTGAAGGATCTGGAGAAGGTCTGTATGGAGGAGTGGGCCAAAATCCCTGCAGCAGTGTGTGCAAACCTGGTCAAGACCTACAGGAAACATATGATCTCTGTAATTGCAAACAAAGGTTTCTGTACCAAATATTAAGTTCTGCTTTTGTGATGTATCAAATACTTATGTCATGCAATAAAATGCAAATGAATTACTTAAAAATCATACAATGTGATTTTCTGGATTTTTGTTTTAGATTCCGTCTCTCACAGTTGAAGTGTACCTATAATAAACATTCCAGACCTCTACATGCTTTGTAAGTAGGAAAACCTGCAAAATCGGCAGTGTATCAAATACTTGTTCTCCCCACTGTATCTGGCAAATAGAAATCCAATATGGATGGTGTTAAGAGATAGATGGGAGGGGTTGAATGGAGCTGAATGTTGGGACTAATAACAACTAATAACAACAAGATAACTAATATAAACATACTGTGTCCGTAAAACATATATAGGTTATAGGTTAAGAACTGTTGTGAAAGAGCACAGTTTGAAAGATATGGCAAATAGAAATCAAACCAGATGGACATCAGAAATAGATGGGAGAGGTTGAGGGTAGAAGAAGGACAGGAGTAAAAACAAACAAAATAGAACATGTGTACATAAAATGTATATAGAATGTTTAAGCTGGAAGTAGAGGCCTAAGCGTTGTTGTTCACTAGTTTACTCCAATTACGGGAGGGGTGGTAGGGTTTGAAAGTAATAAAGGAAGAAAAAAAAATACATTTGAAACAGTGCATGCCTTTTTTTTGCGACTTTTTCAAATCATAGTCGCACACCTCATGTAGCCTAGCCCATAGGCTTATATGTTTTGATAACTAAAGTGGCCAAAATTACCTCTTAAAATTTAGCACATTAATCCTTTACAACTGGTATAGAGCCTAACTGGCATACATAGGCGGTGCGTGAGTTTCAAGTTTGGGGAAGATCATTTTCACCATAAAAATGCACCTTTATAATAATTTTACATTTTAGTAATTTAGCAGACGCTCTTATCCAGAGCGACTTACAGTTAGTGAGTGCATACATTTTCATACTGGCCCCCCTGGCTCCCCGTGGGAATCGAACCCACAACCCTGGCGTTGCAAGCACCATGCTCTATCAACTGAGCTACACGGGGCCATTACATGCATAATCGCATTTGCGGTCACTTTTGAGAATGGTGTTTTCCCGCTAATTGATTGCATTTTGGAACATTCACACTTATAGCCTACTGCCGTGTGCGCATTGCTGCGCTTATAACATGAAGAAATAGCCCAATAGTTTATCAACATTTTAAACTAAACGTTCTGATCTGTTGCATAAGCCTCATTGTTTTTCAAAGTTTTTTGATGCGATTGGTTGTATTAATTCCCACAACTGTCCCATATTTTGTTACATTTATTTATCGCACAGAAGCACAAGTTGACCAATAGAATAGGTCAACTTTTGTACTATGGAGGAGAGTAGATTGACATAGAATGGTGCTTTTTCTGTTCGATAGGCCTACTAATCTTGTTGGCTGACGAAAAGTAAATGTGGACAGTTCTTCTAACATCTTCAATATGCACCTCGGAATTCGATAATAATGTGTCTGTCTTCACTTGTAGCCTACTTCAGAGCTGAGATGCCTGTGAGAAGGACCCAATCTCGTGATGGGCATTGGTAAATAAGAATTGAGATATTTGAGAGAGCCATGTGAGTGAGAGGTGCTTTGGACCCTAACCTTAACCCTTTTAGCTAACCCTTCTGCTAACCCTAACCTTAACGCTTTAATCTAACTCCTAAACATAACCTTAACCTTAACCCTAACCCCTAACCTAGCTAACGTTAGCCAGCTAGCTAACATTACCATTAGCCACTTAGCCACCTAGCTAACATTAGCCACAACAAATTAGAATTCATAACATATCAAACGTTTGGCAATTTCGTAACATATTGTACATTGTCAAATTCGTAACATATTGTACATTTTGCCAATTTGTAAATTATGATACAAATTGTAATTCGTAACATCCCCAAATTAATACATACTATACGAAATGTAACATATCATAGTAAATAGAGCATCTCAGACTTACGTACAGAATAATATGAAATTCTTTGAGACCAGTTTGAGTGTCTGCACACTCAGTCCCCACAGTGGTTGTCTCAGGAGCAGCAGGCTATACTGTGCCTTTTAGTCCTGTGTCTGGGGGAGCAGTAATGGAGGAGGTACACTCTTCGACTGTCCCCATAGGATAACCCTTTTTATTCCAGGTAGAACACTTTTTAGTTCCAGGTAGAACTCTTTTGGGTTCCACATAGAACCCTCTGTGTAAAGGGTTCTACATGGAACTCAAAAGGGTTCTACCTGGAACAAAAAATTGTTATTCAAAGGGTTCTCCTATGGGGACAGCCGAATAACCCTTTCAGGTTCTAGATAGCACCTTTTTTTCTAAGAGTGTAGTGACTGGTTTAAAGCAGGAGAGCAGAAGTGTGAGCTGAACTGAGAGATTTGTTTGAAATGTTTCCACCTGCGTGTTGACACAACCTAACAGCTCATTTCCACTCCGACTGTTCCCCCAAATCATATTAATGAGTAAAGGATTGAGTCAGACATACTAAACAGGGATCCCCCACGGGGTCCTTGTCTTTGCTCTCTGTTTTTAATGCTGGCTGTCACCCTCTGGCTGTCACGCTCTGCAGACATTGAGTCTATTTAACAGCTTTGTTATGCTCGAAATACAGACTACTGTTGTAATTTATAGTAACAGCAATCAGATGCAACAATCAAAGATGCCACACATTATTGGTATTAACACACCTACAGTAGATCTCTAGTTAGGCAAGAGGCAGGAGTTTCGACTAAATATCTAATATGTCTAGGCTTTACCTTAGACCACCTCTGTCTGTCACTATTGCTTTATTGTTGGTCCAGTGTTGTTGAAAGTATATTTTTGCTGTCAAGGTGTTTTTTCAACAGACTCCAGGTTTTGGTGTTATCTGTACTGGACCTCAGGAACATAATCTCAGAGAGGCTGCTGCACCAGTGAGGCAGAGCAGAGTGGGCCTGCGCTCCGACAGGCAGAGGCCTGTTTTATAGCTCCCATTACGGACATGGTTAGCTCAATCCATCATCCACGCCAACTAATGATTGCTACCATACATCCTATGTAGCACAATTCTTTTAAGGACAGGGAAATTGAATCCCATTCATCTTGCTGCGCTGGACTAACAGTGCTTTGACAACTGGTACAGAGGCAATTCTTCTCCCCACTATAACATTAAAGGACCGGCTCTGAAATGGAACTGGGCCTCGTTTCCCAGTTGAGATGTAACTTAAGCATCACGATGATCGTACCAGATGCATCGTTTTTTACGAGCCAACTTTTTAAGAGTGTTTCCCAAACAAGCAAGTAGAGAGAACGTTCACTAAATGCGTCGTTAGACCATGTGTCGATACTGATAGGATCAAAAGAAAAGCAGCGCTGCTCTCGGATCAGCTTTCTCCATTCATATCTTACCTTAACATTAGAATTATTACCACCTATTGCTGCAAATTGTCTATTGAGGCGGCTTGTTATACTTACCCAATAATAATGTAGTAAATCACAGATTGGGCACATCATTGCACACATGTTGTCACACATCATGAAACACATTGAGGCACAAATTACAGACAGTAGCCTAGTCTCAAAGTAGAACTCAATTGATTGAACATGGAATTGATTTAAATATAAATAGGCCCATGTAGACTATGTATCTTTTAATGCAGTCATTTCGGTTTTCATTTGAAGCATAATTTTATCCTTTACTTGTTTGTAAGAATTGCAAAAACTTTAGCAACTTTGTATTTGTAGCAGTGGTGTAAAGTTAAATAAAAATTACTTTACAAATTACTTTAAAGATATACTTAAAGGAAATCGCCACCCAAAGACTATATTTCGGTATTTGTTTCATTACTCCATTGTTGATATAGTCCCAAAAGGTTTTGCTTGTCAGCAATCACGTATTCAAGATATGTGACTTTCAAAATACAGAAATCATCCCTGTATGATGCATTTGCATCATATAATGCAAAATGCCTCATACAGTGATGATTTCTGTATTTTAAACGTTTTCCTTTAAGTTGTTTTTTGGGGTATCTGTACATTACTATTTATATTTTTTACAACTTTTACTTCACTACATTCCTAAATAAAATAGTGTACTTTTTACTCCATACATTTTCCCTGACACCCAAAAGTACTCATTACATTTTGAATGCATAGCAGGACAGGAAAATTTGTCCAATTCACACACTTATCAAGAGAACATCCCTGATCATCCCTACTGCCTCAGATCTGGCGGACTCACTAAACACACATGCTTCATTTGTAAATTAAATTATGTCTGAGTGTTGGAGTGTGCCCCTGGCTATCTGTAAATGTTTTAAAAAATGGTGCTATCTGGTTTGCGTAATATAAGGAATTTGAAATCATTTATATGTTCACTTTTGAAACTTAAGTATATTTTAGCAATTACATTTACTTTTGATACTTAAGTATATTTAAAACCAAATACTTTTAGACTTTTACTCAAGTAGTATTTTAATGGGTTACTTCCATCTTCCTTTAGTAATTTTCTATTAAGGTATTTTTACTTTAACTCAAGTTTGACAATTGGGTACTTTCTCCACCACTGATTTGTAGTCAACTTTATTCTGAAGTTATCTGGGAAACAAGGTCCTGATTTGCAACTCTACTTCTACCCTCTACACCAAACCTACATTTCCCTGCCACAGCTGTGTGTGTAGACGTGCACTTAAAAAAGAAGTAGCAGCACACTGAAACTCTTTAGTCATTGCAAACATGTCACAATCTATTTGCAAATGTGCTTTTAAACTGCACTGAATTGTAGCAGCTGGAGTGGAGTATTTATAACCCAAGTAGTATACTAATGAAAACAGCTCTGCTTGACCCAATTATACCATCTTTTTCATACACAACATTTACTCTGTGTGTGTGTGTGTGTGTGTGTGTGTGTGCTTTGTCAAATCAAATCAAAGTTTATTTGTCACGTGCACAGGATACAGCAGGTGGAAACAGTAAGGTGAAATGCTGACTTGCAAGCTCTTAGCCAACAATGCAGTATTCAATATCAAAGGTAAGAAAATAAGATAAAATACAATCCCGACAAATAAAAACAGACGAGAATGTACGCTATATCCAGGGTCAGTACCAGTACCTTATCAATGTGCAGGGATACTGGTGGTAGTTGAGGTAGATATGTACAAGTAAGCAGGTGTAAAAGTGACTGTCAGCAGGATAAATAATGATGATAATACCGGAGGGGGAGGTTATTGTTTTGGTGGAACTTTCACAAGTATGTGCTACATTTTCACAACTCTTAGTACAAAACTCAAAACAGATAATCAAAAAGGCAGTTGTTTCAAAACCCTAAGAACATTTTCAATTGACTAAGTATAACACACAAAATCATACAGTTACTTTTTCACCAAACTTTTCATATAAAGTAAGTGCCTTTCACAATGCAATGCTCACATTACTTTAGATATGATTCTCTTCTCTTTTGTTAAAATACTTAATCCGACTGTTCTTAATTGATGATCACTTAAACGTTTGGTAAACCTATAGATTTGACATATACAGTGCCAGTCAAAAGTTTGGATACACCTACTCATTCAAGGGTTTTTCTTTATTTTTACTATTTTCTACATTGTAGAATAATAGTGAAGACATCAAACTATGAAATAACACACATGGAATCATGTAGTAACCAAAAAAGTGTTAAACAAACCAAAATATATTTTATACTGTATTTGAGATTCTTCAAATAGCCACCTTTTGCCTTGATGACAGCTTTGCACACTCTTGGCATTCTCTCAACCAGCTTCACATGGAATGCTTTTCCAACAGTCTTGAAGGAGTTCCCACATATGCTGAGCACTTGTTGGCTGCTTTTCCTTCACTCTGTGGTCCAACTCATCCCAAACCATCTCAATTGGGTTGAAGTCGGGTGATTGTGGAGGCCAGGTCATCTGATGCAGCGCTCCATCACTCTACTTCTTGGTCAAATAGCCCTTACACAGCCTGGAGGTGTGTTGGATCATTGTCCTGTTGAAAAACTAATGATAGTCCCACTAAGCGCAAACCAGATGGGATGGCGTATCGCTGCAGAATCCTGTGGTAGACATGCTGGTTAAGTGTGCCTTCAATTCTAAATAAATCACTGACAGTGTCACCAGCTAAGCACCCCCACACCATCTCCTCCATGCTTCATGAAATCATATCAAACCAGTCATCACTGATTAAATCTTAATTCTCTCTCTCTCTCTCTCTCTCTCTCTCTCTCTCTCTCTCTCTCTCTCTCTCTCTCTCTCTCTCTCTCTCTCTCTCTCTCTCTCTCTCTCTCTCTCTCTCTCTCTCTCTCTCTCTCTCTCTCTCTCTCTCTCTCTCTCTCTCTCTCTCTCTCTCTCTCTCTCTCTCTCTCTCTCGCTCTCCGCTCTCTCTCTCTCTCTCTCTCTCTCTCTCTCTCTCTCTCTCTCTCTCTCTCCCTCCATCTAGCCTTCGTGCTAAGCTGTGCCTTCCCTAAGGAGCCAGCCAATGGGGAGGTATCAGTGACTCACCTCCATGCTGGGGGAGAGGCCTACTTCCAGTGTCTGACCGGTTACCAGATGCAAGGCCCTACCATGCTCACCTGTCGCAACGCCACTACACCTTACTGGAGTGGCAAGGAGCCCAAATGCCAGGGTAAGTGCCAACAATACTGCTTCCTTCCTGCCAAACACACACACACACACACACACACACACACACACACGAAATACACACATTAGCTCTTCAACCCCAGGATCCATCCAGCCACTCACTGAGAACCAATGGGGATATGTGACTAGTTTCAGGAAACTAGGTGTATCTCGCGCGTCACTACTTCACAGGAGAGCCATTTGAATTTTTAAAAAAAATGTTTTTATCAAAATGCGTTTTTGGGCAGAAATGCCTTCTGGAAAATGTGAACTTTCATGTGCCTTAATAACAAACTTGTATGCGATCTGTAAATACGAATAAAATTGTTAAATTACGAGCCTAGTTGGTTTAGCCTTGGAAAAAGACAGCAACCTTCCCGCTAGCCATGATTGGCTGAGATAATGAGTGAGCTGGACATGCCGAGAGATGAGTTCGGATTGGTCTGCCATGTAGCAAGCTTCTGTCTATTTGAGCTGGTCAGTATGTGAACGTAATCCTGTCTAACGCGACTTTAAAATATATATATATAGTGTTGCTCTCCACTTTCTGGAGGACCGAGTTTTGTGTCTGGAAGTAGCTAGCAAGCTAGCCAACGTTAACCAGTTAGCTTGGGTGCTTGATTGCTGTTGTTAGGACAGAACGCTAGGATCAATCCTTAAAGAGATGGGTGGGACTAAAGCTTAAGAGGGTGTGAAAGATACTGAATGGGTGTAGACAAAGAAGAGCTCTCCAATACGTGTACCAAAACATTCAAAGGCCATTTTCTCAAAAGTGAGGTTACAAATATCAACTTTCAAAGCAGAATTACTTTCCCATTGTTCCTCAACTGTAGTGTATGATATACCATTTTCTAGCTCTGAGTCTTTACCTTTATCCAATGTAAACTCAATTATTATTATTTTTTTTACATAAGTCCGAATCGAGCCGGTCGGTCACATATATAGTATCCCCTCAGAGAACGCCACAGAGTCTGACAACTGAGGAGAATAACATTTCAGCTGAATGATTAAAGTAATTAAACTCAGTTTAAATGGACTGGGTGTTATTTGTCTCCCACTGACCAGAGGTTAATTGAGGTTTATTGTGTGCTTTTTATGGTAGGCCTATCCAGCCTGCTCTCATAGACTAGATGTAACATAGTACATTTAAATCATAATGATCACAGACAACTTTAGCATTTTAGCTAATTAGTAACTTTGCAACTACTTACTACTTCTTAGCTACTTTGCAACTACTTAACATGTTAGGTAACTCTTCCCCTAACCCTAACCGTAACCCTTTTAGCTAACCCTTCCCCTAACCCTAACCTTAACCCTTTAAACTAAACCCTAACCTTAACCCTAACCCTTAACCCCTAGCCTAGCTAACGTTAGCCGGCTAGCTAACGTTAGCGTTAGCCCCTAGCCAACGTTAGCAACAACAAATTGGAATTTGTAACGTATGTGTTTTTGCTAATTTTTTACAAATTGTTCGTTTTGCAAATTCATAACATATTGTACGAATTGCAATTCGTAACATATTGTATGAATTGCAAATAGTAACAGATCATATGAAATGGATGATGGACATCCACAAATTAATACACACCATACGAAATGTAACATATCATACTAAATGGAGTATCTGCTTTAAGTACAGAATAATACGAAATGTTCTGAGAACAGGTTGGCCTATCAGGTATCTGGTTTACCACTGTGCAACTTGAATTCTCTCACTGTAACACCCATTCCGTTTTCCAGACTTTTTTTTATAGAAATCCAGGATTAGGAGCAATAGTGTCGTGTTATGGCAGTGGTACTTGAGCAACTAACACGTTTTTTCATAAAGAGTGTTTATGTAATTCGATCTCTAAACATATTTGTCATAAGTCGTCATTAGAAAAAATGTGTATGAGACTTTATGGTCGCACACCGATTCATTTGGTTTTGCGTCAAAATTACTCTGTTCCATTCATGGATTTGTTCATTAAAACCTCTTCGATATAACGTCCCCTGTTTAGGGGACCTGCGTGGTTCTGGTACCGATTCCAATTGCCATTTTTGCTTCTAAAGCGATCTGTTGACACCATAGATTGAAATGGTCTGCATTGAGCGGTAGCCCTGATTCTCATAGACACAGTATGCCTCTCCTGACCGTGTGAAGCAGGATGTGAAATCTGTGAAACCCCGTTCAGGCGGTTCTTTTACACCTGCTACGTTTGGTTATTCCAAGCAGAGACATCTCACTGGCACATTTTTTCTGGTCTGGTGGGTAGGGCAAGCGGGGAGGGGACAATGAGTAGACCAGAGCTATCTGTTATTGTGCAGTTTCCCACTTTAAAAAATCCTGCCGTATAAGTGGGTGTTCCCTTTCTCACGTGAGCATGGTAAACTGAATGAGTAAGACCTCATCATTTATCCACTTTGTATCCAAGGATCCAGCCTAAAATAAGGATTTCCTGATGTGGCCAGACATGGAAAGGTTTGGCAATACTTTTGTCTTTCTCCTCGCTCCTACCTGGGCTTGAACCAGGAACCCTCTGCAACGGCCGTGGCTTTTGTGGAGCAATAATAATAATAATAATAATAATAATAATATGCCATTTAGCAGACGCTTTTATCCAAAGCGACTTACAGTCATGCGTGCATACATTTTTGTGTATGGGTGGCCTCTGTAGCTCAGCTGGGTGAGCACAGCACTTGTAACGCCAAGGTAGTGGGTTCGATCCCCGGGACCACCCATACACAAAAATGTATGCACGCATGACTGTAAGTCGCTTTGGATAAAAGCGTCTGCTAAATGGCATATTATTAATATTATTGCTCCACAAAAGCCACGGCCGTTGCAGAGCAAGGGAAACAACTACTTCAAGGTCACAGAGTGAGTGACGTCACCGGTTGAAACGCTACTAGCACGCACCGCTAACTAGCCAGCAATTTCACACTGGTTACACTTGCAGCTGTATAGCCAAATTGCTATAATACATTGAGGCCTGGGTTAAGTCGGCAGTGCTCTGACTTATGTTGCTCTTCGGCCTGTTTATTATTTTGTAAATATTGTAGGTAGGCCTACTTGACGACTATTTATATCCACTGTGAAAATAATAGCCCTCACTGTGACTGCCAACCTCACATTGTGTAAAGCCCATGCCTCCCTGTATACCAGTGATAGATGGTACTTCGGCCTTAGTTGACCTTTTACACCATGTCAGTCTAGCATCCTCATTAAGGCCCAAGGTTGATTGGTTGTGCTGTGAGGCCTGGTTTCGTAGTGTCTGATTACCAGTATGGGGAGAAGGAGCAGTGCTACGGAGACGAGACAGGGCTAAACCAGCCCATTTGGACCTGGCTAGTGGCTAACGCTATAGTAATTAGGAGTGGGCTGCATGACTAACATTCACCTGCTCTGGGATAGCACCATCTCTTCTGCCAGCCCCACTCTCACTCCCTACAGCAGTTCTGCACTGATACTATTCTGCTGCTATGCTCTCCTCACTAGTCCATCATCACACACAGACACACAGTCAGGCACCAGTTCCTGGTGAGATGGCTATTCGCCAGACCACCACACAGCTCCCAGACTCCCAATCATTCTCCCTCGCTTTCAGTACAGGAATGGAAACTTTCTTCCTCCAAACCTCAGGTTCTATGTACTGTGGTATTACTCAGCAAAGAGAGAGCAGAAAACAAACATTGTTATAGAAAGTAAGCCTTTCTACAAAGGGATATTGAAGTTATTTGTGTCCTATCCTTCCCTTCCTCTCTGTCCGTCTTCTCTCTCTTATCAAATCCATCCTCAATGCAGCTTCCTGTGGTGGTATGATAAAAAATGCCACGTTGGGCCGTATCGTCTCTCCTGGATTCCCTGGCAACTACAGCAACAACTTGACGTGCCATTGGGTACTGGAGGCTCCTGAAGGCCACCGGCTTCATGTTCACTTTGAGAAAGTGGCTTTGGCTGAAGATGATGACAGGTAGAGTACACAGAAAGCTGGATGGAAGCATTGTGTGTGTGTGTGTGTGTGTGTGTGTGTGTGTGTGTGTGTGTGTGTGTGTGTGTGTGTGTGTGTGTGTGGGAAGGGGGGAGTTGGTGCGTGCTCAAGTGGTAGGACTTGGAGGCGTCTCTTTTATTTGTTGCTAATTAGTTGCCAGTTGGGCTAGATATGGCATGTTTTACCTCAGGCTGTCAGAATGCGATGCAACACTGGGCAACAACACCTAGCCTAATTGTATGCCTTAAAATCGCTCAAGGATATGCTTGCTAAGGCAACTAAATCCCATATGTGAGTGACTATGAGTCAAACTTTAACGGATTGGAGGATGAAATTGAAACGGCTTTATGTAATTTCAAATAATTAACTGTATTTCCTCATGCAAATTAATTGAGGGACTATAGAGGCCACTCAGACGCGGGGAGCCGGTATTTAATTACATTTTTGTACCATAACTACTGTCTCAAGGCTATGGTAACAAACTGACATTTAATGAAGCCGCTTGCTGCCGAGTTGTGTAGAATCTTATCACAGGGATATTACAGCCACTGATGAAACAATAAGCGCCACTTCAGAACCCCTCACCACTCCCTTTTTATGTTTCTCTTAGTCCTCAATGGCAAGTGTGTCTCATTCCCCTTTCCCCCATTTTATTATGCATGGTTTTTTATTGTGTTTCAGACTCCTTATAAAGAATGGGAACAACATTGACTCCCCTCCGGTGTATGACTCCTACGAGGTGGAGTACCTGCCCAATGAGGGCGTGGTGAGCACAGGCCGTCACCTCTTTGTGGAGTTCACCACAGATGGAACGGTCACCTCTACGGGAGCAGCCATCAGATATGAAGGTTCTTCAAAGAATCAACAGAATACTAGCATTTATTCAACCTATGCTAAGTAATGTCAAATTGAGGTTTGATGGTGACTTATTGTAACAAAAAATCCATGTGTGATTTGTGTCCTGCAGCTTTTGCAAAGGGCACATGCTATGGGCCCTTTGTGAAGTATGGCAACTTCACCAGCAGTGACACGGCCTACAGTGTGGGTGCGGTGGTTGAGTTTGCCTGTGACCCTGGCTACACTCTGGAGCAGGGCTCAGTCATCATTGAGTGTCTGGACGCAGAGAACCCCCAGTGGAATGAGACAGAGCCAGCCTGCAGGGGTGAGTCCTCATCCAATTACAAAGCCAGGCCACATAATTTCATCTGCTCATGTTTGGCAAATTCTCTATCAGCATCTGAGTACAATCTAGGAACCCCAGCCACAATAAACCCAGCTACCCCAGGATCTGATCCTCAATTACTTTTCAATATGTAATGAATTCTAGCTCATGTGTTTCCAGGGCAGGTTTCAGTAGTGCTACAGACTAAAGGCCCCTGTGCAGGCTAGGCTATGCACTGAACCATATGGCCAGTGGCCATCAAAGGCCAGGTTCTCTCTCTCTCTCTCTCTCTCCGCACTGCCCCACACCACACTGCCCATGATCTTATAGCTCTTCAGCAAAGGTAGACATTAAAGGATTCCATTTCTGCTGAGCTATGGTGCTGTATTTTCCAGCGTAAGCCATTTGTAATGGTTCTAGACCACCACTCTTGCTTTTGAGTTGTCAAGGAGCATGGAAAGTCATTACGAATGGTATTCTGTTCAGCAGTGATGCTCTTTCATCGCTGTCTCTTATTTACCCATGTGAATTCACACAGCATTTGAAAGATGTCCCACAGTCCCCAGACCAACAGGAAAACCACAGATTATTTCAGATCATTAGCAGAGCTGGCACTGACAGTTTAGATTTTCAATCACTGATCACTTGTTTTTCCTCTTTGAAGAGGGCTTTACTGTGAGTAGGCCTACATGCTCAACTGGCTTACCTGGTTAAATAAAGGTTAAAAAAAAGTTTAGTTTAGTTTGATGTTGGTGTTTACTTTTATCTTTGTGTGAACTATTTTGGATTATCACAAGAGTGTTGGCCATGAATGTACAGTGGGGAAAAAAAGTATTTAGTCAGCCACCAATTGTGCAAGTTCTCCCACTTAAAAATATGAGAGAGGCCTGTAATTTTCATCATAGGTACACGTCAACTATGACAGACAAAATTAGAAAACAAAATCAAGAAAATCACATTGTAGGATTTTTAATGAATTTATTTGCAAATTATGGTGGAAAATAAGTATTTGGTCAATAACAAAAGTTTCTCAATACTTATATACCCTTTGTTGGCAATGACACAGGTCAAACGTTTTCTGTAAGTCTTCACAAGGTTTTCACACACTGTTGCTGGTATTTTGGCCCATTCCTCCATGAAGATCTCCTCTAGAGCAGTGATGTTTTGGGGCTGTCGCTGGGCAACACAGACTTTCAACTCCCTCCAAAGATGTTCTATGGGGTTGAGATCTGGAGACTGGCTAGGCCACTCCAGGACCTTGAAATGCTTCTTACGAAGCCACTCCTTCGTTGCCCGGGCGGTGTGTTTGGGATCATTGTCATGCTGAAAGACCCAGCCACGTTTCATCTTCAATGCCCTTGCTGATGGAAGGAGGTTTTCACTCAAAATCTCACGATACATGGCCCCATTAATTCTTTCCTTTACACGGATCAGTCGTCCTGGTCCCTTTGCAGAAAAAACAGCCCCAAAGCATGATGTTTCCATCCCCATGCTTCACAGTAGGTATGGTGTTCTTTGGATGCAACTCAGCATTCTTTGTCCTCCAAACACGACGAGTTGAGTTTTTACCAAAAAGTTCTATTTTGGTTTCATCTGACCATATGACATTCTCCCAATCCTCTTCTGGATCATCCAAATGCACTCTAGCAAACTTCAGACGGGCCTGGACATGTACTGGCTTAAGCAGGGGGACACGTCTTGCACTGCAGGATTTGAGTCCCTGGTGGCGCAGTGTGTTACTGATGGTAGGCTTTGTTACTTTGGTCCCAGCTCTCTGCAGGTCATTCACTAGGTCCCCCGTGTGGTTCTGGGATTTTTGCTCACCGTTCTTGTGATCATTTTGACCCCACGGGGTGAGATCTTGCGTGGAGCCCCAGATCGAGGGAGATTATCAGTGGTCTTGTATGTCTTCCATTTCCTAATAATTGCTCCCACAGTTGATTTCTTCAAACCAAGCTGCTTACCTATTGCAGATTCAGTCTTCCCAGCCTGGTGCAGGTCTACAATTTTGTTTCTGGTGTCCTTTGACAGCTCTTTGGTCTTGGCCATAGTGGAGTTTGGAGTGTGACTGTTTGAGGTTGTGGACAGGTGTCTTTTATACTGATAACAAGTTCAAACCGGTGCCATTAATACAGGTAACGAGTGGAGGACAGAGGAGCCTCTTAAAGAAGAAGTTACAGGTCTGTGAGAGCCAGATCTCTTGCTTGTTTGTAGGTGACCAAATACTTATTTTCCACCATAATTTGCAAATAAATTAATTAAAAATCCTACAATGTGATTTTCTGGAGAAAAAAAATCTCAATTTGTCTGTCATAGTTGACGTGAACCTATGATGAAAATTACAGGCCTCTCTCATCTTTTTAAGTGGGAGAACTTGCACAATTGGTGGCTGACTAAATAATTTTTTCCCCCACTGTATGTGTTTCTCAGTATTTGGATTTGACTCTGTGTTTATGTGTGTGTCCCAGCTGTGTGTAGTGGTGAGATTACAGACTCAGCCGGGGTGGTTCTCTCTCCAAACTGGCCCGAGACCTACGACAAGGGCCAGGACTGCATCTGGGGCATCCACGTGGAAGAGGACAAGAGGATCATGCTGGACATCCAAGTGTAAGTGCCAGCTCTCCGCTCCAACAGCAGCCATAGTGGTCACTGCCCAGCTAGCACATATCGTTCTGAGAACCATATGTTTCTTAGAGCTTGGTGAGAGTGTGGTTGTCCTTTGGTTATTTTGCATACAACTTTCTGGGAATGGTGCAGGATAGTTGCTTGTCTTTGGAACATTGTCAGCACATTTAACCCATTGACACGTGCGAACACACAGGTGTGATTATTCTACAGTGGTCCCTGCAACGTACACTCAAACCGGTGTGGTTAGAACACTTATTTAGAACGTCCAGCGTTTGAGCTGGCCACACTGTTTTTACACAGAAACATTTAGCATAAACACAGTCTTTACAATGTTATGTCCTCAACCTGAGCAGTTTATTTTTGGATGCAATATTCAGACATTCACAGAAGTAGCAACAGCATAACACAACTCTCATCCAGACCGGAAAATGTAGGCTGCATTAGTTGTAGCGCATATTTAGCTAACTCTCAGCTGACAGAAACCATAATATGAATGAACTAATAGCAATTACTATTTACAGTTGAAGTCGGAAGTTTACATACACTTAGGTTGGAGTCATTAAAACTTGTTTTTCAACCACTCCACAAATGTCTTGTTAACAAACAATAGTTTTGGCAAGTCGGTTAGGACATCTAATTTGAGCATGACACAAGTATTTTTTCCAACAATTGTTTACAGACAGATTATTTCACTTACAAGTCACTGTATCACAATTCCAGTGGGTCAGAAGTTTACATACACTAAGTTGACTGTGCCTTTAAACAGCTTGGAAAATTCCAGAAAATGATAGGCTAATTGACATCATTTGAGTCAATTGGAAGTGTACCTGTGGATGTATTTCAAGGCCTACCTTCAAACTCAGTGCCTCTTTGGTTGACATCATAGGAAAATCAAAAGAAATCAGCCAAGACCTCAGAAAATTTTTTGTAGACCTCCTCAAGTCTGGTTTGCAACTGCACTTGGGGACAAAGATCGTACTTTTTGGAGAAATATAATCTGGTCTGATGAAACAAAAATAGAACTGTTTGGCCATAATGACCATCGTTATGTTTGGAGGAAAAAAAGGGGGACACTTGCAAGCTGAAGAACACCATCCCAACCGTGAACAACGGGGGTGGCAGCAACATGCCGTAGGGGTGCTTTGCTGCAGGAGGGACTGGTGCACTTCACAAAAGAGATGGCATCATGAGGAAGGAAAATTATGTGGATATATTGAAGCAACATCTCAAGACATCAGTCAGGAAGCTTGGTCGCAAATGGTTCTTCCAACTGGACAATGACCCCGAACATACTTCCAAAGTTATGGCAAAATGGTTTAAGGACAACAAAGTCAAGGTATTGGAGTGGCAAAGCCCTGACCTCAATCCTATAGAACATTTGTGGGCAGATCTGAAAAAGCGTGTGCGAGCAAGGAGGCCTATAAACCTGACTCAGTTACAACAGCTCTGTCAGGAGGAATGGCCCAGAATTCACCCAACTTATTGTGGGAAGCTTGTGGAAGGCTACCCAAAATGTTTGACCCAGGTTAAACAATTTAAAGGCAATGCTACCAAATACTAATTGAGTGTATGTAAACTTCTGACCCACTGGGAACGTGATGAAAGAAATAAAAGCTTAAATAAATCATTCTCTCTACTATTATTCTGACATTTCACATTCTTAAAATAAAGTGGTGATCCAAACTGACCTAAGACAGGGAATCTTTACTAGGATTAAATGTCAGGAATTGTGAAAAACTGAGTTTAGATGTATTTGGCTAAGGTGTATGTAAACTTCCGAATTCAACTATACAATTCATCATATCACGGGTGAGCTCACCAGTGATCGACATAATTGAGTAAAACACTTTCAAAAAATGTAAAAGTAATCCGACGATGGGTAGTTTGTGTGCGCCGCCATGTTTGTTTTCGCGTCAACGAGTGAACCATCCCTTCACATCATTTTGTTATAACATCTTTGGTCTGACAGACGTTTACGTGACAACAGAATGCATTGTATGATGTCAACAAGCATGGCCCCACACATAGCTGTCAATTAGCTTAGCATCAGCTCATCATAATCAGAACAACCTTCAAAAAAGCATTACAATCTATGCAAGAATCGGAATTCATGATTTGTCACCAGAACTTGAAAACGTGAATAAAACAGTAAATACATTATGTTCCACACGTACATACGGTGTGCTACAGTAGAAACGACAACACGATATACAGAAACGAGCTATAATGATAACGCAATAAGGCACTTACTTTGATAGGAACACCCACATTTATTAATTAATTATTATTATTAGTAAGGAAAACAACAATGAAGGCAAACAGGGTATGCGCAAATGTCTGCATACTTGATCTGGGGAAACACTGGGGAAGTGCTTGGGCTCTGTCGAAGATAAACGCTTGCCCGGCTCAGTAATGCCTCAAACGTAAATTGTCCGCAACAGTGAAATGGGCTACTTCTATGTGAATTAATGAGGAGGTGGAACACACCTCAATTCAAACTGTCATTAGAAAATAAAACTTGTTAGAAAATAATTTGAACTTGACAAGTTGAAACATAGCCTATAGATAATTATCAGCTAGCGTGCTTTGGTTTGAGAGCAGCATGCGTTAACTGTCCTATTGCGTAACAATCACATTTTGGAACAGTGAGTGCGTTTTGACGCATAAAAACACTCACGCTGGGGCGACTGTTAGAGATATTTGGAGCTCACACGTGAAAAGGTTAACTTAAGGAACTTGACAAAAAAATATAACATTATTTTCATTGTATTTCATTACTTTAACACAGTGGTCACCAACGTTTTCTGAGTTTCTGTTCACTTTCTGAGTCAAAATACAAGCCGAGATCTACCGCACAGATTTTTTTTAACATGTCATAAAGAACTTAAGCCTATGCAACATTAACCTATTAAAAAAAGTACTGTTGCAGTGAGGTTTGTGCAGTAGGCTATAGGCCCAATATACATTATCACTGCATATTGGCTTTGCTTGAATTGCCCTGCCAATGCATTGTTGTTCAAAACATTAAAGAAATATATATATTTAAAAATTTGAGGTTGGCAATATGATCAGTTGTTGTATTACTTGTGTGGCACAGCTGAGTGAGCATACATTTAAATAATTTGCTTTTTATTTTTATTTTACTGGGCTGCTGGAGCCTGCATCTGATGGTCAGTCTCAGCAGAGGGAGAGAGCAGCAGACTGAGGTCCGCCTCTCAAAGTCCCTCCGTTGAATATTCCTTGATATTAAAAAAGACTTATAAAATGGCTTATAAAAGTCTTGAATACAATGTGTTGACAGTGCTGAGTAAAAACGTAAACATTAACTCACTTATAATAACAGCAGCTCTTTGCTATATTCGTTGACAGTCTCTCTCTAGTCATGGTTTTAAAACACTTGAAATCTCACAGTATGAACTTTATTTTATGCCTGCTACGCTACTGCAGACACGGTAATCTGAGCCATCAGATTAGCCAGCGGTAGGCCTATATAGTTTGTACCTTCAGACACATGAAATGGTTCAAAATGGGAACACTTTGCCTACCCGGCGTGCAGGGCAGCTAAATCGGTTGCAACTACTGCCAACAGTGCGAGATTAATAAAAAAGAAATAGGAACACAAGGCTTAATCATTGTTTTTTTTACAAAAATGTTTGGCAATCGACTAGGAATACCTTGGAGATCGACCAGTTGATTGCGATCCACCAGTTGGTGACCACTACTTTAACAGAACGTTTCCTAAAAGTTCAGTCATGGTTAAATTTAATTTACATGTTCTAGGAACATTCTCCAACTGGTTTGAAATTGGGAATGTTCTCAAATACTTCAGAGAACATTAAGAAACAACTTTGTTCTGTGGGAATTTCAGTACATCAGCACAACGTTTCCTACAGGTTTCATCATGGTTCTATTTCAAGTCATGTTCTCAAATTGTTCCGAAAACATTAAGAAAACTTTCCATAAAAACCACAAGAAAACTTTAGTAATGTTCAGAAAATGTTCTAAGAATGTTATTTAAAAACAAATACATTCCATTCTCAGCATCAACAAAACTCTCTCTATTTTTGGTTCTCAGACCGTTAATAAAACCTCCCAGGAAACCTTTAAAGGAACCGGAGTAAAATGTTCTCAGAATCTCCCTGCAACATAAAAAGAAACATTCACACAACAGGTGAAATTTCCACTTCCGTTTTTCAGAACATTTAAAAAACGTTCTGTTTTACCGGTCAGGAAAGTAATGGCTTCGTTCCCAGATCCAATGTGAAACCAAATATGTACATTCCCACAACTTCCAAAGAACCAAATGTGCTAGCTGGGTGCAGTTCAAGCCAACCTTATGTCATTTAAGGTCACAACTTGCTTTTCTTCTTTTATGAAAAATGTAAAGAGTAGATAGATCAATTTCAAGTCCTGCTGCATAGGTGGATAGTCTTTTTCACTCACACACAAACACGCACACACCCATGGACACATACTCAAACACAGGCAAAAGGTTGCTGCAAGTTCACAAGGTGAAATCTCAGATTGTAGAACTATCCTTAAGGGAGAGCATTGCGAGTGATGTTGTAGTCAGAAATTAAATCAATGTTTTCGTCCAGTCTACTGAATATTCAGCAAAGCTTCCAGCACACTCTCTGACCAGATTAGCCAGTAAACCTCCATGCTCTCCCTTTCCCTGGTGTCTGTCTCAGAGTTGTCTTTGAAATGAATATGCTCTGGCAGTGAGACCACTCTGAGCCACTTACCCAGCCCTCTCAACAATGTTAATTCACGACTTAAACACACACACACACACACACACACACACACACACACACACACACACACACACACACACACACACACACACACACACACACACACACACACACACACACACACACGCAGCACTTTCAATAGGCCTGGGCCCCTCCAATAGTCTCTGGTGCTCTGTACATCTTCCTCTGCTGTCTCTTCAGAGCATTCTGCCAAGGGGATGGACCAGTTTAGTTGGACTTGATCAGAGAGCCTGTCTCACTCATCTTCCAGAAGGGAGTCTCACACGGCCTCAATGTTTATACTGTATACACTGTATGTGTGTGCACGTGCATGTGTAATGTTTACTCTTTGGCAGTCGAACAGGTTCATATGGGTTTCATACGCTAGCTTCACACTCTGGTTGTTTCAACTAAATATCATTAAATAACTGGTTCCACAGCCTTTTTCTTTTGTTTACTCAACTTTTCGGTCAAAATGTTACATGAACTTAACATTTTTTGTTGGACCCAACATGAGAAAACATACTGTAGGTAAAAATTCAGTCAACTTAAAATGATGTTTTTGCTCAATTTGTCTCATATGTTAATTCAACTAGAAATTATTATTTTGGCATCTTACCTAAAAAGAAAGGCTGTGGAACTAGTTACACACACAGTGTTTTTAACATACATATTTGGCACACATACATACCCTCAAGCCATTAGACTGCTGAACAGTTAATCAAATGGCTACCCAGACTATTTACATTGACCCCCTTTATTATAGATTTGTGTATCTTTTTTTGCACTGACTCTCTTGCACTGGGTCTATGCATACTCACTAGACTCTACCCATACACTCACATACTACACTTACACTCCAACACACACACGTGCACACACACACACACGCACACACACACTACATACGCTCACACACACAAAACACACACACACACACATGCATATTGATGCCACACAAACACACACTCACACATCGACACACTTTACATATGCTGCTGCTACTCTGTTTATTATATATCCTGATTGTGGCGTAGCAGGAAGATCAGCATGCCATGAACCATGAGGTTGTGAGTTAAAATGCCAGGTAAGGACCTGTTGAATAATAACTACTGTATATATGAACATGCACAGTCAACGTGTGTCAAATATTTAAGTTGAAAACATTGTATGTTAAAAGCACTGTGTGTGTAACTAGTTCCACAGCGTTTTTTTTAGGTAAGATGCCAAAATAATAATTTCCAGTTGAATTAACATATGAGACAAATTGAGCAAAAACATCACTTTTGACGACATTTTCTCATGTTGGAGCTAAGTTTGGGCCAACTAAAAATGTTAAGTCCCGGTTACACTGACTGAAAAGTTGAGTTAACCAAAAAAAGGCTGTCGAACCAATTACTTCATAAAAATGAGTTGAAACAACTAGATTTGTGTTTGTATTTTTATTTTTTACAGTGCATGCTGTACATAGAGTATATAGCAGTTTAACTCCCATGAGATTACATACTGTACATATTTATTCTCATCAGATGTGAAGTATGTTTTTGCCTGAAGCAGTAGCAGAGGCAGAAGCTTTGAAAGGTTAACATTAAGCATGGAGGAATACTAGTCAAGTCCCTACTCAAACACAGTGAGGGGCTGCTGCAGTGCCTGCCTGCCGTCAGCAGATTACTCATGAAGATATACAGTCATTTGCTGTCCCGATTGATATCTGCTCGTTTGTTATCATCTGCCTATCCATTGTTCCATCATTATGTTATTTCATTAGGGTAATAGATTACATGTCACTCCCAATGTTGGCTGAGAACAGGAACAAGTAAAAGACGTCCCGCTATGACCTCCGCACAGTCATCAAACGAGCAAAAGGAAAATATAGGAATAAGGTGGAATCATACTACACAGACTTCGACGCCTGCCGCATGTGGCAGAGGCTACAGTCCATTACGGATTACAAAGGAATATCCAGCCATGATCTGCCCCACGATGCCTTTCTACCAGACGAACTCAATGCATTTTATGCATGCTTCGACAATAACAACACCGTACCGTGCGTGAGGGCCCTCACCGACCCAGAGGACTGGATGATCTCGCTCTCCGAGGCCGATGTGAGTAAGGTCTTTAATGAGGTCAACATCTGCAAGGCCGTGGGGCCGGACAGTATTCCAGGGCGCGTTCTCAGAAAACGCACAGATCAGCTGAAAGGCAAATTCACAGTCATTTTCAACCTCTCCTTGTCCCAGTCTGTAATCCCAAAGTCTTAAAATGACTACCATCACTTCTGTTCCTAAGAACTCTAAGGCTTCATGCCACAATGACTACTGCCCTGTAGCACTCACATCTGTAATCATGAAGTGCTTTGAAAGGCTGGTGATGGCACACATCAACTCCATCATCCCAGACACCCTAGACCCACTCCACTTTGCATACCGCCCCAACAGATCCATAGACAATGCAATCTCAATTGCACTCCACACTGCCCTCACCCACCTAGCTAAGAGGAATACTTATATGAGAATGCTGTTCATTGACTATAGCTCAGCGTTCAACACCACTGTGTTGAACACCTCCCTTTGCAACTGGATCCTGGACTTCCTGATGGGCCGACCCCAGATGGTGAGGGTAGGTAACATCACCGCTGCCACACTGACCCTCAACACGGGGACCCCACAGGGGTATGTGCTTGTTCCCCCCCCGTGCTCCCTGTTCACCCAAGACTGTATATCCATGTACGACTCCATCATCAAGTTTGCTGACGACACAACAGTGGTAGGTCTGATCACCGGTGACGATGAGACAGCCTACAGGGAGGAGGTCAGAGACCTGGCAGTGTAGTGCTGGGACAACAACCGCTCCCTCAACGTCAGTAAGACCAATGAGCTGATCGTGGACTACAGGAAATGGAGGGGCGAGCACATCCCCATCCACATCGGCGGGGCTGCAGTGGAGCGGGTCGACAACTTCAAGTTCCTCGGTGTCCAAATCACTAAGGACTTAAAATGGTCCACTCACACGTGTACATTCGTGAAGAAGTAGCGACAGTGCCTCTTCTCCCTCAGGCAGTTGAAAAGGTTTGGCACCATTGAGAGCATCTTGACTGGCTGCATCACTGCTTGGTATGGCAACAGCATCACCGGCTACAGAGGGTGGTGCCGATAGCCCAGTACATCACTGGGTCCAAGCTCCCTGCCATCCAGGACCTCTATATCAGGCGGTATGAAAGGAAGGCTCGAAAAATCGTTAAAGATTCCAGCCACCCAAGCCATAGACAGTTCTCTCTGCTTACGCACGGCAAGCGGTACCGGTGCATTGTCTGACACCAACAGGCTCCTGAACAGCTTCTATCCCCAAGCCATAAGACGGCTAAATAGCTAACAGATTGGCTACACGGACTATCTGAGTTGACCCTTGTATTTTATTTGTTTTAAATTGCGCTGTCTCCATGCACACTCACATGACTCTACACACTCACGCACACTGACACTCAAACACACACATAACATGCACACACACTCACATACAATCATAATTTATGCTCCTGCTACTTCGTTTATATTATATCCTGATGCCTAGTCACCTAACCCCTATACATACTCTATATGTTGGAACATTGCTGCGGGGACTTGCTTCCATTCAGCCACATGCGCATTAGTGAGGTCGGGCACTGATGTTGGGTGATTAGGCCTGGCTCGCAGTTGGCATTCCAATTCATCTTTGCAGGCCAGTCAAGTTCTTCCACACCAATCTCGAAAAACCATTTCTGTATGGACCTCGCTTTGTGGCACGGGGGTATTGTCATGCTGAAACAGGAAAGGCCTTTTCCCAAACTGTTGCCACAAAGTTGGAAGCACAGAATCATATAGAATGTCATTGAATGCTGTAGAGTTAAGATTTCCCTTCACTGGAACTAAGGGGCCTAGCCCGAACCATGAAAAACAGCCCCAGACCATTATTCCTTCTCCACCAAACTTTACAGTTGGCACTATGCTTTGGGGCAGGTAGCGTTCTCCTGGCAAACCCAGATTCATCTGTCGCACTACCAGATGGTGAAGCGTGATTCATCACTCCAGAGAACACATTTCCACTGCTCCAGAGTCCAATGGCGTCAAGCTTTACACCACTCCAGCCGACGCTTGGCATTGCGCATGGTGATCTTAGGCTTGTGTGTGGCTACTCGGCCATGGAAATCCATTTCATGAAGCTCCCAATGAACAGTTATTGTTTTGATGTTGCTTCCAGAGGCAGTTTGGAACTCGGTAGTGAGTGTTGCAACCGAGGACCGACGATTTTTACACGCTACGTGCTTCAGCACTCGGCGGTCCTGTTCTGTGAGCTTTGATTTTATTAGTGCTAAATGTATATTGATTACTGCATTGTTGGGTTTAGAGCTTGCAACAAAGGCATTTCACTGTACTTGTGCATGTGACATTAAAACTTGAAACTTGATTAAACTACATATTCTTATTTAGTGAGTCAAAATTGTATTGAAAGATGTTGAAAACTGGTTAAAAGACAGAACACTGGTCCCTGAGGTTTCCAGAGAGAGAGAGAGAGAGAGAGAGAGAGAGAGAGAGAGAGAGAGAGAGAGAGAGAGAGAGAGAGAGAGAGAGAGAGAGAGAGAGAGAGAGAGAGAGAGAGCAGATGGAAGGACCGTTGCCTCCTCCTCTCAGGATCAGTCTTACCCAGCATCCTCCCTGTTGGGCAGACTGAACCTCACGTCCCTCACAGCCCTTCACAGAACCCAAACTCTCCAATTTGTCAACTGGCATATGGAACATTATCAGTGAGGCACATCAAATGAGAGCCACAGATGGAAGGGAATGATAGCGGCAGGGTGTGCCAATGACACACAGGGGTTTAATTGAGGTGCTTGGGGTTTAAATCACATTTCAGATACTTTAGTTAGGGGTCAATACTACTCGTGAGCACCTCAAACAGTAGAATAGCAACTGATGCATCTGAAAACATTTGATGGCTTCTGGCTAAGATACTGTTTTAGAGCATTGAGAAAATTCACAAATTATTTTGTTTGAATAAGGCTGTGAGAATCTTTACAGAGAGTTTACTGACTGATTAAGTTCTCTGGGGCTTGAATATCAGTATCATTCTTAGCCACATAAGCTTCCATTAAATTGATCCTGCCCTATGAAACTCCAGCTAAGCTCCAACCTGGTCAGGCATAGCCTGCATGGCAGAAAACCACTGCTTTCCTGACCCTGAAGACCCCACCGTCACACTGTTGGCCATTTATCTGAAATGAGTCCGCTGCTCTTGTCTCGTTCGGGGAGTCCCAGTGCGCTCACTGTCTTAGAGAGACAGAGGAAGAGAGGGAGAGAGAGAGAAAAAGGGGGTGGGGAGAAAGAGAGCGTGTGTAAGTGAGTGTGGGCACCTGTGTGTGTAGCAGGAAGGGAGAGGCCTCATTATAAGGGTGGTCACACACTTTTCCCCGTTAATGAGAATGCTTTCACTCCACTATTATCATTCATCACTGGGCCTGTGCTCGCAATTATTGAGGAACAGTGTGCATAATGAGGACTGATTAATTAATTTAGGCCAAACTAGGAGGGCTGGCTCACTGCTCATTAAGACAGCACACTTGGGGCACAGACGGGCGGGCGGCAGCACAGGTGACAGTCATGCACACCTGCCTGTGACTCACACCGCCGGGTACAGGATGGCATGTCTAGGTTAGAGGCCAGGTGAAGATGTAAGTGTTGTACCAACCTCCATACATACTGCATCTAGCTACCTTATGTCACTCTGTCAAACACTTGGTTTATCTCTTCCAATTAGATATTCTGTATTGGCTCTGATATGCAGGAACAGTTTTTTAAAGTTGTAAGACACAGAGTGGTTCTCTCTCTCTGGAAACAGTAACAGAAGCAGAACTCTGGCTCTCAGGGCACCTTGGGTCCAAAGAGTCCTTTAGTGGAGGCTCTGGAAATTACATGTTTAATACTGACTACAATAACTGGCTTATATATTAGTTTTGCAACTGTCAGTGCAATAGGTTATAGTCATCATAAATAGATGTATCTAGGCTGATTGTGGGAAAAGGAAGAAGAAAGGAAGAATGTCTCCTCACCTCTTCTCCCTTCCCCTCTTCCCTCCATTCCCCTCTTCCTCTCCAGGCTGGCAGGGTGCCCGTGCACAGGGCAGTGTGGTGTGAGCGATGCCCCCTGGGGCACAGGGATTTGGCAGGATTGTCATTAATAAGGCATTTTTCGCTCCCTAGCCCGGGCATCAAGCCAAAGCCTTGGCCTTTAAAAACCAATACTTAACTTTCTAATTAAAAAGAGAAAGCTAAACGAACGGGAAAACCTAATTCTGTTTAATTGTTTCGAAATAACTAAAGTCCTGGGAAAGCCGGGGTGAGAGTAAAGAGATTGAATTGTGCTGTGTCAACCTACCATCTCAGAAGTGTTCACCGTGTCCGGAACATCCAAGGAGGCTCTGCCAAGCCATGACCGGTTTCTCCATTAAATCTGAGAGAGGAACTAACAATGGAACGGGTGCATACTGGTTCTCTGCTCAGAAAGTGTCCCAGTCTCTCAGCCCAGTCCTCTAGAGCCAGCGTGCAATGGGGCCAGTGCAGCACACAGCCTTCCATGGTCTCACATGACTGGACACTTCCACTGAGAGAGCTATTCCATGGATCCACAGATGCTTCTAGAGAATGCCTACACTCTTCACTGGACGCTGCTGGGCAGCATGCCATTATTCAATCCCTGAGAGCAATCTCAATTACCCGTACACGTGTTTGAAATTAGCGAAAGTGTGTGTGGGCATGCGTGTGTATGTGTGTGTGTGTGGGCATGCGTGTGTATGTGTGTGTGTGTGGGCATGCGTGTGTATGTGTGTGTGCTTGTAAGTGTCCAATATTTCCGGGGAGCTGCTGCAACAGCTGCCCACAGGCTTACTCCATACTTGCCCGAGGCTCAACCTCAGCAATGTGTTATTGACAGCATAGCATCACATCCTATCACTCTGTGGCTGTCCATCTTCATGCATCTACTTCTGCTTGTGTAGCTGACAGTGCAATATTGGGTATGTCAGCTTCTGGCCCAACACCATTCAAGGTGCATGTGTATTTGTCTCCATGTTGGTTGGTGCATGATATTGTTTGCCCATGAGGATTTGGATCAGTGGACTTAAACACTGGCTTAATCAGGCAGTTGATCCATGTCAAACCTGTCAAATCCACAGCCTGTCATTCCCGTCTATCCTACAGGCGTTTGCGTTGGAGTGCCTCGCCCAGGGTTTTAGTGGGAAAATGGAGGTCTAATTTGATTTTGTGCCCGTCCTGCAGACTGGAGGGATTATTTGTCAGGCTTCACCTCGTTTGGCTCTCATCGCCGTCTTTGCCAACCCTGATTTGTATTCTGGAGTTGTAGCCCAGAGTTAGTAAAGCCAAAATCTGTCCACAGGCACGTGGTGGCAAGGGCAGACTTTCAGCTAATGTCTGCCTACCACCTCACTAACATCAGGCCCTGTGGGCTTCACCCTGTTTAATAAGAGCTGCTTAAGTTTAAGCAGCGGATTGAAATGGTCTGCCACAATCCATCAACACGCACACACAGACACACACAGTAAAGTCTTCCCCTTCAAGGACATGTGAAGGATAGCAGAGAAAGAAAAAGAGAGGGGGGGGGCAAATGGCAGAGCAGAAGTGAGGCAAGCTGGGCGGGCCACGCCCACCCATAGCTTCTGAGAGACGGATTAGAAATGTGATTTGCAGGCAGAGCAATCAGGCAGGATTAATCTGCGTGAAGGGAGGGGGGGGTCCTAATGACCATTTAAAAGTCAGTCCTGTGGGTGCCCATCCTTAAAAAAGTAATGTGCACTCAATCATGTAAATGCAATCTGAATGCAGAATAAATATGGTAGCGGATGCAGGAGACAGGTGATTGATAGGTACAAGAGGATTGCTCTTACCCATGGCTGTCTGGAGAACGGAGCCCCCTCCTTTATTGCTCTTAAGTGCTCTCCTACACACAGGCTGTGAATATTAACATGCCCCATCCGTGGGCACAGACATCTGAAAAGCTATTCTGACACATGCTCCAAGGTGCACACTGAACAGAGGAGCTATCTCTGCTGAAATCATCTATGGGGGACTAGAGTTTTTCACGGCTTATCATCTATGGGGGACTAGAGTTTTTCACTGCTTATCATCTATAGAGGACTAGAGTTTTTCACTGCTTATCATCTATGGGGGACTAGAGTTTTTCACTGCTTATCATCTATGGGGGACTAGAGTTTTTCACTGCTTATTTTTCCATTCTTTCTTCTATGAATAAAGGTCAGGCTTGCTCTTGCTCCGGAAAGAGAGAGGGCAATGAGTCTAAGTTCTCTGTTTGGAAAGGTTAATGCATTCAGAAGTTAGGCAGAGGCAGCAGAGCCCCCAAGTCAATCTGTGACTGATTTGATGTGTGTTATTATGTAGATACATTGCAGCAATGACCATGGAAAACAGGGCCGATTCCTGCCACTGATATAATGACAGTATTTATCTATACAATGACCTGATCAGATGGGGTCCATCCTCCTTCAGCATCTGGTCTACTTTTGTATTGTTCACTTTATTTTCTTGTTATGATGCAGTTTTCTTTTTGTTAGTATGAATAATAGTCTAACTGTTTATCTTATTCTCTCAACCATGTGGCCCTTTTTACTGCCTAGGACCTCTCCAGTTTGAGGCTCTTTCCCTCTACCTACCATCTATCAATACCACTCAACAGTTAACCAGTAGGCATTATTCAGCAATCTTATTTGCCCATGAGGTTAAACTAGTCACCCGGAGTGAATAGCAATGAGGAATTGTGAGTTCTCATTATACTTTCACTTCAACAAATACATCTTCCAGTACATAGAGAGAGAGAGAGAGAGAGAGAGAGAGAGAGAGAGAGAGAGAGAGAGAGAGAGAGAGAGAGAGAGAGAGAGAGAGAGAGAGAGAGAGAGAGAGAGAGAGAGAGAGAGAGAGAGAGAGAGAGAGAGAGAGAGAGAGAGAGAGAGAGAGAGAGAGAGAGAGAGAGAGAGAGAGAGAGCCGAGAGAGAGAGAGAGAGAGAGAGAGAGAGAGAGAGAGAGAGAGAGAGATAGAGAGAGAGAGAGAGAGCTCTGTGGAGAGTCAGCGGGAGCAGAGGCAAATTAATGCTGAATTATTTAGTGTTTATTTCACATCAGATCCATCCAATGTAAACATCATTTAGATTTCCTGCAAAGCTCTGACATTTCCCTGCAAGACATCTCTTACCCTCCCTCTGCAGTCTAATTTTGACTGGAAAAGTCAATTTTTTCAGACCGAAATTAAGCATTCCTCTCCTCTGCTCTGTGTGCTCTGTCAATCTTTTGTTCATATATGCAGATATAAGTTAGACCCTCTGTTTGTCAGATGTGTTGACTGACTCCTGCCTCTTTCTCTCCTTTCAGGCTCAATGTGGGTAAGAATGATATGTTGACCTTCTACGATGGTGATGACCTGACAGCAAACACCCTGGGTCAGTACAGTGGCACCAGATCTCGCTTCAAGCTCTACACCTCCATGGCTGATGTCACCATCCAGTTCCAGTCGGACCCTGCTACCAACATCTACGGCTACGGCAATGGCTTCGTGGTCCACTTCTTTGGTGAGGCATTACTAAACTACTGTTTAGTTGTACCTGCACACTGTTTTCTGAGAAATTCTTTAATGGAAGAATTCTTGGAAGATGGCTTGATAGAAAACAATAAAACCTCTATTCTCCAAAATGGCTCTGGAAAAATTGTCCATACAGTACACGGAACACAGTGTTCTCTTTTTTTGTAGACTATCACATGCAAAGAATGATAATAACTTTTTCTTGGCTGAAAATAGATCCTCTAACAAGAGGCTGCTGGTAGCAACCAGTGAGAGAGGGAGATGAATACTACATAGAAGGTAATACTGTGCAGAGAAGACAGCAGGACACAAGATGAGAAGCAGGATTTTACAGTATCTGCTGTCCTCTCCCTCTGAACAGCCACCGGTGCATACGATTATTGGACATCAAACACAAAAACACAATTATGTGGCGCGCTTTGTCCACATCAGCTGTATTTGCCGCGTGCTGCACCCCCGGCCATGTGTGCCATAGTGAAAGAAGAAAAGGGCAGAACGGACGGTGCCAAACCACCCACTGCCCTCCCCTGGCTGACACACATAGCGCAGTGTGCAATCACTGCAAATTGATGACATTCTCTTCACACACCAGAGCCTAATTCACTTGCAAAACGCACCACAGGATTCCCTGTGCCTGTCACTGCTGTGCTGCTGAACTCAATTGTCATTTATCTGTTTTTATCAACCACACACATCAGTACAGTCATAGCATTTGGGCTTTACTTGCTGTGGAAAAATCAACCTGTTTCTAGATTTGATGAGTCTATATTATTAGAGCAATCTCTTGTTCAGATTAATGAGGGACATTTTTGACAAGGATAACATCTCAACATACCCTGTTCATTCTATCTATGTCTCTCTTAATATCCCCTCCTTCCTCTCCACCTCTAAATCCCTCCATCCTGCCCTGGCTCTTCGCTCACAGAGGTCCCCAGGAACGATACATGCTCTGAGCTGCCAGAGATCACCAACGGCTGGAAGAGCACCTCCCACCCGGACCTGATTCACGGGACAGTGGTCACCTACCAGTGTTACCCAGGTTACGAGGTGCAGGGCTCGGAGATCCTAATGTGCCAGTGGGACCTGATGTGGAGCGGAGATGTGCCCAGCTGTGAGAAAGGTGAGCTGGGAAATAAGATGCTCCCAGAGTGGAACTAACCATGATTCTCTGCCTGCTTACAAACAATAGCCTTTAGAAGATAAGAGACAGGATTGTACCAGTAGGTCTAATTATTTTCTGTTTAGTATTTTTTTAAATCTCATTTGGATAGACAACAGACCAGAGACAATTGGGTCAAACAGAGATAGTAAAAGCCTGGATTCAACGAGTTCCTAGAATAACTGTTCATGCAAGTCAGAGTCACTTTTACACCCTGCTGGTCACTGGTGCTTTGAGTGACTTCTGAGCAAAATGGTGTCACAAGTGTAATGTTGTATCAGTCTGCTGTGTTAAAGCAGCAAACCTGCAGCCATCATCTAGAAACACAGTAGTACATACATAACCCCATTTCTGCATTAAATAGCTACCTCATTACCTGGATAATCTCCAGAGTAGATATCAACACTTCCTACAAATGATAAACTGTGTTATCAGACCCAGAGCAAAATGCAATGTCAGGCTACACATTTGTTGTATCACATGGCATTACAGCCACTGCTACACCAAAGCAATAGTCATGCCACATCTAATCAGACATTTTAAGTGAGAACATAATTTTATTAATGGAATTCTTTAAAGCACTAGTGTGAATTTAATTGCTGTCTGAAATCTGTTGCTGAAGTGTGGGTCTACTGAGCAACATAAAACTCAAATGGTTTAACTGCCACCTGCAGGTGAGAGAACATGTTGCATACAGCTCATCAAGACTTGAATGAGATCTGAAAATGTCATCACACTAGGGTTCATAGCCACTGGAATTAGTTTGGGGGGGGGGGGGGGGGGGGGAAATAAGCTTTTGCCTGCGCTATATTGGTCCGCTAATACAGGACTATTAAAGGTCCAGTGCACTACTTTTCTGATATTTATTTTACTTTATTTTTTCTTCTTCTGATTTTTCAGGGGGTGCTGCAGCACGCACAGCACCCCTACTTCCCAGGGCTATGCTAGGGTTGAATATTTTCCCAGTATTTTACAAATGTTTCATCCCGAGAATAAATCACTTTTCTCCCAGTAACCTGGTATTTCCCACCAAAACTGGAAGTTTCATTCAAAAGCATTAGAAAGTATATAAATATGTCTGGATTTGATTAGAGCTTTGATCAGCATGACAATTCTAACCTGATGCTACCTGAGCCTGATGAGCCATTTATTAAATACATTTTATGAGCCCTACATTAACGACATTTAACGAGCCCAAGCCCAAAAAAGCCCAAATGATTGTGCCATTATCCAACACATATATGATATAGGCTACTGCACATTATGCACAACAGAAAAACATAAAAGCCCATAGATGTAGCTAGCTATATGCTCTCTTGGGTAAATAAATGAAAGCAGAAGAGAACATGCGTTTCTGGTGCACCACATGCGGCCTACAAAGTTACAAGTATAGGCTAGCAAATTTGATTCAATTTATTTAATACAATAACGCCTATTTGTATAATTAGTAGGCTGACGCATATATATACCTTTCATAATATTTCCCCTAATGTTATTAGCCTACCTCCTCTTTCTCTCTCTATTGTTGCTTCATTCATTCCTCGCTTTCAACAGCTAAATGAAATACGTTTTGTTGACCTTATCTTCATCATTCTAATGATATCCTTGAATAACATAGGAGTAGAATTAGATGCAGAAGGCTTTCACTTCTCTTCATGAAGATTGAATGGTTATGGGTCTGAATAAAGAACTGCTATAGCCTACCGCCATCACGCGTTCAAACTACCTGTGAGTTCTATTCGGCTGCTTTATTTAACATTCAGCAAAAAGAGCTTGAGTCCCTCTTCGAATAGTCTATTGCTATAAGAAATGCACACAACAACAAAAAAGTCCAGCATCTATTCTTGTCTAGCTTTCCCTGCATGGGACTCCAAGAGCTAATGAGCGTTTTTAAGGAGAGGCCAGCGGGGCATAGGTGCTTGCAGTCAGATAAACACTCCAAACAGCCTACCCGACCGCTCGGAAGCGTCCACATGGTCCTAAAGCACACCGTTGCCTCGATTTGTATCACATTCCAATGATAAAACTGGAGGGGACACAAATGCAATTTCAGTGAAAGTTGCACCGCTGGGTGCTTGCATATTGTGCAAGAGACAGAGGCTATAATTTAGAAGCTTATTATACATACCCCATAATTAATTTGCTAAATATTAGGCTAATACTGCATTGAATGTATTACCTGAAAGAGGTAGGCTAGGACATCTACATATAGGCCTATATATCAATCTAGAACAGGATTATCTATTTTGGATGCAATTTGAATGGAGTTGATGGAGAGAAAGAAAGACTGAAAGAGTGCTCACGCATGCACTGATTTAAAGCAACGATATTCGAGTGACAGGCTGTTTGAAAACTCTGCAGCTGCAATAAAAAATAAAAAACATATCTTTACAATTAAAAAAATAAGGTGACCCCCGAAAGCCAGATGGAAATAGGTAAATTAGACGCGCATTCAGTCTTTATATTACTGTAGCATAGACTATGCTGCAGCAAATGCAGGCCTACCTGTTACAAGAAAAAAAGTTACCATGATGAGATGATAGGTCTACATGCATTAAGAACTGCACTTCATACTGAGATGGGCTGTCTGTCCCCACCCTGAGCGTTGATGATTCATCATGCAGAGGCCATAGAGAAGTCAGATTTAGACATCGCATATAATGTAAAAGTTAAATTTCACGCCATGCTGTTCATATAAATAATGTATTATATTTACCGGTTTCTCATAGTTATTTATCCCGGGAAAAGGGAGTGGTTTTGGGCAGTAAATCCCGGTAAATCTTGGTAATTGTCAGAGTGCTGTGTGTGGATGAGTGAAGGGAATCAAGCGCAGGAACAAGGATGACTTCAACAGACTTTAGTAATATCCAACACAGGAATGAGTCGCCAACCCAACCGGGCGGCGCGAACAATTACGCACAACACACAGTGCGGAAAACAAGAAAAAGCGCACGCAGTGCGAACTCTCGAAAATACAACAAATGAGAGAGAACAAACTCCTCGGAGGCAAGCTGACAATAACAATCACACATAACACCTGACCCAAACAAACGAAACTAAATAGGGAACACAATCAAACACAAACAAGGGACAGGTGTTACAAAGAGACAAAACCAAACGAACATGAAACATAGAACGGTGGCAGCTAGTACTCCGGAGACGACGACCGCCGAAGCCTGCCCGAACAAGGAGGAGGAGCAGCCTCGGCCGAAACCGTGACAGTAATTGGGTTCCCGCCATTCAACCCTACATCATACTAAGGAATATAAAAATGTTATTTTATATTTAAATACAGTCAATTACAGATGAAAACCACAGTTAAAAGAACCACCGTTTTTTATGGGGTCCTTCTTGTTTTGTAGCACATTTCAACCCCATCCTCCAGTGTGTAATTACTGGTAGCAGTCAGAGGGAGCCATGTTCTTGGTCTCTGTGTGTTTAGTGACATCGATCCATCTGCACATCTCTGATTCATATGTTACAGGCCACGGCAGATCCAGTGCTTTTCTCTGTGTGTGGAGGTCCCCTGGGCTGTGGGCTGCTATGCCTGGATAGCTTCAATATCCAGCCCTGTTCTTTTTAATGACCTAGATAGATGGCTGACATTGGATTAGAAGGCTCTGGGTGTCATCTACTGGGTTATTGTATGAGAATGGGCCTTTATTGAGGGAATCACTGAGGATAAGATGTGGTGTGACTTGACTAATAATGATGATCGTGAATGTACTGTATGGTAGTGGTTATGCATTGGAGTGGTTGTCAATTTGCCTGTGTTTTCCGCCTGTGTGTGTGTGTGTCTGTGTGTGGTGATCAGTGATGACGTGTCCGGACCCGGGGAACGTGGAGCACAGTCGGAGGGTGTTGACGGGATCACGCTTCATGGTGGGATCGACGGTGCAGTATGTGTGTAATAAGGGATACTCCCTGTCTGGAAGCACACTGCTCACCTGCTACAACAGAGACACAGCCAACCCCAAGTGGAGCGAGAGGCTGCCCAAGTGTAACCGTAAGTCAGGAAACTGTATCTGAGCAAATACACACGCAAACATACACACACACACAGTGTTGTTTATTTTATTCAACCAGGATAGTCGTCCTCCTCTCTAACAATCGGCACTATTTTTCAATAGTCCACAGTATTCCTTTAGATAATATCTTGTGGATGTTCTTAGTACGTTCAGCAAAGTTGTAACCTGAGAGGACGTGTTGATTTCTTTCACGCAACCTCCAGAAGCCCTCCAAAAGCATTGATGACCTGTCATCCCGGCCTTCTCGCTCCCTTCCTCAGATAAAAGGAACTTTTGGATGAAAATTAAACAGAGTATTTTTTTATTTCAACCGGAGAGAACAGGTGCAGAATCAATATGGCCTATGTAATAAGAGCTGGCCCTGCTGTTCAAACAGAGTGGTGATAAGACAGTCTCTTCATTGTTTCAAAGTAATTATACAGGCTGGAAACTGTCCCAGGTAACTTACAATGGGGAAATGAGCTGAGGGACTGACACTGGTTGTCAGGTCAGGAACTATCTGCACAGTGTGATAGTGCCTATTGATAGCCACATCTGCCTGTGTCAAACATCATTACTTTTGCATAGAGGGAAAACACAATGTGAGGCAGCGGCCTTATGTAAGTGGTGGCAGAATGTGTATCTATGTTGGAAATGATGCATGTGATAATGGCACTCTGCTGTCTAAGAGACATTGAAACACCCATAGTGACAGCCATGATGTGTGTGTGTGTGTGTGTGTGTGTGTGTGTGTGTGTGTGTGTGTGTGTGTGTGTGTGTGTGTGTGTGTGTGTGTGTGTGTGTGTGTGTGTGTGTGTGTGTGTGTCCTGGCAGCGGAGAGGTACGAGCCCTGCAGGAACCCTGGCGCCCCGTCCACCAGCGTGCAGAGCTTAGAGAAGGCTTTCTACCAGGCCGGGGAGACCCTGAGCTTCACCTGTCATACCGGCTATGAGATGCAGGGGGAGCCCACCATCCGCTGTGTCCCTGGACACCCGTCACAGTGGAGCGGCACACCACCCGCCTGTAGCGGTACATTGTCTGCTTTCATAGCACACATATGCCTCAACTTAGAATAACTTATGATGGCCAGTTCTATGATGTGTAAAAATATCAGGGTACTCATGATTTTTTATTTTATTTTCCAGCAGCCTCTTCTCAGTATTTGAACGAGCGCAAGTTGGATGGTAAGTATATCAGCTAGTTGTAACCACAGTGTGAAGTATGGTGATGCCAATATAATATATATTTATGCTGTACTTGTTTTTCGGTCATTTCTAGTTATGCATATTCTATGTTTTTATTCAGTTGCTAGTCCTGGCTACAGTATGGAAGGAACCAACATTGTCATTGCTGTTCTGATTCCTGCTGCGGTTGTATTGGTAGTCATCCTAGGGATTTATCTCTACTTTGCAAAGTGAGTATGAGAATGAAAGAAGGGGAAGTAACTGCATAACACCCATCAATTGCTAACATGTGTAATTCAGTTGAAGGCCTCAGAGCAGTCTAGAGGCTCTGTTCAATAGAGTGTCTTTGTGTCTCGTTGTCCCTCAGACTTCAGGGGAAGACCATCAGAATGCCAACATCATCCTTGCCGCCGTATGACAACATGACAGAGGAGTCTGCCTTTAATAACCCAATCTATGAGACAGGAGTAAGTATGGATGTCATGCACATGAATCTCCGAGACGTGGACTCCCAGAACACCATAGTCCTGTCCTGATCCATCTCATCGTCATCTGTCTGCCTGTCATTGCATGTTTTACCAGCAGAGGGCACTCATCACATCATCTCCCACCACGGCCACAGAGGTCTGAGCTGTGCCTAAATTTGTGGTCTTGTGTTGAATGCAGACAAGCGCCTACAAATTCTCTCTCTCTCACCTTTGAAGCGTGAAAGCTCTACAGTCTACTTCGCTTCAAAGCTTTATAAAAATATGTGTTTTTGCATGAGTATCACATCCATTTTCAGTGGATCAATAGGACTGTACAAGTACTCAATCAGTGGACTGGATAAGGGACAGATGTAGTGCACTACACATTTCCATTTTTCCATTTCACGTTTCCATTTGTGATGACCTCTGTAGGATCCATTTTCAACTTGGCACAGTGCTTCTGTTCTGACTATGTTTCTGGATAGATGATGAATGTAATATTTTACTGCACAGAGGTGAAAAAGCTTGAACAAAAATGCTTAATGTCAACTTCAAAGACACTTTAAAGCTCCTCCATCATTGTGTCATTATCATGTCATTCACATGTGATTGAGTTGTGCAGTCATTGAGTCTTATCCATTAATCAGTTTGAATTGCTTTTAAAATGTGTACATTTATGGACCCTATCATGGGCGCAATTTTGGTTTTAGAGGTGGAGGGGACATTATTATTATTATTATATAGATTTTTTTTTTATCCAGTCGGATAAACACTCCAAACAGCCTACCCGACCACTCGAAGGCGTCCGCATGGTCCTAAAGCACATCGTTGCCTCGTTTTGTATCACAAATGGGGGGTGACAAAAATGCAATTTCAGAATGTGGGGGGGGGACATGTCACCCCTGTCCCCAGTGAAAGTTGCGCCACCTGGACCCTATTATAAATTATTGTTATTGAATCACATAGGCTATAACAAATGTCAATGTGCAATAATAGACAGTATTTAAATCTACACTCATCTACACTTAGTATTGACATTACTTTTATGTGCTCCACACAACATTTCAGAGCACTTAAAATAACAACCAAAAACCCTTGGATTTGACATTGAGCTTGTCAGGAATTCTTGTACTTGTCTTACATATTCCTTTGTCCATAAGTCCTTCATATCTACATCATTTTGTGTACAAATATATCAGTTACATGTATTTGTCAGGGCAGTTAAATGTATTTGTTTTATTTAATGTGAGTGTTGGATTTGTTTGATTGTTCAAGAAACATAATGCCGCCATGTCTATTATTGTGTTGTGTTAAACTATTCATAATCTCTGTTACAAATGTTAGTGATGCATGTAATTATCCTAAACTACAGCAACTTTGTGCTTGATAAACCATCTGACTTGATTCATGCCCTTGATTCAAAATATTTTGTGGGGGGAATGTCCTATTAGTCACTGTGCTGTGTGACTTGAGCGGATACTGTCTCTCTCATTCTTTACTTCCATGTTCTGGACTCCATTTTGACTGGACCATACTCTCCTCCTCCTCCACCTCTTCTTCCCATCAGCCCCGGCAGGCATTCTGTGATTACTAATGACTGTGTCTGTCTGTCCCTCCTCGGCTGCCTGAAGAAGAACATCGAGGTAAGGCCTTCTTCTGATGCCGACTGTCCATCTTAAAGGGCACACCTAAACTACACCTCAACCACTGTCATCTGTCACTGCATCCACTTCCAGCCAGCTGTCCACTGTACCGAACTGGTGTCAACACTTCAGTCAGCACCTTGTGGGGTTAGTGGGTTTCTCACCACATAGCTCCCTGACCCTCACTTCATCGCTCCTTCTCTCTCTTTCTCTCTTTCTCTCTCTCTCGCTCTCTCTTTCTCTCTTTAATAGGTACTGTTAACTTCAATTGGAAAAGAAAATACCTATATATAACATCTCACTGTTGATAATGAAAGTAAAGTATGGGGTGTCAGTGAAATGTGAAGCTTAAATATACTACATTATTGTTGTTGCACTGATGTCCTGTCTTTTTCATGTTCTCGCACTCTCTTGTCAATCAGTTTGAAACAATATTAAAGAATTTTTGTTCTGATCATGTTGTTTCTACTTTTTATTTCTACACGATTTGCATGATTCAGTTCTTTCCATTGACCATATTCTGTCACATTTTCATAATTCACCTTTTAACTTCAATGACTGCGGAACTGCAGTGTTATTATGACACAGAGTTAGAGCTTTTGGCCGCTAAGAACCTTTGATGAGTGTGTTTGTCTGGTCTTTACAGGACAAAGGAGATTATGAGGTGACCATTTAAAGACCTTACCGCAAGGGGAATTCAAGGGTTGCTTTTAGGGACCCTCTCTGCACCTCTCATCTTTCCTGCAATGACTTCAGCTCCCATTCCTCCCTCCTCCCCCTTTCTCTTCATTCACTCCTTTTTGTGGGCTTTTGTAAATATCTGTCTTTCCAGAGGACTTCTACCAAAACTGCAAAGGTGGTGGATCAACATGGTGTTATTTTTGTAGAGCTTTGACGCAGATGGCCTTTCTTTAGTGTTTGTACATTTTCATTTAATAACTGAGCCCAGGACTGGTAACCTTATGGGGGGGATACATTTAGTTTAATTGGTTTAGGTTTTAAGCTTTACATGAGAAATGTGAAGAACGAATGTACGGTTTATGAGTTGGCAAAGGTCTTGAAATATACAGTATACATGAAAAATACATAATGACCCAAAGTTGTTTGAACATTGTCCAAATATCAATTTCACATTTACCCTAAGTGAATATTTGTATTTTTAAATGTTGATACTATAATTCAACCACCCAGGCTATACATGGGCTTTCAGTATCACTTTGTAAATAAATTGCCTGTCTAATATGGGGGTGTCTGCGACTTGAGGAACCAAATTAGGGTTTTGTTCAATTTGACTCACAGTTTTGTTTCCTGTGCTAAAACAACTATAAATACACATTTAATGTATAGCCCACAGTGTTAAGCTCTCCCTCATAGCTTCTATAGAGTTGGTGAATACTCCACTATCTCCTTGATTAAATTAATGTCAAATCCCAACAGCTTTCTCTTGTCATGCCATCTGCATTGAGAGTACTTTTTTTACATTTTAGTCATTTAGCAGACACTCTTATCCAGAGCGACTTACAGTTAGTGAGTGCATACATTTTTTTAAATACTGGCCCCCCGTGGGAATCAAACCCACAACCCTGCCGTTGCAAGCGCCATGCTCTACCAACTGAGCTACACGGGGCCCAGTATGAGTATGCATCAATTCAATGAAAGGAGGCCATGAAGATAATATGCCATCTTCTACAAAGTGCTGTTCTGTAAAGTACACCATCTTCATGTACATAGGAATGCTCATGGGCCACCCCCTGTTCATTGCTTTCATTAGTTTCTGTTTTCCACACAAGAAAATGCACTGCTTAAAGGTACAAAATACAGAAATCGTTCTGTCATTTCCTGGTTGTTAAAATTCTAATAGTTAGCCTAATTTCAGTTTATGTGACAAAACAAGTGATCTAGAGTGTAGAGAAACATTGTACCATCTAAACTGCTGTGAAATATATTTTCAATTGTATTTTCAGCTGTTTGAAGCTGGTGTACAAAATCGAAAGTAAAAGATGTGAAAACGAAACTTAAAAACGGGAAGCATAGAAATAGCGCACATCTACCGCTTCTTAGATTTGCTTTCAATGAGAAGGACAGCTCTATAACTCACATTTCTATGTGAATTTGGTCGACCAAAAAGTTACATACTGTAGCGTTAAAGTCTTGAATTCTAAACACAACACTTGCTGACATCAAAGAACATGTCAGATATTCAAACCTTGTGTACTTTTCTTTTCTTCTCTTTGTAAAATAAAAAATCTATTCCAGTCCAATCTGAGTTTGCAAAGTCACAAAAGGTTTTATTTTGATTGTTTATCTTTGTTGTTGTCTCTATAAATGTTAAATGTACTCACTTCTTTGGTATCATTATGTACAGTCTCTTTGATCATAAAGTGGGGTCCGAAATGATTGACACCCTTGACAAAGATTAGCAAAAATGACTGTATAAAATATCTAATTCAAATATTGAGCTATTGTATGCAACAACAACAAAAAAATGGGAAATTATATTAGTTTATACTAACACAATTGCTCAGAGAAAGAGATTATTATTTTAATTTTTTATTCCTCAAAAAGGTAGGGGTCAAAATTATTGACTCCCCTGTTTTCAATAACTTTCAATACCTAATGGCACTGAGCCTTTTTCTAAAATGTTTTATGAGTTGGAGAACACATTGGGAGGGATCTTAAATCATTCCTTCAGACAGAATCCTTCCAGATCCTTGATATTTATTGCACAGATGCTCATGGACTGCCCTCTTCAAATTTAAACCACAGCTTGTAGTCCTAAAAAACGGAAATTAGTTAGCATTTTCCAATCAACATTTTGCAATGGCCATCTCAGTCTACAGAACGGACTTGAAACCCATTGAAAACCTGTGGTTTGTATTGAAGGGGCCAGTCCATAAGCGCAGACTAAGGATATCAAGGATCTGGAAGGATTCTGCATGGAGGATGGGTCTAAGATCCCTCCCAATGTGTTCTCCAACTTGTAAAATATTTAAGAAAAAGGCTGTGTCGTTATCCTTGCAAGGTGAGGTATTGAAAACAGGGGTCTTAATAATTTTGACCCCTACCTTTTTGAGATAAAAACTATTGTATTACTCTGTGCAATTATATTAGTATAGAATAATATAATTTCCCTTTTTTTGTATACAACTTAGCTCAGTATTGTAATTATTTATTTTATACAGTCATTTTTGCTCATCTTTATCAAGGGTGTCAATTATTCCGGACCCCACTGTATAGTACAAAACAATAATTGCCCAGCAATTGTAAATTCAGAGTAAGTTGTAAGGTGGGTGTATATTTTATTACTCCAAATCTGAATAAAAAGTACTGCATTACTGTGAAATATTCCCAGAGAGTCAGGTTGTTTAAAAAATATTTAGAGAATTGCAAGAAATTAAGAACCTTTTTCTGACACAGAACAGTCATATCCTGCTGAAATGCGCATTGATTGTCCAAAATAAATGTGAAATGCACCTTTACATGAGTGAATCAGTCAATTGTCTTTGGGTATGTTAAAGAGAAGAATAAAACAAATAAAGTTGGCAAGATATCTATTTACCTATGTGTTTCTCTTTCATTTCTTGTGAATTGGCTGTGATAAAAACCATGATATGAAATACCAATCAATTTCATAAATAAGTTATCCACTGTTTTTCACTCTGACACAGACATTTTTAAATAAAGCGGAATATTATTGTGGGTGCCACACATTTTCCTTTGAGTGGGTTGCCATTATGCATTTAATCTCAGTTTGCAGTTTTCACAACTTTATTTATGCGCTCACACACTGCCTAATCCATCCCCAGGAAATCCATCTTTATGCATGCATTTCCTTAGGGAGTGATTTGGATTGATTAATATACCAGGTAAGGTGAGTAAACTAACGCTATTAGGGCTGCCCATATTCAGATTTCTCTCTGTGACTTTGAGTGAATAGAGGTAAGGAAAATACATTTAGGAAGATTGTTGGGACAGGTTATTGAATGTAGGCCTTTATGGAAATTATAATTTTCACAAATTTAAATAAATCCTCATAAATATAATTGGTCCATTTCTAATTTATTCCATGATTTCCCTTAATTAAAATGGAAAAGGGCAACACCTTGATGATGATTCCTAGGAATAGTCAATAGGACGATTGACTGGAATTTGTCTTGTGCCTAGGCTACCCCCTCGTCGGAAGGACAAATAGAAGGATGCAGATTTACCATTGGAACAAGGGAACGAGTAGTCGTTTGTTTTCTGGCCAGTTACAGTTACCAAAGGCAATACGCTTGCAATCGGTGTTCACCCTAACAGAACAACCAAATTCCTGATATGGTTTATGACAACTATTTCCACGGATGACAATATTTATATTATTTTCTAGGTTATCGTGCTCTTTGTACCCAAAGCTCAAACTGTTATCCGAAACGCCCATTTTTGCCTCTACCAAGATGAGAGCGCGGTTGTAGAGCGCATGCTCAAAACGTCCTACGTAAATTTGCGCCAACTCCATGGTGAGGCTGAAGGAAGCAGTATCAGGGGTGATGCTTAGCTAGCTAGCATTTCTTCATAACAACAATAACCATTTAGCTAGCTATAGTTTCGGCGCTATTTCCCCCCCATATACAAGGACAATACTTCATCTATTTGCAAGTATATGTCAGGTATGTGAGATATAGTTGTAAGAGTGTGTTATTTTATAGCCTTATTTAATATGGAAGGGAACAGATATGCCTCTGCCTCAATAAACAGCATCATAGCTAACGTTAGCTTCAACCACAGGCGTAGGGACAAGCACCACCATGTACAAAGCTAGGCCTCAATAGTAAGTCCAAAAGCCGAATATCTGTAGTATTCTACCTTATCTTTTCTCCAATTTGGCAACAAGAGGAATACTTTTTTGTATTTTTGCATTGCACGGTTGGGACAACGAAGCAGCATATAAACTATTAAGGATAACCAAGCTAGCTAGCTAAGGATTTCATGAAGAAAATACTCTTCGTCTTTGAACTGAAGGGAGGCGTTAGATTGGCCCTTCCTGGGAAACAACATTGTGTTCACCATTAGCTAATAATTAGCAAACTAACCAATAGGAACTTGTTTTTTTTCAAGACAGTGTTGTTTTAGGAAATATCGCCTCTTGTCAGACATTGCTTGAAGTATTCGTTAAACAGAGCTGATTGCTTGCTCACTTCGGCTGTGTTTGAATGTGGGATAAAATGGAGACCCCAACGATTGTCTACGATCTTGACACTTCTGGTGGTCTTATGCAGGTAAAGCCTTTACTGTTATTATATTATTATTATTATACTGTTACATTTTTAGTCATTTAGCAGACGCTCTTATCCAGAGCGACTTACATGAGCAATTAGGGTTAACTGCCTTACTATCATGATGAGAAAATACACGTTTTCTGTTCTCTTTTTTGTTTCTAGTAGAAGCTTGCTAGGTAGCTCACTAGTTGGTTAGGGCCCAGTGGCAGTGTAACGTTTGTAGCTAGCTCTCTAGCTAACTCTGCAGGACGCCATTGCTCTCTCTAGCTAACCTCTGCCAGAAGTCATGTCACCAAAAAATATCAAGTCAAACCATTGACAGAAAGTGTTACATTGTAACTAGCTCATTACATTTGGTTTGTTGTTGTGTGGCAGACTTGACACTACAGTAGATACTGTGCAACAATGTAGATAATCAGATGTATCCCTGTACTCGTTTGCTGATACTTTGTAGCAAATCCAAGCATTGCTCGCACCTCCCAAGTCTGAAGATGGAGAAAAAAGAAGTCGGAAACCAGATAAAAACGCACGGAGAGCAGGGAGAGCCACGAATCACGACACCTGTGACAGTTGCAGAGAGGGAGGCGACCTCCTCTGTTGTGATCATTGTCCCGCCGCCTTTCATCTACAGTGCTGGTATGTTTATGATTAATATCTTTCCATTTACAGTAATGACTTCCCGGTGTTGCTACCAATGTGCAAGGTAGCATTTGTGGTAGACTTTTTGGGTAGCAGTTGACTACTGACAGACCAAACTCCTGCTAACTATTGTCAGCTAATCTAATGCACAATCTTTGCCACATTGTGGCGCTGTAGCTCTGTTTTTCTACATGGCGAGACTTTCTTATTCTGACACCCTATTGGTTAGGTCTACATGTTAAAACTCTGTAGCATTGTACTTGTATATAACAACTGTAGCTTGTGTTGTTGACCATTTTCTCTGCAGATAACATGTCTGCACTAAATTCTGCACGTAGCAACTGCCATGTTTCAGCTTCTTAGCCATGTTTCTCTAAAGTCAAGGATATGACATATTTTTGGCATGCGTTTAGCTAATTCTCTAGTCCACACACCACTTTACTCCTCTCCTAACAGCCATTTCCAGTATTTAATGAGCTTGCAGATGTTGGCGAGGTTTAGTCAAGCTTTCTACTGAGGCAGTGAGGAGCTCAGGGAACCTGGCTGTGCAGCCACATTGACGGCATGAATAATCATTAACCATGGTATTTTAAAGGCAGGGGCCTTTCTACTCATAGCCTGGACTATAGTATGGGATTTTTGCCAATGAGTTGGGCAGAGTTTATTTTTTTAATTGTTTTGCTTCTAGGACAGTGTTATCAACGCCCTTTGACTGTTGCCACAACGGTTTCATAGAGCATGAAAGGTTTTTGCTGAGGAAAGTGAATTGTTTATTTATTCTGATAGTGCTCCTCTTTTTGCATCACTGCAGTCTTTCTTGGAAAGCTTGAATGAATCGATGTTGGTTTTGGACCAACAGCCTTTTCAATAGATTCAGCACCCACCTTTGCCACAGAACTGCGAGACTATGCCCAGGGGCCTTGGCACTCTGCCCAAAAAGAGCCCTTTGAATTCATTCCCTCTCACCTGGCTTTCATCAGCTACAGGTCTAGCATTTCCACAGTTATTTCAATGTAGGAAAATGGCCTTAAACGCCATACCTCTGGAACTTGTAAACCAGGTTACATTGTGAGGGCATTGGACGTTATCAATTGCTGATTTGCATTGAACTCCCTTGCCAGCTTTTTTGCTAATGCTTGTGTTGAACCTGCAGCAACCCACCCCTGAGTAAGGAGATGCTGCCCCCTGGAGACTGGATGTGTCATCGCTGCATGGTGCGCAGGAAGGTGAGTCAAGTCTCTGATAAAACATGGGAGGAATAACCTTTTGTTTGTGAAGTGTTATGATGACAGCTTCATTTATCTGGATAAGTGACCTACTTTTTGTGTGTATGTACTGATATGTACACTACATGACCAAATATGGAGTTGTTCCCCCCTTTGCTGCTGTAACAGCCTCTACTCTTCTGGGAAGGCTTTTCACTAGATGTTGGAACATTGCTGCAGGGACTTGCTTCCATTCAGCCACGAGCATAAGTGAGGTTGGGCACTGATGCTGGGCGATTAGGCCTGGCTCGCAGTCGGCGTTCCAATTAATCCCAAAGGTGTTCGATGATGTTGAGGTCAGGGCTCTGTGCAGTCCAGTCATGTTCTTCCACACCGATCTCTAAAAAAAAACAATTTCTGTATGGACCTCGCTTTGTGCACAGGGGCATTGTCATGCTGAAACAGGAAAAGTCGTTCCCCAAACTGTTGCCAAGAAGTTGGAAGCACATAATCGTCTAGAATGTCATTATATGCTGTAGCATTAAGATTTCCCTTCACTGGAACTAAGGGGCCTAGCCCAAACAATGAAAAACAACACCAGACCATTATTGCTCTTCCACCAAACTTTACAGTTGGCATTATGCATTCGGGCAGGTAGCGTTCTCCTGGCATCCGCCAAACCCAGATTTGTCCGTCGGACTGCCAGATGGTGAAGCGTGATTCATCACTCCAAAGAACGTGTTTCCACTGTTCCAGAGTCCAATGGCGGTGAGCTTTACACCACTCCAGCCGACGATTGGCATTGTGCATGGTGATCTTAGGCTTGTGTGCGGCTACTCGGCCATGGAAACCCATTTCATGAGGCTCCCGACGAACAGTTCTTGTGCTGACGTTGCTTCGAGAGGCAGTTTGGAACTCTGTAGTGAGTGTTGCAACTGAGGACAGATTATTTTTACACGCTACACGCTTCAGCACTCGGCAGTCCTGTTCTCTGAGCTTGTGTGGCCTACCACTTTGCGGCTGAGCTGTTGTTGCTCCTAGACGTTTCCACTTCACAATAACAGCACTTACAGTTGACCGGGGCAGCTCTAGCATGGCAGACATTTTACGAACTGACTTATTGGAAAGGTGGCATCCTGTGACGGTGCCACGTTAAAAATCACAGCTCTTCAGTATGGGCCATTCTACTGCTAATGTTTGTCTATGGAGATTGCATGGCTGTGTGCTCGACTTTATACACCTGTCAGCAACTGGTGTGGCTGAAATAGCTAAATCCACTAATTTGAAGGGGTGTCCACATACTTTTGTATATATAGTGTATGTGGAACTGTTAGACGAGCACACATGTTAATATTTTTTAATTTATATAAATTGTAGAGTCTTGTCTGTAATGTCTTTTTCGTTATACGTCAGACCCTAGTAAGACTAGCTGTCGCCATTGGCGTCGGCTAATGGAGATCCTAATAAAAATCAAAAATAGTTTGGTGAGACTAGTGTAACCAGGGCTGTTCAGACTGTTAACATATTGTGTTTCTTGTGTCATAGAAGCGGGAGCTAAAGAAGGAGCAGATTAATGGTCTGCTGGAGCGCCAGTTGTCTAAGCAGTCTCCCTCCCCTGCAGCAGAGTTAGAGCTGGCCCCAGGCACCCTGAGGCTGGACCCCACAGCAGCAGTAGGAGGCACCACAGGCTTGAGGGCTGCAGCTGTGGCCCAGGTCCGTCTCCTGGAGAGGAGGCCCAGCAGCAGACCCAACACCCCCACCTCCACCGCCTCCACAGACACCGCCACGCCCTCGGAGCAGAATGACATGGATGATGACATGCTAGACGTGGAGGACGATTCCCAGGGCTCGGAGCACGAGAGCTCCACCCCACACCTCAAGAGGCCCTTTGATCTTCTGATCGCTGCTGCCATGGAGAGGAACCCCACACAGTTCCAGCTCCCTAATGAGCTCACCTGCACAACTGCACTTCCAGGAACCAGTAAAAAAAGAAGGAGAGATGAGATGACAGGAAAGAATGTGAAGCGACCGCAGCATGAGCTGGACCACAATGGGCTGGTCCCACTACCAGTGAAGGTCTGCTATCCCTGTGGCAGGTACGGACAACAATGTTTTAATAACCAAATATCAGTGCCTTTCTTTTAACTAACTGGGATTTTTGGGCACCAGATGTTACATACATTACTAGGCTTTGAGAACAAATCCGTAAAGGAGATATGTTATCCAATTATATGCAGATCACACACTATTTCACAGCTGTTTACACTCATGAAAAAGGCATTGAAATAATTGCATGATTTACTATGAAAATGTACAATATACTAAGGTTGGACGTTATCAAGATTTTCATACATCATACCGTTTCTGTACCGTACAGGGGTATACGGTATTACTGGAAGTGCACACAAGGGGCGCTGTGTGTGTGATATATATATACACTGCTCAAAAAAATAAAGGGAACACTAAAATAACACATCCTAGATCTGAATGAATGAAATAATCTTATTAAATACTTTTTTCTTTACATAGTTGAATGTGCTGACAACAAAATCACACAAAAATTATCAATGGAAATCAAATGTATCAACCCATGGAGGTCTGTATTTGGAGTCACCCTCAAAATTAAAGTGGAAAACCACACTACAGGCTGATCCAACTTTGATGTAATGTCCTTAAAACAAGTCAAAATGAGGCTCAGTAGTGTGTGTGGCCTCCACGTGCCTGTATGACCTCCCTACAATGCCTGGGCATGCTCCTGATGAGGTGGCGGATGGTCTCCTGAGGGATCTCCTCCCAGACCTGGACTAAAGCATCCGCCAACTCCTGGACAGTCTGTGGTGCAACGTGGCGTTGGTGGATGGAGCGAGACATGATGTCCCAGATGTGCTCAATTGGATTCAGGTCTGGGGAACGGGCGGGCCAGTCCATAGCATCAATGCCTTCCTCTTGGAGGAACTGCTGACACACCCCAGCCACATGAGGTCTAGCATTGTCTTGCATTAGGAGGAACCCAGGGCCAACCGCACCAGCATATGGTCTCACAAGGGGTCTGAGGATCTCATCTCGGTACCTAATGGCAGTCAGGCTACCTCTGGTGAGCACATGGAGGGCTGTGCGCCCCCCAAAGAAATGCCACCCCACACCATGACTGACCCACCGCCAAACCGGTCATGCTGGAGGATGTTGCAGGCAGCAGAACGTTCTCCACGGCGTCTCCAGACTCTGTCACGTGCTCTGTTGAACCTGCTTTCATCTGTGAAGAGCACAGGGCGCCAGTGGCGAATTTGCCAATCTTGGTGTTATCTGGCAAATGCCAAACGTCCTGCACGGTGTTGGGCTGTAAGCACAACCCCCACCTGTGGACATCGGGCCCTCATACCACCCTCATGGAGTCTGTTTCTGACCGTTTGAGCAGACACATGCACATTTGTGGCCTGCTGGAGGTCATTTTGCAGGGCTCTGGCAGTGCTCCCCCTGCTCCTCCTTGCACAAAGGCGGAGGTAGCAGTCCTGCTGCTGGGTTGTTGCCCTCCTACGGCCTCCTCCACGTCTCCTGATGTACTGGCCTGTCTCCTGGTAGCGCCTCCATGCTCTGGAACACTACGCTGACAGACACAGCAAACCTTCTTGCCACAGCTCGCATTGATGTGCCATCCTGGATGAGCTGCACTACCTGAGCCACTTGTGTCGGTTGTAGACTCTGTCTCATGCTACCACTAGAGTGAAAGCACCGCCAGCATTCAAAAGTGACCAAAACATCAGCCAGGAAGCATAGGAACTGAGAAGTGGTCTGTGGTCACCACATGCAAAACCAGTCCTTTATTGGGGGTGTTTTGCTAATTGCCTATAATTTCCACCTGTTGTCTATTCCATTTGCACAACAGCATGTGAAATGTATTGTCAATCAGTGTTGCTTCCTAAGTGGACAGTTTGATTTCACAAAAGTGTGATTGACTTGGAGTTACATTGTGTTGTTTAAGTGTTCCCTTTATTTTTTTGAGCAGTGTATATATATATATATACACCTACTCATTCAATGGTTTTTCTTTATTTTTACTATTTTCTACAGAATATATTGTAGAATAATAGTGAAGACATCAAACTATGAAATAACACATATGGAATCATGTAGTAACCAAAAAAGTGTTAAACAAATCAAAAATATATTTTATATTTGAGATTCTTCAAATAGCCACCCTTTGCCTTGATGACAGCTTTGCACACTCTTGGCATTCTCTCAACCAGCTTCACCTGGAATGCATTTGCTACAGTATTGAAGGACTTCCCACATATGCTGAGCACTTGTTGGCTGCTTTCCCTTCACTCTGCCTTCTGACTCATCCCAAACCATCTCAATTGGGTTGAGGTCGGGGGATTGTGGAGGCCAGGTCATCTGATGCAGCACTCCATCACGCTCCTTCTTGGCAAAATAGCCCTTACACAGCCTGGAGGTGTGTTGGGTCATTGTCCTGTTGAAAAACAAATGATAGTCCCACTAAGCACAAACCAGATGGGATGGTGTATCGCTGCAGAATGCTGTGGTAGCCATGCTGGTTAAGTGTGCCTTGAATTCTAAATAAATCACAGACCGTGTCAGCAGCAAAGCACCCCCAGACCATAACACCTCCTCCTCCATGCTTTACGGTGGGAGCTACACATGCGGAGATCATTCGTTCACCCACACCACGTCTCACAAAGACACGGCGGTTGGAACCAAAAATCTCAAATTTGGACTCCCAAGGACACATTTCCACCGGCCTAATGTCCATTGCTCGTGTTTCTTGGCCCAAGCAGGTCTCTTCTTCTTATTGGTGTCCTTTAGTAGTGGTTTCTTTTCAGTGATTCGACCATGAAGGCCTGATTCACACAGTCCCCTCTGAACAGTTGATGTTTTTTTTATTATTATTTTTTTGTCATTTAGCAGACGCTCTTATCCAGAGCGATTTACAGGAGCAATTAGGGTTAAGTGCCTTGCTCAAGGGCACATCGACAGATTTTTCACCTAGTTTGCTCGGGGATTAGAACCAGCGACCTTTCGGTTACTGGCACAACGCTCTTAACCTCTAAGCTACCTGCCGCGTTGAGATGTGTCTGTGACTTCAACTCTGTGAAGCATTTATCTGGGCTACAAGTTCTGAGGCTGGTAACTAATGAACTTATCCTCTGCAGCAGAGGTAACTCTGGGTCTTCCATTCCTGTGGCGGTCCTCATGAGAGCCAGTTTCATCATAGCGCTTGATGGTTTTTGCGACTTCACTTGAAGAAACTTTCAAAGTTCTTGAAATGTTCTGTATTGGCTGACCTTCATGTCTTTAAAGTAATGATGGACTGTCGTTTCTCTTTGCATATTTGAGCTGTTATTGCCATAATATGGACTTGGTCTTTTACCAAATAGGGCTATCTTCTGTATACCCCCCTACCTTGTCACAACACAACTGATTGGCTAAAACGCATTAAGACGGAAAGAAATTCCACAAATTAACTTTTAGCAAGGCACACCTGTTAATTGAAATGCATTCCAGGTGACTACCTCATGAAGCTGGTTGAGAGAATGCCAACAGTGTGCAAAGCTGTCATCAAGGCAAAGGGTGGCTACTTTGAAGAATCTCAAATATAAAATATGTTGATTAGTTTAACACTTTTTTGGTTACTACATGATTCCATATGTGTTACTTCATAGTTTTGATGTCTTCACTATTATTCTACAATTTAGAAAATAATAAAAATAAAAACCCTGGAATGAGTAGGTGTCCAAACGTTTGACTGGTACGGTACATATGTGTGTATGTATATGTATGTATGTATGTATGTATATGTGTGTGTGTGTATATATATATATGGAGGTCATATATATATATATATATATATATATATATATATATATATATATATATATATATATACTGCTCAAAAAAATAAAGGGAACACTTAAACAACACAATGTAACTCCAAGTCAATCACACTTCTGTGAAATCAAACTGTCCACTTAGGAAGCAACACTGATTGACAATACATTTCACATGCTCTTGTGCAAATGGAATAGACAACAGGTGGAAATTATAGGCAATTAGCAAGACACCCCCAATAAAGGACTGGTTTTGCATGTGGTGACCACATCCTGGCTGATGTTTTGGTCACTTTTGAATGCTGGCGGTGCTTTCACTCTAGTGGTAGCATGAGACAGAGTCTACAACCGACACAAGTGGCTCAGGTAGTGCAGCTCATCCAGGATGGCACATCAATGCGAGCTGTGGCAAGAAGGTTTGCTGTGTCTGTCAGCGTAGTGTTCCAGAGCATGGAGGCGCTACCAGGAGACAGGCCAGTACATCAGGAGACGTGGAGGAGGCAGTAGGAGGGCAACAACCCAGCAGCAGGACTGCTACCTCCGCCTTTGTGCAAGGAGGAGCAGGAGGAGCACTGCCAGAGCCCTGCAAAATGACCTCCAGCAGGCCACAAATGTGCATGTGTCTGCTCAAACGGTCAGAAACAGACTCCATGAGGGTAGTATGAGGGCCCGACGTCCACAGGTGGGGGTTGTGCTTACAGCCCAACACCGTGCAGGACGTTTGGCATTTGCCAGAGAACACCAAGATTGGCAAATTCACCACTGGCGCCCTGTGCTCTTCACAGATGAAAGCAGGTTCACACTGAGCATGTGACAGACTTGACAGAGTCTGGAGACACCGTGGAGAACGTTCTGCTGCCTGCAACATCCTCCAGCATGACCGGTTTGGCGGTGGGTCAGTCATGGTGTGGGGTGGCATTTCTTTGGGGGGCCGCACAGCCCTCCATGTGCTCGCCAGAGGTAGCCTGACTGCCATTAGGTACCGAGATGAGATCCTCAGACCCCTTGTGAGACCATATGCTGGTGTGGTTGGCCCTGGGTTCCTCCTAATGCAAGACAATGCTAGACCTCATGTGGCTGGAGTGTGTCAGCAGTTCCTGCAAGAGGAAGGCATTGATGCTATGGACTGGCCCGCCCGTTCCCCAGACCTGAATCCAATTGAGCACATCTGGGACATCATGTCTCGCTCCATCCACCAACGCCACATTGCACCACAGACTGTCCAGGAGTTGGCGGATGCTTTAGTCCAGGTCTGGGAGGAGATCCCTCAGGAGACCATCTGCCACCTCATCAGGAGCATGCCCAGGCGTTGAAGGGAGGTCATACAGGCACGTGGAGGCCACACACACTACTGAGCCTCATTTTGACTTGTCCTTAAAACATTACATCAAAGTTGGATCAGCCTGTAGTGTGGTTTTCCACTTTAATTTTGAGGGTGACTCCAAATCCAGACCTCCATGGGTTGATAAATTTGATTTCCATTGATCATTTTTGTGTGATTTTGTTGTCAGCACATTCAACTATGTAAAGAAAAAAGTATTTAATAAGATTATTTAATTCATTCAGATCTAGGATGTTATTTTTGTGTTCCCTTTAGTTTTTTTGAGCAGTGTGTGTATATATATATATATGATATATATATATATATATATACACAGTGGGGAGATTTTGATACACTGCCGATTTTGCAGGTTTTCCTACTTACAAAGCATGTAGAGGTCTGTAATTTTTATCATAGGTACACTTCAACTGTGAGATACGGAATCTAAAAAAATCCAGAAAATCACATTGTATGATTTTTAAGATATTAATTTACATTTTATTGCATGACATAAGTATTTGATACATCAGAAAAGCAGAACTTAATATTTGGTACAGAAACCTTTGTTTGCAATTACAGAGATCATACGTTTCCTGTAGGTCTTGACCAGGTTTGCACACACTGCAGCAGGGATTTTGGCCCACTCCCCCATACAGACCTTCTCCTTAACTTTCAGCTCCCTCCAAAGATTTTCTGTTGGGTTCAGGTCTGGAGACTGGCTAGGCCACTCCAGGACCTTGAGATGCTTCTTACGGAGCCACTCCTTAGTTGCCCTGGCTGTGTGTTTCGGGTCGTTGTCATGCTGGAAGACCCAGCCACGACCCATCTTCAATGCTCTTACTGAGGGAAGGAGGTTGTTGGCCAAGATCTCACGATACATGGCCCCATCCATCCTCCCCTCAATACGGTGCAGTCGTCCTGTCCCCTTTGCAGAAAAGCATCCCCAAAGAATGATGTTTCCACCTTCACGGTTGGGATGGTGTTCTTGGGGTTGTACTCATCCTTCTTCTTCCTCCAAACACAGCGAGTGGAGTTTAGACCAAAAAGCTCTATTTTTGTCTCATCAGACCACATGACCTTCTCCCATTCCTCCTCTGGATCATCCAGATGGTCATTGGCAAACTTCAGACGGGCCTGGCTTGAGCAGGGGGACCTTGCGTGCGCTGCAGGATTTTAATCCATGACGGCGTAGTGTGTTACTAATGGTTTTCTTTGAGACTGTGGTCCCAGCTCTCTTCAGGTCATTGACCAGGTCCTACCGTGTAGTTCTGGGCTGATCCCTCACCTTCCTCATGATCATTGATGCCCCACGAGGTGAGATCTTGCATGGAGCCCCAGACCGAGGGTGATTGACCGTCATCTTGAACGTCTTCCATTTTCTAATAATTGCACCAACAGTTGTTGCCTTCTCACCAAGCTGCTTGCCTATTGTCCTGTAGCCCACTCCAGCCTTGTGCAGGTCTACAATTTTATCCCTGATGTCCTTACACAGCTCTCTGGTCTTGGCCATTGTGGAGAGGTTGGAGTCTGTTTGATTGAGTGTGTGGACAGGTGTCTTTTATACAGGTAACGAGTTCAAACAGGTGCAGTTAATACAGGTAATGAGTGGGGAACAGGAGGGCTTTTTAAAGAAAAACTAACAGGTCTGTGAGAGCCTGAATTCTTACTGGTTGGTAGGTGATCAAATACTTATGTCATGCAATAAAATGCAAATTAATTAAAAATCATACAATGTGATTTTCTGGATTTCTGTTTTAGATTCCGTCTCTCACAGTTGAAATGTACCTATGATAAAAATTACAGACCTCTACATGCTTTGTAAGTAGGAAAACCTGCAAAATCGGCAGTGTTTCAAATACTTGTTCTCCCCACTGTATGTATGTATGTATCTATGTATGTATGTATATATATATATATATATATGTGTGTATGTTTGTGTGTGTGTGTGTGTGTGTGTATGTATGTATGTATGTATGTATGTATGTATGTATGTATATATATATGTACTTTTTTTTTTTTTTACAGTAATTAAAATCATACCGTCTGTATTTCGAAATACTGTATTTCGTATACTGTATAAATGGTATATCGCCCAATCCTACAATATACAATTTATTATTTTGAATGCAGCGCCATCTTCTCTGGCAGGGCTAAGTAAAGCATTCCGGAGAGTAACCAGTGGACCATTATAGGACTCCAATTGCCTGTGGAAAGATGAGCCATAATTGCTAGGAAAATAGTACAGTCTCCGATTAGAGAGGAAAGGTGGAGAGAGAGGGTAAACCACAGAGGGAGATGTAATATTATCCAGACTATCATCTTTCAGAAAGCATGGCTTGGGTTTTAATGAGAGACAGTTACTAGATCCATGATATCAAGTAATCTTTGCCTTATTATTTTTTGCTAACATTTCCCATGGTATTGGGTTGCGAGACTGAGAGTCTTAAAGCCAGTTATTTGATCAGGGTTTGCGGGGGAGATATATTAAACTGCTGCCTCGACTGACCAACCCATTTTTTTTATTCTTTAGAGGGGTTTGTCCTGACCTTTTTTCAGAGGCACCAAAATGTTATTCTGTAGTGTTGTTGCTATGTGTTATTTACTACCCCTAGAGTGCCTTTATGGGCTGGCATCAGAGCCTTGGGTATGTCAGGAATACCACAGAATGCAGAACCACATGGCCAGCCAGAGAGAAGGGGGAATTCAAACTATCTCACTGAGCATTTTATATATTCTGTAATGATGAGCGTTGGGGCTTGGCTTAGGGTCTCCAGGATTCCAGACAGTGACCGCATTTCCATCCACAGTTTTTATGCGAGCAAAGTCATACTGTATAAAAGAAAAATCAAGACAGCTGTGATGGAAACAGGAAGTTTCAGTATAATTTTATAAATGCAGACAGATAATTAGTTCATTCAACATGGTGGGGTGTTTTTGTGTCTGTAAAATGTATTATGTGAGAAATGGAGGTGGAAATGCCAAACTAGGAGTCGCGATGATATGGCGTGTGATCCTCCTGCTAGGCTAGGCTACAGATTAATAAAGTTATGATGAACTTCACAGGGTGGTGAATATGCATGCTTGATGCTCCTTGACTGCCGTTTGAAAAGTACAAATATTCTCGCTCTTATCCATAATAATCTCATCATGTAGACTAGCTACCTGCACAGTATCTGCCAGCTGTTGGCTAGAGCCCATGTGCCAAGACCAGAGTAGGCACATTTGGCTATTTAACACAACAGTTTTTGTGACGACTATCGGTAAAGTTGAAAATGCGATGGAAACACATTGACCTTTTTAGATTTGTATTCGGTACATGAAAATTTAAGCGGGAAATTACATTTAGTGTGCACTGTCATCACGCTGATTTTTCTCCGCAACAAGTCAGTTTGGTGGAAACACCACTGGAGGGAAAATGTACATATTTTCTTTATGCAGATTTTTGAATATTCGCATGAAACTCTGTCGGCAATTGGATTGAAACCTAGTTAGTGTGGGTTGGAAATCCATTGGTCTCTCTTCCTCAAGTGATCCCCTCCCCTTTCAACTAAACTATTAGGGCAGACTAACCCTAGCTCTATTTTCAGGATATTTAGCAGTTTATTTGTTTGATATCAGTCGTAAATCTAACCCATGTTTTTGTGAATCTCCTCTGTGTTGTAGGAGCTGCAGGTTGGCACCATTAATCCAGTGTGACTATTGCCCCCTCCTTTTCCACATGGACTGTCTGAACCCCCCTCTTACTGCCATGCCTGTGGGCAAGTGGATGTGTCCCAATCACTTAGAACACATGGTGGTAAGTCAGCTAAAGCCTGTACAGCCAGCATTTTCATGGTCACGCACATCTACGTATTGAAAACGTGTTGATGTTGTTTTAATGGGATTGACCTGATTGTGCCCCTCTCTCCCAGCTGAAGCAGAGGAGCCTGACGTTGAGCAGTCGCTGCCAGCTGTTTGACCAGTTTCAGGACAGGATGTCCCAGCATGCCGTCAAGGTGGACTTCCTGCAGCGGGTGCATCGTCTCAACACCCCCGTCCGCCGAGGAGCCCACACACAACTGAAGAAAACCCTCAAGGTCAGCCTGCTAGTCCCTGTAGTATTATTGTGGGTTAAAGCATTGCTTCCTCTGTCAGATGAGGTGACATGTAACACACCACTGTGGTCACTCTTGTCACATCTTGTAATTAGACCCATCTTGTGTGTGTGTGTGTGTGTGTGTGTGTCTCGACAGGTCCCTGATTCTATAAAGTCCCAGTACAAGTGTCCCCCGGCCATGATTGCCCCGGCAGGGATCCGCAACGGGGAGCTGGTCTGTAACAGCAGTCCAGAATCCCTTCAGCAGCACCTTACACCCTCTCAGCATTTAACCAGCGAGGATGAGCAACAGGAGGTAGGACACTGGCATGTTACCCAGCAGTGATACACAATACAATGTCTCATGAGAGTAAACAAATCCCACATCTTTAATACTGATTGAAGGTGTTTTGTTTTCCTGTGTTTTCTCCTAGTGGCTCAGAGATGTCATCACACTCCAGTGCAGCATAGTGAGACATCTGTCAGCCAAGCAGAAGCTGTCGTCCGATTGGGACTCTGATAAAACGGACAAGGCCGACATCAAACCCTGTGTCACAGCAGAAGAGGGCAGTGCTGTGTGCACTTCTAACAGGACAGAGTCGCCAGCCTCCAAGCCTAAAGCTGACAGTGCAGCAGTTTGCCCCCAGGGGCTGCCTGCACTCAAGGAAGGGAAGTGTAGCATGTGTACAGAGAAGCCTTGTCACAACTGTGGGCCCAGTAATGTTAACGGTCCCCTGGAGCAGCTGGCTTGGACCAATGGGAGTCCAGAGGTCTGCAGACAGGACAACCTCCACAAGCTGAGAGAGCCCTCAGGTCCTGATAGGCCCGTTCCTCAGACACCAGCAGCCTCCAGCCCGGAGTTACCCAACCACACTGGTGAAGCTGTGGTCAAGACTGAGAACACCCTGTTAAGACCCTGTCCAGGGACGGCCTCCTCATCCATCAGTCCCTTCAAACCAGACCCCAGAGGCCCCTCTCCACCTCACAGACCCTCCCCAGGCACAGAGGGCCCTGCTCTAACCAGTAGCAGCAGCACTGTGGGGACCTGTGCCCTCACCCCACCCAGAGCACCATACCAGATCAAGGGGATGACCAAGCTGGGCTCCACCCCACCAGCAGATGGAAAAGTCAGTCTTGATGCTGTGACCACCAGGAGTGGTTCTCTGCTCCCCAGCTCTTTCTCTATGGGAGACCTGTCCAGCTGTCTGAAGGCTATGGCAGACTGCCATGGTGGTAAGTCTCACCTGATTTAAGACATACATTTAGATTGGTTTCACATTTGATTAATTGGTGAGGAAAAGTTGGATCCACACTAACTGAATTCACTCTCTTTTTGCTAATAACAACATGATTCTTTTCCACAGAGATTCAGATGAGTAGTCTGGATGAGAAGTTTATTGAACTCCTGGCATGGCAGAGGATCCATCAGCTCTTTGGGCCTAAAGCTTATCCCCCTCCACAGAGCAGCTGTATCAGCCTACCTCCTGTGCCACAACCCCAGCCTACAGAAGGTAAGAAACCCTTGTTCATTATCAACACCATTTTGTATTCCCTATATCATTCTGTCCATTCCCTCACTAACCTTACCTCACCATCTTCACTCCTATCATTCTGTCCATTCCCTCACTAACCTTACCTCACCATCTTCACTCCTATCATTCTGTCCATTCCCTCACTAACCTTACCTCACCATCTTCACTCCTATCATTCTGTCCATTCCCTCACTAACCTTACCTCACCATCTTCACTCCTATCATTCTGTCCATTCCCTCACTAACCTTACCTCACCATCTTCACTCCTATCATTCTGTCCATTCCCTCACTAACCTTACCTCACCATCTTCACTCCTATCATTCTGTCCATTTCTGTTGATGTCCATTACTTCTATCCCCCTTTTTATCATGTTTGTAAATTAATCTCTTGTTTGGATTAGTTTGTCCTGTATTGTTACCTTTGACTGTTCTGTATTTTGCAGCATTGTGAGGAAGATAATGTGTTCTTTTCTTTCTCAGCACAAAACAAGGATATCCAGGCCAGGGCTGTGTTTTGTCCTTTGACTGGGAAAGGAGGAGCTGTCAGTATGTGCTACAGAAGCCTGTACATAGGAACTGGTAAGATTCACTCCCAGTCCCAAATATCACATGATCCAATAACAGGACCTTCTATTCATGTAAAGGTGTCTTCCATCCCTGGCAGAATTTGCTGACTTGAGGTTATGTCTTGTTATTTGCAGGTGCTGACATGGACGTGTGCCTTACAAACTATGGTCATTGTAATTATGTTTCAGGAAAACATGCCTGCATCTTCTATGATGAGGTGAGTGGGTCATTTCACATTCAAACTTGTACTTGGTATTGGAATCAATTTTACAGTAAGTTGTGAACTGTAAAGAATTGCAGTATAAATAAGTTTGAGATGTATTCTTTCTTGCTTGGGGGATTATTTTTAGAAGCTGCTCTGTAAATTAAATATTTCATTCTGCCTTGATCAGAACACCAAGCAGTATGAGCTGCTCAACTACAGTGAACACGGGACCACGGTGGACAATGTGCTGTACTCCTGTGACTTCTCTGAGAAGACTGGCCCCAGCCCCTCCAGCAGCCTGGTCTCCAAAGTGCAGAATATTATCAGTGAGTGGAGCTCCTCTTTGTCATGGCCTCCTATAGAAACAGGAAAGAATTAACATTTACCTTTGATAAAGGACCATGCTCTGACATGATGGCATGTTTCCTAATGTTGTTAAAGCAGAGGCAGGTGATGGTGTTGTTTGTTAAAGGTCTGAGTGTTTGTAATGCTTGTAACCTACAGAGCGCTGCAAGAGGAGGAAGCAGGAAGATGAAGGGGTGGGGGAGCCCATGGTGCTAGAGGAGAGGGTGATGTGCCAGTGTCAGGTGAATCCTTCTAGACCCTGCTGCGACTGCAAGGCCAGCAGCTCCAGTCTGATCGGGGGCAGTGGGGCAGGCTGGGAGGGCACTGCCCTGCTCCACCACGGCAGCTTCGTCAAGCTGGGCTGCATGCAGTTTGTCTTCAGTATTACAGAGTTTGCCTGCAAGCAGCCTAGAAAGGAAACCCTTAACACCCCAACCACCACCGCTGCCACCCCCCAGAGCCAGGAGGGAACAGAACCCTCTGACAAGCACACGTCCACCTCCCAGCTCTACCAAGTGCCAGTGCTGCACCCTAACCCTGTCCCCTAGCCCCATCATGTCCCCTCAGCAACAAGAATCAGCCTCAGCAGCTATACTTTGTATACTGCATAAAAAAAGGAAAGCTTTTTTGATGTTCATACATTTGCATGAAATGAATTATTTTTCAGTCTCCGATTTTGTGGGCAAGTTGCACATACAATTTGTATTGTTATTTTTTGTAAATGGACAATTTTCTGAAAGTAATTGAATTGGCATTGAAAAAGGGATGGCTTATCGTTGACATTATGTGAAAAAATTGAAACGTTTCCAGCCAACTTGTAAAGTACTCAACTCGTTCTATTTTTGCCAGTAATGATGGCATAAACTTTTTTTATGCAACTTTTATTTACTCTTTATAATTTTAGTTTGTGTACTGTATTTGAAAATGTAGTTCTGTTCAGATGTTTGTTTGCTATTATTGCACTACAGTAGCACTATATTCAAATGTATGTGTACACATCCATGCTTATACATACATGTGTTGTATACATGGTTGTGTGTGTGTGTTGAAATATATACACACACACACACACAAAATATACATGATTTAAGAATCATTTTTCAACAGAACAAGGGAAGCATAGGATTCTGTATGCAAACTTCAATTATGGCCATTTTGGCTTTTAAATCTTTCCATAGCTTCATGTGAATTTTGTGCAGTAGTTTTCAAAAGTGATAGTCCAGTTTTTTTCAATATTGTCTGTTTTAGAAATAATTCATCTGAACATTGTCATGTACTCTGTAAATACAAAGCAACTTTGACTTGGTTTCTTGTCTGTCATAACAATGTAAATACCTAAAGATTTTTAAGCGTCAGTGAACACCGTGGCTTCTGTCATTTCATTTGTTGCTAACAACAAATTGGGCGATTCCATGCCAGCATAACCCCAAAATATTTTTGGTATCTCAGATTGTTCTGGTAATTCTCACATTGGGAGGAAGGAGGTTTGACATGCTTTTTACATTTTGTATCAATCTTTTTTTTGAAAATCATGAAAATGGCAATTTTAGGCCCTTTTTAGACCTATACATTCCTTCTGTAAGTTCTTATGATGCGTGAACTGTACATAATACAGACATCATCTTGGTGTCATTATACTCCTTATAGTGTTTTCTATTATATGGAATACAGTGGGTATCATAAGTATTCACCCCCTTGGACTTTTTTCACATTTTGTTGCGTTACAAAGTGGGATTGAAATAGATTTAATTGTAATTTTTTTGTCATTGATCTACACAAGATACCCCATAATGTCAAAGTGAAAAGAAAATTCTACAAATTAATAAACATTTAATAACTAAAATATAGTTGTTGCATAAGTATTCACCTCCTTTTGTTTAGCCAAGCATAAATTAGTTGAGTGCATTTTTGCTTAACAAATCACATTATTTACATGGGCTCACTCTGTGTGAAGTAATAGGGGTTGACATGATTTTTGAATGACTACCCCTTCCTCTGTCCCCCATGCATACAACATCTTTAAGGTCCCTCAGTCAAGTATTGGATTTCAATTACAAAGACCAGGAAGCTTTTCCAAAAGCCTCAAAGAAGGGCAGTGATTGGTAGATGGGTAACAATAACAAATCAGACATTAAATATTTATTTAAAGAGATTCTCTGGTACTTTTGTATAATTTTTTTGCCAGTAGTTCTGAAAGTAGCACTCATGAGCCAAAAGTGGTCCCCGAACTAGTCACATGCAGATATGTGAACCACGTCATTGCGCTCTTTCTCGCTCTGCTGTGTGTGCATCTTGCTAGCTGCCACTCAAATGGCAAGGGGCTGAAACTTGAATTGCTAGGGTGCTAGCCCAGGTGGGGGGAAATGGTGCAGCACAGCTTCCAGAAAACAGTCGCTTTCAAACTAGGGATTTCATGGCTAATTGAGGTCAAACTAATTCTGGTCATCAATTATGCATGTATGACCTACACATTGACACCAGCCCAAAGCGGGAGGTTTAAAAAGTCGCCAAAGTTCCGGAGCATGTCTTTAAGCATGGTCAAGATGTATTAAACCACCCAGACACATCAAATATACAGTTTTCCTTCTGAACTGAGCTGCAGGACAGGAAGGAAACTGCTCAGAGATGTCAACATGAGGCCATTGGTGATTTTAAAACAGCTACAGAGTCCAATGGCTGTGATGGGAGAAAACTGGGGATGGATCCACAACATTGTAGTGATGACCTTAATGACAGAGTGAAAAGAAGAACACAAATATTCCAAAACATGCATCCTGTATGCAACAAGGCACTAAAGGAATACACTTTTTGGCCTAAATGCAAAGCCTTATGTTTGGGGCAAATCCAACACAACACTGAATAACTGCATGGTGGTGGCTGCATCATGGTATGGGTATGCTTGACATTGGCAAAGACTGGGGAGTTTTTCAGAATGAAAAGCAACGGGATGGTGCAAAATCCTAGAGCAAAACCTGCTTCAGTCTGGGACACTGGGAGAGGATTTCACATTTCAGCAGGACAATAACCTATAACACAAGGCCAAATATACACTGGAGTTGCTTACCAACTAAGACTGAATGTTCGGAGTGGCTAAATTACAGTTTTGACTTAAATCTGCTTGAAAATCTATGGCAAGACTTGAAAATTGCTGTCTAGCAATGAACTCCAACACTTGGACAGAGCTCGAAGAATTTTGAAAAGAATAATGGGCAAATATTGCACAATCCTTGTGTACAAAGCTCTTAGAGATTTACAGCTGTAATCGCGGCCAAAGGTGTTTCTAACATGTATTGACTCGGGGGTGAATACTAATCTAATCAAGGTATATTAGTGTTTTATTTTTTTAATGTTATCATTTTTTCCCACTTTGCAGACTATTTTGTGTAGACCGTTGACAGAAAAATGACAATTAAATCCATTTTAATCCCACTTTGTAACAATAAAATGTGAAGAAATCCTAGGGGGGTGAATACCTATGATATTGATACCTACTGTATATCTAGCTTCTGAAATACACATTTCCACAATTTATTAAACATAAACAATATTAATATTAATATCTCAAAAGTACCCTTTTTGATTTAGTTAATTTTAAGACCTATTGTTTAGAACAATATACTCTACAGGTACATCAAATTTCCAGAGTGGGCTCTCTACTAATTCTGATGTTATGATCAATTGTATGAGTGCCACCAGCACAGTGAATGGCAAAATGGATTCAAAGGGAACTTCCTCTGCTGGTGATTAGCTTAATGTGCAATCCTAAAAGAGGTCTGTGAATGTCGATTTCTATGTTTAAAATGGGTCATATATCTTATAAATTCCAGAGAGCCCACTCTGGAAATTTGAATTGTTTGAAGAGTATATTGTTCCAAACAATGTTGTCTGTATCATGTACAGTTCACAGATCATAAGGTCTTACAGGAGGCATGTATAGGTCTAAAAAGGGCCTAAAATTGCCACTTTCATCATGACTTCTCAAAAATGGTTTGTGATACAAATGTAAAAAGCATGTAAAAACGCCTTCCTCCCACTGCATCGCAGTACTAGAGGCGTCACTACAGATCCGGGTTCGATCCCTGGCTGTGTCGCAGCCGGCTGCGACCGGGAAACCCATGAGGCGGCGCACAATTGGCCCAGCGTCGTCCGGATTAGGGGAGGGTTTGACCGGCTGGGATGTCCTTGTCCCATTGCGCTCTAGCGACTCCTTGTGGCGGCCGGGCGCATGCACGCTGACTTCGGTCACCAGCTGTACGGTGTTTCCTCCGACTCATTGGTGCGGCTGGCTTCCGGGTTCAGCGAGCAGAGTGTCAAGAAGTAGTGTGGCTTGGCGGGGTAGTGTGTCGGAGGACGCATGGTTCGGCCTTCGCCTCTACCGAGTCCGTACGGGAGTTGCAGCGATGGGACAAGACTAACTACCAATTGGATATCACGAAATTGGGGAGAAAAGGGGGTAAAATAAATTATTCATAATACATATTTAAAAATCCTTCCTCCCAATGAAGTTTATATGTGATAATTGCCAGAAAAACCTGAGATAAGAAACATATTTTCAGCTGGCATGGAATCGTTGCAGACATTGAGACCCTGCTTTTCACAGCATTTATTAGGACCAAAACCCTTGGGTGTGTGTAGGAACATAAATGGCATCTTGCTATCCACAAAAGAGAACAGAGAAAAGTTAGAAGCTTGTTGGGCAGCAGCCGTCAGCAGAGATAGTATGAGATTAGATTTGGGGTAAATCTATTTGAATTCAATCACTTCTTGACAGAACCCCTTTTGATTTGAACAAAACCTTCCCATACATAAACTTCCATACATATTTGGCTTTTATAGAAGTGCTCAGAAAGTGACTTTTTGGACCTGAATGCCAAAACATTCAAGAGATAAAGGTGCTCAAAGTTGAACTATTTTGCATACCCCACCATACCATGAGACATCCATGTCTTCATCATTGTAAAAAATAAAAATAACGGTTGAGATGTATATAATTTAAAAGATTACAAACAGGGTTGTCAGAATATTTGATAATTTCTTGAAAAACATGTTTAATAAACATCAACTATCTAAAAATGCATTGTAGCTTAGACCCTATTTTACGTCGTCTGAGGTTTTTGTGTTGTGCCCGCCATCGGTTGAGACAAAATACCCACTGGTTGAATCAACATTGTTTCCATGTAATTTCAATTAAATTACATTGAATCAACCTGGAATAGACGTTGAATTTACATCTGTGCCCAGTGGGCATGCTCTTAAATAGAGAGCGGGTGTCATGTTTTGTCTGATACATGTGCTAAAATGGGAATAAAATGGAAATGTAAACTTTCAAATGGTACCACAAAGATGGTTGGAGGTCCACAAATCAGGGAATGTTTATTGAATGAGAATATCTGTTGTTTTAATTAATTATATTTCAATGATTGAAATGACACCCACCCTGTATTCCAGAGCATGTTGTGTCTCAACCGATGGTGGGCACAACACAAAAACCTTAGATGATGGAAAGTAAGGTCTAAACTACAAAATATGCAAATATGAAAAAAAGTTTTGAGTTTACGGGTTTTTAGATAATTTAACGTTAAAGGTAAAAAAATTTAAAATGTCAATGTTTCAAGAAATTATAAAATAGTTTGACAACCCTGTTTGTAAGCTTTTAAATGATATCAAACTCAACCGTTTATCTTTTCCAGTGATGAAGACATGGATGTCTCATGATATGGTGGGGTATGCAAAATGTGTCAACTTTGAGCACCTCTATCTTCTAAAGGATTTGGCATTCAGGTCCAAAAACTAACTTTCTGACCACTTCTTCCATGGTCAAACATGTATGGAAAGTTTTGTTTAAATCAAAAGGTATGCTGCCAAAAAGGGATTGAATTCAAATGGCTTTAGCCTGTTATATTTTGAGATTATATGGGTGATGGGATCATCCTGAAAATGTTTTGCTTTTCCTGATAATTTTGAACAGAAATGTATTCAAGTCCAATTGAATGCTGGAACTTTGGAAATCTGTCGATTGTAGCCTCTGGCAGCGGGTGAAAAGCAGTGGAGGCTGGTGGGAGGAGCTATAGGAGGATGGGCTCATTGTAATGGCTGGAATGGAGTAAATGGAACTGAGTCAAACATGTGGCTCCTATAGCTCCTCCCACCAGCCTCCTCTGGTGAAAAGTTCGATAAAGGAATCTTTACATTTACAATCTTTGCCTCTGTTATTGTATTGTCTACACAAAATGTCTTATAGGCTACACTGTTTCATGCAATCAGAGATAGCTATTACTAAAATAAACCTGTTGGTTTACCTTGGGAAGAAATGGCAGTTTAGAGATGCTTTGGCGGGTATGCTGAGTCTTTCTAAGGCTGTGTTTACACAGGCAGTCCAATTCGAATATTTTGCCCAGTTGACCCTTCGCTAAGCCCCCGTTGGTTACTGTTGCAACCTCGGACAACATGTTCCCGGGAAGCCCAATTCCCCCTTCTAACCAGACTACCCCTTGCTAATCAGGAAACTGATTTTTCACTTCTCTCATTGACTTCTCAAACTCCAAACCCCCGGCCTGGTCTGCTTGGTCTGTTTTGTAAGCACTCCTGGAAGTCTCATGATGTTGCGCCTCTGGGTTTAAAATAAATAAATATATATATATATATGATGTTTTATTGTCACATACCGGATAGGTGCGGTGACATTATTTGTTTTACAGGGTCAGCTATAGTAGTACCACACCCCTGGAGCAAATTAGGGTTAAGTGCCTTGCTCAAGGGCACATTGACAGATTTTTCACCTTTATTCAAACAAGTGACCTTTCGGTTACTGGCCCAATGCTCCAACCGCTAGGCTACCTGCCACCCATTTAAAAATGCTGCGCTTTCATGTGTTTCAAACGTGAGCTTGTCCGAGGTGATAGGACTCGACGACAGTTGCTAGCCATTGGAGCGCTGCGATTGGTTGCCCAAAATTCTGGGGCGTGGCTTAGCGAAGGCACAAGAGCAGATCTGATTGGTCAAAAGACCAATTATTGGGAAAATATCAGAATTTCATGTTCCAGAGTTCACTGGGTGCCCTGTCAGGGTGAAGGAGGTCAAAGTAGCGAGGATCAGGGCTGTCGAGCAGGTCTCCTATGTGGAGGCAGTGAAAATTGTTGAAGGAGAGAGTAGATATGATGAAGCTATGGCAGTGGATGACCAGCAGCCTGTTGATGTTGTTTGTGAGATAAAATACTAATGCTGAAGTAGGTGGATTTTGTTGCGTTCATTGCTCAGGTGATTAATTGAAAGGACAAACTAATAAAATTGAAGAAACTGGATATCATCGTGAAAGCAGCAAAAAAGGTTGTTGGATCTTCAGGACTTCATGGCTGAAACATTGCAGTGAATACTGTCCTCTCAGGCCCCAGAGCCTGTGTAGGGATCTGAGTAGACATTTCAAACTGACTGAAGGAGTACATTGATTTGAGTTTTTATTGTTATTTTTGGGGGAATAATATGAGTTTGAGCATATTATGAGTATGTTTTTCACACTTCCCCATTTCCTTTTCTCTGTTAGTTTCTCCGTTTTTACCCCACCCAGTAGGTGGCGGCTATACACCTTTTGAGATTTAGTCCGCCAATAGAAATTCAAAGATGAAGAAGAAGCAGATCAGAGTTAGGCTGCCTGTGTAAATGCAGCCTGTAGGCCAAAAATGACAGGGATATTATGAGATTATATTTTATGATGTGAGATTTTGTGGGTGATGGGAACATCCTGAAAATGTGTTGATTTTCCTGATCATTTTCAACAGCAAAGTATTCAAGTCCAATTGAATGCTGGAAATGTGGAAATCTGTTCCATTCAGTTTAAGTATAAGCCTTTGGCAGTAGGTAAAAAGTAAAAGTTGTAGTGCAGAGATTCAATTCAGTTCAAATTTTGGCAGGTATGCCGAGTCTTTAAGTGCAGCCTGTAGGCTACTAGTAAAATGTAAGTTTGATGAAAAGTCTACAAGGCTTTACACAGCAGACTAGATAGGCCTATTCAGTATAATTCTCAACACCAGGTGAGATACATAATACCCTGCTGAGTTTGAGTAGCCTAGATTACAAAACCAAGGCCCACTTTTTGCTACACTTATGTAGACTCACCTGAATCCAGATTTAGGAGACAACCTCACCAGAATGAAGGAGAAAGGGGTGATTTGCTTCAATTTTCAGAGCAGGGCACCAATTAAGGGAATGATTTCTGGGGTCAGTGGGGAAGTTGAGGTTGAGACGATCAAGATAAATTCCTGGTGTTCGTCGGTTGGCTCATATGGTCGGTGGAAGAAAGGAGGATAGTATGTCTGTGCTACTGTTTATTGATGAGGAGTCTCTCCCTACACACATCATGATGGGTTATATTAATTATTCTGTGAGAGCATTTGTTCTCAGGGTATTGCAATGTACAAACTGTAAAGCGTTTGGACATGTGTCGAGTGTTTTTAGGAAACTGGATATGAGTGATCCTCTTGCTAAGATAGAAGAGGACAACGAATGTTGGAATTGTGGTGGGGAACATGCACGAGTACCCTGAGTGCCTTCTAAGGGTGAAAAAGGAAGAGATTGCCAGGGTAAGTGCTGTCCAGCGTGTCTCTTATGCCTAGGCGGCGAAAAGAGTGAAAGAAAGTGGGAGTGTGTTGGTCGCCATGGTGGAGGCACCACAGTCTAGTGCTGTGGGTGCAGTTCGCCAGGTGCAGGATCCAGAAACCCTCTGAGTCCTAGTGAAAAAAACATTTTGCCATTGATTGCTATGGTAATAAACACCCCTGCCAGAGTGGATAAGAATTCAAGAAAGATTGATATCATCATATCTGCATCTGAATGCTTTTTGGGATTGAAGGATTTAATTTATTTTGGGTAACAGACATATATAACAGAATGCTCAATGTGGACCCAGAGTATATCACTTAATAGTATTAATTAAAACGCTTGTATCCAAAGTGGTCCTCGATGTCACAGGCAAGGAGCTGCATGGAATACTGGCTGGAGCAGTTCCGTCCTCTCAGGTCCCTGGATCTGTGTGAATTTGAATGACTGAGGTTTACTTCTTATATTTTTTGGTATTATGTTTTCCTTTTTTTGGATTTACCCCTTTTAGTTTTCTGCATCCAGTAGCGGGCAGCAATCCACCTTTTCAGGCTGTAGTCAGCAATAAAAACCCACCTACGAAGAACAGGTTGTGTCAGGCACACTAAGACCAAAGATTATGGATATACTGACAAGATACATGTCTCTCCGCCCTAACAATGGGAGATGTTGTCCACAAAGCGGCACAGCGGGCTGTGTAGCACCCGCTTATCCTTTCTTTGAATTGGTGGATACATCTCATTATTGTAATCCTTTTTTAAATATTCGACGAGGGTTGTTGACGTCAACCGCCTGTATTAAATGGAGAGAGATGCTATGCTACTAGCCCTAATGCCATGAGCCATCTGGAGACAACTCCTATAAAGTGTTTTTTAAAAAAATCAAACTTGGATGTCACGTGTCCTACTTATATCAGTACACTCATAACAATTTAAGGATTAAGTAACTTCTATTAGATCAAATAAACCTCACGTAGCAAATAAGCCATTCATTTTTTTTGTTTACCAAATTCGACACACATTGACCTCCATTCAAAAACTCCTTGCTTGGTGGGCGAAACAAAGAAAAAACGCCACCTGCTGGAGGGAGACAGATTTTCCGCCGATTTGGGCCTCTCTCTTCCTCTTCCTTTCTGCTAAGACGCAATTGTATAGATCTCTAGAAGTAAATGGGGAAACACATCAACACCTGTTTGGTCAGAATATTTGACGGTGATCAATCGGAAGCAGGGGACGCAATTGAATAGATCTCTAGAAGTAAATGGGGAAACACATCAGGACCGGTTTGGTCAGAATATTTGACGGTGATCAATCGGAAGCGGGGAACCGGTGGGACAGGTAGGTCTTGCAGGTAGCCTAACAAAAAGCCTGCTCCGCAACTATGTTATATTCACTTGTTGCACTTCCACGAGCGGGAGATTGAGTCCGGACACCAACGACCGGGCAAAAAACATAATGTTACCTTTACTAGTTGCAGGTGGTGTTGTAGTTGCACTGTATGTTCTCCTTGTTAAAACTATTTTCAAAAGCTCCAGATTTAAAGGAAATGCAGCGATGGCAGGGAAGACTGTAATACTAACAGGTTCGTTTGTTATCCTTTAAACATGTTTGACTGCATTGTAAGCCTGATAAAATTGTTGGACATTTTCTTAAATAATACATTCATTGGTGTCATCTGTGTTGTCTGTCTCATGCAGCCTATGATATTTATCTAATTTGGGGTTTCAATCAGGTTTGTTTTGCCTCTGGAACTCCGAATTTTATTTTGTTATTTTTATGTGCCCTGAGTCAATGTCTTGTTCTCCCTATAGGTGGCAACACTGGCATTGGGAAAGCCACTGCTCTGGAGCTTGCCAGGAGGGGTGCAAGAGTAATCATGGCATGCCGCAACCAAGAGAAAGCTGAACTTGCTATAAGTGATATAAAAAGGGTACAAGAATCTTATGAAAATCAATCATTCCACATTTGTATTCGAATATTAATTAGTGAGATGTATCATTTGAACATATTGTATGCCTGTAAATATCAGACCTGGGTTCAAATACTATTTAGGGTATTTCAATTACTTTCAAAGACATTTGGAAGTAAGTATTTCGATTTTTCTATTTTGAATATTGGAATGTATTTGGAAATATACTGAGAAAGTATTTTAAAATACACAAATAAACTGATTCAAAAACACTCCCATGAATTTAACCCAAGTATTTGAAAAGAATATTAGAAATAATTATTTGAAAATATTTTCAAATAGTAGGCTATTTATAGGAAATAAATTGAAAATATTTGATTTGGGCCACATTATTAGAAAATATTTAAATACAATAAAATACGTATTTAAATCAAAAATACTCAAATGCACATGTATTTGAACCCAGGTCTGGTAAATATAGGCCTAACAAATTGTGATTTGTATTTCAGGAGACAGGCAGCACTGATGTGGTGTACATGCAGTTGGACCTGGGGAGCCTTCAGGCAGTGCGTTCTTTCACTGAGACCTTCCTGAAGACCGAGGCTAGACTGGATCTGCTCATTAATAATGCCGGTTAGTGGTCACGTACTTTTTTCTCTTAATTGTATTCAAAAGAAAACATGAGTAGAAAAAAGCTATTGAACCATCTGTGATCTCTCCCTCAGGTCTTGTGGCGGATGGGCGCACTGCTGATGGCTTTGGTATTGAGTTTGGGGTCAACCACCTTGGCCACTTCCTGCTGACCTGTCTGTTGCTGGACCGCCTGAAGGAGGGCACTGGGGGCCGTGTAGTCACACTGGGATCCATGGCCTATCGCTGGGGCAACATCGACTTTGATGCCCTTATCACTAATAAACACCTGGGCACTGGGAGGTACAGCTGGCAGTTCTTTCACGCGTACTGCAACAGCAAACTGTGCAATGTTCTCTTCAACCACGAGCTGGCCAAGAGACTGAAGGGTACCAATGTCACTTGCTACAGTGTTCACCCAGGTTGGTCATTTCCTTCAAGATTATTATATGGTAGATCTGTCACTATGAACCACAATGAGTCCTGATACACACTACAAGTCCTGGGATACATACTAAGGGTGTTCATTTTCCTGTGTTGGATCATTGAAAGTTCACCTGTATTATTTTTCTTATCCTATTATCTTTTCCCCCCTATAGGAGTAGTGAAAACAGAGCTATCCCGAAACTGCAGCCTGTGGCAGAGATTCATCATCGAGCCAATAGCTAGACTGTTGTTCCTGGATCCAGAATCCGGTGCCCAGACCACTCTCCACTGTGCCCTCCAGGAGGGTATCGAGCCTCTGAGTGGACGCTACTTCTTCTGCTGTGCACCGCAGGAAGTGGTTCCCAAAGGCAAAGACGACGCTGTGGCCAAGAAGTTGTGGGAAGTTAGTGAACGGCTGAGCGGTCTGTTTTAGGAAAAGGGGGCAATGTTACACACTGTGTAAAAGACTGCTTACACTGCTTTTGATTTGGTGGTTTTTAGATCTGGGGGAAAAACGCTAATTGAACACTCATCAAAATGGATCAATGTGACAAGAAACTGCTCATACATTAGCTGATCTCCTCTTTCACTACACCATGCATGTTGGTGACATCCTGTTTGTGGTGTGTCTTGTATTGACGATAATCAGTGTGCAGTAAGTGTGCCTGTGACAGTTAAAGGTCCAAAGACTTAGGAAGCTCTTGTAGAAACTGTTTGACTTATTATAATAAAAAGATTCCAAGTGATTGATTTCCTTAGGCTTTGCCTTATTGTTGCCATCACTGTAATTTCAAATAGAATAGAGCTCTCTATCGGATATGAAATGGTGACTAATTCCAGCATGTAACCAAACTAGTGATTGTATTGGGCCTATGCATGTAGTGTAATCAGACTGCATACACTACCTTGTACAACTTTGATTGAAGCTTCCGTAGTGGGCTCATGGTCTCGTAATGAGGCCTTGCCTGAGACTTCAAAATCAGTCACCCTCGGCCCCAGAGGGGGTCTAATGGTCAAGACGTTGGGTTATTTCCCGTTGGACACTACCGTGCCACAGCATTCCTTGACACCAGAGGCATTTGCTTGGGTGTGACGAAGTGGCTGGTGCACAGAAAGAACATCCTTCACACACCCGTCAACTTAATCTTTGCATGAGACTGTATATTAGCAGTCAGACCGGTCACACCGGTTTCTCAGAACAGCTCTGAACCTTGGCCTCGTTGTCTCCAAGTGCTCTCATCACTTAAAAACTACTCAACAATGTGGTTTAAGCAACTGCTGCAACATGGCCTGCCTTTGTCTGCTTGGATGGGTGAGCTGGGAGGGCCTTGTCAAATGTTTTCACTGTCAGTCATTCTATCAACTATTGCCTACGACCACAACTGTATTCTGTTGACTGTGCCTAAGGCACATACAGAGTTGGGTAAAAAGGCGTTGTTTTGATTCAAATAACTGTTGTCTGTTCAATGTTTACATTTATGTTTTTAAACTGTAGTGTTTTGTGTTTTATGTTGTAAAAATGTGTTTTAAACTTTGCTGCTATTTTGGCCAAGTCTCTCTTGAAAAAAATATTTTAAATCTCAATGAGACTTACCTGGAAAAATAAAGGTTGAATAAATCAAATTGAAAGGTAAAATAAGATTATCTTCTGTGAGGCATGCTTACCCCAAAGTATAATAACACAACTGAAAAACACTAGATTTATTTAATTTGAACCAAAATTACAATTTAAAAATCATATTTGTGACGACTGAATGTATGGACATGCAATATCATAAATGGACACTAGAGGATAGTGTTGAATCTCGTAGTAGGCATTTTCACCATAAAGGATGAAGAAAAAATAGGAGGAGGAAACCGCACAGACATGCTGGCTGGAAAACACTTCGTGTAAGTGATGATTGGGACTGGTCTGCATCTTTAGAAAGTACAAACTAAAACTAATTAGCGTAATATGTTGTTTAAATTCAGCTCATCTTTTTTTTTTTAAGTTTAGTTTTCACGACGTTGTGTCCAGTGTGCGTACCTTTTAGTAGCTTTGGGACATTCCTGATGATGTGTCCCAAAGCTAACCTTTTAGCAAGCTGGCTGGCAAGCGTGCCTTGCTTGATGCTGAAGGAAACCTGCGTGACTGATGGTAGAGGTAGAAGCTCATTTATTTTATAGCTATCATCCAGCGCCCTAAAAGTTGACCATCCAATCACAGTAGCTAGAGCCATTTATGTCTACTCAATGTATAAACATGGGAACTTGGAATTTGGCTTGTAAGTGTTCCAGGATGTTTGTCCATAGTAGACTGTTGACTGTCGTGTCAGAGTCAAACATGAAAGTGGGTTCTCACTCTGCATCCTACCATTCCACTAGTTCTCTCATCTGGCCTAAAGGACTGCTGTGAGGTGACGATGCAGTGCCTTAACCAGCTCTGGTCTGTGACACTGGCCTGCTGTGCCCGGATACTGGCCTGCTGTGCCGGGAAAGAGACCCAAGCATCCCTGGAGAGGAAGCCCAATGCAGACAGCAGAGTATCATCTGTGCTTTGGAAGCTCAGCCTGGATGACTTTCCAGAGGATGGTGAGAGGCTAATAAAGGACTCCAGAGAAGGACTATCCAGAGAAGAAGACAGGAATGATGAGACATTGTTTGGCGTGTCTCCTGGCTCTCACCCAGGGCAGAAGGAAGTCACACAGGCTTTTTGTGAAGGAGGGTTTGGCCTCTCGTTTGGCCTCTCTACGGCAGGTGTGTGAGGAGGCCCGTAGACAGGGTGTGCAGATCCAGGGGGTTAGTACGAAGGACTTAAACAAGATGTGCTCAGGAGGGGTCCACCAGGGTTTCATGGGAGTGTATGCTATGACAGCCTCACACATATGCTGAAGGTATTGTACCTCTCCCAATGCATTTTAGCCTGGTCATGCACTGGTCAGCTTACTTTCAGAATCTCACTGTTTGGCTTCAGTATTTTATGAGAGCATGAGAGCTTTAAAACAATAATAATTTTGTCTTTAGTGTTAGCTCTTTTGACCTATATGGAGCCAACTTTAAACCTCAACTTTTAGGAGTTATTGATTTTTCATAGTCCTCACTAGCTGATGACTAGGGTCTGTTCTGTGCCGGTAAAGGTGGCACAAGGCTAGCAGCTTATTGGCACAGTGGGAGCTAAACCAGAGAACTCTCATGTTCCTGTCATGACATTTTCCAATTTCCAGATGACCAAACCTACACTTCTGCTGATGGGTAAGTGTTTCCTGTTCTCCTCTCTGTGTGTGTGTGTGTGTCCATGGACCGTGCGTGTGTTTTAATTGCTTTGCACTTTCCTAAGTCCACCCTGCTGTGTCCTCACTCAGGTGGTGAAAGGTAAGGCTTGTCCCGGGAGCTGCGTCTGCATTGAGGCCCTGCTAACCATCGCACCTCGCAGAGACCTGCACCCTGGCCTGGTGTCGAATCCCTCAATGTGTTTGTGGCTACAGGTACAGTATACCACTAGTCCCTCTGCATTCATTGTCTCTGAAAAAGAAGAGAGATGGAATACTTAATATACTGAACCAAAATATAAATGCAACATGCAACAATTTCAAAGATTTGACTGAGTTACAGTTCATATAAGGAAATCAGTCAATTTAAATAAATACATTTGGCCTTAATCAATGGATTTCACATGACTTGGCTGGGGTGCAGCCATTTGTGGGCGTGAAGAAGCTGGATGTGGAGATCCTGGGCTGGCGTGGTTACACATGGTCTGTGGTTGTGAGGCCGGTTGGACTTACTGCTAAATTCTCTAAAATGACGTTGGCGGCAGCTTATGGTAGAGAAATGAACATTAAATTCTCTGGCAACAGCTCTGGTGGACATTCCTGCAGTCAGCATGCCAATTGCACGCTCCCTCAAAACTTGAGACATCTGTGGCATTGTGTTGTGTGACAAAATTGCACATTTTAAAGTGGCCTTTTATTGTCCCCAGCACAAGGTGCACCTGTCTAATGATCATGCTGTTTAATCAGCTTCTTGATATGCCACACCTGTCAGGTGGATGGATTATCTTGGCAAAGGAGAAACGCTCACTAACAGGGATGTAAACACATTTGTGCACAGAATTTGAGAGTAATAAGCTTTTTGTGCGTATGGAACATTTCAGGTCATGAAACGTGGGACCAACACTTATATTTTTATTTTTGTTCAGTGTGAATAATCCATCCCATTTCTTCCTCTCCTCCCCTCTGTGTTCTCCAGGCATCCTGCTGCACTTACTCCTGTCGTCCTGTAGAGATGGCCATCGATGACCGACTAGACTACACAACTCAAGGTGTTTACTTTGGACTCCCTCCCAGGCACTCCTCCCAGGGCTTAATGACTGGATTTACTGCATCAATTAGCCATCAGGGTCTCTGAGAGTCTAGAGGCCTGGCTGGCTGATTGATTGTTCTCTGGCAGCTGATGTGCCCTCGCCGTGCTGTTCTGCACTGCTCTGGACCTTCATGCTAACTGCATGTCTGAATGTAAACAGTACAATGTAATTCAATTCAATAAAACATTGTGTACTCAAAGTTATTATTGGATTCTTTCTATCTTTCTAATGTTTAGTCTCTTGAGATGTTAAGACTTTTGCACATGTGCATGTTGAATCCATAAAAAGTGTTTATGAGAATGTAGTGCCTGGCAAAATAGCTACTTTTGTGCTATTATCAGAAAGGGTCAGGGGATTAGGTTCAGCTAAATTGATTGTCAATGCTGGTTTTGAGTAGGAAGGGAGGGGAGGGGGGGGTCAGTGACTGTTTAAAATTGATAATGGGAACAAGCGGCTGCTATTGATAGGCAACATTTGCCCTTTGATGACTGTCGCTCTGAGTTTAACCTGGGGACTCATTTATCATTCATGTGCACACATGAATATGTGTGTGTGTGTGTACTGTATATAGTTTGTGAACATTATCACATCTTCAGCATTTACCAAAAGTTTCATTTTTAGGATTTGTTCTTTTGCTTTTGCCTCAGACCGTTCATATACATATGCGTGTCTTAATAGATTGGCAAATATTTATCGATTCTTGTTACTATCTGAACCTGTAGTTACAAGGATTGCATAGTTACATCCATTGAAAAAAATAGAATTTGTGGCAATGTAATCTCCACTACGAAGTAAATACTTGCCTACAACATAGAACAGCGCAGTAGTAGTGGCTCTATAACCAGGCCTGTTTGTTCTTTCCCAGTGTGCTGCAGTGCTTGACCATGAATTGGCCTGACGTACTTGATTACTAGTTATGGAAAACAGGAGGCATTGTCTCTCTTAGCCCTACAGTTTTGATAAGCTCTACATACTCATCAACATGCACACAGTTAATTGGTGTTGATTGCTTTTGGCATGTTCAATAGTTATCGATCGAGGGGAAGAGGAGTCCTTCAGCTGACTGCTCGCCTGGAGCTGACACTATTCTGGGGTTGAGTCAAATGTCTAGTTGACATCTGGCAGTGAATTTCACAAGGTCACTGCTCTCCTAGGGTTTGCTTCTAGGACATTGGGATATTATGAAGTGGTAACTAATCCACATGCATAAGAAAGTAAACCGTTAACAGCACATTTTGTTTGGGTGTAAAGGGAAATGTACTGCGTTGGTTGCTGCTATTCCCTCCACTGTGAGTTATATAGTTCCAGGTTGACGCTTATTGTCATGAGTCTTACCCTGGAGGCAGAACTGAGCGCTTAAGCTGCAAAGTCAAAATTGTCTGTATCGTAAAAATTCATGAAAACAAAAAGTAGCTTTTTGGTATTAATTTAAGGTGGCTTAGGCATTAGCGTTAGCAGTGTGGTTAAGGTTACGGTTAGGTTTAAAATCAGATTTTATGACTTAGTGGCTGTGCCAGCTAGTGGCTGTGCCAGGAACGGCTTCCCATTCCATGTCCCTACCAAGATGGCCTTTGTGATTTAGTGGGTTGTCAGTAAGGTGTTCTGAGCATAGTATAAGCTTAGAATCTGGCACTGATGATGTATGTGTTATATTGTATAACACTTGATCAGGTCATTAACAAAGACACTAATTGATAAGGAGAGGATCCTAAAGTGTTTGAACACTGTCTTATGTCTTAGCAGGCTTTGTGCCTGTCTGCGGGTCCTGTGCTGATATGAGATGTGCATTGTCTCGGGGGGTCGCTCTGAACACTCGGGGAGCGGTCACCTGCTGTTTCGGCTGAGCTTGCACTCTCATGCAGAGGCACCAAGCAGCTCTACCTATTAAAATGTAAATTCCCTGTGCACTCAGTGGGGCCAGACTGTGGTGGAGGAGGGAGAGGGAGAGGGGATCTGCTCAAGGGTTTCGGGATGTGTCAGCTTGTCCCCTTCACTTCACATGTTAATCACAAACAGACAGGCCCATATGTCTGCTGCCACCGACCTGGAGGAGATGTGTGGAGCAGAAAAAAGCAATTAGAAAAAATGTAGCCGCTTATGATTTGTAATTTTAAATGATCAGAGATATTATACATTGTAACTGCAATTTCTCAGAATTACCCAGAGGGGTGTACTACAAAGCAGGGTCAAGTTATCCAGCTAACTTTGATAATCAACCAGAAATACATTTATTTTCTGGTTCATAAAGAAAGCTAAACTTAGTTATTTGTTTTTGGTTGTTGAGTTAAGTAGACCATGACCATTTCAAGCATATCTTTCTAAAAAATAAAAAGTTATTTCAGAATATCTAGGCAAGTTAGCAGGCTAACTCCTTGATCCTGTTTGTAGAATACCCTCTTTAAAGATGTTACAGTACTATTCAGGTTTTGACTTGGGTTTATATGAAGGAATTTAAATTGTAATCCCATTTCCTCTGTGGCTGTAGGCCCATGTAGTGGCCCATGTAGTCGTCATGGCAGTTGTTATTAACAGTGATCAATGTCTCCAAAAGTTATTCTGTAAATGTTTGTGCTAACCATACATCTGCTGTGCACTCTGAAATACACATACTCATCATGTTCTGAAGAATAATGGTTGATCACACAATCAAATAGGGGGAGTTTGTTGTGGGGTAGTGGAGGGGATTTTATAGCTTTTTGAACCCAGGGTTCAAATATCATCATTACAGCTTCTCTCTTTGCACTTGTCAACAAATACTGTTATTATTTCTGATTGGAAATACCACAAGGAATCTTTTAAAAGCACTGAAGCTCTCTGAACTGCAATTGTGCAAAACAACATTTGGAAAAGAGCGGCAATGGAGTACATAATATATTTTTTTACCAAAGCTTGGCACACAATTATTTTATTCTCAATAACATGGGCATCTGAGCCACAGCAATTTGAGGTGGAATGAAATGGTCAGCGGTTCACAAAATGAGGTTGCTCTCTAAATGCCCTGCATTTATAGTAATCTTACACTGAAATGACTCTTCTAGAAAATGAGCTTTGTGGATTGCAAGGGGCACTTCACCAAGGCAGTAGTATTGGTCAGACATTTGATTCCTTCATCAGTTGCTCTTGCAAAGTTGATGACATTTAAGTATTGATGCAAAAATCGCTTTGATTTAGCACACAATAACAACAAGAGTTTGTAGGACAAAGCCCTCTAAAATGAACTGGTGTGTTGTGTTCTACTGAGAGTATGAGGTGACGGTAGCAGGATGAGACTGTAGTGAGCAATTACTGTAGGGTCCTCCAGTTCCCTATTAGAGCATGGGCTGCTCTACACTACAGTCAGTCTCACTGCGGCCTCCCCTCTCATCATGACGGAACCCTAAGTGGCCCTCCTTGCTGTTGTTTGATTGCATTCAAAGGGTTGGTTGGCTACGCTACATTCTCCAGTTGGGAGACAGACATCTCTTGTGCTCCTCTCAAGGTGCAGCATTTGGATGGTTTTAGTGTAACCTAAGTTCAACCTTTTTTCAATGTACCCATGTTTTGCTCAATCAAACCCTTGTTGGAATATGTATTCAATTCCTTAAGAGTCTATTGACGCACCCGTGCGTCAATCGAAGTAGCATAATAAGAAAAATCCCCATCAAAATCTGTCAGTTTAACTAGAGATGTCTGTTTTTTTTGCATGGGCTGCGTCTCAATCCGCCGCATCCACCTATGTTGGCCTTCCGCATCTGCCGTGGAAGGTGGCCGAGCTACAGCGGTGCTGGTCAGATCATGAGACATCCCGAAAATCGGTCTTCTCACAAAAACATATGTAGCGTCCGAACGGTTTTTCCTACAAACTAATGTGACCACTCTATGGAAAGATGAGACTTTCACGAACACGGGACTCGTCTGAAGGTAACCCAAACAAATGAATGGAAGTATGGAGGTAGTTTTGTGGCAACAAAAATAAGGGGTTAAATATGTGTCCAAAAAACTAAAATATTTCCTGAGCTTTCTTATATCTCATAGATATAGGACAGACAATTCAAAACCTTATTCCTTATGATTTATATTTTGACTGTCTTTTTGACCATTTATGGATGTGTTATTCAATGCGTTTCTATGCGCTATAGTATTAAAGGCCAAATTCAATATTACTATTTTTTATATACCTAACGGGGTCCTAAAATTCCAAATCAAATAGTTAAATGATCCATGGTATGACCATCTTAAAACAATTCCATATCTTAGCTTAGTACCCCCTTCACACACACACACACTTTTAGAGGAATTAATGCCGCATTCACGTGCTAGTCGGAACTCTGAAATTTCCGACTTGCTAACTGGTTGTAGTTATACATGTGCCGCGTTCAACCATTTAGCAACATGGACATTTCTGAGTTTCCTAGTTCTGACTAGCACGTGAACACGGCATAAATGCCAAAAACCCACAACCCACATTAAATATGGATTTGTCTAGCTCCCACTGACCCCTCCTGGACTGTCACAGCCATGAGGTTGCCCAGGCTTGCCTGTCTGTTGTTGGTGTTAGAAAATGTAGATGTAGCCGGAGGGCAGGCCAGTGCAGGCCCACAGAGGATTATGGTGATATGAAAATGACAATGTAAATGCAGGTTTAAGCGTTCTTTCCGCTGCTTGTTTAAATACTAAGTGGGGCTCTTGTGGTCATGGCAGTCAAGAGCAGCGCACCAGGCTTCATTCATGCTGTCTGGCTCTGCATTTCAATTGATGCCCCCAGAATAGGAAGTACCTGGACACACATGGAACCCTGGCCTCTGTGACACAGCTCTGTCTCACTAGGGCCAGCAGAGGTAGAAAGGTCAGTGTCACACATCAGATAATTCATTTTCAGCACTGGGGAGAACATAGACTTACTGTGTCTGACAAAGTCACAATGATCCCTCTCTCAACATTATGGAGGTTTTTGAATTCATACAGTGGTTATTTGTTGCAACAGGATCATAGCTATACAGTGGGGGAAAAAGTATTTAGTCAGCCACCAATTGTGCAAGTTCTCCCACTTAAAAAGATGAGAGAGGCCTGTAATTTTCATCATAGGTACACGTCAACTATGACAGACAAATTGAGAATTTTTTTTCCAGAAAATCACATTGTAGGATTTTTAATGAATTTATTTGCAAATTATGGTGGAAAATAAGTATTTGGTCACCTACAAACAAGCAAGATTTCTGGCTCTCACAGACCTGTAACTTCTTCTTTGAGAGGCTCCTCTGTCCTCCACTCGTTACCTGTATTAATGGCACCTGTTTTAACTTGTTATCAGTATAAAAGACACCTGTCCACAACCTCAAACAGTCACACTCCAAACTCCACTATGGCCAAGACCAAAGGGCTGTCAAAGGACACCAGAAACAAAATTGTAGACCTGCACCAGGCTGGGAAGACTGAATCTGCAATAGGTAAGCAGCTTGGTTTGAAGAAATCAACTGTGGGAGCAATTATTAGGAAATGGAAGACATACAAGCCCACTGATAATCTCCCTCGATCTGGGGCTCCACGCAAGATCTCACCCCGTGGGGTCAAAATGATCACAAGAACGGTGAGCGAAAATCCCAGAACCACACGGGGGGACCTAGTGAATGACCTGCAGAGAGCTGGGACCAAAGTAACAAAGCCTACCATCAGTAACACACTACGCCGCCAGGGACTCAAATCCTGCAGTGCCAGACGTGTCCCCCTGCTTAAGCCAGTACATGTCCAGGCCCGTCTGAAGTTTGCTAGAGTGCATTTGGATGATCCAGAAGAGGATTGGGAGAATGTCATATGGTCAGATGAAACCAAAATAGAACTTTTTGGTAAAAACTCAACTCAGTCGTGTTTGGAGGACAAAGAATGCTGAGTTGCATCCAAAGAACACCATACCTACTGTGAAGCATGGGGGTGGAAACATCATGCTTTGGGGCTGTTTTTCTGCAAAGGGACCAGGACGACTGATCCGTGTAAAGGAAAGAATGAATGGGGCCACGTATCGTGAGATTTTGAGTGAAACCTCCTTCCATCAGCAAGGGCATTGAAGATGAAACGTGGCTGGGTCTTTCAGCATGACAATGATCCCAAACACACCGCCCGGGCAACGAAGGAGTGGCTTCGTAAGAAGCATTTCAAGGTCCTGGAGTGGCCTAGCCAGTCTCCAGATCTCAACCCCATAGAAAATCTTTGGAGGGAGTTGAAAGTCCGTTTTGCCCAGCGACAGCCCCAAAACATCACTGCTCTAGAGGAGATCTGCATGGAGGAATGGGCCAAAATACCAGCAACAGTGTGTGAAAACCTTGTGAAGACTTACAGAAAACGTTTGACCTGTGTCATTGCCAACAAAGGGTATATAACAAAGTATTGAGAAACTTTTGTTATTGACCAAATACTTATTTTCCACCATAATTTGCAAATAAATTCATAAAAAATCCTACAATGTGATTTTCTGGATTTTCTTTTCTCATTTTGTCTGTCATAGTTGATGTGTACCTATGATGAAAATTACATTACTCTCTCATCTTTTTAAGTGGGAGAACTTGCACAATTGGTGGCTGACTAAATACTTTTTCCCCCCACTGTATATGTTTTCTATGGGCATAGTTATTTTTCTTTCTTAACCATGTTACATATTTCTATGATCCATGTGATTTAGTAAACATTTGGTCTTTACTGTGTTTTGGTATGTCTGCTAAAAGTCTAGTGTGTTACCCGTTAGGCTACCTCTCCCCCACCAGGCTCACCCTAACAGATGGAGACAGCCTCTGTAATTCTGAGTCCAGCCCCACTATTCTCACATAAGGGTGTCACTTCCACCTTGGCTGATTGCCACTTTCTCTCAGTCGACGAGGAGTTCAATATAAGGTAGAAAAGGTCATAAGCCAGTTTTTATCCCTACTCCTCCCTCTCCCAAATGACTTGTCTGCCTCTGAGGAGAATGAGAAGGGACAGGGCTGGCCAGATGGGGATGGGGGAGTGGGGGAGAGAATCCTCTGGACGGTGGAGAGGAATGCCAAAGAGGGAGTGACATGTGGGAGAGGAGCGGGGGGAGTGGCTGAGTTCTGAAATAGATGAGTCTTGAACAAGTGATAATGAATGAGTGGGAGCACAGCAGAGGGGATGTGAGAGGAACAGAGGTAGAGGAGACCGCTAAAGGACTGGACACAGAGGGGAATGGGGGGGATGAAGGACAGCATCAAGAGTCTTGTCAGAATTGGTGTCTGTGTCCAATGCACCCAAGGCCAATAGGAAGACATCCCCTGAACATATCTGATATTACAGGGCCAAGACTGATCACTTTTAGACTGTCTATGAATAGCATGCTTCTGTACGTCAATGAGAACAGGTGTGTAGAGTGAGAGCCAGCAGGTGGTGCTCTAAGTCAGTACTCCAGGGTGTCTGTCTGTCTGTCTGTCTCCACGCATCATGAAGGACACCTCTGACACTTAATCCAGCTCCATGCACCAGTGGTTGGCTGCTTAGTGGGGTTATGGAACGGGACGGTTCACAATTAAACTAAAACGGGCTCCACTCGCAATCCAACGGAGACCACGACAGGGCAATTAACCCGCTAATACAGTAGGCCATTAGACCTCCCTCTCTGTGCCGGGAGCCCCAGGGCACGGGCCTGGCATGGGACTGGGGGATATTAGAAGAGATGGTTTAATGTAATGACCCATTCTATGATTTTTAGTGCAGAGAATGATTTGTAGTGCTGTGTAAGGTTCTACAGTATGTAGGTCTATCTCATGATCCAGCTTTCCTCCTCAGTGCAATGCAGTCTTGTTTCCTTGCAAAGCTTGGATCATTTCTTTGTTGTGTACAGTGGGGATCCCTATTTGAATGAACTGTGAGTGTAGACATTTGTTGCAAAAATGATAGTTGAATCAATGTCAATAGGCTAAGACTGGGTACTCGTCAGCATGCGCATTAGTTACTATGAGAGAGCATGAGAGAATTTTCTTGATGAATGTTCTTCAGCCATTCCCCTCTATTGATCTCACTGTATGGTGGTTTAGGTAGGGCTATGTGGCCTCCTTTTTTCTCACTCAACTAGTAGAGAGAATAAATATTTACTAACTGTCTGTTTTCCCCCTGCACTTCATGTGAGATTTAACTCTGTTTTATCAGCTCTGACGGTTTAGCCAGGGGCTTCTTTCATTTTCTGCTTTTGTGTTTTTAGCTGAGATTGACAGGCCGTTCTCTCTCCCGCCCCGGAGCGGAGCGCAGCTCTGTTCTATTAATCTGTTTAATATGCCAGGGAAACAGTGGAGCGGGAAAACTGGCAGCTCGCTAATGGAATCTGGGCAGGTTAGAGCGGCCTTGCATATCAGACAACGCAGCGGCACAAGGTGGAGGCCAAATGAATGGCTTGCTATGCACCGGTGTCGCATCGCCCTGGGAGACGGAGGGGGTCATGTCTCGCTCCTCACCCTGCATTCTGACCCTCACACTGGTGACCTTACCTCATAAAGACTCCATTCTGTAGGACAGTTACCTCCATTCTGTAGGACAGTTACCTCCATTCTGTAGGAGAGTTACCTCCGTTCTGTAGGACAGTTACCTTCATTCTCTAGGAGAGTTACCTCCATTCTGTTGGAGAGTTACCTCCATTCTGTCTGAGACTTACCTCCACTGTCTACCTGTATGGATTGGCTGTGTACTGAAACTATACTGAACAAAAATATAAACCCAAAGATTTTACTGAGTTACAGTCAATTGAAAAAAATAATTATGCCCTAATGTATGGATTTCACGACTGGGAATACAGATATGCATCTGTTGGTTACAGATACCTTTAAAAAAAAGTAGGGGTGTGGATCAGAAGACCAGTCAGTATCTGGTGTGACCATCATTCGACACATCTCCTTCGCATAGAGTTGATTGTGGCCTGTGGAATATTGTCCCACTCCTCTTCAATGGCTGTGCGAAGTTGCTGGATATTAGCGGGAACTGGAACACACAGTCGTACACGTTGATCCAGAGCATCCCAAACATGCTCAATGGGTGACATGTATGGTGAGTATGCAGGCCATGGAAGAATTGGGACATGTTCAGCTACCAGGAATTGTGTACAGATCCTTGCGACATGGGGCTGTGCATTATCATGCTGAAACATGAGGTGATGGCGGCGGATGAATGGCACAACAATGGGCCTCAGGATCTCATCACGGTATCTGTGTACATTCAAATTGTCATCGATAAAATGCAATTGTGTTCATTGTCTGTAGCTTATGCCTGCCCATACCATAACCCCACCACCACCATGGGGCACTCTGTTCACAACGTTGACATCAGCAAACCGCTCGCCCACGTAATGCCATACACGTCTGCGGTTGTGAGGCCGGTTGGACGTACTACCAAATTCCCTAAAACAACGTTGGAGGCGGCATTAAATTCTCTGGCAACAGCTCTGGTGGACATTCCTGCGGTCAGCACGCCAATTACATGCTCCCTTACATGCTCCTTTGTTGTGTGACAAAACTGCACATTTTAGAGTGGCCTTTTGTCCCCAGCACAAGGTGCACCTGTGTAATGATCATACTGTTTAATCAGCTTTTTGATATGCCACACCTGTCAGGTGGATGGATTATCTTGGCAAAGGAGAAAGGCTTACTAATGGGGATGTAAACAAATATGTGCTCAACATTTGAGAGAAATAAGCTTTTTGTGCGTACAGTATGGACAATTTCTGGGATATTTTATTTCAGCTCACGAAACATGGGACCAACACTTTATATGCACTTTATATTTTTGTTCAGTGTAGTTTCTTTGAAAACATGGAGAGAAATATTTCTGTGTGCACCCACAGTGCCCTTACCTTGAGGGTGATGTATAAGGTAGTGGAGTAATGCAACAACACACTATCCAAATACAATACACCTGTGCCTATTATAAATGTCAATCCTCTTGTCTATACATGAGCTTACTTATAAGGCCAGAAATATTTCTCTCTTTACTATATGTGCTTCTATCGCCATATCCCTGTTGCAGTGATGGGAGCGTCTCCACTGTTTGGTTTTCAAGACCGTTTGCGGTGATGTCACATATCATCCAGATGTTGAACAGAGGATGCCTGCCATCTAAGTTGCAGTAGGCTGTAGGATGCTCACTCTATAGGTTCTAGCTATATAATTAGTACACTGGTCAGTACCAGGCTCATATCGAGTTGTTTGAAGAAGAGGATGTAGACTGACCCCTCCTACCTACTACTTCTAAATGACCAGACTCATTTCCACAAATGAAAATGAGAAATCCCTCATACATTTTACATTACAATGTTTTAGTTCATTAGGGGTGGTGAGTTATTAGCTAATTTGCTCTGTGAAATTCACAGTCACTTTGACTGAGCTGGTATGTCATAACGGAGCTAAATACAGAGTGTGTTATAGATGGTGACGAGGAGGAGGGGAGAGATAGGAGATACAGTTAAACCCAGGTGTTGGAGCTGTGCACACTAAGAGGCATTGTCCCCCAATACATCAATTTCATACTAGTGTAATACCAATTAAAGGTGTTAAATATTGTTATAAAGGTATCTAGTTTTTTTTAAACCTACCTTTACTGAGAGTTTATAGTCTCAAGGCCCAGTGTGTGTAGCTTCCATTGAATTTAGAGCAATTTCCAACCTCCCTGTTCTATGATAATTGTGTATTTAAGTCTACTGTACAGCACATTCATTGTCATCAGATAAATATCAAGAAACCAAAAAAGTTAATCGTTTATCATCACTTCGGTAGCTGGATGTTCATATATTTTTTCCATGTCAGATTTTACTCTGAAATCAGGGATTTTAGGGTTTGTCTGTCTCCTCCTCTCTTCCCTCCTCCTTCACTGTCTGTTGCCGTGCCAGGGACATCCATCCTCCAATTTGCATATGTGCAGCTCACCCGGGGGCGGCGGGCGGGCGGACGATTGTGCTGTCGAGGCAGGCAGCCATGTCATAACACACCACAGTGGAGGGGCTCACCGTGTTTGTTCTTGAAAATTGCATCCTCAGGAATCCATTTGGCACAAAACAAAGAGTGAACCCAGGCATGGCGCTAGCTCCTCTGGCACGGAGGTGTGTGTGTGCCCAGACGCTGTTGTCTCTCACTCTCTGTGGTCCGCAGGGGCCGGGGCTTCCCTAATGCCTCAAATTGCTGAGACATGTAAACAAATGCCCTCCTGAATTAGAGCCTGGTCTCCAAGCCAAGCATACCTACCACTGGCACTTTTCATCACTTCTCCTCATCTGTATGTCACACAGAAATAGATGAAGCAAGACATGCAGACCAGAGAGGACATACCGCAAAGCTTTTTATTACCGTATTCATGGAGCAGGTTTGGATTGTAAATCTTTTTTGTTTGGAAGTAGGAGGGGCTACATTAGAGGAACCCAGACTCTGTAGCTTTTAGGAATGATCACTCTTCTTCATTACAGAAATATTAACAGTCTTTATCAAGTGTAATGTTACCGCTAGTCTCTCAGTGTTTGATGCTTGTTGTAGCTAGGTTGCCAGCCTTCATAAAATGAGCAAGGTCCAGCATGTTAACAGTTGTCTGTTAACACTCATGCAAATTGTCTCAAGCAAGAAGCAAGTCCAAGAAACTATTATTTTGCACATGATCAAAGCCTTATAAATGGTTTTAAAAGGAATAGTGAAAGGAGCTAGGTTGTTTGTATTTGACATGAGAGAGAGAGGGAGAGGCGGTGTCTTTCTCACAGGGTGCTGGGAGAGGGTGTGAGGGGTTGGGGGGGGGGGGTTCTGGAGGGAGTGGATGAGCCGGTGAGATGATAATGCAGCATGACACCTCTGAAATGAGACCCTGGTTGCCATGGCAAAGAGGCAGGAGGGGACAGTCTCTCAAGAGGCTGAAATAAAACAAGCTGTAAATGATGTTTGATTAGTATTTAGATCATGTAGCCGCTCAGGACAGACCTTTTGTCAGCTGCTTGCACGTCCATGCCTCTGCAATTGTTTTCCACTAGACTGACTGACTCTCATCTCATCTTTATGTATCATCTTCTCTGTCCCCCCATATTTTCTTCTCCATTCACTCTCTTAGTTTACCCACTTAATTTTCAAACTGACATAATATTAGCATGTTGCTAGACTTAAATCCCCATAGCCAGAGCTTTGTCAATATTCACATGTTTCTCTAAGCTGTTTAGGTTTTTGTCTTTTGTCTTTGTATTGTTTTTGTTGAGTTTTTTCTTTGTCTGTCTGTTTTTTTCCATTCTGGTTCGGCCACATTGAAACGTACACATGAGTAGGTATTGCATCTTGTTTTATGTAACTGTCTATGACATACAATGGAAAACAAATAAATAATTGTTCAGCAAAAATATTCACAGCTGAATACACATTTTTCTTCCCTCAATACAAACCAGTAATACTGGTATGTTGCTTCAACTGTGTTTTTATTTGTAACTCCCCTATACCATCAAGGTCCATGGTTATGCACACAGCTGTATTCCATCCAGACTACCTCATTTCCAGCCATCCCTACTCTATGGTCCTGGTCCTGGGGTGTGTGGGGGTGAATGGGGTGCAGGTCCACCATGCATCATGCCTATTCCATTCTATATTCAATATGCACATGGCTGTTCTGTTGTGTGACGTTCTGTTTGCTCAGGGCTTAGCAGCAGAGAAGGATCTGATCTGTGTGGCACATTTGTAAATACTGGGGAAAGTGCCTGATCTTTCTGCCACAGTTTTATTTGCTCATGCACCAGAGCATGTTAATTAGGATTTATTCTAGCTATTTGTCAAGCAACATGGACACCCACCTACATACACAAAACATATGGAGCCCTTTTAGGTTGTGAAACCTCCAAATGTATTTAATTGTATTATACACTGAAGACTTGCCTGCAGACAAACATTTCCATGCTTTACTTGTTATTTTCTGATGTTGTCTGGAGTGGTGGTGCTGTGTTCACAACTTCTCTACATCCAGTCATTCCTACTGCTCTCTGAGCGACAATCCCTTTGTCCAACTTTGCATTTATATAGTTGATGAGTTTCCCTTAGAAATTGGAATTTAAATTGAAAATGGGGTCAGGTGTAAGAATAGTGAGAGGTTTATTAACTGAATTATATGTGTGGAATATTACACTGTTATCCTATTTTTGCTGGGGAAAAGCAGCATGCTGGAAACACCTGCTGTTCATCATGAGTGAATGCAGTATGTATCATCATTGCTTGATACAGAATGGAAAATAAATGATAATGTGATGATGGATATATTTTTTCTTCTGGACCAACAGCTTCCCCAGTCCCTTTCTGCTGCTGCTTTAGCACTTCTGTTTTCTTCTGTCAGCTTTGCCATTGATAGACTGCTTACCAAGCCAGAACTAATCACCTCTGACTGCTATCTGTCTCTGTCAATTACACAGTAGCTGCCTCATGCCCTTCTGCCACCTCAAAGGGGTAAAATACATATATCCCCCACACATACAGTACCCCACAACCATCATCTTCTGAGGGATCCCTCCATTTAAAAATTTAGACACATGGCTACATATTACAAAACTCTTATTTTATCAAGTAAGTTGACACATAGAAATAGCAGACTGGCAGACACATTATGGGTTAATTCATTAGAACATATCAGGTTATGGAGTTATACACTGAATGTACAAAACATTAAGAACACCTGCCCTTTCCAAGACATAGACTGACCAGGTGAATCCAGGTGATAGCTATGATCCCTTATTGATGTCACTTGTTAAATCCATTTCAATTAGTGAGATGAAGGGGAGGAGACAGGTTAAAGAAGGAATTTTAAGCCTTGAGACAATTGAGACATGGATTGTGTATGTGTGCCATTCAGAGGGTGAATGGGCAAGACAAAAGATTGAAGTGCCTTTGAACGGGGTATGGTAGTAGGTGCCAGGTGCACCAGTTTGAGTGTGTCAAGAACTGCAACGCTGCTGGGTTTTTCACTCTCAACAGTTTCCTGTGTGTATCAAGAATGGTCCACCACCCAAAGGACATCCAGTCAACTTGACATAACTGTGGGAAGCTTTGGAGTCAACATGGGCCAGCATCCCTGTGGAACGCTTTTGACACCTTCCAGAGTCCATGCCCCGAAGAATAGAGACTGTTCTGAGGGCAAAACAGGGGGGTGCAACTCAATATTAGGAAGGTGTTCCTAATGTTTTGTCCACTCAGTGTATAACATATTAGGTAGGGGGTAGGTTCAGAACATGTGACAGCTGGATGTGATGTACATGTCACACAACAGGTATTGGACAAGGCACTGTTAGAGGTAGGTGTGGATGGCAATAGGGTTTTTACTGCGTCTAGAAGTGAAGGCGTCCACATTTCTTTCCAGGAGCCCTGCTACAACAACCACCCCTAAAGGCAACTCAATGTTTAAAACAGTCAATATGATAGATCAGATAGATGCATGTCCAGTCTGCTCAGAAAGATGACAGATGTGGGTATGAATGTGACATCAGTGTGTCTGGTAGAGTTTGGCTAATCGATGGCAGACATCATCTGTAATCACAACAGTATTGCCCAGAGAGATGTCCAGCACACGGCTACTCAGCATGGCCACTGTTACTGTTTACTGATGCTGGGTCTGAGTGACATCGAGTCTGAATAAATGCAACAAATGTATGGTGATAGAAGGCAATCGTTTAAACGCTTGTCTTATCTTTTCTGTTGGATTCTCATCTGTAAAATGTAGGCTACATTATAGGTCATTGTGCAAATTTGCATATTCCCTAAATATTATATGGATCTTCTTTTTCATTTTTTCCCCACATTTCTTTATTCCATTCAAGGTATTAATTGAGAACATTCCTGTTAAGCTGAGTTGACCTGCTGTTATCTGGAATCAATCGCCGCCTGCCTCTAATGATGGTCTACATTAAATCAAAACCCATCAGCCCCACTCCATTGTGAAACCATCTTTTAATTGGCAGTTACATTCTGGATAATAGTATGATGATTGGAAACCTCTAATACAGGCTCCATTGGGAGCAGCTGGTCTATTATTCTGTGGACGGACAGTTATGGCTGTTTTGTGTTTACCAGCTTTTAGAATTACATCGCTGCAACATTGTGAAGCAGTTGTATACTGGTTGTAGCAGATAAAAACGGAAGTGCTTTTTCCTCCTCAATGCTTCATTTTTATCTCAATCTCATATATTTGATCTTCTCCCTTCCCCTATCTCATCCATTTCTCTCCTTCATCCCTATCTCACTGTCTGCTTGGTGTTACGTGGACGGAGATGGCTGGCAGAGACAGATTGCTCAGCCCCAGCTTAAAGGTGACTGCCACGTTCCTTCTGCCCAACAACGCTGGATCATGGGAATCCATCATGGACACCGCACTCCACTCAGACACATCACATAGGATGGAGAACAACAGAACGGGAGGCAGAGATGAGAGTATGAGAGGAGGAAAGGAGGGATGAGAAGAGAGAAGCAGAAGAGACTGGAGGATAGTCAAGATATACACTGGGTTTTAGAATGGAATGAGAGACACAAAGGAGAGGTGTGGAGGAGAGAGCAGGAGAGAGAGAATGGAGTTTAGGGGGCTTGTCTCTCCCGGGCGGAGCGGAGGAGACGGAGGTGGGGGCTGGGTGGGCTTGTATGAGTGGGGGGCATTCATCATTATTGGCGCGCACCTCCATCCCTTGCTCACCCTGATGTCCCCTCCACTGCTGACATAAATCATGATTTCCCTGTAATAGATCCCCTCTCTGCCATGCAGGGGAAAAGTGCCGCTCATATCGATTTCACCCTCCTCCCCCTCTGCCTTTCCCTTTGGCTCTGTGGGATCTGACGCAAAATCATTATGAAACATCACTGATTTTAAATTCATGGGATACTAAATAAAGTTTATTTTTTCTCCAGCTAAATTTTGATGCATGAGAAGCAAAGGGAGAGTAAATGAGAAGTAACGATATTGAGATTACAGAGCGTGTACAATGCCATTATCCTCTTATTGATTAGTGTTTGAAGCATATGTAATGAGAGCCAGTGGAGGGAATCGTAAACAGCCGAGGACAGAGAGGGAGAGAGAGGACTGGATGGACCGCAGGACAGGAGAGGGGCTGGTTGACAGACTGAGCATACCCTATAGTTGGCATCTTAGATAGGTCTTACATCATGCTTTATCTTGGCCAGGTCGCAGTTGTAAATGAGAACTTGTTCTCAACTGGCCTACCTGGTTAAATAAAGGTAAAAAAAATAAAAAAGGAATGAACAGGTTGACCCTGTGAGGCCTTGATGACTCAGTCACACCAGTATCCTTGGTTCAATTTGGCTGTGATAGATGTAGGCTAGGTGTTGTTCTAAATCACTGTGACTTATATATCACACAGGTTGATGTTCTTGGGTTTTTATTCCTAATTCCAGTTTAAATTGACTGTATCAGTTGGTGAGGAAAGGTATATTATATGATGTGTTTTGTGTGCGCACTGGACTGTACATTAAGGTGTCTGCGTCTGTGTCTGTGTGTTGCTGTTTGAGCCTTTTTTCCACATGTGCTACTTACCTTCCCCCCAAACGTAAACCTTCAGAAGATATTCCATGGTTCTCTCAGTAAATAGGCGTGGGGAAGGCTGATGTGGCCACTTGATACATGACCAGGGGAAGGTGGCCGTGGCCTGGACAGGATTATAGGTGGAGGATTGGAGGGATATTAATGTAAAGAGGGGGGACAAGGGTGCTCAGGTCCAATTACCATGCACCTTGTTATCTTCATGCAGGGCAAACTGTGCTGAGGTGGAAGGGATTAATGGCCTTGGATGCTGGCCACAGTCCGCCGCACCACCGGGCCAATTATGGAGCCATATTGGCTCCCAGCGTGTCCACAGCCACTGCAGCAGTCTGGAGGGTGAGAATACTGTGTGAAAACTCTAATGGGGGTCAGAGGTCAGGGTGAGGCAGGGAGGGGATAGGGCTTGACGCTATAAGATATTAGGGTGGGATAAGGGTTTACATTTGGAGTAATGCGTAAAACTTTCACTTTTATCTGTTGAGTGGACTTTTTTGACAGATCAGAGAATTTTTTGGTGCATGTTCATCTGGGCTTTTAGCCTGGAGCCTGCACTGTTTAGTCTGCTATCTTTGCTAAACAAGGGTTAATAAACAATGCCCTTTTAGGGTGAAATGAACAACAACGTGTGACACTTTATTACACACATGAATATTATGAAGTGCTAATCAAATGTGACCTTTGTTTTTCAAAGTCAGCTGTGGAAACAACATTAGCACTACAAATGAGTCTGCCAAATTAGTACCTGAATGATTAAAAGTTGTAAATATTTAATTTCACACCTTTCTATAATTAGATATTAAAATTTAATGTGTTAACCAGAAGGCAAAGCTGGACTGTGTTTTACTCATGTCTTGATTAATTACTCACCGGCAAATGCATATATTTTCAATTTACATTGTAATGTGTTTCCTCATCTTGCCATTGTGGCTGAACATACATTACTAACGGATTAGGAAGTTGCTCTTGGATCCTAATTTATTTTCTTTGCCCATGGTGTACAGTTGCTAGTTTGGATTTCAGTCAATGTCAGTGGTTAGCTGAATACAGCCGTTGTGTCTTAAGTGGGCTGGGGGTAAAATCACCTGACCACTGACAGGAGTGTCCTCTTTTAATAACCTTTTATTGCAGTGGGCTAAATCAGGGGCACACAGAGTGCTTCTTGATAGTCTTAAACAAATCTAGTTTGAAACTAAAGTATACACCTCACACACATGGTTATGGGCTTTAAAAAAAGAAGACACCTGCACCATGTCAGAAATAGATTTGAAATGTATTAAATGTTGAGTTTGCATTCCAATATTACATTTTATATACAGTGCCTTCGAAAAGTATTCAGACCGCTTGACTTACAGACCGTTACATTACAGCCTTATTCTAAAATGGATTTTTTTTTTTTTTTCTCAGCAATCTACACACAGTAACCTATAATGACTACATTTCTTAACTATTCAGACCCTTTGCTGTGAGACTCAAAATTGAGCTCAGGTACATCCTGTTTCCATTGATCATCCTTGAGATGTTTCTACAACTTGATTGGAGTCCACCTGTGGTAAATTCAATTGATTGGACATGATTTGGAAAGGCACACACCTGTCTATATAAGGTCCCACAGTTGACAGTGCATGTCAGAGCAGAAACCAAGCCATGAGGTCGAAGGAATTGTCAGTAGAGCTCCGAGACAGGATTGTGTTGAGAATCAGATCTGGGGAAGCTTACCAAAAAATGTCTGCAGCATTGAAGGTCCCCAAGAACACAGTGGCCTCTATCATTCTTAAATGGAAGAAGTTTGGAACCACCATGACTCTTCCTATAGCTGGTCGCCAGGCCAAGCTGAGTAATCGGGGGAGAAGAGCCTTGGTCAGAGAGGTGACCAAGAACCCGATGGTCACTCTGACAGAGCTTGAGAGTTCCTCTGTAAAGATGGGAGAACCTTCCAGAAGTACAACTATCTCTACAGCATTCCACCAATCAGGCCATTATGGTAGAGTGGCCAGACGGAAGTCACTCCTCAGTAAAAGGCACATGACATTCCGCTTGGAGTTTGCCAAAAGGCACCTAAAGACTCTCAGATCATGAAAAACAAGATTCTCTGGTCAGAGGAAACCAAGATTGAACTCTTTGGCCTGAATGCCAAGCGTCCCGTCTGGAGGAAACCTGGCACCATCCCTACGGTGAAGCATGGTGGTGGCAGCATCATGCTGTGGGGATGTTTTTCAGCGGCAGGGACTGGGAGACTAGTCAGGATCGAGGCAAAGATGAAAGGTGCAAAGTACAGAGAGATCCTTGATGACAACCTGCTCCAAAGCGCTCAGGACCTCAGACTTGGGTGAAGGTTCACCTTCCAACAGGACAACGACCCTAAGCACACAGCCAAGACAACGCAGAAGTGGCTTCAGGACAAGTCTCTGAATGTCCTTGAGTGGCCCAGCCAGAGCCCGGACTTGAACCCGATCGAACATGTCTGGAGAGACCTAACAATAACTGTGCAGCGACGCTCCCCATCCAACCTGACAGAGCTTGAGAGGATCTGCAGAGAAGAATGGGAGAAACTCCCCAAATATAAGTGTGCCAAGCTTGTAGCGTCATACCCAAGAAGACTCGATGCTGTAATCGCTGCCAAAGGTGCTTCAACAAAGTACTGAGTAAAGGGTCTGAATACTTATGTAAATTTAATATTTCTGTATTTTTTATTATAAATCAGCAAAAATGTCTGAAAACCTGTTTTTGCTTTGTCATTATGGGGTATTGTGTGTAGATTGATGAGGGGAAAAAAACGATTCAATCAATTTGAGAATAAGGCTGTAACGTAACAAAATGTGGAAAAAGTCAAGGGGTCGGAACACTTTCCGAAGGCACTGTACATCACATAAGACTGAAATATAACAAAACCATTTGACATAGAAACACTGGATTTGTGGCTTTTTAAAAATGTAATAATGTTTATTAATTATAAAATTATGAAAAATATTAATAACATTCCACCCCTGAGGCCACTATGTAATTTGACTGCATGAAAGGGCTACATGGACCTAGACCTACATACTGTGTTGACATTAGGGAACTATTCCTAGTGAAATGAAAACATTAGGAGAGCTCTTTCATTATTTTATAGAGAAGCAGTTGTTCCTTCTTTCTTCTGAAGAACAATGCAAAACAAAGCCAATGCTTTAGTCCAGGTCAAAGAGCAGTAGAGCAGGTTGGACCCAGCCGGCTCCCAGAACACCTTGCCCTGTGTGATTCAGCCATTTTCTCCTCTGGTCTGGTGCCACGCTGCATACTCTAATGTGAATGATGTTTCCCCTCAAAGTCCTCAGTAATAAATGGAGTGCCTTTTTGCGGCAGTGGCAAAGCCAGGCCTCCGTATTGATTAACTCTCATCATCGACTCTCTCCCACTTCCCTGATTTATGAGCCTCTGTTATTTTTACATTAGCCATCAGATTCATCTCCTGGCCTGGCTGGGGCTGGTCACGGCTTGGCAGCATATAAGGCTAATTCCCCCTGAATGGGGTGCAGCTGACAGGCTCTCATTCTCTGTTTGCATGTGGTGTTTATTGGTCTGGGCCAGGTGGAGGCACATTATGTTGCTACCTTTTATATCATACTGCAGATATAGTACAGGACACTCTCCAGCTGTGGACTAACTGCATTTTCAAATGTACACTGAAGTGTGTAATATATAGTGGTCATTGGTAAGCAGTTAAAAGCTAATATTCTTGCATTACCTGTACATTAATTGAAACATGGTGATTACTTTAGATCTACCACTATCGTGTGTCTCTGTTCAGTGTCCTCTGGCATGATGAGCAGGTCGTGGTGTATGGGTCTTCCAATGCTAACCTAACCTAACTGCAAGCTAGATTGGTTTAAGTGGAAACAGTGGTGAGAGGAAACAAGTGGCTGACTGGAACAAAAGACAGCAGGCGCTGTGCTGTGGTATAGTCGAGGATCAGTGATCCAGAGGATGAACCAATCTGGTTCCCCCCTGCACCCTGATCCACATCAGGTACATTTATTAGGCATCAAGCTGCTGGAGTGCCACTCCCCTCCCTCCCATCCACATTGACTGGGTTAGTTAATGATGCCTGTGTTGAGCTGTGTGTTGAGCTGTGCTGTGTTGAGCTGTGTGTTGAGCTGTGCTGTGCTGAGCTGTGTGTTGAGCTGTGTGTTGAGCTGTGCTGTGTTGAGCTGTGTGTTGAGCTGTGTGTTGAGCTATGTGTTGAGCTGTGTGTTGAGCTGTGCTGTGCTGAGCTGTGTGGGCCATAACGGATGGTGGCCACCCCAGATAAGCACAACCTAAATAAATGATTGGAGGGGTAATTGCACTGTGCCATGCAGGCTTTGTTAATAGAGACGACTGCACTAATGAGAGAGGGTGAGCGGAGTGTCTCTCTCGCTCTCTGAAGGACCTCTCTCTTTCTGTCTCTCTGTCTCTGTCTCTGTCTCTGTCTCTGTCTCTGTCTCTGTCTCTGTCTCTCTCTGTTGCTCTCTCTCTCTCTCTCTCTCTCTCTCTCTCTCTCTGTGTGTGTCTCTCTCTCTCTCTCTCTCTCTCTCGCTCTCTCTCTCGCTTGCTGCCTCATTGGTCTCCTCTAATTTTGTGTGGAAATCTTCTTCACACTTCCTTGGTTATCTCTGCTCTCTCCAAGATAACCTAATTAGACCAAACAGGCACTAATGAACTCTTTAGCGGAATTATTAGATCACTTTAAGAACACTCTCTTACTAGGAGAGAGGTGGAGAGAGGTGAGAGGATGATGTCCTGTTGGTAACAGGGTCTCCACTCTGCTACTGTGTTTATGACTTGGATGATATCTTGATTGTATTGGCTTGTGAAAAAGAGACTGAAGAAGAGGGAAAGCTAAGCTATGACTTTAAACCCATACTGGCAAAATACACTGCTCAAAAAAATATAGGGAACACTTAAACAACACATCCTAGATCTGAATGAATGAAATAATCTTATTAAATACTTTTTTCATTACATAGTTGAATGTGCTGACAACAAAATCACACAAAAATTATCAATGCAAATCAAATTTAGCAACCCATGGAGGTCTGGATTTGGAGTCACCCTCAAAATTAAAGTGGAAAACCACACTACAGGCTGATCCAACTTCGATGTAATGTCCTTAAAACAAGTCAAAATGAGGCTCAGTAGTGTGTGTGGCCTCCACGTGCCTGTATGACCTCCCTACAACGCCTGGGCATGCTCCTGATGAGGTGGCGGATGGTCTCCTGAGGGATCTCCTCCCAGACCTGGACTAAAGCATCCGCCAACTCCTGGACAGTCTGTGGTGCAACGTGGCGTTGGTGGATGGAGCGAGACATGATGTCCCAGATGTGCTCAATTGGATTCAGATCTGGGGAACGGGCAGGCCAGTCCATAGCATCAATGCCTTCCTCTTGCAGGAACTGCTGACACACTCCAGCCACATGAGGTCTAGCATTGTCTTGCATTAGGAGGAACCCAGGGCCAACTGCACCAGCATATGGTCTCACAAGGGGTCTGAGGATCTCATCTCGGTACCTAATGGCAGTCAGGCTACCTCTGGCGAGCACATGGAGGGCTGTGCGGCCCCCCAAAGAAATGCTACCCCACACCATGACTGACCCACCTCCAAACCGGTCATGCTGGAGGATGTTGCAGGCAGCAGAACGTTCTCCACGGTGTCTCCAGACTCTGTCACGTCTGTCACGTGCTCAGTGTGAACCTGCTTTCATCTGTGAAGAGCACAGGGCACCAGTGGCGAATTTGCCAATCTTGGTGTTCTCTGGCAAATGCCAAACGTCCTGCACGGTGTTGGGCTGCTGTAAGCACAACCCCCACCTGTGGACGTCGGGCCCTCATACCACCCTCATGGAGTCTGTTTCTGACCGTTTGAGCAGACACATGCACATTTGTGGCCTGCTGGAGGTCATTTTGCAGGGCTCTGGCAGTGCTCCTTCTGCTCCTCCTTGCACAAAGGCGGAGGTAGCGGTCCTGCTGCTGGGTTGTTGCCCTCCTACGGCCTCCTCCACGTCTCCTGGTGTACTGGCCTGTCTCCTGGTAGCGCCTCCATGCTCTGGACACTACGCTGACAGACACAGCAAACCTTCTTGCCACAGCTCGCATTGATGTGCCATCCTGGATGAGCTGCACTACCTGAGCCACTTGTGTGGGTTGTAGACTCCGTCTCATGCTACCACTAGAGTGAAATCACCGCCAGCATTCAAAAGTGACCAAAACATCAGCCAGGAAGCATAGGAACTGAGAAGTGGTCTGTGGTCACCACCTGCAGAACCACTTCTTTATTGGGGGTGTCTTGTTAATTGCCTATAATTTCCACCTGTTGTCTATTCCATTTGCACAACAGCATGTGACATTTACTGTCAATTAGTGTTGCTTCCTAAGTGGACAGTTTGATTTCACAGAAGTGTGATTGACTTGGAGTTACATTGTGTTGTTTAAGTGTTCCCTTTATTTTTTTGAGCAGTGTAGTATCATGGTGCTCTACAGTCTTTTGCATTGAAGCCCTGATTGACAGTGTCACTTTTACTTGCCTGTTCCTGGGAGTTTAAATGGCTGACATTTACATGGTAGCCATCTACAAGATCAGAATGGCCAAGCGGTCTACAGAGGAGAATGGTTGGGATGTCGTGATGATTTAACAGAGGATAACAGAGGGAGAAGAGCATGGTTATGGGCCTCCTGAGGATATCTGTTCCTCCATCTATGTCAGTTCATCCTTTAACGGCTAATGAGTGTCTTTGAGGGGGACATGGGGTGGTGTTTCACTACTTAGCCTCCTGGAAGTGCAATGGAGCTTATTAAACCGCTATTAGTCAATCGTTTTAATGTAATGTGGTCGTGGAGCTCTGATCCAATAGAAAAGCTGTTCACACTCCCTACTTCCTTCTTTCTGTCTTTCTCACTCATCAGTTATCACACTCTGACCTCATCAGACAGTTGGTCTAACACAACAGTGTTTTATTTTGAATGTTTGAATTACTACTGCAACATATGGGTACTTTCTTTGTACTCGGTTGTATTCTACATCATAGATTCTTCCTGTTCATTTACTTCACTACCCAAGAGCACTTGTTACAGTATTTGGGTTGTAAATTGTGTCTGCTGACATTTGTGTCACATTTAAATGCCAACAGTACAGAACGTAATTTACTGAATATAGGGTCACTTGCTGGAGAAAATGAAATCAGCTTACTCATTGCTTTTGTCTCCAGGCCAGACTTTAGTTATTTCTCTGACAGGGGTAATATGTAATGAATAGGTCTATTGATTCAAGAAAAACCAGGCTACCCCAGGTCACTATTCCTGGGTAAGCAGTTGGGGAAGTCAATATTATGTGATGTGTGAATGAATGTATATTGTATAGACGTCAGATTCAGTGTCTTTTTGTGTGATTAGTACTGTACAAAAATGTGAGTGTTTACTTCATACAGCTAATTAATATAGTCCCTCATTTTCAATGGATTGAGAAAACATCTGTACGATACAGTATGGTATTTAAAATACTGTCTACAATTATAATCCACCTCACTTCATATAATTACAATGTAGTATACACTTCCTAAATGTTATCAGTATGTAATAGTGATATATACTGTGTGCAGTGGAGTCTATAAGCCTCCTGTTCCTGACTCCTGCCTGTCCTTCACACAAAGCCAGGAGGAGGGCCGTCGTCATCAGCCTGGCAGGTGGTGCTTTTATATCCCCTGAATTCACCAGGAAATATGGCCGCCATCTATGGCAAAGGCCACAGAGGAAGCAGCAGAATTATGACCGCTTTTATATGACAGGCCAGAAAAGGGGGATGCAGGAATATTGATGCTCGGCAGGCAGGCAGGCCAGGCGGGCTGTGTCCCTCTTACCTCTGCACTGGGGAGTGAGGATGAGAAGAGGTCTCTGTCTAACTATTTGTCATGCGTCTAATGTATTAATTAGCCAGTAAACACACTCCAGGGAATGCTACAGACTGACAGCTCCTGAATGAAGCTCCCCTGCTGGCCCCATCAAACAGCAACGTATTCCATAGGTAAAATCGGTTAATCGGTTAATTTAACTTTATACACTGATTTCTCATCAGTTGCAGGGCAGCTGAGGAAGACTTGTATGGAATCAAGGGGAACTGAGGGGAACAAGGGGAACTGAGGGGAACAAGGGGAACTGAGGGGAACAAGGGGAACTGAGGGGAACAAGGGGAACTGAGGGGAACAAGGGGAACTGAGGGGAACCAGGGGAACTGAGGGGAACAAGGGGAACTGAGGGGAACAAGGGGAACTAAGGGAAATTAGGGGAACTGAGGGGAACAAGGGGAACTGAGGGGAACAAGGGAAACTGAGGGGAACTAGGGGAACTGAGGGGAACAAGGGGAACTGAGGGGAACAAGGGGAACTGAGGGGAACAAGGGGAACTGAGGGGAACCAAGGGAACTGAGGGGAACTGAGGGGAACCAGGGGAACTGAGGGGAACAAGGGGAACTGAGGGGAACCAGGGGAACTGAGGGGAACAAGGGGAACTGAGGGGAGCTTTTCTTTGTTCTCTCTCTTCATCAGATGTTCTTGACATCATTCTCATTTTAACTCACGAGAATTAGTCTGGTGATACATACAGTATTATATAATTGTAGCTCCTTGTAGCTCGGTAGGCCTCCTTGTAGCTCAGTTGATAGAGCATGGCGTTTGCAATGCCAGGGATGTGGGTTCGATTTCCACAGGGGGCCAGTTTGAAAATGTATGCACTCACTAACTGTAAGTCGCTCTAGATAAGAGTGTCTGCTAAATGACTAAAATGTAAAAAAAAAAAAAATATTGTTATCGAATATGAATTGCTTGTGAAGGACAAAGTGTTAGGATTCGGATGTTTTTGATGAACCCAACTGTCTGTAGTTTTTTACTTTTTATTGATCAACATCTTTGTCTCTGAGATTAGTTGCATTTGTTTTTAGTATTTTTGCTTTTCATTTTATCACTGTGTCCTACAATTTGTTGTACTAACTGTAAACATTGATACACCAGAAAATTACTATTGTTAGCTATGTCCATAAGGGCAGGCAGGCGCAAGCAATCCATGCTGTTGGATTTTATTATATTAATTCACTGTCACTATTATTATTCCAGGCAAAACCAAAGTCTAACATTCCCACCTTCCCACATGAAATATTGTCTTTATGTGTCTCAGACTCACATGAACAGCCTTTGTGGGGAACCCCACCCAATGATTTACTGTGGTGGAGGTGCTTGTCATGGCCTGCTCTGCACCACTACCCATGAACCCCATTCCCCGGCCGGTCCGCTTGGTCACACCCCCATCCTGTGTCTGTGTGTGTGAGCACCATTAGCCTGATGATGCCTCTCCTCGGTCAAGCATGGGCACTGTCATAAAGGTGCTTGAGTTTGGAATGAGCGTTTCACAGTAATAGAGGTCTATAGGTCCACGTCAATACAGTGGCACCTTCATCCATATGTGGCTTAGTGCAGCTGGTGCTGCAGCATGGTCCTGTGAAGGTGGTGTTCTGTAGCTTCCTACCACTATGTTAGTGATCTTTGTTAGTGGCCCTGTTGTAATTGAGCTCCACTATCTATTTATTTTATTTTACTAACAACGTTTTTTATTTCGACTGTGTCCTCCACCACGTCTTCTTGCTCAGTGTGAGATCAGGTCAACGCGGAGTAGATCATGGCTGCTTACATCAACTGGGTAATGTATAGTGTGACAGTTGTCCTTCTGCCGCTCCTGACCCGCATAATAAGCCATTCCACTACAGTCTCATCATGATGGCTGTGATGTGAAGTGGGGCCAGTCATCAGCAGGAGAGTCAATATTACAGCTACTTAGTGCTGAGGGCCACTGCCTAGGCCTCCTATGTGTAATTGTTATAATTGTAGTAAGTTAGAGAGGCGTCCCATCACTGTGTCAATGAGACACTCTTTAAAGAAGGGCCCTTATTGTTAATTAGGCAGAATTGAATTCAATAGCTACTACACGTGTCCCATTGATACTGTATGTGTCCTTTAAACACAGGTGTTGTAAAAGAGGAAGCATCAGTGATCGGAGTGGCATGGTCCCCCCCCCCCACTAGGCTTCTCACATGATTCGTCAAGTTGTTCTCTTGACCAGAAAAGGAGACATCACATTCATGGAGTGCTAGAACGGAAAAAACATGTACCGGTATTAATAAAGTATGACATGCGTACCAAAAAAAAGGCCTTACTTTATTACAAAATGCATTGAAGGTCAAATTGTGTTTTACAATGTAGACCAACGGGTAAGTAGGTCTCGAGCCCACTACAACTCCTAGTCATAAGAACATCTTTAACAATACAACAATAGTCAGAAAGAACAAATGTGTATCCAGATTAAATACAAGTAGGCCAGCAAACTGCCGGAAATTACCTGGTGCTCCTAACATGGAGTAAAATGGAATGGGAGCAGTTAGGTGTTGCTAAACGGAGAGGTGATTATGGGAGATTGCAGTGGCTAAAGCACAGCATAGTGCAACGTTTCTCTTCCTCCTACTCTCTCTCTCTCCATGCTACGTCGCAGAGCACAGAAAGCCTCTTCTGCTGTAATGACAGTTTACAGAGCAATGAGGCACCACAAACATGTCATAATTTGCTCTAACAACCACAATTATGCCTCTTATTGATTCAGCCACATATTAAATGGGAGCAGCAACACCTCTCGTATTGTGAGTGGTTAAAGTTGTTGAACGAAGGAAATCGTTGAATTGTCCCCTCTTCATTGGCACCGGATGTGTCCCTTATAGCATAATGTGTTTCCAATGTGGGCAGGGTGAACAAAGAGGGGTGAAAAGTGCCACAACAAAAGCAACACAGACAGCTGGACAAAGGCAACCAACATAGAAGGAAATAAGTGAGTTTTGTCAACAAATCCAAAGTGGGTAAATGTTTATCTTCCTCTTTTCATGTTTGAAGTGTTGGTTGTTTCTGAGAATCAGTCAGACATTGCTGTCCTTTCCACCTCTCTACTCAAGCAGAACCATTGTGCTGTAGGGCATTTATAGTACAGAATTAGCACTACATTTAACTGAGCGTAAACCATTGCAGTGATAAGGCAAACATTTAGTAGACACAAATCCAGAGAGCATCATGTTGCTCTCAACTATTATCTGCATATTTGTTGTCATCATTTTATCAGCTGTCTTGACTAATGATGAATGCTTTATGAATCATTGTGAATGCTCTGAGAATGCTAGCTATACAAATCATTGATATTCTGTTTATGGCATCATTCTGGTGTTGATAGAATTATTGTATGTGCTTCCATTTGTGGGAATTCTGTGTGGATCGTTGACATTAACTTCATTGACTTATTGTGTACGCTTCCAGGTGTGCTCCTGTCCCAGGTGTTAAAATATGTTTATTGATTCATGGATTTTTGAAATAATTGATCGGTGCACCAGATGATGAGGAATAATGTCTGTACTATACATATTTTCACACCTCAAACTACAGCTATCTCCCTCAGTAAAGTAAGACCTGCTGTAGAGAAGGGGTTAAAACTGCCCCAGTCTCTTTGTGCTTTAACATGGTCCCTCTCAGCAGGAGTTGGTCACAGTGGAACAGCAGTATGCTCCAGTACAGTAACGTAGTGGAGTCACTGGAGGCAGACCTGTTTCTCATTCACAGCATGAAACTGCTCACTCTCTAATAATGGATAAACAAACAAGCGTGACGACTCTGATGTGTATCAGTTCATAATTTAATTACATTTTGATAGTTAGCACTGTGGGCGTTTGAATAACCGTGGGGGGTAGGTCTCTGTAGACCTGGCACACTGCTGGATACAATGTTTAGCATACTGCACAAATAGCAATGGCTTTCCATAAAATAAATCACTTTTTATTTCTTGGTCATGTTTAATAATCGCCACCGTGGCTGTTTCAAGCTCCTGTACAATATTATCCACTGATGTGTTATGTTTGAGGTTATTGTGTTTGAGGTGGTTGTATTTGAGGAGATTGTGTTTGAGGAGGTTGTGTTTGAGGAGGTTGTGTTTGAGGAGGTTGTGTTTGAGGAGGTTGTGTTTGAGGTGGTTGTGTTTGAGGAGGTTGTGTTTGAGGAGGTTGTGTTTGAGGTTATTGTGTTTGAGGTGGTTGTGTTTGAGGTGGTTGTTTTTGAGGTGGTTGTGTTTGAGGAGGTTGTGTTTGAGGAGGTTGTGTTTGAGGTGGTTGTGTTTGAGGTGGTTGTGTTTGAGGAGGTTGTGTTTGAGGAGATTGTGTTTGAGGTTATTGTGTTTGTGGTTGTATTTGAGGTGGTTATGTTTGAGGAGGTTGTGTTTGAGGAGGTTGTGTTTGAGGAGGTTGTGTTTGAGGTGGTTGTATAACAGTTCCAAATGACTTTGTGTCATGATTCTTCATTTGGCCAGAGGTGGTTTGTTACATAGAAAGAATCCCAACACAAAAGGATTAGTTTATCAAAAGTCAACATGATTACTCATTGACAATTATGAAATGGAGAAACTGCGTAGGACAACAGCAGTAGCCTTCCTTCCTGCCCTTTTTTGTATGCATCTAATGTCTGTGTCGTGTGTTGGGTGACCTTCGAGCTGTGAATAGGGCTGCGGCTCGCTCCCTGTGCGCTCCCCGGTGTGAATGAACAATCCTCATGCGCTCTGGCAGACATGTTCCTGATAAACTACTGATCTCCCAGGGCACTTCAAATGAGCCTGACTTCATTTGCATGATACGATTTGGCACAATGTGTGTGTGAGCGTGTTGGGGCTAGACAAGCTAGCTAGCGCACTGTGGCATTAGATGGAAGCAAGTTACCATGGGGAGGGTGAGTGCAGACACTGAGGGATGCAGATAGTGTGGATTGGGTTCATGTTTCTCAGTCCTCTTATCTGAGAGGAGAAGATCAACATGCTGAGGGCTCACCCAGGGCGTCTTAAAGAGACAGAGTTCTGACAGAGGTACAATGCTGAGAGATGAACAGTAGATATGAGTGAATGCATGGTATTAACATGAAACTAATCTCTCGTGGAAAGAGTCTGTGTGTAAACCGAGAGAATCTGTAGGGACTGAATGGGATGCGTAGGATAACCAGCAGCAGTAGTTCCGGTGTTTGTTTTTTTGTCACTGGTTATTTGGACAAATTACGATTTTTGCAGGTGTTAGCATCTTTCGAATTTTGGAAGGGGAGGGGACATTTGGCCCGTAACTTGCAAAGAGAGAGGGTGGAGCTCATTGTTCCGGTTCCACTCCTCATTCTAGTATTTCTTGATCTCTTCTCTTAATATGTATGGAGCCAGAACTTAATCGAGCAGCTGACTTTAGTTCTGGGTTAACAGAGATTAATATGAAACTAGACTATGAATGAAACTAGATTCAATGCAATATGTATGGTGAGGATTTGTAGGAAAAGTGTATGTTATGCATATACCTATATGGCACAGACATGATTCAATACACACATTTATGGACCATGTAGAACCTGTACAGCATATAAAGTGTTGAATCGATTGACCTACTACCGGTAGGTAATGTGTGGCTGGTGGCTTTCATGATGAGAGTGTAGGCTACTCTGTGGAAAGCAGGTGCTTTTCTTTTGTCTAGCCCACCACCTTACCTCTCAGGTCTCTGTCAGTGCTCCCAGCAGGTAAGCCTGTACCACACTCTCCAGCCTGTAATTTGCAAGGGGACAAGAGGTGCTAATTTCTAGTTTACTGCTGGTGCTGCTGATGAGACATGGAGAGGCGGACATTGAAGGAGCCAGCCCCAACAGTGATCCACATGGGGTTAACTGGCTACTGGCGTTACGAGGGCAGCCAGGGAAAGGCAACACACACACAAACACACACACACACACACATACAGACACACAGTCTGAGGTTTGAACTCAGAGCCAGATGGCCATCACCATTGAGGAGCAACAGTAGGGATGCACTTCCTGTCAAAGTGTAAACCATCATTAACACCCAGCTAGCACAGCAACACTGTGTGATGACAACAGCGTTTGGCAGGGTCTGCAACATTGTAATAAACCTTCCCTTCTCTTCTATGGTGAAATGGGTTCTACTACTAACAGTAGAGGATTCATCGTTGTGTGTCTGCCATAACTACAAGAAAAGGAATCAAAATGTTGATTTTTTTAAATGACTTCATTAGTTTCATATGGAGCATATGTGAATGCTGCTTTCAACAATTTGAAGGTTCAGTTCATGCATCTGTTGTCTCCAAGCTGTACTGCAGGTGTGCATTGCCAGAGGCAAATTGGGTCTCCCACAATGAATCCCAATTATATACACTCACTGACTGTTAGACCATATGTTGCATCCATAGGCGTGATAATACAGAGCCTGATTGCTTACTTTATTTCACATCAAATGTATTTGTCTTGAAGAATACAGTGCAGTAGGCCAGTATTTCCCAAATGGTGGGTTGATGTTACTGTCATTTATTTTCGCTCCGATCCTGATGGGCCAAAACAAAACTCCAAAAGCTGTAAGTGGGTCACAGTGCAGAAAAGTTTGTGAACCACTGCAGCAGGCTCATCAGTTCATCCACTCCCATACATCCCTCTCTCTCTTTCTGCACTCCCTCTCTCTCTTTCTGCACTCCCTCTCTCTCTTTCTGCACTCCCTCTCCCTCTCAAGCAGATGCCGAACTTCAGTGTGTGACACTCCCTGTATAGTGTTGGAGGGAGAGAGAAATAAGATCTCTAATCATCTCCTCTCCACCGTACCTGGCAGCTCTTCCATCTTAACGCAGTAACACTTGGTGATCAGGGCTGCTCTTTATTTTTACTCCCCCTAGGGAACAAAAGGAAAAGTAACACAAATGACCTTTAACAGTATTGTCTGGCTGCTCTGTAAATGAAGGTAATTATCACTTAGAAAATGGGAGCCTCATCCTTAACTCAGGGATTGTAGAGAAAAAAGTCAAATCCCCCAGCTTCATCTAAATGGAAATGGGATGAATTGCACTGTATTACTTGAACCACTGGGAGCAGCACAGTGCACTGAAAGCATTGAGGTGTCTTTGGACTGGAGCAAGAGTGTGTCAGGGCTCTAATTGTTTGTAAACGGTGGGATTTAAAGCATTAACACAGTTCATTTTATGGACAGCCTCAGTCAGGTGTACATTATGTTTCTCTGTGATCGGTGGAGAGATTAGAGAGGTTAAACATCCCTGTTTATTGTGAATAGATATTATTTGGTATAGAAGAAATAGAGCCCACACACATATAAACTCCACCACGCACATCCGGGGAATGACCTGATGAAGACCCTTGCAGGATGGAAACGTTGTGTGTTTATTAATAAAGGTACGTGGTAGAGTGGGCTTATGGATGTGTGGGCTCTATTTCTTTTAAACCTACTTTTTTTTGGCCCTGCACCCCATTAAAGGATGTGGCTATTTGGTGCCTTTTATTTCACCTTTATTTAACCAGGTAAGCCAGTTGAGAACAAGTTCTCATTTACAACTGCGACCTGGCCAAGATAAAGCAAAGCACTGCAATAAAAACAACAACACAGAGTTACATATGGGGTAAACAAAACATAAAGTCAAAAATACAACAGAAAATATATATACAGTGTGTGCGAATGTAGTACATTTTGGAGGTAAGGCAATAAATAGGCCATAGTGCAAAATAGTTACAATTTCGTATTAACACTGGAATGATAGATGAGCAAAAGATGATGTGCAAATAGAGATACTGGGGTGCAAATTAGCAAAATAAATAACAATATGGGGATTAGGTAGTTGGGTGGGCTAATTTCAGATGGGCTGTGTACAGGTGGAGTGATCGGTAAGCTGCTCTGACAACTGACGCCTAAAGTTAGTGAGGGAGATAAGAGTCTCCAGCTTCAGAGATTTTTGCAGTTCGTTCCAGTCATTGGCAGCAGAGAACTGGAAGGAATGGCGGCCAAAGGAGGTGTTGGCTTTGGGGATGACCAGTGAGATATACCTGCTGGAGCGCAGACTACGGGTGGGTGTTGCTATGGTGACCAGTGAGCTAAGATAAGACAGTGATTTGCCTAGCAGTGATTTATAGATGACCTGGAGCCAGTGGGTTTGGCGACGAATATGTAGTGAGGGCCAGCCAACAAGAGCGTACAGGTCACAATGGTGGATAGTATATGGGGCTTTGGTGACAAAATTCTGCAGGACCAGTCGAGTTTCAGACCAACACTCTGATAGAATATTGACCAACTGAATAATATGATGTCAGTCAACAGGCTAGTCACTAGGATCCCCAGCTCAGAAAGAAGAGCAGTTTAGTTCCCCTATTAATCCTTTGTGTCTAAACATTGATAGCCTAAAGGCATGTACATCATTCTCACCCTGGTGCGGCCCCATGAGCCAGGCTGTGTGTATCTGGCTGGAGAGGAGAGAGTGCTACCAGGATGAGGAACAAAAGGGGGCTGTACCTCAGGCCTGTCGCCAGGCAGCCAGCCCAGAGCCTGGGACTGGGAGACCCTCTCCTTTCTCCAGAGACCTCCATGGAGAGGAGGGGGGTGATTGATGGACTCCCTCTGCCTCCTTTCTCTTTCCCCCAACCCCAGCCCCACCATGGGGGCAAGATTAACCCCCTAGCCCTACAATGGGGACACATGTCTCCCTAGCCTCTACCGGCCCATTCAGACCTGCGTTACTTACAGTCTAATAAGGATTAAGCTTAATGAGCTGCAAGGAGTTAACAATGAATGAAGAAGTCCTTAAGCAGCCGCTAATTCTATTCTGCTCTGTGTCACTTTTCATCCCCGTCCATTCAGCCCACTGTGTTTGAACACAAGGTGTAATCCTCTTGAATATCAAAGGTGGGCAGATCAGATTAATTTAGACATCGCCACTACTGGTCTGGGGGCACATTATGTACCACGAGGAGCCCCCAACCTCACCATCTGCTCCCCCTCTCTTCACCTGCCACTGACATACCCCCCTCTACACCTCTACTCAGTCTCTCCATTTCTCCATCTTTTACTCCCTCTCTCACTCTCCTCCATTTAATCCCCTTTCTCCCTTTTTAGACTTCCCCTTGAGTACTGTTTGAATCTATTCAGCGAAAATATGGCAAAGAACTTTTCAATCAATGAGAATCTGAGTACCTCTGTACTGAGTACCTCATAATCCTAAAGCTTTTTAGGATTGTGAGTGTAAGCAGTAGAGAGAGGACTGTAGTCTGCTGTACTATGTTTTAATCATGATACTGCGTTACACTTGCACAAGCCCCAGTAACACAAAAGTACTTTACTTTACTGGGATATACTTTACTGTGGTATAGGGACCGATAACTAAAGAGTATGCCTGCCACTCAAACGGCAGACAAGTAATATCAGATTATCTACTTGCAATGTTCGTTTTTTTATGGAAAGCTAATGGTCCATCTGTCTTTCACTGTTTCTCTGTTGTATCAGGATTTCCTTCTCCCCCATAATTTACTCCCTCACTATTCACAGGTAGTCTACCTCTGAACTCATACAACAGACAGTGATTATGGTGCTTGTGGTGCAATTCCCCCTGCTCCTAACTTAGTATCTGTTTCTCCTAAAGATCTGGATGATGGCGTGTGCAAGACTAGACAGTCATCAGATAGCATCCAAGGCCATACAGATATCATCTACCCATCTCACCATCTCATCTCTCCTCCCTTCACATCTCTCTTTCACCTTTATTGTTATTTTTTCACTTAATTTGCTTTTTTGTGACAGAAATGTAACAGAATCTGTCAGGTTATTAAACTGTAATACGTTTTGTTGGATTGTGTTCATGAAGTGCTGTGCCCTCCAAAGGCATAGTGAGTGACCATAATGACTCCTCACAGCACTGTAAAGACCTTAGCATGTTTGTCCAGCCTTTTAGGGAATGGAATCACCTAGCAGGACAATGGATAATGTTCCCCATTTGAAGTGTTTCCCTTTGTCTGCCAGAGCTATGGTACATCTTCATGTAGAAATGAATTATCCAGTGAGTGGCAGCACTGTGTCCAAGGTGTTAAACAGCTAGCTGAAATGGGCTAGAGGGGAAAGATATTGTTGATTAAATCTGCTGAAAGTCTTAAATTTACAATATTGCATTTCCCCTTTCAACCTATGGCCTACCCGGCAAGACAAATGGCAATTTATGGCACTTATTAAACTGAATATAGAAAGGTTATTAGAACAAGTCAGCTTACAGCTTTCCCTGAGACAATTCAATTACCTGACTAGCTAGAGGGAAACCGGCAAGAAAAATCTGACATTTTTCTTGAAAAACAAGTAATAATGTTTGCATGGTTTAAGGTGGAGACCACTGAGAAGCAGTGGAATGCGTACACAGGGAAGAAGTAGGGAGTGCTGCCCTTTGAGATAGGAACTGTAAATGTCAAAATAAATCTATTTTATAGAAGCTACTATGTGTTGACTGTCTGGAATGTATTTATTTTTCACTGTGCTCAAGTATTGTTTATGCATATTCAATAAATGCTTGGTATTGATTTATAATAGTTGTCAGATTTGTTTGTTTGATTTGCTACTGTCTATTATCAATCCTGTTGCCTAGTCACTTTACCTCTATGTACATAGCTACCTCAATTACCTCGTACCCCTGCACATCGACTCGGTACTGGTACTCCCTTTATACTGTATACCCATGTTCCTTGTACTCGTTATTCGTTATTCACTGTCTATTTATTGCTCGTGTCACTATTTATATTTATATTAATGTTTTTTCAATCTGCTTTGTTGGAAAAGGACCCGTAAGTAAGCATTTCACTGTTAGTCTAACATTTTATTTTATATTTTGGTATTGTCTGCATTACCAGAGAAGAAATCATGTAAATGATTTGTCTTAGAGTATACCTTGGCTTCATGATGGCGATATTAAGATGCACCTCTTGCCTACTCTGGGTAACAGTAGGGTTAACTCTGAGGGGTGATGAGGGTTAGAGTGAGAGGCATTGTGGGATTGGTGTGTGTTGTTTACCTGCAGGAGTTTCTGCTCTGTCCATCTTCATCTCCACACTGCTAAACAGCTGTGGTCTGGGATGCACAAGCGTACTCCTCTAATGTGCTCCTAAATAAAGCAGCACAGACTAACTATCAATGTAATATAGGCAAGGACAAACAAAATGTCGTATTTTGACCTTTGACCTGTGATAATACTTTCAGTTGTTTGTGTCATGAGCTTTCCCCAAAGGCCTTGCCTCTTTGAATTCAAACACACACGTTGTATAACCAACATTATCTCCATTGAACCTATACAAGGAAGGAAGGATGCCATCAATACAATCTCCAAATGATGTCAGGGAAGCTTTTGAATGACAACAAACACAAACAAACCCACACACAAGTGCATGAGCACGCACGCAAGCACACACATGTTCACACAATAGCCTTTTTCTAGACCAGGTGAATTGAGCCTTGGAACACTATAGATTTTTTCTTACCTTCATAAATAAAGGCTCAGACTACAAAGGGAGAAGCAGCAGTTTTTTTTAGGGCAATAATGTGGCGAAACGCTTCCCAGTGTTGAAAAAGGATTGGAGAGGATATTACATCCAACGTGAGATCCAAGTAGAAGGACTGACACAAAAAGATGCTGTGCCGGGTCACACCTCTCTCGCTCCCTCTCTGCAGCCTCTCTGTGTTATCTGCAGACAGAGGAGATGCCAGCCTGCATGGCCACTGTCAAGCCCAACTTTCTGTGGCTCCCAAACAAAGCCAGCTAGGCTCAGGGTGAGATGAGCTGAGGAGACCGATAAGGCCCCTCCTATAGGCCTTTGTATAGACCTCTCTTATTATTGTGCAATGTGGGAGAAAGAATCATGGCCAACATATGAATTCTGAACATGAGTTCTCAAACATGGGTCTCTGCTCTTGTGCAAGCCAATGAAGAAAAGACAAAGGGAAAATGAATGAGGAGATGAGGTGAAGCTGACATGAGAGATACGTATACACTGAGTGTGCAAAACATTAAGGACACCTGCTCTTTCCATGACATAGACTGACCAGATGAATCCAGGTGAAGGCTATGATCCCTTATTGATGTCACTTGTTAAATCCACTCCAATCAGTGTAGATGAAGGGGAGGCAACAGGTTAAAGAAGGATATTTAAGCCTTGAGACAATTGAGACATGGATTGTGTGCCATTCAGAGGGTGAACGGGCAAGACAAAATATTTAAGTGCCTTTGAACGGGGTATCAGGTGCCAGGCGCACCGGTTTGTGTCAAGAATTGCAACGCTGCTAGGTTTTTCACGCTCAACATTTTTGCGTGTGTATCAAGAATGGTCCACCACCCAAAGGACATCCAGCCAACTTGACATGACTGTGGGAAGCATTGAGGTCAACATGGGCCAGCATCACTGTGGAACGCTTTCGACACCTTGTAGACTCCATGCCCCGACTAATTGAGGATGGGGGGAGGGGGTGCAACTCAGGTGTTCCTAATGTTTGGAATACTCAGTATATATTACTATTTTATGGAATTTGCTGGAACTTTTCTCTCCCCTTTTATACTGACTTAAGTTTCAGTAGCAAAAATGATACCCCAACCATACGTTTACAAATCTACAAACTTTTTGGCTTTTGAAAATAGGGATAGTTGAGGAAAAAAAGCTAAAAGAGAGAGAGAGTAGGTTATATAGTGTTGGAGGGCAAGGACGTGCGCCAAGGTCAGAGTGATACACTGAGAGAGGAAAAGAGCACTAGGGAGACGAGCCCATTTCTCCTCACCATTGTTGTGCCTATCCTCTGGTGCATCCAACTTCATTTCCACTTCAATTTTATCAACCTTCTGCTGGCCTCTCAAGGAGATAGGATACACATTCTGACATGAATTAGCCCCAGATTGACTGATACTGCCTGGCCCAGGGGGATTCATGGCTAGAAGAGCCCCTGGCTTTTCTCGTCCTTTGCTCTCTTTTTTCCCCTCCCCTCCTCTTTTCACTCCTCTCCTTCTGTCTTGTTCCCCCCTGGCTCGTCCTTGTCACTCACCTGTCTGTGCGACATCACCCTTCCCTCTGGCATGACGGACAGGCGCCGGCAGCATCTGACGGAGTAATTTGCCACGAATTTACAAAACACGTTGCATCAGAGAGATGTCAGCCGGGGTGGCAGGGAAGGCTGTAGCGCTGAGGACGGAGCTGAGAGGTCCATTTCCATTCATCACCACCACTGACAGATGGTCCCAAGACTCATTTTCCCTCTCTCTCCGTTTCTCTAACTCTCTCGGACTCTCTCTGACTCTCTGACTCTCCCGCTCTCAAGATCTCTCTCTCTCTTTCCTTCTTTCTTTCTCTCTTTCTCTCTTCCTCGCTCTCTCATGATGTGTCTTCAGACAGGAGGCACCACTACACATCTTTTCAGCCACAACTAGCTGCTCCTATCTTGCTGCTAGACCTGGCCAGTGGGCACACACTTTTGGATCCTGAATGACATATGTATATAAAGGACTTCTCTTTTTACCTCCCTCCACCGCCTGTACAAACTTCCCCAATACTGTCATCATATCCACCCCGTGCACAAATCCTTAAATCAGAGCCAGAATGCAGAGTTGAATCATGGCAGCGATTTGACATAATATCGTATTAATGAACACTCTAAATTCAAAGTCAGCTGCTCATTTCTCGCCTGGTCGCTGATTTAAAGGGGAAGAAAGTGACCTTCTTAAAAACATACCCTGATAGATTTGGAGGGCCAGTGGCCTCAGGGCAAGCCACTTGTTTCATATTTTTTCAATCAATTTATTATATGATTCTGCGATTTTGGGGCAAAAATTGTGGATTTACCTATTGGCTCGACATGTTTCCTCCACTCTACCACTTTGTCACTGGTACTGAGGACACAATTAAAAGGAAAGATAAATATGTATCATTTGAAGTTGGTGGAATGTTTCTCTGACCCTCAGTGTCTGTGGACCTCATGTTGGCCAGATCTGGTCCTAGGTCCAAGGCCACCAGGCGTTTTGGTATATATACCACTCAGCTAATAGAGTCTCATCACGGAGTCTGGTTGAAACACACCGATGGTTGCAATAAAGCATTATGAAAACATTACACATTAGACAAAATTACTGCAGAAATGTACTCTACACTGTTCAACATGTTTACGCTTTAGAAATGCTACTGTGACAAATACAAGCCATGTCATGCCAATCATGGATTATCTAGGCTTCAATCAAACGAGAAATGAAGAAAATAGATCAAGAAAATTAAATAATGGAATAGTGTATTAGTGTGGAGGTAAAGGTATATCAAATCACAGGAGAGTAAACACCAAATAGCAGAACAGATGCCTGCTAATCCTGGGATTGAAACAAAGTATTTAGAAACACCACTTTTGCTGTTGAGGGAGTAAACTGGAAAATAAAAGCCAGGTTTTACGTCTTATTCATCCCCTACAGAGAGCCTTGTTACTGTCGATGTTTCTTTCAGCTAGATATTGAAGAAATATGTAGATTATCGCTTGAATGGCAGCTTGGATCTGTTCCATGAATGAAGATTAAATTAAAAAGTATTATGTTTATGTAGTCTTGTATTGATGTCAGAACCAAGGCCCTCAATGCTGTTTATGTTCATAGTTTATTCATCAATGTTTACGCCGTCTCTTCTATCTGCTCTGTCGATATTCATTTCCCATCCCAAATCATCTTTTCATGGCTTTGACAATTGCTGTGGAGCGCCACAAGATTAACTTGGACTGCATTTCACAGAGCAAATCAGCAAATGGCGAGAATTCATCATCGATCAAATGTTGAATTTGTCACCCCTGAAAATAATTTCATTAATTCATTAATTGGGTTGTTTGATACATTCAGTGTTTTTATTTTGTTGCATCTTCAGCGCAATAACAAATTATCTATGCTTTGTGCACTTGATATGGGGCTCATTCTGGTCAAGCATTATTCTAAATGGCATTTTATTATTCATTTGCTGTTATAACGACGGAGCATGTAGCCACTGCCTTGTTTAGGAAATGATAGACTGAATGCCACATGCATTTCAATTGCTGCTGCTCTCTCTGTTTTCTATCTCCCCCACCCACCACTCTGCCATATGACAGTTGGAGTATCCATAGTGAAATCAGGGCTACATTTTGTCATTTTTCATACAACATTGTTTGAGTAACTTTACTTATTCCCCACCAGTGTATAGTAAAAATTATATTGCTACATGGCAGACATTCCACCACCACTTAATCAGTCCACCAATTACTTCTGTGAGGATTTATTTGATAACTTATGGCTTTTGTGGCTGAGTTTAGGGGACTTTAATCAGTGATAAGGAATTAAGCTTTACAAAACTCATTGTGACCAGTAGTGCATAACCTATTATTCCCCTGGATGCAATCAACTGCTCCAACTTAATGTGTACAATATGACTCAAGCTAGTCTGGCACGGTCAATAAAACCATAGCAGTGTTCATCAAAGTCATCACATTTGTTTGTTAACATGCTATTGATTCTCTTCTTACATTGTAAATCACTGTACTAGAACCACAACAGCACTAATAGCTAAACATTCTAGTCTCAGTTTTTTCTTTTTATGAACCTCAATTAATTAAGCACGTCACAGGTATTAAATTAGGAAAATTAGCAAGTCATGAAATTGCTTGGAGTCTCAGTATTATGTGAAGCCCACAGGCAATTTCTTTAATTTGCAAAACTAAGGCGTCATGATCGTGCTTTACAACGCAGCCAATGGATTCTTCATTATTGTATTTTATTTCTACCTCTTGAAACACTTATGCACTGTGGCATTATATTCTTTTAGGGTAATTTAACTAGTGTCATGGCTCTGAAGCACTATGAAGATTTAGCAATTTACACTTATGTGCTTGTAAACATGATGTGCTAAGAAAAGAGAGCCCTACCATTTAAGACCATGCACCATTCTTCAACTCATAAAATGAACTGTGGTTCATTTAATGAGTTGAAGCTTTATGGAAGTGGACAACATTGGCATAAGTAAGGAATGGACCGGCCTTTGCCATTATATAATGTGATCCACTATAAGAAAGCAGAGAGACTGAGAGGTCAAATGTATTTACTCCTCAAAGTCTCATCCACTCAACTAGAGACAGCAACTGAGAATCCATGCAGTCCTGATTTGCCTCCTGTCTCTGTGTGTGAAAGAGCACAGCAATTCATGTAGTCACCCAGGGTGAGAGAAATCAATAGCAGCCGTAATACAGGAGGAGGTGTGCAGCACAAGCACCTCATCTAAGGGCCCTCTCGCAAAGTCTGCTCTAACCCTGAAATGACCATATTCCATTATGTCCCTTCATCTCCATTGAGGGGATAAGACCCAAGCAGAATTGATTGTGTCTCCACAGATTGGAGATAGCCATTGATTTTTCCCTTCCTCAGAAAAAAGGACACTTTGTTCACCTGACAAAGATGTCTTTCTTTTCTACCTAGAAAGAGAAACAGGCATGAGCATCCTGAGTAGAGAAGACATTGACTCTGGGGATATTTTGTTTGATCACTCTGCACCTAGCAGCCAGGACAGGATTAGAGGGGGAAACACTACATCCACATTCAGAGTAAAGGCCATCTTGTTGTCATGTTGTCAGGTCATCCGAGTTTAGTAATGTCTGAGCATAGAGTGGACAGAGCCTGGCCTATACAGAATCATCACTCACATACCCCACCTGTACTCCCACACCCTCTCTTGCCCCTGACCTGTGTTGCTGTGGAGCAGACTGGCCTCAGAGTCATACAAAGCATACTATACTTATTTTGTGAACCTCCAAGACGAACAGTAAGTACTAATTTAGACAGACTAATACTTTAGACAGAAACGAAAGTAGAGAGGTTGGTTGGGGAGGATTGGCGGGCGTATACCACGACCATTTAGCAATCCAAAGATTTCCTGTTCGAGTTGCTTCGGGTTCAACAATAGCCTTTTAGCTAACCTTCCCCCAACCCTTTTCCTAACCCTAACCTAATTCTCCTAACATTTTACGTAAATTCTCCTAACCTTTGTTGTTAGTTCTCCTAACCACCAACGTAAAATCTCCCTGTAAATTCTACTGCTATTCCATTCATAACGTAACCTAACGTAACATAATATATCATACTCAATGGAGCAAACAAATATACATACCAAATCCTATGAATTGCCCTGAGACCAGGTTGTGTGGGGATGGTCCCCTGGCTGCAGGCAGCTGAGTGGGATTTTCAGGCCAGGCAGGCAGGGTCAGTGTTATCAGGCTCTATCTCCAGGGAGCAGCAGCAGTGCTGTATGGAGCAGGCCATAGAGCGACACAGGAGTGGTTATCACAGGGCCACTGATGCTATCTGGGGTTGGCAAATCACTACCTCCTGTTTTCTCAGGAGCCCCCCGTGGGAACCAAGGGCCTGCAGCTGATCAATGCTCTGCAAATAGCTTTATTGACATGACATATGTTACATCTGCATTGACAGAGCTGTGTGGACAAACAGCGTGCTGAAAGACAGAAGAGCAGAGGGAGAAAAAAGACTGTCAAAATGCTAAAAAGACGTCTTGCTTGCCATAGTGATACCTTATCGGTTTGACCCAATAGTTAGACATCAGTGATCAATCCAACTCTCATCTTTATCTGATGAACCACACTTCATCATGGTCCTATAAACCAGCCAGATACTGTTAAGAACCTTGGACCCTCCACATATATTTCAGTTATCAAATATGTGTCATCATGTCTCACTATCCAAAGGACTCTGATGGCCTGGACTAATTTAATTAAAAGGACCATCTATATTTGATTAAGATTTTAATAATTGCCAGCCAGCACTAGATAATGTTTGATAAGTACCATCCCATAAAAGATAATTTACTTTTAAAGTAATTATACTTTTTTCCTCCCTATATTTGATCTGCGATGGACTTCTACTACTCAAGCAATTTGTACAATATTTAATGTGAAGTTATTTAGTAATTTGGAGATTAACCTGCCACTCAAGCAGATGAATGGTCACTTAATTACAACACTAATAACTTCTAACATGTCAGTTCATGAATATATGAATGAGTAAGGATGTCTATCTTGATACTTCTTCAAGAGTTGAATGGGAGTGGAGACTGGAGATTTTTCTGTGCAGAGAGACCGGTGGTGTGCTTTAGATCTTTACATAACGGATATTTGAATGTAAAATCATTAGATTAAAATGTTGGATTATTACGTTTTCTGTAGTAATACAGGAAGGACATATTTGTATCTTGAAAGCAGAAAGAATTGCACTGTGTTCTCTTGTGTCAGCTTTTGTGTTTGGCTCCATATCTCAGTGTTGTTGAAGGGGGGTGATCCATTCTGCACAGTGCAGACGTGTGCCCTGCCCAGGCAGCCAGCCCCAGGCAACCCCAGGCAGGGTAGTGCTGCGAGGGGCTCAGGCCTGCCCTCTACTCCCGCCCTGATGGGTGATGCATTGCCCGGGAGGACTGCATGCGTCTGCATTGGGACGGGGACGGGGACGGGGACGGGGGGACAGGGACGGGGGGGGCAATAGGACTGCAGGTGGCTTGAATAGGGAGCAGAGAGGGCGCCAGAGCTGGATGTGAGATGTGTTTTGTCATGAGCATCTGTCTTAGTCACAAGGCGTAGAACAACCCCAGAGCACCAGGCAAGGCGAGGTGACGTTGACAGGGTCTCAGTGCTGTGATCAGCTGTTCTCCTGCTTAGCTCCATTAGCACTTACCACACTCCCCCGCTCCCTTCCCCATTCTCTCTATCACTCTGTCTCTGTCTCTATGTCTGTCTCTCTCTCAATTCAAATCAAAGGGACTTTATTGGCATGGCAAACGTGTTTACATTGCCAAAGCAAATGAAATAAACAACAACAAAAGTAAGAAGAGACAAACCAACATCAACAAAAAACAATTAGAATTTAACAGTAAACATTGTACTCAAAAAGGTTTCAAAAATATAAATTCATTTGAAGTGTTATATTATCAGATATGTACAGTATTTATTGCATTGTGCAGATAGTTGTAGTTCAAATAGTAGGGGATGTAGCGATGAGATGGACGGAGTCAGGTGCAGGAGTGTGAAGAAGGAATATGCTTTATTCAGCGCATTAAGATGGTCCGCAGCAATGCGTAAACATGATCCCAGTGTGACTTAAATGCGTACTGGGAACCAAACATACACGGGTAAATATTCCCGGTGATAAAATAACAAAAATGCTCAACCGAGCTAGCGATACCTCCACAAAGTAACAATCACACACAAAGACATGGGGGAGCAGAGGGAATACTTATACAGACACTGATGAGGGGATATGTATCAGGTGTGTGTGAAAACAAGACAAAACAAATGGAATGATGAACAGAGGAGCGGCAGTGGCTAGAAGGCCGGTGACGATGAACGCCGAAGCCTGCCCGAACAAGGAGAGGAGGCAGCCTCGGAGGGATCCGTGACAGTAACCCCCCCTTGATGCGCAGCTCCAGCAGCGCGCCGACACCGGCCTCGGGGACGGCCAGGAGGACGCGGAGCAGGGCGAGCCTGATGGCGATGGTGGAGGGATCGTGGACAACAGGGCGGGATCGAGGACATCCCTCACCGGGACCCAGCACTGCTCCTCCGGACCGTACCCCTCCCACTCCACGAGGTACTGAAGGCCCCCCACCCGACGCCTCGATTCCAGGATGGAACGGACGGAGTACGCCGGGGCCCCCTCGATGTCCAGAGGGGGTGGAGGGACCTCCCGCACCTCAGACTCCTGGAGCGGACCAGCCACCACCAGCCTGAGGGGAGACACGTGAAACGAGGGGTTAATACGGTAATCAGGAGGAAGCAGCAAACTATACGTCACCTCGTTCACTCTCAGGACTTTGAACGGCCCCACAAACCGCAGACCCATCTTCCGGCAGGGCAGGCGGAGGGGCAGGTTTCCGGGTCGAGAGCCAGACCCGATCACCCGGTACAAAGACCGGGGCCTCACTGCGGTGGCGGTCAGCATTGGACTTCTGGTGACGCACGGCGCGCTGGAGGTGGACGTGGGCGGCATTCCACGTCTCCTCCGCACGCCGAAACCAGTCGTCCACCGCAGGAGCTTCGGTCTGGCTCTGATGCCACGGTGCCAGGACCGGCTGATACCCTAAAACACATTGGTGGAGTTCTGGGCATATTCGGCCCATGGCAAGAACACCGACCACTCCCCCGGCCGGTCCTGGCAGTAAGACCGCAGAATCCTACCACATCCTGATTCACCCTTTCCACCTGCCCATTAGAGTCGGGGTGAAAACCAGAGGTAAGGCTGACCGAGACCCCCAGACGTTCCATGAATGCCTTCCAGACCCTAGACGTAAACTGGGGACCCCGGTCAGACACTATATCCTCTGGCACCCCGTAGTGCTGGAAGACGTGAGTAAAAAGGGCCTCCGCAGTCTGCAGAGCTGTGGGGAGACTGGGCAGCGGAAGGAGGCGGCAGGCTTTAGAAAAACGATCCACAACGACCAGGATGGTGGTGTTACCCTGAGAGGGGGGAGATCCGTTAGAAAATCAATGGATAAGTGGGACCATGGCCGTTGTGGAACTGGTAAGGGATGTAACTTACCCGCTGGAAGGTGCCTAGTTGCCTTACTCTGGGCGCACACCGAGTAGGAGGAGACATACACCCTCACGTCCTTAACCAAGGTAGGCCACCAGTACTTCCCGGTAAGGCAGCACACAGTGCGGCCTATACCTGGGTGACCAGAGGAGGTGTACGTGTGTGCCCAATAGATAAGACGATCGCGGACAAGAGACGGCTCGTACCACAGCCCTGCTGGGCACTGAGGTGGAGATGGCTCTGTGCGTAACGCCCGCTATGTGTCCGCGTCCACCGCCCACACTACAGGCGCCACAATGCAGGAGGCCGGGAGTGTGTGGGTGTTGTCTGTGGGCCTCTCCTCTGTGTTGTACAGCCGTGACAGTGCGTCTGCCTTCACGTTCTTAGTATGTATGACAACATGAAATCAAACTGGGTGAAGAACAAGGCCCACCTGGCCTGGCGAGGGTTCAGCCTCCTCGCTGCCCGGATGTACTCCAGGTTACGGTGGTCAGTCCAGACGAGGAAAGGGTGTTTCGCCCCCTTGAGTCAGTGCCTTCACGCGGTCAGGGCTCTGACAACAGCCAACAGCTCCCGATCACCAACGTCGTAGTTCTGCTCCGCCGGGCTGAGCTTCTTAGAGAAGAAGGCACAGGGGCGAAGCTTGGGTGGCATACCCGAGCGTTGAGATAGGACAGCTCCTATCTCTACCTCGGACGCATCGACCTCCACTACGAACGGTAATGATGGATCGGGATGGGCCAGTACCGGGGCTGAGGTGAACAGAGCCCTCAGGTTACTGAAAGCCCTGTCAGCCTCAGCAGACCAGCGGAGCCGGGACAGCCCACCCTTCAACAGAGACGTGATGGGAGCTGCGACCTTGCCAAAGCCCCGGATAAACCTCAGATTGTAATTGGCAAAGCCAATAAAGCGCTGCACCTCCTTCACCGTGGTGGGAGTCGGCCAATTCCGCACGGCAGAGATGCGGTCTACCTTCATCTCCACACCTGAGGTGGTGATGTGGTATCCAAGGAAAGAGACGGATTGCTGGAAGAACAGACATTTCTCTGCCTTGGCATACAGGTCATGCTCCAATAGTCGCCCAAGCACTCTGCGAACCAGGGACACATGCTCGGCGCGCATAGCGGAATACACCAGGATGTCATCGATGTAGACCACCACACCCGACCAAGCATGTCCCGAAACAACTTGTTCACAAAGGACTGGAAAACGGATGGAGCATTCATCAAACCAAACGGCATCACCAGGTATTCATAATGCCCGTGGTGGTGCTGAATGCTGTCTTCCATTCGTCCCCTTCCCGGACACGCACCAGGTTCAAATCAAAACAAATCCAATTTTTATTTGTCACATGCGCCGAATACAAAACAGTGAAATGCTTACTTACAAGCCCTTAACAAACAATGCAGTTTTAAGAAAGAATACCCAAAGAAATCACACAAAAAATACAATATAAAATAATACGAAATAAAAGTAACAAATAATGAAGGAGCAGCAGTAAAAATAACAATAGCAAGGCTATATACAGGGGGTACCAGTACCGGTACCGATAAAATGTGCGGGGGCACCGGTTATTCGAGGTAATTGGGGTAATATGTACATGTAGGTAGAGTTATTAAAGTGACTATGCATAGATACAGTTGAAATCAGAAGTTTACATAAACCTTAGCCAAATACATTTAAACTCAATCTTTCACAATTCCTGACATTTAATCCTAGTAGAAATTCCCTGTTTTAGTTCAGTTAGGATCACCACTTTATTTTAAGAATGTGAAATGTCAGAATAATAGAAGAGAGAATGATTTATTTCAGCTTATTTATTTTATCACATTCCCAGTGGGTCAGAAATTTACATACACTCAATTAGTATTTGGTAGCATTGCCTTTAAATTGTTTAACTTGGGTCAAACGTTTCGGGTAGCCTTCCACAAGCTTCCCACAATAAATAGGGTGAATTTTGGCCCATTCCTCCTGACAGAGCTGGTGTAACTGAGTCAGATTTGTAGGCCTCCTTGGTCACACACGCTTTTTCAGTTCTGCCCACAAATGTTCTATAGGATTGAGGTCAGGGCTTTGTGATGGCCACTCCAATACATTACATTTGAGTCATTTAGCAGACGCTCTTATCCAGAGCGACTTAGAGTTAGTGAGTGCATACATTATTTTTTTATACTGGCCCCCCGTGGGAATCGAACCCACAACTTTGGAAGTATGCTTGGGGTCATTGTCCATTTGGAAGTCCATTTGGAAGTCCATTTGCGACCTTCGGCTTGCAAGCGTTCCCCTTCTTCCTCCAAACATAACAATGGTCATTATGGCCAAACAGTTCTATTTTTGTTTCATCAGACCAGACGACATTTCTCCAAAAAGTACGATATTTTTCCCAATGTGCAGTTGCAAACCGTAGTCTGGCTTTTTTATGGCGGTTTTGGAGCAGTGGCTTCTTCCTTGCTGAGCAGCCTTTCAGGTTATGTCGATATAGGACTCTATTTACAGTGGATATAGATACTTTTGTATCTGTTTCCTCCAGCATTTTCACAAGGTCTTTGCTGTTGTTCTGGGATTGATTTGCACTTTTCGCACCAAAGTACGTTCATCTCTCGGAGACAGAACGCATCTCCTTCCTGAGTGGTATGACGGCTGCGTGGTCCCATGGTGTTTATACTTGCGTACTATTGTTTGTACAGATGAACGTGGTACCTTCAGGCATTTGGAAATTGCTCCCAAGGATGAACCAGACTTGTGGAGGTCTACAATTGTTTTTCTGAGGTCTTGGCTGATTTCATTTGATTTTCCCATGATGTCAAGCAAAGAGGCACTGTGTTTGAGGGTAGGCCTTGAACTACATCCACAGGTACACCTCCAATTGACTCAAATGATGTCAATTAGCCTATCAGAAGCTTCTAAAGCCATGACATCATTTTCTGGAATTTTCCAAGTTGTTTAAAGGCACAGTCAACTTAGTGTATGTAAACTTCTGACCCACTGGAATTGTGATACAGTGAATTATAAGTGAAATAATCTGTCTGTAAACAATTGTTGGAAAAATTACTTGTGTCATGCACAAAGTAGATGTCCTAACCGACTTGCCAGAACTATAGTTTGTTAACAAGAAATGTGTGGAGTGGTTGAAAAACAAGTTTTAATGACTCCAACCTAAGTGTATGTAAACTTCCAACTTCAACTGTCATAAACAGAGAGTAGCATCAGCGTAAAAGAGGGGGGGGCAATGCAAATAGTCTGGATAGCCATTTGATTAGATGTTCAGGAGTCTTATGGCTTGGGGGTAAAAGCTGTTTAGAAGCCTCTTGGACATAGACTTGGCGCTCTGGTACCGCCTGCCGTGCGGTAGCAGAGAGAGCGGTCTATGACTAGGGTGGCTGGAGTCTTTGACAATTTTTATGGCCTTCCTCTGACACCTTCTGGTATAGAGGTCCTGGATGGCAAGAAGCTTGGTCCCAGTGATGTACTGGGCCGTACGCACTACCCTCTGTAGTGCCTTGTGGTCGGAGGCCGAGCAGTTGCCATACCAGGCAGTGATGCAACCAGTCAGGATGCTCTCGATGGTGCAGCTGTAGAACCTTTTGAGGATCTGAGGACCCATGCAAAATCTTTTCAGTCTTCCTTAGGGGGAATAGGTTTTGTCACGCCCTCTTCACGACTGTCTTGGTGTGCTTGGACCATGTTAGTTTGTTGGTGATGTGGACACCAAGGAACTTGAATCTCTCAACCTGCTCCACTACAACCCTGTCGATGAGATTGGGGGCGTGCTCGGTTCTCTTCTTTTTCCTGTAGTCCACAATCATCTCCTTTGTCTTGATCACATTGAGGGAGAGGTTGTACGCACTCCTGAGATCTAATTTCGTGAAGAAGCACGCCCCATGCATTGACTCGATTACAAATGGAATGAGGGGTAGAGGATAACTATAGCGAATTGTCCCCTTGTTAAGTGCTCGGTAATCAATGCAAGGGCGCAGACCCCCGTCTTTCTTCTTCATGAAAAAGAAACTTGAGGAGGCGGGTGAGGTGGAGGGATGTATGAACCCCTGACGCAGGGACTCAGAGACGTATGTTTCCATAGCCTCCGTCTCAGCCTGCGACAGGGGATATACATGACTCCTGGGCGACGACACAGTGTCTAATCGGATGTTTAACGCGCAATCCCCTGGGCGATGGGGTGGTAATTTGGTCGCCTGCATCTTGGAAAACGCATGTGCCAAATCGAGGTATTCGGGGGGAAGGTGCACGGGGGAGGCATTGTCTGGACTTTCCACGTGGTCGTACCAACGGAAACAACTAGACACCTACCCTGACACTCTCGTGACCACCTTGTGAGAACCCTCTGTGGCCATGAAAAGGTGGGATTGTGTAGTGCTAGCCAGGGAAGGCCCAGCACAACAGGGAAATCAGGCGACTCAATAAAATGAAATGTGACTAGCTCAGTATGTGTCTCCTGCGTAATCATTGTGACTGGTGCTGTAGCCTCCCTAACAAAACCTGACCCTAATGGTTGATTGTCAAGTGCTCTGATGGGCAATGGACAAGACAGGGGAACCAAGGTAATACAGAGACTAAGAACTAACGATCTGTCCATAAAGTTCCCAGCTGCGCCTGAGTCTACCAGCTCCTTACACTGGGGAACTACCGGGTAATCAGGGAAGGTGATGTGGATGGTTAAATGCGCAGCAGAGGGCTCTGAACGAGTGTGGGTGTGAGCTACCTGGGGTGACGCGAGAGTGCCCTGCCTGCCGCCTCCAGAACCAGAAGACCTCTGACGACATCTTGCCGCCGAATGTCCTCTTCTGCCACAAGAGTGACACTGGGTCTGTTGTCCTCCGTTGTTCCGAATGCTGCACCACCCAGCTCCATTGGCACGTGATCCAGGGTTAGAGGGGTGGTGAAACGGGCAGGCCCCTTCCAGGACGTCCTCTGGAGGCCAGCAGGTTGTCCAACCGGATGGCCATGTCCACCAGTTTGTCAAAGGTCAGAGTGGTATCCTGGCAGGCTAGCTCCTTTCGGACGTCCTCACGCAGGCTGCATCGGAAATGTTCTATGAGGGCCCGCTCGTTCCACCCGGACCCAGCTGCTACGGTTCTAAACTCCAGGGCAAAGGCTTGCGCAGTCCACGTCCCCTGCCTCAAATGGAACAGACGCTTGCCCGCCTCTCTTCTTTCGGGGGGATGATCAAAGACTGCCCGGAAGACATGAGCGAACTCTCCGTAGCTGTCCAACGCGTCTCCTCCTTCACTCCAGACCGCATTGGCCCACTCCAGAGCTTTCCCCGAGAGGCAGGAGACGATGGAGGACACCCTCTCCCGATTCGATGGAGCAGGGCTGATGGTGTGGAAATATAGGTTCAGCTGCAGAAGGAAACCCTGGCAGCGGGCCGCTGTCCCTTCGTATTCCCGAGGTAGAGAGAGGTGAATACCCCTGGGTGCTGGTGTGTGGGTGGCTGGATCCGGTCGCTCAGCTGGTTCCGCAGGGTCAGGTCCTCTCCTCTCCAGGAGCTGGACGGCCTGGAGAACCAGATCCATTGCGTCGCCCAAGCTGCTCCTGCTGACTCCGTGCTGTGGTGTGTTATTTTGTAGCGATGGGATGGACAGAGTCAGGTGCAGGAGTGTGAAGAAGGAATATGCTTTATTCAGCGCATTAAGATGGTCCGCAGCAATGCGTAAACATGATCCCAGTGTGACTTAAATGCGTACTGGGAACCAAACATACACAGGTAAATATTCCCGGCGATAAAATTTAAAAAATGCTCAACCGAGCTAGCGATACCTCCACAAAGTAACAATAACAAACAAAGACATGGGGGAGCAGAGGGAATACTTATACAGTCACTGATGAGGGGATATGTACCAGGTGTGTGTGAAAACAAGACAAAACAAATGGAATGATGAACAGAGGAGCGGCAGTGGCTAGAAGGCCGGTGACAATGAACGCTGAAGCCTGCCCGAACAAGGAGAGGAGGCAGCCTCGGAGGGATCTGTGACAGTGGAAGATAAATAAACAGATAAATATTGGTGGTATTTACAATGTTGTTGGTGCTCAACTGGTTGCTCTTTTCTCATGGAAACGGGCCACAAATCTTGCTGCTGTGATTGCACATTGCGTTATTTCGCCTAACAGATAGGGGAGCTTATCAATGTTTGATTTGTTTTCAAATTCTTTGTGGGTCTGTGTGATCTGTGGGAAATATGTATCACTAATGTGGTCATACATTTGGCAGGAGGTTAGGAAGTGCAGCTCAGTTTCCACCTCATTTTGTGAGCAGTGGGCACATAGCCTGTTTTCCTATGGCGGCCTCTCTCAATAGCAAGGCTATGCTCACTGAGTCTGTACATAGTCAAGGATTTTCTTAATTTTGGGTCAGTCACAGTGGTCAGGTATTCTGCCACTGTGTACTCTCTGTTTAGGGCCAGATAGCATTCCAATTGGCTCTGTTTTTGGTTGATTCTTCCCAGTGTGTCAAATAGTTATCTTTTTGTTTTCTCATAATTTGGTTGGTCTAATTGTGTTGCTGTCCTGAGGCTCTGTGGGGTCTGTTTGTGTTTGTGAACAGAGCCCCAGAACCAGCTGGCTGGTTCATCTCTCTGTATGTGAGGGCTTTGTGGTGAAGTGTGTGGGCATCGCTTCCTTTTAGGTGGTTGTAGAATTTAACAGCTCTTTTCTGGATTTTGATAACTAGAGGGTGTAGTCCTAATTCTGCATCTGGTTTTGCGTTGTACACTAAGTATATTTTTGCAGAATTCTGCAGCAGAGTCTCAATTGGGTGTTTGTGCCATTTTGGGAATTCTTGTTTGGTGAGTGGACCCCAGACCTCACAACCATAGAGGTCAACGGGTTCTATAACTGATTTAAGTATTTTTAGCCAGATCCTAATTGGGATATAACGTTTTATGTTCCTTTTGATGGTGTAGAAGGCCCTTCTTGCCTTCTCTCTCTCTCTCTCTCTCTCTCTCTCTCTCTCTCTCTCTCTCTCTCTCTCTCTCTCTCTCTCTCTCTCTCTCTCATCACCTGGCACTCAGCACCCTCTGCCTGTCACACACTGGCTCTCAGGGAGGGCGAAGAACCAACGGTCAATGAATAATGCTCATCTGTCATGTTTACTATTAGTTTTTTCCTTGATATCCAGGAGTTGTCCACTAAGTCTCCGAGAAAAATCTGTTTTCATTTGATGATTCTGCTGAAAGTAGAAGTATTATGTCTTTATTTTTTATTTTCGTGAAGACCAAATTCATCCTTCATATTGTCTTAGATGATAGTGTACAAAATGGAGCAGGATATTGTTTTTCAGAAGCAGACACAAGGCAGGGGTGGCAGTGACTGCCTTAAGCGAATGGGTACCTTGCATATCTACATGGTCGTGATGAAAGTGGACGTTGTCTATCAGGTTACTGTCCCTGTCCCGATAGTGTGACCAATTAACCTATTTCAGTAAAGGAGCATTTTGTAGGCCTCACACATGGCTATAGATAGCTGCGGGGCATGCTGGAGAAAACAGATTAGCACATTAGCTTAGTGGGGGCTGAAGGGGGACCTCTGGCCTTGATACCTCCAGGCTGTGCTGCCTCCAGGCTGAGGCTCTGTTGCCTGTCTGGGTATCAGAGAATCCGCCACTCAATGACATCAGTCTGCTCCATTATCCTCCGCTCTCTGATAGAAGGGCTTTAGAGGCTTTAAAGAATCCTCCCTCTCTCTTTCCCTTTCTCTTTCCCTCTTCCTCTGCCACTACATCCCCACCTCTCTATCTATAAATGCATGTTTGTACCACAGATTGTTGGCTGCTAGCATACACAGGTTTTAGTGTATTTTGTATTTTATTTTTTATGAACACACCATAGTCAAGCGTATGATATTTCCCAATATCTTCAAAGTGAAATATCTACTTCCACTCAGACTACACACAGAAAAGATTTGGAACAGGTGAATGACTTCATTGACCTACACCTACATTCCCTAAACCCCATAGTATCTGCTGCCTAGTTCCCTCTCAGTCTGGAGTGAGGGTTAACTTGAAGAGCTTCTCTCGTGCTCTCCCTCTCCTCAAGCCCCTCTGGCCCTACATGAAGGCGCGAATGAGAACCTGCTAAATCTATACTGCGTCTTTAGAAGAAACAACCCTCTCCTTCCATGGTGATATTGACCCTGTCAGTGAAGTTCTGGTTCAGTGGTCGGGTGCCTCGCTGCTCGGCAGAGGTGTGGGACTGTGGGAGGAGAGATACGGCCCTGTCTGGAACCCAGGTGTGCTGAAGCAAGCTGTTAAATTTGGTCATTACTCCTGTAATAGTGCTTTTACGGTCAGCACTAAGAGGTCACTGTAGTCCCAGTGGCTCCAGGGAGAGTGGGGCTGGAGAGAGGGACCAGGCATCACTTGTCAGACTGACGTGAGGATGATATAAAAACAATATCCAGCGTAATGTATAAGGCTGATGATGGATTGCCGGACAGACGTCCACACATCCAGCTGAAGGATTGAAGGATTTGAGAGATCATTGAGTATAATGAGTAAAAATTATCGAAAAACAGAAAAGAGAAAGAAAGGTGGAAGAAATGGGCCACTACTACTCTTAGAAAAAAAAGGTGCTATCTAGAACCTAAAAAGGTTATTCGGCTGTCCCCATAGGACAGGGATCATAAACTAGATTCAGCCGCTGGCCGATTTCTTCTGGAGCAGATGGTCGGGGGGCCGGAGCATAATTACAAATAATTTGTAGACTGCAAATTTACAGCAAGAAGCCAAAACAAATATAATATTTGATCATAATCATTTAAAACCTTGCTTACGTTTGTATATGATCAAATGAAGTCTCTCTATTATAAGTGGGAATACTTTGGAACAGATTTCCAATTAAAATAACTTGGAGCAGATTCCCTGGTGTTTATACAGTCTTTTATGTCCAACAATGAAAATATAATAATAATAATAATAATAATAATACAATATATATATATATATATATATATATAATTGATATACACGGAGTATATAAAACATGAAGGACACCTGCTCTTTCCATGACATAGACTGACCAGGTGAATCCAGGTGAACGCTATGATCCCTTATTGATTTCACCTGTTAAATCCAGTTCAACCAGTGTAGATGAAGGGGAGGGGATTTTTAAGCCTTGAGACAATTGAGACAATGGTTGTGTATGTGTGCCATTCAGAGGGTGAATGGGCAAGACAAAAAAATTAAGTGCCTTTGAACGGGGTATGGTAGTAGGTGCCAGGCACAACGGTTTGTGTCAAGAACTGCAACGCTGCTGTGTTTTTCATGCTCAACAGTTTCCCGTGTGTATCAAGAATGGTCCACCACCCAAAGGACATCCAGCCAACTTGACATAACTGTGGGAAGCATTGGAGTCAACTTGGGCCAGCATTCCTGTGAAATGCGTTCGACACCTTGTAGAGTCCATGCCCCAATGAACTGAGGCTGTTCTGAGGGCAAAAGGGGGCCAGCATCCCTCTAGAATGCTTTCGACACATTGTAGTCCATTCCCTGACGAATTGAGGCTGTGCTGAGGGCAAAAGTAGGGAATATTAGGAAGGTGTTCCTAATGTTTTGTCCACTCAGTGTTTATAAATATATTTTTTGCTTACAGAACTTGGGGGACCAAATTAAACCACTCGCCCTAGGAGAACCCATTGAAATAAGCCTGGTCGATATGGCCTAAAAATCAGATCTCGATTTTTTCAAACTTATGGGCGATTCACAATACATATCTTACTTTTTTCAACGTTTTCTCTAAATTTAAAGGTCAATATACTGCATTTCAAACTGTCAGCAATAATCGAATGAATTCAGGCCTTGTAAAATTATACCCAGGCTAAATATACTGTAAGCCTTCCACAAGCATAAGACCCACTAATAATTTAATTGTTTTATAAAAATGGTTTAACTTGTTTTTTTGCAATAATCACTGATCTGGATTTCAAGTCTGTCTATGAAAATGCCCCTTTTGTTACAAATGTAACCATAACCATGCACATCCACTAATAATGAACAACTTCTGGTATCAGGCATTATAGAAAATTGAAATCCCACAAAATTCTTGCTACCAATAGAATGGGGTTCAATATGAAAAATAAAAATAAATAATGTATGCACTCACTAACTGTAAGTCGCTCTGGATAAGAGCGTCTGCTAAATGACTAAAATGTAAATGTATATGGGGATACAATCTTCCCAGCTCTGCAGATTTTGCTGCGAAGAGACAGAATCATTAGATCATTTGTTTTGGTTCTGTCCATTTGTAGCTTGTTTTTGGTCACAGGTCCAGGAACTGCTGAAGGATTGCAATATTTACCTGGAGCTAATCCTGCAGATAACACTACTGGGCGATCTGAAAAGTCATAGTCAATCGATCAATAATATAATAATACTTTTAGCAAAAAAAATTATTTTCAATGTACAATCTGTAGAAACAATGAGAATAGAAAGGTTCAGAACTTTTGTGAAACATCACAGTACAGTTGAAAAATATATGGTAAATAGAAATCCAATATCGATGGTGTTAAGAGATAGATGGGAGGGGTTGAATGGAGCTGAAGGTTGGGACTAATAACAACTAATAACAACAGGATAACTAATGTAAAACATACTGTGTCCATAATAAGTATATAGGTTATAGGTTAAGAACTTTTGTGAAAGAGCACAGTTTGAAAGATATGGCATATAGAAGCTAACCGGATGGACATCATGAAAATGATCGTAGAGGTTGAGGGTAGAGGAGTAAAAACAAACAAAATAGAACTATTGTAAAATAGACTGTGTCCATAAAATGTATTTATTATGTATAAGCTGGAAGTAGAGGTCTAAGCGTTGTTGTTCACTAGTTTACTCCAATTAGGGGAGGGGTGGTGGGGTTGGAAAGTAATAAAGGAAAAAATATATTTTTTAAGGATATGTAAATGTACACTACAAGTCAAAAGTTTGGACACACCTACTCATTCAAGGGTTTTTCTTTATTTTTACTATTTTTTACATTGTAGAATAATAGTGAAGACATCAAAACTATGAAATAACACATATGGAATCATGTAGTAACCAAAAAAGTGTTGTAAAAATATATGTTATATTTGAGATTCTTCAAATAGCCACCCTTTGCCTTGATGACAGCTTTGCACACTCTTGGCATTCTCTCAACCAGCTTCACCTGGAATGCTTTTCCAACAGTCTTGAAGGAGTTCCCACATATGCTGAGCACTTGTTGGCAGCTTTTCCTTCACTCTGCGGTCCGACTCATCCCATACCATCTCAATTGGGTTGAGGTCGGGGGATTGCGGAGGCCAGGTCATCTGATGCAGCACTCCATCACTCTCCTTCTTGGTAAAATATATATCTGCAATATTAAAGCTGATATACCACCTAAATAATAATAATAATAATAATAATAATAATAATAACAATAAATAAATAAAAATAAAGAAATAAATAAAAATCCCACTGGGCCAACACTGGTTGAATCATCGTCTATTCCACGTCATTTCAATGAAATTATATTGAACCAACGTGCAATAGTTGTTGAATTGACATCTGTGCCCTGTGGGACAGGTCTCACAAACAATCTCTCAAGCACAAGCCCATGTGCTATTGAGCAGCCAGCTAATCTTTATATTTCGTCTATCCAACTTGGATCTATTTGCTTGCTAACAAGGTATGAATACACCATCCTGTCCGTCTCCACCTGTTTGAACAACATAGCATGTTCACTTTGTTTAGATGTTGAAATCAAGTGACCTACCTGGATAAGAAAATGCTTATTTCTCAGAATGAGAACGAGTTGCCAATTCCTTATATCAATGCATATTTTCATGCTCATTGCACATTTATTAAACACAGACTAGACAGCCAGCACATAGCAGTATGTGGCTAAAATGCTGCTAGCGGTACGTGGGACCGCAATGCCGCACAAGACAGAAACTGAGCATACATTTTCCACAATCATGTTTGTTGATACTCCCGTTTTAGTAGGGTCTGCTCTGTTCTACATTTTGGGAGGTGAGACATAAAAAGGGTATCATTAGAAGGAGAATCGGCCGATTCAGTTGGACCAAACCTTAAAAGCAAATAGCGAGTTGAAACAGCATAGAAGTAGGGAACGAGATGAGACCAAAAATACATAAACGCTCATAAAAACTTGATTCTTGTGATACAGGCATTTGGAACATCCCACTAAAACAGACATTTGAAATTGAATTAATTCGATACATTGCCCAGCCCTACTTTGAAGAACCCTTTTTGGTTCCAGGTAGAACCCTTTTGGTTCCAGGTAGAACCCTTTTGGTTCCAGGTAGAACCCTATAAAGGTTCCATGTAGAACCCTTTCCCCAGAGGGTTCTACATGGAACCCAAAAGAGTTCTACCTGGAACCAAAAAGGGCTCTAACTGGAACCAAAAAGCGTTCTCCTATGGGGACAGCTGAAGAACCTGTTTGGACCCCTTCTTTCTGAGTGTAGGAAGGATGGATAGCGGAAAGGGATAAGACACATATAAAGTGTTCTCAGACCTGTGTGTGCTTGTGTTTGTTGTTGGAGCATCTGATTCTGTGCGTATGTTGTTTGTTCAAGTATGTCTGCGTGCATCTATTTATGTTTATGTGCCTGAGTGTGTTCGCATACATATGAGTGCATGTATGTGTTGATTTGTATGTGTTGACAGGGCTGGAGGGAGGATCGGGGGAGGAGAGAGCAGTCCTAACGGCTTTTTGAATGAGATAAATGGCTTACAGATGGCTCACTCAATATATTCAAATGAGACATGCAAAACAGGGGCGGGGCAAGCCAAGGCTTGGACCGTGTCAGCTGTAGCCATGTCTCTCTGTGATCACAGACTCTTCTCACTCCCTACAAGCCTCGTGGCACTACACACCAATATGGCCCACCACTGAGACAAACGATTACAGTAAACAAGTAAGTTTAAAGAATAGCACTCATACAATCTCTCCTCAAGAGATGTTCATGGCATCTAGGTTTGACAACTTGTTTTTTACATTTACATCATTTACATTTACGTCATTTAGCAGACGCTCTTATCCAGAGCGACTTACAAATAGGTGCATTCACCTTATAGCCAGTGGGATCACCACTTTACAATGTTTATTTATTTTTATTTTTATTTTTTTGGGGGGTAGAAGGATTACTTTATCCTATCCCAGGTATTCCTTAAAGAGGTGGGGTTTCAAATGTCTCCGGAAGGTGGTGAGTGACTCCGCTGTCCTGGCGTCGTGAGGGAGCTTGTTCCACCATTGGGGTGCCAGAGCAGCGAACAGTTTTGACTGGGCTGAGCGGGAACTATGCTTCCGCAGAGGTAGGGGAGCCAGCAGGCCAGAGGTGGATGAACGCAATGCCCTCGTTTGGGTGTAGGGACTGATCAGAGCCTGAAGGTACGGAGGTGCCGTTCCCCTCACAGCTCCGTAGGCAAGCACCATGGTCTTGTAGCAGATGCGAGCTTCAACTGGAAGCCAGTGGAGTGTGCGGAGGAGCGGGGTGTTTCTTTATTAAAGGTCCAATGCAGAAATTTTTTTTCCCACTATCAAATAATTTCTGGGTAACAATTAAGTACCTTACTGTGATTGTTTTCATTTAAAATGGTCAAAAAGAAATAGAAATAGCTTCATAGCAAAGAGCAATTTCTCACGCAATAATTTTGCTAGGACTGTCTGGGAGTGGTCTGAGTGGGGAAGGAAAACTGAAAACTAGCTGTTATTGGCAGAGAGATTTGGAACTCTATTTCTTATTGGTCACCAAGCAGGCCAAAACTCCATCCCACCAAAACGTATTTTCAAACAGCTCTTACACTAAAAGGGCAATATCATAATTTTCACAATTTCACAGTACTATTCCAACCTCATAGTGTGGAAATATACACTACTGGTCAAACGTTTTAGAACATCTCAATTTTTCCAGTTTTTATTGAAATTCACACAGATTAATGTCTTAATGTACTCTGAAATTAAAGCATAGAACAAGTAAACAATTGGATAATTTTTTTAAATCATGGAATCGTTTTGTTTAACAAAATGTAATCAATATTTTTGACTCATCAAAGTAGCCACCTTTTGCAGACATAACAGCCGAACACACTCGTGGCATTCTTTCTACAATGGAAATCAAATATTATTCGGAAAGTTCTTCCCAACACTGTTGCAGAAGTTCCTACAAATGTGTTGCGCTTGTAGGTTGCTTTGCTTTCACCCTTCTGCCCGGTTCATCCCAAACAAGCTGGATGGGGTTTAAGCTTGGAGACTGTTCTGGCCATTCCATGATCTGAAGCCTACCGTCTTGTAATTTTCTTCTAAGGTAGTTCTGACATAGCCTGGAGGTGTGTTTTGGGTCATTATCTTGCTGTAGGATGAAGCCCTGACCAACTAGGCGTACACCAGAGGGTATTGCATGGTGCTGCAAAATGCTGTGGTAGCCGTTTTGGTTCAGGGTGCCACTCACTCTGTGCAAGTCACCGACTGGATCCAGCAAAAGAGCCCCAGACCATCACGCTTCCTCCTCCATGTGTGACAGTTGGTGTCACACACTGAGGAACCATCCTTTCGCCTACTCGACGGCGTACTAAAACCCTGCGTGATGAACCGAAGATTCATCGGTCCATAAGACCTTTTTCCAGTCTTCAGTAGTCCACTGGCGGTGCTTCATGGCCCAAGCAAGACTCTTCTTCTTATTTTGCCATCTTAGCAATGGCTTTCTTACTGCCACTCCACCTGTCAAACCTGCACCTCGAAGTCTTCTCTTCACAGTTGAAACTGAGACTTGCTTACTTCGACCAGTGTTAAGCTGTGCTTTAAGCTGTTGTCCTGTGAGCCGCCTATCACGCAAGCTGTTGACTCTCAGAAACTTGTCTTCTGATTCTTTTGTGGCTTTGGGTCTGCCAGACCTCTTCTTGTCAGAGTTTCCTCCAGTTCCCAAGTGCCTTTTGATGGTGTAGGAAACTGTACTTACTGACACCTTGGCATTCTTTGCAATTTCTCTAAAGGAAAGACCTACACTTTTAAGGGTTATAATGGTCTGTCTGTCTTCCTTTGTTAATTGCCTTTTTCTCGCCATTAGGATAATCAACAAAAGTTGGGACACCTGTAGGAATTGTTAGCATCAACTTTCAAGGCTTAATTTACTTCCATTGCTGCAGAACAGCTGTAAGTTGTTAACCCATTACTTGTTCCCTGAAAAATGAATTTTTTTATAACTCTTAAATGTACATTATCTTTCAGTTTTTGGTAACCTAAACTTTTATTTTCTTTACATCTGGCAATTTACCGCTTACCTTTGTACCATTTCAGGTTATTCACTGGACTTGAACTGCTTAAATTTCAATAAAAACTGGAAAAATGGGGGTGCTCTAGAACGTTTAACCGGTAGTGTATATGTACAGTTGAAGTCGGAAGTTTACATACACTTAGGTTGGAGTCATTAAAACTTGTTTTTCAACCACTCCACAAATTTCTTGTTAACAAACTATAGTTTTGGCAAGTCAGTTAGGACATCTACTTTGTGCATGACACAAGTAATTTTTCCAACAATTGTTTACAGACAGATTATTTCACTTATAATTCACTGTATCACAATTCCAGTGGGTCAGAAGTTTATATACACTAAGTTGACTGTGCCTTTAAACAGCTTGGAAAATTCCAGAAAATGATGTCATGGCTTTAGAAGCTTCTGATAGGCTAATTGACATCATTTGAGTCAATTGGAGGTGTACCTGTGGATGTATTTCAAGGCCTACCTTCAAACTCAGTGCCTTTTTGCTTGACATCATAGGAAAATCAAATGAAATCAGCCAAGACCTCAGAAAGAAATTGTAGACCTCCACAAGTCTGGTTCATCCTTGGGAGCAATTTCCAAACGCCTGAAGGTACCACGTTCATCTGTACAAACAATAGTACGCAAGTATAAACACTATGGGACCACGCAGCCGTCATACCGCTCAGGAAGGAGACGCGATCTGTCTCCTAGAGATGAACGTACTTTGGTGCGAAAAGTGCAAATCAATCCCAGAACAATAGCAAAGGACCTTGTGAAGATGCTGGAGGAAACAGGTACAAAAGTATCTATATCCACAGTAAAACAAGTCCTATATCGACATAACCTGAAAGGCCGCTCAGCAAGGAAGAAGCCACTGCTCCAAAACCGCCATAAAAAAACAGACTACGGTTTGCAACTGCACATTGGGACAAAGATCTTACTTTTTGGAGAAATGTCCTCTGTCTGATGAAACAAAAATAGAACTGTTTGGCCATAATGACCATCGTTATGTTTGGAGGAAAAAGGGGAAGGCTTGCAAGCCGAAGAACACCATCCCAACCGTGAAGCACGGGGGTGGCAGCATCATGCTGTGGGTGTGATTTGCTGCAGGAGGGACTGGTGCACTTCACAAAATAGATGGCATCATGAGGAAGGACAATTATGTGGATATATTGAAGCAACATCTCAAGACATCAGTCAGGAAGTTAAACCTTGGTCGCAAATGGGTCTTCCAAATGGACAATGACCCCAAGCATTCTTCCAAAGTTGTGGCAAAATGGCTTAAGGACAACAAAGTCAAGGTATTGGAGTGGCCATCACAAAGCCCTGACCTCAATCCTATAGAAAATGTGTGGGCAGAACTGAAAAAGCGTGTGCGAGCAAGGAGGCCTACAAATCTGACTCAGTTACACCAGCTCTGTCAGGAGGAATGGGACAAAATTCACCCAATTTATTGTGGGAAGCTTGTGGAAGGCTACCCGAAACGTTTGACCCAAGTTAAACAATTTTAAAGGCAATGCTACCAAATACTAATTGAGTGTATGTAAACTTCTGACCCACTGGGAATGTGATGAAAGAAATAAAAGCTGAAATAAATCATTCTCTCTACTATTATTCTGACATTTCACATTCTTAAAATAAAGTGGTGATCCTAACTGACCTAAGACAGGGAATATTTACTAGGATTAAATGTCAGGAATTGTGAAAAACTGAGTTTAAATGTATTTGGCTAAGGTGTATGTAAACTTCCGACTTCAACTGTATGTAAAAAACAGGAAACTCACGTTTTTGACTGCACTGGGCCTTTAAAGATAACTACACATTGTTATTGGAGACTATGGATATAGGAGTTTGGAGTGTGTGTTAATGGAATAGCAGGACTTGCTCACAGTTATGTGGTGGTGTACCAATTTGTGTGGTCCTCTGTAGCTCAGCTGGTAGAGCACGGCGCTTGTAACGCCAAGGTAGTGGGTTCGAACCCCGGGACCACCCATACACAAAAAAAATTATGCATGCATGACTGTAAGTCGCTTTGGATAAAAGCGTCTGCTAAATGGCATATTATTATATTTTTTGTAAGTCGCTCTGGATAAGAGCGTCTGCTAAATGATGTAAATGTAATGTAAATGGTGTAGGTGATCCTATGACCAACGGTGAGTCTAGGAGTCAGGGTGTGGGTCAAAAGTCAGGGAGAGTGCAGCTTGTAAGTGGGCAGTCAGTTGTTTAGGGAGGAAAGGAGTGAATGGGGAGTGGAGGTGGGTACTCCAGTTGATGTCACAGGGATAGGGTAAATGTCCATTGTCAATCCTGGCTGGGATACTCCTCTCCCCCACCCTGCCTGTCCTGGCCTTCCCTCCACCTGGCTCTCCAGCTACCCAGACTATCTGCATTGACCCCTCTTTTGACTCATCACATACGCTGCTATTACTGTTTATTATCTATCCTGTTGCCTAGTCACTTTATCCCTACCAATATGTACATATCGACCTAATTTACCTTGTACCCCTGCACATCGACTCGGTACTGGTACCCTGTGTATTACATTTTACATTTTAGTCATTTAGCAGATGCTCTTATCCAGAGCGACTTACAGTTAGTGAGTGCATACATTTTCATACTGGCCCCCCCGTGGGAAACGAACCCACAACCCTGGCGTTGCAAGCGCCATGCTCTACCAACTGAGCTACAGGGGACCAAGTTATCGTTACTCATTGTGTATTTATTCCTTGTGTTATTATTTTTCAATATTTCAATTATTTCTCTTTTTTTCTCTCTGCATTGTGGGGAAGGGCCCATAAGTAAGCATTTCACTGTTAGTCTACACCTGTTGTTTACGAAGCATGTGACAAATAAAAATAGATTTTGATTTGATTTGATTTGATTATAGGAACTACAAGGAACAATGGCTGCTTGGTAAACAACTCACACACATCTGGTACAAGGGATAGATGGTGTTTCTCCACAATTTACTCCAAGCTTAACTCAATCGTACTTTACTTTATTTGGTTTCACCAGGTAAGTGAATTAAAAACAGTCTTACCTATAATGAAGACATTCAAAGCCATTTCTCACTGATCGTTGGTAGTTAACTAAGGTTTATTGCTCTGACATCTACAATCCAGAGGGTAAAACCATATCTAACATCATCAGAATATACTTTATAATCATATATTATATTTTCCCTCCCTCTCTATCTAATACTTTACTTTGGTGATGATTTAGAAATGTTCCACTTGGTAACATACATATATACTCTGGGCTGCATAGGTTGTAGAAATAACCCTCAATACTGTATTTTTTAGAGCTCTGTCTACAGACAGCTAGCGTCCTGAAGCCAAGATTTGTCAACACAGTATGTGACTGATATTAAATCAATGATAGCTTATATTTACCCGTGGCTCACCTTTCACATTGGTAGAGGAAAAAAGCCCCAATGCGATTATGCACATGAAGAATTAATCCGGAGATGAGCACAGGGTAATGTATGGTAATTATCCGACAGGATATTCTTACACAACGATTAGCATATCTTGAAGCCCAGACAGGGACGGGAGGGCAGTGAGGGAGGAATGAAAGGACAGTGGCTACTGATAAGAGCCCGGCTTGTTTTTTATGTAGATGAAAAATGGGGATAGGATGGCTAAAGGCTCTGTTTTGACACGTACACAGGCATGAGCATGTGCACGCTTACAGATACACACGCACACATGCACGCGCACAGAGAAGACGCCCCATCAGGGATCATGGAGAAAGATGGGGAAAGAGAGACACGTGAAAACCTGAACTCAGCAGAAAGCACAAACATTCATTGTGGATAAGAATTCTGTAGGTAGACAGATGTTTCTAGTCATGCAGATGCATGTGCAGTGCATATCAATGGACCATGGCTAAATATGATGTATTTCCATTTCTATTCTATTATAATGTACTTGCAAAGTGCTGTGATAAATTGTGGCCAATACAGTGTTACTGCCTTTTAGTATATTCTCTCACTCCCCCCCCCCGTCTCTCTCTCTCTTTCTTTCTCTTTCTTTCTCTCTCTCTCTCTCTCTCTCTCTCTCTCTCTCTCTCTCTCTCTCTCTCTCTCTCTCTCTCTCTCTCTCTCTCTCTCTCTCTCTCTACTCTCTCTCTCTCCCTCCCCCCCCCCTCTCTCTCTCCTCCCCTCTCTCTCTCTCTCTCTCTCTCTCTCTCTCTCTCTCTCTCTCTCTCTCTTTCTCTCTCTCTCTCTCTCTCTCTCTCTCTCTCTCTCTCTCTCTCTCTCTCTCTCTTTCTCACTCCCCTCTCTCTCTCTCACTCCCCTCTCTCTGTCTCTCTGTCTCTCTGTCTCTCTCTCTCTCTCTCTCTCTCTCTCTCTCTCTCTCTCTCTCTCTCTCTCTCTCTCTCTCTCTCTCTCTCTCTATCTCTCTCTCTCTCGCTCTCTTTCGCTCTGTCTCGCTCTCTCTCACTCCCTCCTCTCTCTCTCACTCCCCTCTCTATCTCTCTCTATCTCTATCTCGCGCTCTCTCTCTTTCTCTCTCTCTCTCTGTGTTTCTCTGTCTCCCTCTCTCTCTCTGTGTTTCTCTGTCTCTCTCTCTCTCTCCTACATCTACACATACTTCGTGGTTTATTTAGTCTGTATCTGCCTCCTCCCTGTCAATATCCACTATCACCTAATGCACGCTTGGCTGGTGTTTACAGCGGTGTAGATACAATCACTATATTGACTGAGTACTACCGTATGTTGGAGGTTCAGAAGCAACACTGAAGGGTGGAGGTGGGGTGGCCCTTCATATGAAACTGAATTCTATGCCATTACTTTATACCGGGGTTCATCAACTAGATTCAGCCGCGGCCCGATTCTTTCTTGAGTGGATGGTCGGGGGGCCGGAACATAATTACAAATAATTTGGAAACTACAAATTGACCGTAAGAAGCCCAAACAGATATAATATTTGATCATAATCATTTAAAACCTTGCTTACATTTGTATACGATCACATGTGTCTCTCTATAATGTGTGGGTAATACTTGGGAACAGATTTCCAAAATGTAAATCACTTGTAGATTTCCTGGTGTTTTTACAGTAAATGTATTATATTTTTTTGCTCCGAAAACTTTGGGGGGCCAAATAAAACCACCCACGGGCCAATTTCGGCCTGCGTGCCGCCAGTTGGAGAAAACTGCTTTATAGCAATGGATTTAAAGTTAATTCATTTCCTAATACCTAAGGTACAACAGTGTATTTATGTAACCTCATCCGCTGCCCTATACCACTATTGTAGCGGGTGATGTTGGACAGAGTCAGGCGCAGGAGAGGAAATCATGGAATAAATGGTTTATTGAAATAAACAGAGGTACGCAGCAATGCGTAATATACACCAGTGCGGTAAACGGCGCACTGGGGAAGACAAGGCACACGGGTGAATATCCCGGCGATACACAATACAAATCTAGCTCCACCGAGCTATACATCCTCTACAATTAACAATCACACACAAAGACAAAGGGGGCAGAGGGAACACTTATACAGGTACTGACGAGAGGATATGAACCAGGTGTGTGTAATAAACAAGACAAAACAAATGGAATGATGAGATGAGGAGCGGCAGTGGCTAGAAGGCCGGTGACTACAAACGCCGAAGCCTGCCTGAACAAGGAGAGGAGGCAGCCTCGGAGGAAGTCGTGACAACTATCTGGTCCCACCTAAAATGTTGAACTGTTGTGTTGAGAGGAAACAAAGATATTGTTGGATACAGTTGGATAAGGATACATTTATTGTATCTTCATTGATTTAATATGATTCATTCTCATTCATTTTTTATTGAACTGGATGTCTCACAGTAAATCAGCATTTTATTTTCTCCTCAGTCATATTCTCCCTCTCATAAAAGAAAAGTCTCCCTCCTCTGAATTCTCCATGGTCACCTGGCAGCACATAAATCCATGGAGTGCATATGAATATGTCTGCTGTCACACCTAACCTGAACACTACCTCCAAACGCAGCCCTAGAAAACGAGACACAGGTTCACCAGAGCATCATTTTCTTCCTCCACGCGTGCAGTGCTATAATGGCGGAAAGGAAAATGGCTTTCTAACTACCTCTTGCTTTTTTGTTCTCTGTGCCCTACGCCCACTTGCATAAACAAAGTCCCCACGAGCCACTGTATCAATTCTAACTTTGGTATTGGGGTGTAATCGGGCATGTAGGACACCAGCTTGCTGAAGCGCGGGGGCCTTTGTGAGGCGCCCATCTGTTTGGTGCACGGGATCGGGCTGTGTTCCACTGAGAGGACTGGATGAAAGGGCGAGTGTAAGAGGGGCCAGCTGAAAACACAAGGGTGGGCGGCTGCCTCAGGACGCCAGTCTGTGGAGCTCCTTCCTCCCCGTGTGTCACGGTACGCTCTTATTTTAATGGAGCATCCTGGTCTACCCCTCATGCATACAACTCAGAGATCAGACACTGCTGCTAGACACACACAGGGAATCACACAGAAGCTGTGTGTGAGTGTGTGTATGTGTGTAGTACAAGCCTAGATGTGTACAAGCCTAGATGTGTGCATGCATATGTGCGCGCCAAGATTATGTCTGTATTTTTCCCCACTTCTTTTCCCTCTCCAGGCACAGCAGTTTGGCTAATATTTTCTTATTGACTTGACAATGTACATATTACCCAGACTCGGTGACCCCTGAGAAGCACATTTCTGTGTGAGCACAGATCGATTGATACAGTGGCCTCCCTCCCTGTTGTCTATAGTGAGAGGTTGGGGTAGTGTGGGTGCAGATGATAAGCTGAAGCAGGCCAGTCATATCACCCAGCTAGGAGCCGTGGTCACAGGCCTGATTACAGCTCCAAGATGGATCACCCATGCTCCTTAAATAACCTCTCTGTGACGTCATATAATCCTTTACAACATATCCTCACAACAACAACCTAGAGGAACCTGATAACATGGTATAAACCAATAAGGTCATACATTACGTTAGAGTAAGGAAAGCTGCTAAGTGTTTGTGATTTTTCATGTCAAGACCTATTTAGTATGTCATACTCATCACCCATCAGATCATTAAATGTCAAGTATAATTTTATGTCATCTGTTAAAATAGCTATGGGGTTTGCTTGACGTTATGGTTTTGGAGAGAAACCATAGTTGGTAGTGAGGCTATAGCCAGAACTTACAGCGGAATAGTTTTTTCCATAACAGAACCCTATCTAAATCATTAATAAAAATCCAACGATATAAAATAAAGAAAAAAATGATTGGACATGGAATTGGTGCAATTAGCAATGAAAGCCTAAATATTAGCAACATTTTAAATGACCTAATGAAGGTGATACTTTTGAGTGATATTTTCCATGAAATCTGTGTAACTGATCTGAAAGGAGCATTAAGACCGGACAGGTTGGGGATATGGGGCAGGTGATTGGCTTGTGTGAGAGTTGGCATGTGTTTTGGACAGGGACACACCACAGGTCTCTCTTACCCTCAAGTCTTGTTGGCCAGGCACCATATGCCCTCCAGCTTCATCAAGCCCCCATACACCCCTCCTCTTCCCCCATAAACCCCTCCACTACACCCCCGGTATCTGGCCATGGCTGCTTAAATGAGCACAAAGCATGGGGCAGGGCAGCTCAGCTGGCCTCCACGCCCCACTTGACACAGGTTTGACCTCTGCTGTGTGAGTGTCCTCCCTGTAGGCTGCACCTCCACACCGACACAGGCTGTCTCTCTATCTCCTCTCCTCACACACGCTGCTCTCAGCCAGGGCTGCCATCCAGGGCCCGGGTGCATCCTCAGGTCACACGGGTCAATTATATTCAAATTGAAGATAAATGATCTACAAATAAGAGAGTAATGTGAGGGAAGTTCCTCTTTTATGATTTACAGACGCTGAGCCTTTACTCATGTTGTCTGGGTTATTGTATATGGAACTGAAAGGAAATGCATATGCCTGACTGATATTGGCATATTGGCTGTGTTTATGGATGAGAAAGGATTATAACACAAAACATGGTGGAATTCCAATTAGCAAAATGTATTGCTGTTTTGCTGAGTGTCATCCTGCTATGATGTTGTACAGATTTGGAATACTTCATCTACCTCTCTCTCTCGCTTGCTCTCTCTTTCTCTTTCTCTTTATCTCTCTCTCTCTCTCTCTCTCTCTCTCTCTCTCTCTCTCTCTCTCTCACACACACACACACACACACACACACACATACATACATACATACATACAGTACACACACACAGAGCGAGACAGCATGGCATCACAGACGTGGTCAGTGTGAGTGAAAGGCGTGTAACAGCTCCTCTCCCTGAGGGGTTGATGACACTAAAGAGACCAAACAGAAGCTGCAGCGTGAGCGTGACAGAATGGGGAGGAAAGGAGGGGGAAGGGGGCGCATCAGCCCCTCTGACATTCTGCTCTTTACAACTTTACAAAATAGCCTTTTAATTTTCCTGACCGTCTGGGGTGTCTGAGTTGTGCCTGCATCAATCACCATCCTCACTGGGCTCCAGGCACACTGTCCCCAGGGCCCTCTCACTGCAAGGCCTCCAGGCATCCTCTCCTCCTAGGGGAGCCTCTCTCCTCCTCTGCCCTGTCCCCTGTCCTCTACCTAACCCTCTCTCCTCCTCTCTCTCTCATCATCACTCACACAACCGCTGTTACACTGCCTGGGTCCTCCCTCATGTTATCATTCTCATCTATTCTCTCTTTTCCCTAATATTCATGTATTTATCAAATTGTTTTATGTTTTACCATTTTTTTAAATGCATGCATTTACCATCTAATAAGATAAAATATGTTTTAGTTGAAATGTCAAATTACTTTGCCTGTCTTGAAGAAATTATATATATAAATGTAGCCTCATGACTTACTGTAGCCTAATATTGGATAGTATTGTATGAACTGACAATGTCTCATAGCTCATACCCTCAGGTCTTGTTGGCCAGGCACCATATGCCCGCCAGCTTCATCAAGCCAACAGTTGCTCAAGTAATCTTGAGGGTCAGCTGAGAAATCCCTCATGATTTTTAATGTCTATTCCATGACAAAACTGTACCATGATCTGTGTGATTGATTCACCACCATACTGAGCTGAGCTGTTTGATTAGAGACACTGAAGACTGCTTCATTAACCTAATGTACTGTACTCTCCCTCGGTGGCTTTGGCATGTAAATGTTTCTTTGTCAGCACCATTCCCTCTCCCTTTTTGGTAGTTTTGGTAGAGCCCTGAATGATGATGGTGGCATTGAGGACTATCAATGGTATGGACTAACAGGGTGTGTCTTGATGAATGCACATCATTGAGCGAGACAAATCCATGATATGAATTGGCAGACGAGGGAGAGGCGGTCGATACGGATTACAACTAAGCCTCTTCTCTTTGTGGCTGTTGGCCCTGGCGTTGATGGGCTCTCCCAGAAGCCGCTGCTCTGTGGGGTTGGAGGTGGTTCATAGCTGGCAGGCTGGAGAAGACTGTTATACCTGAGAGCTCCACCTCTCCAATCCCTACCCTCCTCAGTCACACTGTACTGGCACACACAGACCAACCACTGCCAACAGGGCAGGCACTAGGCAGGTACACAATCACTAGTCAACTGGATGAGAGGAACATATTTGGTAGATAACAGGAAAACACAACAAAATCACATGCATATATATTCACCTCTAGCTGTCCAGTTACATATAGGTGTTGTGCATTTACAGTACATTGGAGTGTTCAAGGACTGTTGTGGTGTGCTTTGGTTTTGCTGAGCACTCTATGTGCTGTGTGCTGCCCCACTTCTTGCTGCCCTGAAAAATTGCTGAAGTGTGTCATTTCTCAATGGCCTTCGGGGCTGCTTGCTGAGAGGACAGGAGGTGCAGGTGTTGTGCTTGTCAGGATGCTTAAACCTTGCTTAACACTCTGAAGGTAGCCTTCTGGTACCTCTTGTGTTATTTACCCTGCTTCCTCTCCAACTAAACATCACGCAAAGGTGTCAAAAGGTGAAACTATCAATGCAAAATGGGCATTACAGTAACAAGAATGTTGAGATAATTCCATTAAAGAAATATCAGTTTATCTTACTTTTATGCGGTTCAATGATTTCAATGATTTCATTAATAGTATTCATACTATTTGTGTTTTGAACCACTTTTAGTCTAAATTAGTCAGAACCGAGCCCTCTCACAACATACACTACATGACCAAAAGTATGTGGACACCTGCTCGTCAAACATCTCATTCCAAAATGATGGGCATTAATATGGAGTTGGTCCCCCCTTTGCTGCTATAACAGCCTCCACTCTTCTGGGAAGGCTTTCCACTAGATGTTGGAACAATGCTGCGGGACTTGCTTCCATTCAGCCACAAGAACATTAGTGAGGTTGGGCACTGATGTTGGGCGATTAGGCCTGGCTCGCAGTCTGCATTCCAATTAATCCCAAAGTTGTTCGATGGGGTTGAGGTCAGGGCTCTGTGCAGGCCAGTAAAGTTCTTCCACACTGATCTCGACAAACCATTTCTGTATGGACCTCGCTTTGTCCACGGGGGCATTGTCATGCTGAAACAGGAAAGGGCCTTCCCCAAACTGTTGCCACAAAGTTGGAAGCACAGAATCGTCTAGAATGTCATTGTATGCTGTAGTGTTAAGATTTCCCTTTACTGGAACTAAGAGGCATAGCCCGAACCATGAAAAACAGCCCCAGACCATTATTCCTCCTCCACCAAACTTTACAGTTGGCACTATGCATTCGGGCAAGTAGTGTTCTCCTGGCATCCGCCAAACCCAGATTTGTCCGTCGGACTGCCAGATGATGAAGTGTGATTCATCACTCCAGAGAATGCGTTTCCACTGCTCCAGAGTCCAATGGCGGTGAGCTTTACACCACTCCAGCCGATGCTTGGCATTGCGCATGGTGATCTTAGGCTTGTGTGCTGCTGCTCGGCCATGGAAACCCATTTCATGAAGCTCCCGACGAACAGTTTTTGTTCTGACGTTGCTTCCAGAGGCAGTTTAGAACTCGGTAGTAAATGTTTACGCGCTACATGCTTCAGCACTCGGCGGTCCCGTTCTGTGAGCTTGTGTGGCCTACCACGGCTGAGCCGTTGTTGCTCCTAGACGTTTCCACTTCACAATAACAGCACTTACAGTTGACCAGGGCAGTTCTAGCAGGGCAGAAATTTGACGAACTGACTTGTTGGAAAGATGGCATCCAATGATGGTGCCACGTTGAAAGTCACTGAGCTCTTCAGTAAGGCCATTCTACTGCCAATGTTTGTCTATGGTGATTGCATGGCTGTTTGCTCGATTTTATAAACCAGTCAGCAACGGTGTGGCTGAAATAGCCAAATCCACTCATTTGAAGGGGTTTCCCCTTACTTTTGTATATATAGGATACACTAATGAGCTGTCCAGAAAGAGGTGGTGCGGATTTCAAATCCTGTCTCAATAGAGCCTGTAAGCTATCTCATGTTCACAGAACTAACTGCTTCTATGAATACACATTATACACTCAATACGATTGGCTTGTCTTTGTTTTATTAAGTGTTCCAAACCTTTATTTGTCACCTCTTTGGGACTCGCAGGGCAGCTGAGCCACAAGCCCATATCTGAGAGCCAGTTGCTATGGGATTCCTGCTACCTCGACAATCACCATTAACAAACGGCCACAACAAAGACCAAACCATCTGCTCTTTCACCCAGCCCTGTTTCTGCAACAAGTGTGAATATACAATCTCACTCTCTCTCTCCACTTCTCTCTCTTTCTCTCCACATCACTCCCCATCGTTTGAGGTGAGGCCCTTAATTTTGCAGTGTTACAGTGAAGCCGTTTTGTATTTCAGAACAGAGTAGTGGTTGATTAGTGGATCCAGCTCTGGGGAAGTGTGATTGACAATATAGGAGAGTCTCTGATTAATCAGCTGAGAGAGAGAGCAACATTAGTTATCACATTGCTTGTTAGATCAACAACAGCTGGTGAAGTGCTGTTCATGCAGGTGAAGATCAACTTATTTCAGAGGGTTAGGGAGCCCTAGACTTGTCAATATGTTGCAGTTATTTTATGCTGTTTATTTTCAGCTTTTTTCTATTTAAAATTTGTATCTATCACTTCCCCATTCCAGCATTGCTTAATCAGTGTTAATTGGCTTTAATTAGCATCTAGTAATTAATTTTGTTTTCTACAAATTATTTGTATGAATGATCCCACCGGGTTGTCTGTTCATCTCATTAGAGCCAATTAGCTGCAATTAACACGCGCTAATGAGATGCTTTCTGACTCCAAAACAAACAGTGTGCACCCTGCCTGATTCCAGAGCTGTTCAGACCTCTTGTGTGTTGGAGTGGTGCTGGGGGCCAGTACACTGGGCCAGGCTCCCAATCAACACCTCACTCTCTCCCACAGAGGGATGAACACAAACCCAGCGGGAGACTCCCAGCCCCACAGCACAGCAACATTCAATACCACCAAGCAAATAATTTTCACTCCGCAAACTTTCCATTGACTTGTTGCAACAGATTTCTTTCATCAAGAGGGCACTCATATTGGTACACGTTGCATTTGAAATGTTAGAGTCAATCAGGATTGCTGATAGGTTTACAGTGTATCCTGCCTTGTGGGTTCTTTGTATGGAGTTAGACGATGCTACAGGAACCTCAGCAGAATGGATAATGGATTTTTGGATTATTAATGGGAAGGCCATTTGAAAATTGCATATTTATTGTAATTAGGTAGGTAGTATTGAAAATATTTAGTACACAGAACCACATGGTGGCTAGCAAATATGTCCTTTACAAGACCAGCTCATACTATATCAAAAACTCCCTCCCACCAGCATTGGTCATTACAGTAACATTCTCAGGGATAGACAGTAGTGTGACAGAGAACAGAGGTGAAAGGTGAGAACAGAGGTGAGGAGGAATTCTCAGTAACTCCACTGGATATAGTAGAGAAATCCCCTAGTGAAATAGAATGATCAGAGTGGTATAAGTCAGGATAGAAGGCTTCGCTCAGTGTGGGGAAGCGTCTGAGTATTACTAGTAACAGTAACCCACTGTGATGCAGAGAGATTATACAGGGTCAAAGGAGGGTAACGTTAGGATTCTAGGGGGGATGAAGGGCGTTGTAAGAGAGGGGGTGGGGGTAGGGTAGGATTATTGGGCGTCTTTCAGTTCGGTGGAGAGGGATGAATTCTGGAATTGAACATCTTAGTAGCCTAAATTGTAATCTTAGTATAAAGTTGAAATTCAGCCCGTTATTTTTGATGGTAGGTGTTCATCAACAGATCATTTGTGGGAACAAGATCTTCATATGTTTATGAATAATATCGCATTTGATAGAAGAACTGCATGCGTTACATATTGTGTTTTGGTACTTGAAGCTGGTCTGACAGCCAGGTCTTTCCCATCACCCTCTGCTCATTTCTCTCAAGTGCACAGGCCTATTCTCTGCCTGCATCTCACATGCATCTATTAAAATATAACGTAACCAGGGGAACAGCAATGTGTTTGAAATGATGGGGCCCCAGTGTACTTTGGTTTGGGTGATTTGCAGGTTCTCACAGCCTCTGGGTATAGGATACAGAAGGTAGACTTCAGCACTCAGCCATCCATCAGCTACAGCCACAGTCATTTGAATAGACCCTGTGTGTGTGGAATTGATTGGTCCAAAAATAAGAAAAAATACATTTTATTATTAGTGCTGAGTTAACCTGAGACTGCAAGAATAATTGTTTTCCAGAGTCCCAGAAATCATTTCAGCATGAAAATAATATTGGAAATGCCTATTAAAAAATGTTAGACTATTGAATATTGACTGCTGAATGTCTAAGCTATGTTGTGTATTCAGAATTAGCCCTATTCTATTTACATCTTCGTTTTTTTTTTTTTTTACTTATGGCGTGTGCACGAGCTCGTGCGTGTGTGCGTGCATGCGTGTGTGTGAATTACACTATCAATTTACATCCTTGAGTTCAAAATGCATGGGCCTCGCACCGACCCTAAATCGTCACCAGACCCTATCTCAATGCGCGCAGTGCAGGGACCACCGAGCTTTGCTTATGCATAAGCCATTATTTTCATCTGCTTGACATATCCCCAACATAAAACCGCAAGGCGGTGGTGAACTATCTCTCTCCTGGCGAAAATAAAGCGTCGCCTCTCTCCTGATCTATGGGCTATAAAATTAAGCCCGTCCACTGGTGGTGGCTCTATCTTCAACAAGGTCTGTACTTGCGCACACAAAAGGCTATGAAGACGAATGGAATAGGTGGTGATTCTCATGCGCGAGCCCCCCATAATCTACTCCACTCAATCAAGTTCTCTTGTGCCACTATTTTTTTCTGAAGACTCAGTAGCAGCAATGCAAATACAAATATATATTTTTCCTAACGGATTTAATTAATATTTTCAAGCAACAGATTATTACTTACAGCTTGTTTTAATACCTGCTTTTTCAATCTTATGATAAACTGCATACCATTTAGCGCAGACTACACTAAATGTTGTAGGCTATTTGATCAAGTTAATCCATTATTATAGCCTACCATAGCCTACAAAGGTATAAAGGCTGCTCACGTACAGTAGCCTATACAAAAATGTTTTAACAAATATGAGTAGCTAGGCCTACAAGAATAGACCTGGATTTATATTTCAGTCTGAATGGGACGATATCACAACAATTTCAGTCGTCCACATGGTTGATTGTTTATACATTTCCCTGGGCAACAGATATCAGGAGCGCGCAGGGCTGTGGCCGGTGGGAGTCTGGGCATGAAAATCCGCTATCTCCCGGTTCCCAGCCCCGCAGACTGTCCCAAGTGCATTGCCCACTGCGCGATAATATCTTTCAGGGAGCGCCTATCGCTAGACATTATATTATAATCATTATTGATCCTTCCCTTTCACCAGAAATGTAGAATAAGCGCATGGAAACATTAATCTATAAAGCTCGTGTTCAGACTTCCCAGAGCCCTTCCCTCCCCTCATCTGCAGAGGATGAAGTCATGATGATTTGTCATTTCTGTCACGGCGCCACAGTTTTATTCTCAGGCGGCAAGGCCTATAGGCTACTCTTTCGCTATGTTGCTTTAATGCATTATTATAAAGAGACATTTTGGAAAACAATGCAGGCTAATAAAATGTATACAGAATAGACCTAAATAGTGAATAAATAATGCCAAATAATTAACAAATTGTTATAGTCGTTGATAGCAAGGTTATAACAATTATGTTACTTCAACTCTTTAGTTAGCCAAAATGTAGGCTACTCTACATTTTGAAGACATCAAAACACAGTCATCAACGACCATGAACATTTCTGGAGGTTGAAATTGATTTATTCTGTGAAAAACATCCAGATAGACAGACATATTGTCTTGTTTGAATTTAAGAGCAATAAAGTGAAACATAAATGAAGACAATTCATTAAAAGTAACTTTTTGTGAGTTTTTAGTGTCTGTCAAAGACATCCAAACTAATTCTTGATGTGGGGTTTAATAGCCCACTTTAGTAATGATAAAATGTAATTATCATCCAAGTCTGACAACACAAAGTTCATAACACACTATAATTGAAAAGAGTCTACCTCTGTCGTTTTGCCTTGTCCCTTTGCCACATTTGAGGTGGGTTGGTTTCCTTTCAAAGACAAGTGAGAAGTCTGTCACATATTTTGGGTGTTTATTTTTATGTTTCTAACTAAACAATCTAAATATCTCTGTGTCAGAGATACATATCCGTTTGATTAATCGATCTGTGAACTTTAGTGCGTCCGCGTTCACTTTATCTCCTCTCCAAAGACCTAAAAACAAATGATAAAATGATGGCCAATCCATAATAAGTGATATTTACAATTTCAGAGAAATAATGTTAGACGAAAACGAACTTTAATTTCCTCTGCCAAAATGACTTTAAGCTACAAGAAAAGCTGTTGTTTTCATTAAATACTACTGTACCTTATTAAATGTATCCTATCAGGAGACCCAATCTGCGCTTCGACCTGGTATATGCTATATGCCTGCTTTATCGAGGGGGAATTGACGCTTTTCTAAAATAATACGACCGTTTCAAAGATATGGGGCAATAGTCCTTCCTTGTTCCCTATTAAGTGGGTCCGTACGGCAGAGTATAGAGGGCATAGTAATTGCCACTCCAAATGCAAGCTGCTGATAGGTGTTGATTCAACATGACGTCAGGAGGCTCAGATAAAGGCTAGTTCTTGCGCTTTCAGAGGCACGCATATTACTGAAGCTTGGACTAAAGAGTGCATCATACTCGAAGAATCGAAGGAATATGACAGAATTTACAAGAAATTGAACAGATTTGATCATATTTGTTGTAACTTTCTGCTTTGGCAGTAATCATTCGGCTGTGTAGCAGTTATGTATTCGCGCGTAATTGTAGTGGCATGATGCCTGTTCAGATTCACTGAATCATATTAGCCTACTGTCGCTCCTCTCGGCTCATCTTGATGGACAAGGGGAGGCCTTGCTGCTCTCAAGTTTGCATTCTTGCTTGTGAAATGTATTCACTTTGTTAAGTTTTTTGTTCGTTTTTGTTTTTATTGATACTATTTTGTATAGCCTATGGTTGTTCTGTGCATGCGAGAGGAATGCAATAATATTTTAGCTCAAGGGATATGATGATGCTAACTCATTGTTAAGAGATTCGTCTGGATGAGCTGCATCCTCTGGATTGTTGAAGGAGTGGATTAGAGTAGGTCATTCTCCAAATCAACAAAGCAACCAAGGAGTCACATCGCTTTGATTTGGGACAAACAGGGAAGACGTTCAACCTGGGAATAGCTGGAATTATCCAAACATGGTTCACTGTGCCGGCTGCGAAAGACCTATTCTGGACAGGTTTCTACTCAATGTTCTGGACAGACCATGGCACATCAAGTGCGTACAGTGCTGTGACTGTAAATGCAATTTGACAGAAAAATGTTTTTCACGGGAAGGGAGACTGTACTGCAAAAACGACTTTTTTAGGTAAGCACACCTGGGCACATGGCTTTCAATATTGTGCAGAAGACCTTTTGCTTCGAATGAGTACCAATTAAGCAGAACTATGCAAATGAACAACAGATGATGTAAAATACACGTTTTATAATTACAAAATTATATTGCAAGATTATGTTTTTTGCTACATGGGTATATGCCTAGTGTCAATTTAGAGATAGTTTAATCTATCCTCATGAGCGACATAAATTAAACAAACCAGAGACAGGATGCCCAGATTATGAGTGGTGATCCACCAAAAGCTGATACATTATAAGCATATATCACCATGTTCTGTGACGGATTCAAGGAAATCGTCCTTTGTTTACAAGGAAAGGCTGCCAGACAAACGGGGATGAGAATTATGCCAGGATTCTTGACGGAAGTGTATCCCGCCTCAGTTCAATCAGTCGGCGCACACCCGTTTGTTTGCTGAGACTCAAGTGAAAATGTGATAAGTGGATTTGAATAATAAATCAGCTTGGGAAAAAAACACTGCAATCACAGACCTCCAGTCCACACGCGTTTGTTAACTATTTGAATACACATTTATTTACATAAATAGGCTACATTGCCAAATTGAACAGTTAACCGTGGCTTTGTTCTTTTCAAGCATTAAATAGGATGTATTTCAATAATGGGCAGTTTATTTTATGAATGTTTGAATTATCTCCATTCAATAGCCTAATAATAAACGGTGTAGCCTTTCTTGAATAATAGTTTTAGGAAATCATAGTTCTACAACACGTAGGCCTAAATATAAGATACATATATTTATTTATAACAATTTATTTAGCCTAAAAACTAAATTATTATCTTATATTTACGGTGGTTGAATAACTGGTTATCTGTGTGAAATAGGCCCACGCAAAATGAATATATTGGCTGGCTTTCGTTACCTTGCATGCAGGCCCAACATCAGTGTAGCCTGTAATTTCCAGATCAACGTTTAAAATAAAAGCATAAGAAATTGATTTGTCATTATATTGATTTGGAATCTCAACAAGAAGATATGTAGCATCAAAATACTGAAAATACAGGTATTTTGCGTCATGAAAAACGCATGCCCTTTGTGTAAACATCTATAATGTTGCCAATAATGTTGCCATTTTATTGGTAATCTGATGTGAATATTTTCTGTGGCTATTTACTGCTACACTGTCTGCCCTGCAATGTTTAGTCGCTGATGGTATTTCTTTTTTGCTTTCTTTCTTATAGGAGATTTGGCACAAAGTGTGGAGGTTGCGCCCAAGGGATCTCGCCCAACGATTTGGTTCGAAGGGCAAAGAGCAAAGTTTTTCACCTGAACTGTTTCACGTGTATGATGTGTAACAAACAGCTATCCACCGGAGAGGAAATGTACATTCTAGATGAATTTAAGTTTGTTTGTAAAGAGGACTACCTAAGCAACAGCAACGGAAAGGACACAACCCTCCTCTCAGGTATGGAACATAACATGACTTGAACCAAATCACAGTTTGGAACCGCGAACCCGTGTTTATATTTCTATATATTTGTATAGCCTCTTGTAATCATTATTTTCTCATTTTTCTTATTGCTTTATATTCCATTTATAAAACCATTTTTTTATTGCGAAAATAATTATGATAACAGCATCCTGATAGGCCTAATAACAGTAACAATCGAAACAATGATGTTGATGACAATTAAAAATATAAAATATTTTTAGACCTATAGGGATGATCATGTTTTCTTCATTAATGTTATCATCACCACCAATAATAATAGGGCTAAAAGTAGTTGGCTAATATGTCTAATGCCTCATACTAACAATAACAATATTAATAATAATATCCTAATAATGATATTCTATTCTTGTCGTTTATTTTTGCCTATTTGTTAAAGAGTATAAAGACATACGAATACATTTCAAATCATTTCATTTCGTATTTCTTTCATCTCACAGTCACGACTTGCAGTGACCCAAGTCTATCTCCAGATTCCCAAGACCCACAGGATGATGGTAAAGATTCGGAAATCGGACATTTATCCGATAAAGAGGTGGGCAGCAATGAAAACGACGAGCAGAACGTAGGGGGGAAACGACGTGGGCCGCGAACCACCATCAAAGCCAAGCAACTGGAGGTCCTCAAAGCTGCTTTCGCGGCTACGCCAAAACCCACTCGACACATCCGAGAACAGCTGGCGCAGGAGACAGGGCTCAACATGAGAGTAATCCAGGTAAGAGTCTATTTCCCTTTAGCTTATATCACATGTAAAATCATAAATATGTCTATTTTCTGTATTCATATTATTCATATATGCTTCTGTGAGAAAGTATTTTCAACAATGGCACCTTGGTCAATAATGGCAGATGGCAAGATATGCAGACTGGTTACCACGAAAGTGGTGCAGATGCACAAATTCTCCTGACATCCTTAATGCTGTATGACCTCTATCTATATGCATATCAATGCAAAGGCCTCTGTTTTCTGATTTTTAAATTAGCCTATTCATTAGGTATCATTATGCTATCATTGTTAGACTATTATATGTTGTGGCAATTGTGACTGAAAAACATGTAGGCCATTGGTTGACAACACATCTGTAAGTATATCCTATCAATTCACCTGTAGCCTGTAATTTGAGTTGTTAAGTCCCTGGTATTCAATAAACAGACGATAGATAAACTGAGGATTTTAGACTGCACTTCCCCTTTAAGGATGGCCATCTCACAACATGTCATCAGACAAGCTGCACACATTTTTGATGCACAAAATAAATATTTGGCTGGCATTGCAAACTTAATTTTAATCAGCTCTTTCCATGTTATTTGTGGTGTGCAGGTATGGTTCCAAAACCGTCGGTCTAAAGAGCGGCGCATGAAGCAGCTAAGCGTACTGGGTGCAAGAAGGCACGCGTTTTTCCGCGGTCCAAGGAGAATGAGAACTCTGGTGGACCGACTCGAACCCGGGGAGCTGATCCCCAACGGTCATTTCTCATACTATGGTGGTAAGGTCTTGTATATTGACCATGGTCCACCCAAATAATAACTTTGTGTTTAAAGATTATCAGAAATGCATTTTGACTATGAGAGCCACTCATAGGCCTGTATGTTAATCCTTTACATTGTTTTTTATTCCTAATAGGATTCATTATTCAGAGGTGTTTTGATGCATTTTAAATCGATTTTTTGACAATAGGTTTAGGCATACTGTGTGAATTAGGCTACATTTAAAAATAAGATACGTTTTTTTTCGATAATAGGCAATAGTTCTCATTGTTTTAAGTTATAATACTGTCATCCTCCAAATCACTATTATGGCAAATTAACTCTATACTACTGGAAATGTATTAGTTTTACTTTTTTTGTCATTCAAATGACATTATCGTGGCATTGTGTCGGTATAATACATTTTGTTATAGTTTTATTTTCACCACATAAGCATTTCCCATAATAATTCTGGTGTATATGTTTGCAGATTATCAGAGTGAATACTATGGGCCTGGAGGAAATTTTGAGTACTACACCCAAGGCCCCCCATCATCACAGGCCCAGACCCCAGGGGACCTAGGCTTCTCCTCTGGCCCCGCTGGTACCCCTTTAGGGGGCATGGACCATCACCTAGCTGGGCATCACCCATCCAGTGAGGTGCAGTGCTTCACTGACATCATATCTCACCATCCAGCGGACTCGCCTAGCCCAGAGCCCAACGGACCTGGGTCAATGCACAGCATCTCCAGTGAGATGTGTGGCCCCAGCACACCCTTCACATCACTGTCCCTCAACGGCAGCGGATACAGCAACCAACTGTCACACCCCTCCTCAGAGATGAGCGAAGGCACTGTCTGGTAGCCCACAGGACATTATGAAGCCAAGGCTAACTATTGACTTAGGAGGCAAATGAAGTCCTGAGCGAGTATCCTTGTTTAATTTAATGTATTTATTTATTTATTCATTAATTCATTTAATTTATATGCATTTCATTTATTACCTGTCTCCAACTTACTGTACTGCTGTGTTGATGTTGCAGTTTTATTTAAAAAAAGATACACACAGTAACAGTCTAGACTCCAATGCAGTCATATAATGGTCAATACTGTATGAGCGTTCAGCAGACCTTTTTTTTTTAGAGGGTCTCCATATCAGATCAAAATTATTTTTGACCGAAAGCTTTTATGATGGCTTTGGTAATTGTGCTTATTTATCAATACATTTTTTGTTTCTCTGTATATTTCTGTGTTTTGCCAAATCCTAGACAGTTTGCCTTCAAAAGGAAAACTTAAAAAAGTTGTATAACCCTTTATTTAATAGAAAATAACTTGTATTTTAAGATGAAGTCAACCTTCACAAAATCGATGGACAATGGTTTGAGGTGGACATAGAACAGTCAACTGTTTACGTATATATTTACAGTACTTCAGGGGTTTGAATATCAGCATTGTTTGAAACCTCTCAATTCAGATGGAGAACATCTTTCAAGCAACAAACCAAACTTTTGTATTTATTCTATTTATATTATGGTCGTGGTTCCTCACTGTGCTAGTTTGTATTATTGTGTTTACTTTGAAGAAAATGTAAAAACACAAATAGACAGTTGCCAAATAAGGATAAAAGCACAATACTGTTAGTGCTTTGCATCATCAATTGCTGATCATACTACAAGAAATGTAGTAGCATTTTTTTTACCGAATGTGTTACATTGTAGTTCATTCTTTCATGAGGATGTCTAATGTTGAACGACTTCATGCTGATCACTGAATTGAACAACCATTGTACAAAATGCTTTATTTTGTGTCATAAAAGTCCCAATGATTAAACATTGATGGTCAAATATGCCACCAGCAGCTGCTATATTCTTGAAATATCAACTCTCATATGATGTATTTTATTGTTCTGATAAACCTAAGCTTCTGTGACCTACAGTGCATATTAGACCATTCACTGTATAATAAAACATGTTGAAAAAAGTGCAAGCTTTTTATTTTTTATTTATCCTTTATTTAACCAGAAAAGTCACATTAAGATTTACATCTCTTTTTCAAGTGAGCCCTGGCCAAGAAAGCAGCATATAGTTACACATGAGACACAACATAAAACATTACAATGACTGTACGTTAAAACAGTGTGAAGTGCATAAAATAACTTAAAAGAGCATGTTTAAAAACGTGCAATCTGTGGTCAGCAGCCCTCCAATCATCAATCAGAATAAAATGATCTAGTTGTAAGTATTTTTGCAAAGGCTTCCAGGATGATGGGGCAGCAAAGCTAAAGGCACTTTTACCAAACTCAGTTCTTGTGTTGTGAACATTATATAAAATACAGTTCTGTGATCTCAGACGGTAATGTAAATGATTTGGTAGGGTGGGTAAAAGGCTTAAAGTGCTGTCATTTCGTTTTTTAAATCATCACTGTATGTCTAATAAATCACTGTGTGGGTTTATGTAATGAAAATAACTCCAAAATATATTGTTTTATCATTTATTTCCCTGAGCCACCTTTGGCCCTTGAAATGCTCAGTCTGATTGTGTGGGCATTTGGAAACAAATGTAAAGATATTTACATACACAGCCCTGATTGGCTGATAGGATGGTCTAGAGCCCACCCTCTTACCCAGATGAACAGTCATTGCTGCATTATAAACAGAAAACACTGTGACGTCATGATGTGGACCAAAAGTTCCATCCCACCTGAACAGCTCTTACACAAAAACGGCATTATCATAATTTTCACAATTTCAGAGGGTTATTTCGACCTCATAGTGTGGAAATATCATTTAAAAAACAGGAAAATCACGTTTTAGACTGCACTTCCCCTTTAAGGATGGCCATCCTGCTAACTGATATAAGGTACAGTGATGTGTAAGAGGTATTGGCCGTGTTCGAGAGCATCAAAACCGTAACGTATCATGGGTAAATTGTGATTGACTGACTGATCTACAAATAATAATGAGTAGTTATTTATGATGCAAGGTGATTTGTAGATCAGTCAGTCGGCAGCCGCCTGCACTGTCGGCTGCAATGTCGAACATGCCCAATGTGTTGGTTACACATGGCAAAGTGTGTCTAGTGTGTGCAGGTAAGACCCCGGGGCTTTCATGTACAGAATATCACCATAGTCCAACAAAGGCAAAAATGTGGCTGCAACAATATATTTTCTTTCTTGAAATGAAAAACACTACTTTTTCATAAATAAAAAGCCCAGTCGCCTAGCCCACTGGGCACAGACGTCAATCCAATTTATATATTGGAAACAACATTGATCAACCAGTGATTGCCCAGTGGGACAGAATCCACTCACTGATTAGACTACAGTACACAGAGGGCCACATCGACATCACCACTGCTGCTCAGCTCTCCATCACCTGGTAAGTTGACATCAGGTTGTCTGAGAAGATACAGGCCTCAATAAGCGGCATCTGGGTTTGGAGAGATGCCTTGCATTAGGGAAGTTGTAGGCTACTATAAATTAAGAAAATTTGATATATTTTTTGTTTGTTTCTCAAATGCACCAAATGCAATATTTACATTATTTAAACATGATTAGGTTGTATGATTTGGCAGCAAATATTGGCAGTCACACTGTAATCGTAGAAGTAGGCCTACTACAACATATAGAAAAGTCGATTCTTTATTTACATTTTAGCAGACGCTCTTATCCAGTGCATACATTTTTCATACTAGCCCCCCGTGGGAAACGAACCCACAACCCTGCCGTTGCAAGCGCCATGCTCTACCAACTGAGCCATTTAGTAGATTATATACTTTACCTACAGGGTTTACGGTGTAGCATGCTTAACTACAATTAAGTGGAATAGTAGTCATCCACATAGCATTATCTTAATAATTTCAGTAATCCAAATTACATAGGCTAAAAAACAACCTCTACTTGCTTGAAGTTGCGCTGTAGCAGTTCTATTATTATATGTCTATCTGTGAGTCGCGTCTTGATGACGTAAGCGTAACATGTGTGAGTTGTGAGCGAGTACATGGTACGATGGCTGGCCACATATCACAACAGCTCGAGGATTTATTAAATCCTTTGCCCAAGTTCACAGATCCAGAGGATGATCATGATGAAGGTATATTACACTGTTTGTCATGTTTAACAGGTACATTTTGCTTTCCATTTGAAGACAATGTTTCCGTTTTTATGTATCAAGTCTTTACACACACGCCAGGTAGGCGCGTGGCAACTGCATGCAAAGCTAGACAGTTAACGTTAGCAAGCAAGGTAGCACACTGAAAGCACCAATTCACCAAAGACATCTCCATAACCTGTTCTGATGCCCAACATGACCACCGTGTAAGCAACAGTACTGGCAACCGTCCACGTAGCCATGTGTTTGTTGATGTTTCAAACAGCCCAATGAATGTAGGACGGGAGCCACTGGCACTGCACCGCACCATTCTAACAGCTGATCCTGCTAGCAACTACTGGTGCTGCTAGCTAATTATGTTGACCCTTTTCACGAGACGTTGGCTGTTACTTGCTAGCAAATATTCTTGTCGCTCTATCTAAACCTCATATTCGTTGCTAGTAATTATGCTTGATGCTGTGGTTAGTATTCTCACTCTGGCTGCTGTTCAATATACAAATCAACATTAACATGACCTTACGGAGAAGTGCTTTATCCTGTCATAGTTATTCAACTTGACTTTCTCTTAAAGACAAGTCATCTGATTTAACCGATCTATAACATTCTGGCCCTGATAAGTTGCCAGCCACTTCGTTTATTGATCAGAATGACTATGAACACTCGTTGTCTCTTGGTCATTCAATCTGACTGTTTTGATTGCTTCCAGAGACGAAAGCCAAGGTGGTAGAGGCGTTTGATGAGGGTGATGATGAAGCTGTGGTTGCCTTGAGTGGGCTCCGGAAGAAAGCTATCACTCTGCTAGAAGAGACTGACAAACGGTACCTGGGCAAGGCAACCTCCCGTAAAGACCTGCTGAAGGAGATCGAAGGGTCTGGTGAGTTGGAACATGAATGTGTAATTTATAATAATGTTAAACATATATGTAGGATAATCAATGCAACTGACCATGGGGGAAAATAAATAAGTAACCTGTCAAGAAAGTTGGATGAGAGCTGTAGTTTGCTTTCAACTACTTGAAATGCCCAGTATGAAAAAACAAATATATGTATTCACTAACTGTAAGTCACTCTGGATAAGAGTGTCTGCTAAATGACTAAAATGTAAAATGTAAATGCACCCTTTTTCCTTCTATCCATGGAATTAGCCCAATTGTCAATCTGACAAAGTTGGATTGGTAAAAGCAATAGGGTAGTAACATTCATTTTACGTATTCAATCAGATACATGACTACATTTTAGGATGGGAGGAAGGTAGGGTGTATTTATTTCAAGGCACTGCATTTGAAAATTCTCATTTGTAGAATTCTGCCCTCTTGTGGTTCTGCAAGGGGCACTTTTACAATATGTAACTGACCATCATTCAGTTCAATATGAACTATACTGAACAAAAATATAAACTCAACATGCAACAATTAACGATTTTACAGTTCATATAAGGAAATCAGTCAAGTGAAATAAATTAAATAGGCTGTAATCTATGGATTTCACATGACTGGGCAGGGGTGAAGTCATGGGTGGGCCTGGGAGGGCATAGTCCACCCACTGGGGAGCCAGGCCCAGCCAATCAGAATGCATTTTTGCCCACAAAAGGGCTTTATTACAGACAGATATACCCCCCAGTTTTATCAGCTGTCCGGGTGGCTGGTCTCAGACGATCCCGCAGATGAAGAAGCCGGATGTGGAGGTCCTGGGCTGACGTGGTTACATGTGGTCTGCGGTTGTGAGGCCGGTTAGACATACTGCCAAATTCTCTAAAACGACATTGGTTGCAGCTTATGGTAGAGAAATTAACATTAAATTCTCTGGCAACAGTTCTGGTGGACATTCCTGCAGTCAGCATGCCAATTGCACGCTCCCTCAAAACTTGAGACATCTGTGGCATTGTGTTGTGTGAAAAAACGGCACATTTTAGACTGGCCTTTTATTGTCCCCAGCACAATGTGCACCTGTGTAATGATCATGCTGTTTAATCATCTTATTGATATGCCACACCTGTTAGGTGGATGGATTATCTTGTCAAAGGAGAAATCCTCACTAACAGGGATGTGAACAAATTTGTGCACAACATTTGAGAGAAATAAGCTTTTTGTGCACATTGAACATTTCTGGGATATTTTATTTCAGCTCATGAAACATGGGACCAACACTTTACATGTTGCGTTTATATTTTTGTTCAGTATATAAATAAATGTGCCTCATGCCACACTGTAATCTCTTATAATGTTGTAATGTCTCCTAGATTAGTACCACAAGGCAAATTGCTGGGGAACAGGATACCATAGCTTTAATGGATTGATGTAGGTTCCTTATTTACAATTGAATCAAGTAAAGTTATATCCTATGCTCAGCTGTGCATCGTCATATCATGTGTAGACGTTTTATTACAATAAGCATGTGTACCATAAAATAGCTTAGGCCTACATCTACTAGCGGTCTGGTTTTTTGGTTATTCAATTGAGAAATTGCTTTGTTTTTAATCAAGTGAATCCCTGTTTATCCAAACAAATGCTTTGATTAAGGCAGCAATCAATTTATACCTAGAAGACAACTGATTACAGCATTAAGCTGTTGTGTACACGGCATCACTACTGTTGTTCAGGTGCTGAGTGGAAGGCCATCTACAGCCTTATCTGCCTACATTAGTTAGAATTGCAATTTTATTTCGCTGTATGGTTATTAATGAACATCCTGGTTTTATCATTCCATTTTAATGTGACTTTTTAGGAGAGGATGATGACGATGATGATGAAAACGAAGAGGAAGAAGAAGATGATGATGCTGATCTGGAGGATGGAGAGGCTGAAGATGGAGATGATGATTCTGATCTGGAGGATGGAGAGGCTGAAGATGGAGATGATGATGATGATGATGCTGAAGAGATTGAGAGTGACATCGCTAAAATGAAAAGCTTGGTGTCTAAGCTGAAGGAGACTGACATCACACTTCCCTCAGAGACAGACTCCCATGAGCTAATAGAGGGAATGGATGACCTTGGAGAGAGCGAAGAAGATGATGATGAAGAAAGTGATGATGATGAAGAAAGTGGTGATGAGGATGGAGAGAGTGAAGAGGAGGAGATGGAGAATGAAGCTGACGATGTGGGAGCTGTGATGACGTTCTCTAAAGAGAAAGTGGAGGAAGAGGTGGAGAAAGGGAAAGCTGTGAAAGATCAACTTGGTATGTATTTGTAATATAGGCCAGTGGAGGGTCCTCAGAGGAGGAAGGGGAGGACCATCCTCCTCAGTGAATTTCATTAAAAAACAAAAGTAAAACATTTAGAAAGTTATCCTTTTTAGATAAAACTATACTAAATATATTCACACGTCACCAAATAATTCATTAAAACACACTGTTTGGCAATTAAGCTCTACAGTAGCCTCAATAGCACTCTGTAGGGTAGCACCATGGTGTATGTAAACTTCCGACTTCAACTGTATACATACAGTGGGGAGAACAAGTATTTGATACACTGCCGATTTTCCTACTTACAAAGCATGTAGAGGTCTGTAATTTTTATCATAGGTACACTTCAACTGTGAGAGACGGAATCTAAAACAAAAATCCAGAAAATCACATTGTATGATTTTTAAGTAATTAATTTGCATTTTATTGCATGACATAAGTATTTGATACATCAGAAAAGCAGTACTTCATATTTGGTACAGAAATCTTTGTTTGCAATTACAGAGATCATATGTTTCCTGTAGGTCTTGACCAGGTTTACACACACTGCAGCAGGGATTTTGGCCCACTCCTCCATACAGACCTTCTCCAGATCCTTCAGGTTTCGGGGCTGTCGCTGGGCAATACGGACTTTCAGCTCCCTCCAAAGATTTTCTATTGGGTTCAGGTCTGGAGACTGGCTAGGCCACTCCAGGACCTTGAGATGCTTCTTACGGAACCACTCCTTAGTTGCCCTGGCTGTGTGTTTCGGGTCGTTGTCATGCTGGAAGACCCAGCCACGACCCATCTTCAATGCTCTTACTGAGGGAAGGAGGTTGTTGGCCAAGATCTCGCGATACATGGCCCCATTCATCCTCCCCTCAATACGGTGCAGTCGTCCTGTCCCCTTTTCAGAAAAGCATCCCCAAAGAATGATGTTTCCACCTCCATGCTTCACGGTTGGGATGGTGTTCTTGGGGTTGTACTCATCCTTCTTCTTCCTCCAAACACGGCGAGTGGAGTTTAGACCAAAAAGCTTTATTTTTGTCTCATCAGACCACATGACCTTCTCCCATTCCTCCTCTGGATCATCCAGATGGTCATTGGCAAACTTCAGACGGGCCTGGACATGCGCTGGCTTTAGCAGGGGGACCTTGTGTGCGCTGCAGGATTTTAATCCATGACGGTGTAGTGTGTTACTAATGGTTTTCTTTGAGACTGTGGTCCCAGCTCTCTTCAGGTCATTGACCAGGTCCTGCCGTGTAGTTCTGGGCTGATCCCTCACCTTCCTCATGATCATTGATGCCACACGAGGTGAGATCTTGCATGGAGCCCCAGACCGAGGTTGATTGACCGTCATCTTGAACTTCTTCCATTTTCTAATAATTGCGCCAACAGTTGTTGCCTTCTCACCAAGCTGCTTGCCTATTGTCCTGTTGCCCATCCCAGCCTTGTGCAGGTCTACAATTTTATCCCTGATGCCCTTACACAGCTCTCTGGTCTTGGCCATTGTGGAGAGGTTGGAGTCTGATTGAGTGTGTGGACAGGTGTCTTTTATACAGGTAACGAGTTCAAACAGGTGCAGTTAATACAGGTAATGAGTGGAGAACAGGAGGGCTTCTTAAAGAAAAACTAACAGGTCTGTGAGAGCCGGAATTCTTACTGGTTGGTAGGTGATCAAATACTTATGTCATGCAATAAAATGCAAATTAATTACTTAAAAATCATACAATGTGATTTTCTGGATTTTTGTTTTAGATTCCGTCTCTCACCGTTGAAGTGTACCTATGATAAAAATTACAGACCTCTAAATGCGTTGTAAGTAGGAAAACCTGCAAAATCGGCAGTGTATCAAATACTTGTTCTCCCCACTGTATGTTGTAAACTTTCATTCAAAGGTTGTAGCAACCTCCTTGATGGTTATAGGGAAAATTTGAGTATCATGTAGTAGCCTAAACCTATCGCTGTTACATTGAACTGGGTGAATGGAATATGAATGACAGTCATCCAATATGTTGTAATAGAAATAAGGCCATGCTCATGAGAAAAAGTAAATCGTCCTCCCTCATCTTGAATGGCACCGACTGCCACTGATAATGGCCTATGTGTAGCTCTGCCAAGCATGAACCAACTTAAAGGAATAGTTCTGGATTTTGGCAATGAAGAGTCAGATTAACTTGTGGATACCATTTTTATGTCTCTGCGTGCAGTTTGAAGGAAGTTGCTAACTAGCGTTAGCACAGCTAGCTGTTCCTGTAGACTTCCAGTCATTTAGTTGACGTGAGTTAGCATTGGCCCGCGAAACTACCTCCTAAATTCCTTCATACTGGGCGCAGAGACATGAAAATTGTATCCACAAGTTCATCTGTCTCTGGGGAAGTAGATACAATTGGCAAAATCCCAAACTATACCTTTAAGCACATTGTATCACCTATTTTTCTCAGTAGACAACCATGTCATTTGTTTGATTGAATCTCCACAGCTCTTTGGGACCAGCTACTTGAGGGGCGAATTAAAATGCAGAAAGCTCTTCTGACAGCCAATAAGCTGCCACAACCACATACCTTCCCAGAGTTCAAGAAGAGGGGCGGAGCAGAGTTTGCTGGAGCATTGAAGAATAGTGAGTGCTTTGTTTCTGCTTGTATTTTAAACATTACATTTTATTTTACAGCTATCAAGAATATGAAATGAATTTAACTTTATTGTTCCCCAGAGGGAAATTGAATAAAAAGGAAATAGCAAAGGACAATAACAAGCATTACAAACAAAGTTTACAATCCAGTAAATGATGTGGTCATAATACTGAATGTTTTGTCTAGACATCTTCTCTCCCAGACACAATTTAGAAGATGTGTATTGCTTCCCTGCATATGCAATGATCATGAGTGCGTAAAATAAGTTACTTTAAATGCAATGGCATTTGAAACATGAATTTTTAATCATAATGGACAGGGTTGGTGCTAGTGTTATGGTTTTAGTATTTAGTGGGTAGAAAATAATTCTAACTATTTGTCTAGAAGTAGGCTAGGCTGTCCGTAAGAACATTTCTACAAGAAGATTGTTATAACAAAATAACAGTTCCACGCTTTTGTTATAAGAAATATATTAATCCTTCTCGTTTCCACAGTGGAATCATATGTGAAACGCCAGTTTGCCTTTCTCTCATTATTGTTTAAACCTGACCGATTTGGCTTGATTCTTCTAATACTATTTCTTGTTCAAGGCGTGGTGGTAGTCTACCTCCCTCATGAAAATCACTCATACAATTTTATAATCAATGCCCACAGTAATAGGATTCCTCTGGCCATGGGCAATTAATACAGTTTTTCCATTTTTTTCTCTCCTCGTGCTGATCTCAAAGCTACGAGACACTGGCTTCTCCTCATTTACATATTTATTGCATTGGACTCAAATCTGGCGAGTGATTGATGTGGATCCTGCCTCCTGAATTTTTAGCGGCCCATTATTATGAAAGGGAGGGAGGGGGCTCCAGCGTGCCAGTGCACTTTTGATTAAAGTTGAAGAGGACAGAATCATAAGTGTTCCCCACCTCCTTTCTTTTCCTACGCCATGTGATTTGGAGGGCAAAGTCTCGAGAATTTGTTTTAGTGGATGTTGACAAGATGTGGACTAACAAAAGCCAAGGCGGATCTGCTCCAAAAGATTTTAATCAGTCATGCTTGGGGGCAATACTTGCTGTAGATTTGTTGGACAAGTGAAGTTATGAGGCATATTTTCTATTGTTATGTGGCATAACTTCAGTGTATTATTATTTTTGGCTAATATTGAGGAATTTACTTAAACAGTTAAACTCATACTCCCCCTAATTCATATATATATTTTAAATTATATTAACTAATCGTCATTTCAGAGTTTGACAAAGACCAATGTAAACTTTACTTCAGACAACCCTATGTTCATAACATGTTTGCCTCTCTCTACCCTCTTGGTTCCCATATCTCTCTGTTAGTATATTAGGTCCTGACATGATGTTCTCTCTATGGTGTTCTGTAAGGTCACAAAGCCCTGAAGGCTCTCCAGAGGTCTCTACTGGAGCTACAGGACCAGCTGCTCCATCAGAACCCAGACACCAGGCCCATCTCCCTGGGCAACACCTGGGGAGCACACAGGTCAGCACTGCCTCTCCTCCACACCCCACACCCACAGACAGCACATGTAGTGCTCTGCTATATGAAACACACTCCTGATTAACATGAATAGGATGCAATATTTCTCTGAAATGCCCTGGAATTCAACCTACTTATGGCTTTAGAATTGAGGGTTGAGTATTATTTTGTTGTTCTGTATCCATAATATAGTGATGAGGAGATTCACAGTGATGAGGAAGAGGAAATGAAGGAAGCAGTGGAACCGGCTGTGGAGACAGGTCCTCCCAAACGGAAGCTGGAGATGGCAGAGTACCCAGACTTCATGGCCAAGCGCTTCGCTGCCTTCCAGCCGTACCGCGATGCCACGCTGCAGAAATGGCACGACAAGACCCGGCTGACCATGGGAAAGAGCAGCAAGGTCCCCCCCCCCCCCACCCCACACACTCATCTGCACCAAGCAAGGACACACATCCACATGCCCCAGCTGCACAGAGCTTCGCTCTTAGCACCTAACCAGTCTGCACTGCAGTGTGTGCGTTCTCCATCTGCATGCACTGTGCATAATGGCACCATCCATCCCTTAAGCACACTTCAGCACTCAAATTTCATAGCTCTCATAAACCAAGGGCTAACATGCCAATTCAAAACCGGACTTCATATTGTACGTTTTTTCTTAATTGTTTCGGTGTTTTCACTAGACATACTGCAATTGGAATAATCTAATGCTCTTAAATGTTATATACAGAGTAGTGATGCTGTAACTAAGTTAAGGTCTTGTTTCTGACTGTTCTTTATCTCTTCTCTCAGGGTTTTGGGGCGTTTGACAGAAACATCCTGACCCAGGTGGAACAGGTGCTAATGGACAAGGAGAGGCTGCTGAGACGCACCCAGACCAGACGCTCCGAGTACAGAGTCCTGGGCAAGCTAGAGGCCTCAGCCCCTGTACATGAGACCACCACTGCAGAGGGAGAGGTGAGACTGGAGGGGAGGAGAGAGGGTTATGTAGTATAGGTAACATGTTGCGAAGGCAGACAGATAGTGTATGTAGCCAAGTGTCCTCCTTTTGACTGCTAGTATCCATAACTAACTCACATCCCCCTTAAGTTAACTGTACAAGAAGCTCTATAGTTAAGGTTGCTGCTCTGGTTGGTGGAGGCTGTCACCATGATACCCCCCTCCTCAGTCAGATTTCTTCCAGCTAATTGTATTAAGCTGTTACAGCGTTAACTGAGTGAGATACATTTATCTCTGTATCTTAATTGAATCTAGCCAGCAACTGAACTATACTAACCTGAAATATAAGCAGTGTCGCGGCCCAAAATGATTCAAAGCAAGGAGCATTTGCAGGTTGGTTAATACATTACGGGAGAGAGAGTGGTTGTTTCAGCAGTTTTAGATTAGGGACATCCCTCTCCCTCCTCCATAGGTGTCACTTTATCTGGAGAGCAGCCTGTTTATCTGGGGTGTTACATCTGGAGTTTATGGCTTTACCTCCTGCACACCGCTACATGACAGAGAGCTTTCTCTCTCCCTGGCTCTCACCCTTCCTCCCTCTCGCTCTCATCCCTTCTCTCTCTCCTATCTCCTCTGTTTCTCTCTTAGGGGACAGAGCAGGTGCTGAAAGCCAATACACATCTGAAAGACCTGGACGAGGAGATCTTTGATGATGATGATTTCTATCACCAGGTAAATGTCAGCCCTATAGCATGAAACATTCTCCAACACTCACAAGGACTGAACCATTCCTAAAACGTTTTATTTTCTTATTAAAGTGGACAGAGAATATTGCACAAGAGACAGGCAGCGTCAGAAATTAGACCTGCTTTGATCTTGGTAAAGTACCCCTCTCTACACATGGTGTTGTGAGTCTGGCTTGCCACGATACTCCAAGCTATTGGATGGCACTACGTTGTGTGGGGTGAAGCACCAGGACTGCCCTTGTTATTGTAGTTTGTCCTTCAGAGGACACCGTCCCGTCCGCTCAGTCTCCCCCAGTCTGAAGGCTCCGGAAGTGCAGCTCAGAGCCGTTCCCTGTGGGACTTAGCCCTCCATGCTCCAGTAATGCTCCTGTAATACATGCATTCTAATGTGGCTAACCTCTCACAGCAGGCTGTAGCTGGACTGATGTTTGCATTCACCTAAACATTTTTTGTCAGCAACTCTGTGCATGCCATAAATCACCATTGTGTGTGTGTGTCTGTCTGTGTGACGCTGACTCCTGTATAAGGACTCTCCACACTGCTCAGTACAACTGAGGCGTGGTCATTAACCATGTCTGTGAACATAGCAATCACTCACACTGGATTAGAAACATTATGTAGCGCCAATGGAGCTTTAACAGTTACATTCACTAAGGAACTGCAAGATATGCAGATTCCTAACCTACGTTCTAACCAAGGATGAGGAAACAAACAAACAAACCAAAAAATAAATATATATATATATATATATATATATATACATATACAGTGGGGAGAACAAGTATTTGCTGATTTTGTAAGTTTGCCCACTGACAAAGAAATGATCAGTCTATAATTTTAATGGTAGGTTTATTTGAACAGTGAGAGACAGAATAACAACAAAACAATCCAGAAAAACGCATGTCAAAAATGTTATAAATTGATTTGCATTTTAATGAGGGAAATAAGTATTTTAACCCCTCTCAGACAGATTTCTGGCTCCCAGGTGTCTTTTATACAGGTAACGAGCTGAGATGAGGAGCACACTCTTAAAGGGAGTGCTCCTAATCTCAGCTTGTTAACTGTATAAAAGACACCTGTCCACAGAAGCAATCAATCAATCAGATTCTAAACTCTCCACTATGGCCAAGACCAAAGAGCTCTCCAAGGATGTCAGGGACTAGATTGTAGACCTACACAAGGCTGGAATGGGATACAAGACCATCGCCAAGCAGCTTGGTGAGAAGGTGACAACAGTTGGTGCGAAACACTAAATAACTGTCAATCTCCCTCGGCCTGGGGCTCCATGCAAGATCTCACCTCGTGGAGTTGCAATGATCATGAGAACGGTGAGGAATCAGCCCAGAACTACACGGGAGGGTCTTGTCAATGATCTCAAGGCAGCTGGGACCATAGTCACCAAGAAAACAATTGGTAACACACTACGCCGTGAAGGACTGAAATCCTGCAGCGCCCGCAAAGTCTCCCTGCTCAAGAAAGCACATATACAGGGCCGTCTGAAGTTAGTCAATGAACATCTGAATGATTCAGGGGAGAACTGGGTGAAAGTGTTGTGGTCAGATGAGACCAAAATGGAGCTTTTTGGTCTAAACACTCACCGTGTTTGGAGGAAGAAGAAGGATGAGTACAACCCCAAGAACAGCATCCCAACCGTGAAGCATGGAGGTGGAAACATCATTCTTTGGGGATGCTTTCCTGAAAAGGGGACAGGACGACTGCACCGTATTGAAGGGAGGATGGATGGGGCCATGTATCGCGAGATCTTGGCCAACAACCTCCTTCCCTCAGTAAGAGCATTGAAGATGGGTCGTGGCAGGGTCTTCCAGCATGACAACGACCCGAAACACACAGCCAGGGCAACTAAGGAGTGGCTCCGTAAGAAGCATCTCAAGGTCCTGGAGTGGCCTAGCCAGTCTCCAGACCTGAACCCAATAGAAAATATTTGGAGGGAGCTGAAAGTCCGTATTGCCCAGCGACAGCCCCGAAACCTGAAGGATCTGGAGAAGGTCTGTATGGAGGAGTGGGCCAAAATCCCTGCTGCAGTGTGTGCAAACCTGGTCAAGACCTACAGGAAACGTATGATCTCTGTAATTGCAAACAAAGGTTTCTGTACCAAATATGAAGTACTGCTTTTCTGATGTATCAAATACTTATGTCATGCAATAAAATGCAAATTAATTACTTAAAAATCATACAATGTGATTTTCTGGATTTTTGTTTTAGATTCCGTCTCTCACAGTTGAAGTGTACCTATGATAAAAATTACAGACCTCTACATGCTTTGTAAGTAGGAAAATCGGCAGTGTATCAAATACTTGTTCTCCCCACTGTATATATACAGTTGAAGTCAGAAGTTTACATACACTTAGGTTGGAGTCATTAAAACTTGTATTTCAACCACTCCACTCATTGGTGCGAAAAGTGTAAATCAATCCCAGAACAACAGCAAATGACGTTGTGAAGATGCTGAAGGAAACAGGTACAAAAGTATCTATATCCACAGTAAAACGAGTCCTATATCGACATAACCTGAAAGGCCGCTCAGCAAGGAGAAGCCACTGCTGCAAAACCGCCACAAAAAAGCCAGACTACGGTTTGCAGCTGCACATGGGGACAAAGATCGTACTTTTTGGAGAAATATAATATGGTCTGATGAAACAAAAATAGAACTGTTTGGCCATAATGACCATCATTATGTTTGGAGGAAAAAAAGGGGGACGCTTGCAAGCTGAAGAACACCATCCCAACCGTGAACAACGGGGGTAGCAGCAACATGCCGTAGGAGTGCTTTGCTGCAGGGAGGGACTGGTGCACTTCACAAAATAGATGGCATCATGAGGAAGGAAAATTGTGGATATATTGAAGCAACATCTCAAGACATCAGTCAGGAAGTTAAAGCTTGGTCGCAAATAGGTCTTCCAAATGGACAATGACCCCAAGAATACTTCCAAAGTTGTGGCAAAATGGCTTAAGGACAACAAAGTCAAGGTATTGGAGTGGCCATCACAAAGCCCTGACCTCAATCCTATAGAAAATGTGTGGGCAGAACTGAAAAGGCGTGTGCGAGCAAGGAGGCCTACAAATCTGACTCAGTTACACCAGCTGTGTCAGGAGGAATGGGCCAAAATTCACCCAACTTATTGTGGGAAGCTTGTGGAAGGCTACCCGACACGTTTGACCCAAGTTAAACAATTTAAAGGAAATGCTGCCAAATACTAATTGAGTGTATGTAAACTTCTGACCCACTGGGAATGTGATGAAAGAAATAAAAGCTGAAATAAATCATTCTCCCTACTATTATTCTGACATTTCACATTCTTAAAATAAAGTGGTGATCCTAACTGACCTAAGACAGGGAATGTATACTAGGATTAAATGTCAGGCATTGTGAAAAACTGAGTTTAAATGTATTTGGCTAAGGTGTATGTAAACTTCTGACTTCAACTGTGTGTATGTATATACAGTACCAGTCAAAAGTTTGGACACACCTACTCAAGGGTGTTTCTTAATTTTTACTATGTTTTACATTGTAGAATAATAGTGAAGACATCAAAACTATGAATTAACACGCATGAAATCATGTAGTAACCAAAAAAAGTGTTAAACACTGCTTTTCCAACAGTCTTGAAGGAGTTCCCATATATGCTGAGCACTTGTTGGCTGCTTTTCCTTCACTCTGCCGTCCGACTCATCCCAAACCATCTCAATTGGGTTGAGGTCGGGGGATTTAGCACTCCATCACTCTCCTTCTTTCTTGGTAAAATAGCCCTTACACAGCCTGGAGGTGTGTTGGGTCATTGTCCTTTTGAAAAACAAATGATAGTCCCACTAAGCGCAAACCAGATGGGATGGCGTATCGCTGCAGAATCCTGTGGTAGCCATGCTGGTTAAGTGTGCCTTCAATTCTAAATAAATCACAGACCGTGTCACCAGCAAAGCACCCCCACATTATGACACCACCTCCTCTATGCTTTACGGTTGGAAATACACATGCGGAGATCATCCGTTCACCCACACTGCGTCTCACAAAGACACAGCTCCAATTTGGACTCCAGACCAAAGGACACATTTCCACCAGTCTAATGTCCATTGCTCGTGTTTCTTGGCCCAAGCAGGTCTCTTCTTCTTATTGGTGTCCTTTAGTAGTGATTTCTTTGCAGCAATTCAACCAAGAAGGCCTGAATCACACAGTCCCCTCTGAACAGTTGATGTTGAGATGTGTCTGTTACTTGAACTCTGTGAAGCATTTATTTGGACTGCAATTTCTGAGGCTGGTAACTCAAATGAACTTATCCTCTGCAGCAGAGGTAACTCTGGGTCTTCCGTTCCTGTGGCGGTCCTCATGAGAGCCAGTTTCATCATAGCGCTTGATGGTTTTTGCGACTGCACTTGAAGAAACTTTCAAAGTTCTTGAAATGTTCCATATTGACTGACCTTCATGTCTTAAAGTAATGATGGACTGTCGTTTCTCTTTGCTTATTTGAGCTGTTCTTGCCATAATATGGACTTGTTCTTTTACCAAATAGGGCTATCTTCTGTATACCCCCCTACCTTCTCACAACACAACTGATTGGCTCAAACGCATTAAGAAGGAAAGAAATTCCACAAATTAACTGTTAAGGAGGCACACCTGTTAATTTAAATGCATTCCAGGTGACTACCTCATGAAGCTGGTTGAGAGAATGCCAAGAGTGTGCAAAGCTGTCATCAAGGCAAAGGGTGGCTATTTGAAGAATCTCAAATATAAAATGTATTTTGATTTGTTTAACACTTTTCTGGTTCCATATGTGCTATTTCATAATTTTGAGGTCTTCAAAAATAAAATAAAGACAAACCCTTGAATGAGGGAGGGGGTGATTTTACAAAACATTAGGAACATATTGAGTTGCACCCGCTTTTGCCCTCAGAACAGCCTCAGTTCATCGGGGCATGGCCTCTACAAGGTGTCGAAAGCGTTCCACAGGGATGCAGGCCCATGTTGACTCCAAAACTTCCCACAGTTGTGTCAAGTTGGCTGGATGTCCTTTGGGTGGTGGACCATTCTTGATACACACAGGAAACTGTTGAGCGTGAAAAACCCAGCAGTGATGCAGTTCTTGACACAAACTGCTGTGCGTGGCGCATACTAACATGCCCCGTTCAAAGGTACTTCAATCTTTTGTCTTGCCATTCACCCTCTGAATGGCACACATACACAATCCATGTCTCAATTGTCTCAAAGCTTAAAAATATATATTTTTACCTGTCTCCTCCCCATCTACACTGATTGTGGTGGATTTAACAAGTGACATCAATAAGGGATCATATCTTTCACCTGGTCAGTCTGTCATGGAAAAGGCAGGTGTTATTTTGTACACTCAGAATGTATTATATGTGTGGCTAATGACTGTGTTTGTGACCTCTCGGTAGGACCCATTCTCTCTGTATCTTCCCCTGTCTCAGGGCCTTGAAGCTGTCCATACAGAAAGCGAGCACATACAGAAAAACAGAGCCCCATATAGGGAGAGGAGAGCCAGGGGGGTTAATTAGGGACATTAATGAAGATTCTCTCTCTCCTGATTGGGGTCAGGGAGAGGGCTGCATGGTGGCTGATTTTAAACAAAATGGTCAAGACAAGGCGTTACTATCTCTGGGGGAAACTCAAAGGAACATGGATGAGTATTGGAACCTCTGCCTGTACTAAGGGACTGTGGATTGTGTGACTGTATGATGAATGAGAGCTGTCCTCTCCAGTACAGCTCATTAGGATGTTGTACTGTGAGGTCCAGTGATGATGATACTCTGGGGTCCTGGCATGGTGTTGCTCTGTTAACCGAGGCTGATGCTCAGCAGTGGTTCATTCTGGCAGAGCCAGGGTGGTCTGGGCCCGGGTCCTGGGATTGGCTGATGGGCTGACACTGATGAAGAGGTTCAGATTAAGTGAATGGATTTGCTGGAGGGACAGAGAGGGAGAGCTCTGTTCTCTGATGAATGAACGGGGGGTTATAAAGATGTCTACACACATATGAAACTAAATACTGTTTCGAAACACCAAACTAAGTCTCCCCTTTTGCGCTCTTTCCCTCCTCTCCTCTTACTCTGTTCATCTCAGCTTCTGCGAGAGCTTATTGAACGCAAGACAAGTGCTGCAGACCCCAACGACCAGGTGGCTATGGGCAGGTGAGTGATGTGTGTGTGTGTGTGTGTGTGTGTGTCTGTGGTGCTAGGATGTGTTGTTTCCCCTCTAGGCTTTTTCTGGTAGGGGCCCTCACATCCTCTCCTCTCCTACTCTTCCAGACAATGGCTAGCCATTCAGAAGCTCCGCAGTAAGATCAAGAAGAAAGTGGACACCAAGGCCAGCAAGGGCCGCAAAGTCAGGTGAGTGGAGGGAACAGAGAAATAGTGAAGAAATACAGGTTCACTAGAATATTTCCTTTTCTCCACATTCAAACTCTCAGAATAATGTAGTACCATTGTTTCCCTGTACGTCTTGTTCCATTTATGTCAGTTAGGAGTATTAGGTCTGTTTTTAACATCCACTGCAGAACAAGCTCTTTATTTCTCTGTCCAGGGAGGCTCTAATGACAGAATTTATGAAAATACTTAATACATTTCAGTTCCTCCGATGCTGGTTTAAATGCCAGTTTATCTATAGTCCTTTCAGTTATTTCAATTATCTTTTGATAGAAAACATCCCCCTCTGTTAATGTAAATTACATTTCTATGTGGCCTGATTAAATATTTGAGGACTCAAATTGATAATTTGTATTTATACATATAAAACTATTTGCCAGTGGAAAAATTGCAATTACAGCATTTGTTTTCTCCATTTATTCCAAGTGGAAAGGTCAGCCTTTTATTTGGGGCCTTTTGTACCCATTGTTTTTCTCCCGGTTTATCTTCTACACACAGCACAAACAAATGGACTCAAACACTCCCACACACTCACATTTATTAATGGACAAACCACAGTTACGCACACTACATAATTGAATGTGTGTGTGTTCCCTATTTCTGATGGTGTGCGTGTATGCGCGTGTGTGTGTCTGTCTAGGTTCCACATCCACAGTAAGTTGGTGAACTTCATGGCCCCCATCGACCACAGCTCCATGAATGACGACGCACGGTGAGCACCTTATTGTTGACGCGTTACAGGAGTAAAGGCAGCGCACTTCACCACTGGCATGCCAATATTGACCTGTTCTTCAACCTATCACCACCTCCTTTATCTTGGGGCTGTTAGTCACAGATCTCAGTGTTCTCCTGTCACAGCCATACATCTGACTCACTCACTGTAATCTCACATACCTGAAATGACTGTCCTCAGGACGGCTACCCTCTCATAAATCCCTGTGTCCTGCGTTGCTTGTCTGCGCTCACACCCGCATTGTTCCCTTTGTAGTATTTTCTGCCACCTTCTGTAGTTGGTTGGTTTGATTTCTAAATTAGATGAACAGGTTCTTTAGTTGTAATGTATAGTTTGCTGATTGTCCTATTATATGTGAGTTTACAAAGGCCATAGAATGAGTGTTGCAGTGTCCACAGTGGGCCCATATTGATTCTCAGCACACACCTGAGACAGAGGGGACAGTAAATGGCTAGGCACGTCCTCTGCCTCTCCTCCTTATCTGTCCTCCAGTACATACTGCAGGTAGAGTAGCTGAGGCTGTGTGTTGTGTTCACTGAGATGACAGGCATTCTAAACACGGTAATGACTGCACAATGGGCTGACCTTCCCCAGCCCTGCCGTGTGTACGTCCCACCTCATTTCCATAGCAATCAATGGCCTACAGTAATAATGGTGATGTATGGCCGTTGCATCAGGCTGGCCGTTGACCTTTCCCAGAGAGCCACACTGGCTGACCTTTGGGAATGAATGCCCTGGCACAGTCCCCCTCACCCTCTATACCTCCCGTCCCCTCCTCCCTCTCTCCTGGCTCTCCTCCACCGCCATATCTCACCGATGCGCTGGCTTTACGGATGCAGCCCGCCATGCTCCACTGGCTCCATGAATGTTAATGTCGGGGGGGAAGGGCTGGCACAGAGAGGGCCAACACACATACATTACATGCACATTGTGCACATTTAAGTCCTCTAGAAGGTATTTAGACACTCATCATGGCACATTTCTGCATCGGCATGTGACATATAGGATATGCAATTTGAGGCAAGCTGCACCTTCAACACACTTCAGCTCCCCTGTTCCTTGTCTCTTGTCTTCTCTCCATTGCGCACACAGTCAGTCCTACATCAGCCTGGGTTCTGTGCCTCTCCTCCCCCCATCATCCCACTGCTCCTCAGTATTCCCCAGCTGATGTTTACCGAGCTCAGGCAGAATGAGAATGTATACATTACGTGGTGATGATCAGAGTGTATTGTAATCCTTGACCCTGGTGGTGCATTTCAAATGGGGATTGGGGATTAAGTCCCTCCTGTGGCTGGCTACAGGCTGCCTGCCCCCTGAGAGCAACACAAGGCCCCTCTTTAACTCAACACATTACACAGGAGCCTGCACTGACTGGTTATGCTGTAGTGGACACAGTTTTGTAACAGATTTTAATCTGTATGGTTGTCCACTGCAGTAAACAGAGCAGTGCAGTGTGGGAGCGATGGTTGTCCTGTTCATGTTCTGCAGTGATGTCTCAGGGACTCTAGGCTACCTATAGTTAGCCCTTTGCCCTGTCCCATTGAAGTGGACCCACAAGCAGTCTTAACATGACTGGCTGCACTCTGACTAGACCAACTGACTCTAATAAACTCAACACAATTAACTAAGACATGTCACTTCTGATGACATCACATACTGCCATCTAGTGTCTGTTTCATAATGCACAGACACACAGGCTTCACATTTGCATGTATACGCTGAACATGTTTTATGGATGTAGAAAATAAATGTATGTGCAGATAGTCGGACACAAACTAAACCAGCCCGTCTCAAAATTAGGCCGTATTTATCTGTCTGTCTGTCTGAGTAGAGCCACTTTGACTGGAACATTTGACTGATTGAAATGACTGAGCTGGTTAGGGGAGATGAGTCTCCAGAAAGGCAGTCCAGCCCAGAGAGATGGAGCTGGAGAGCAGCTGGGGCCTCTGATTCCATCTCTGCCTGGCTGTGTTTGTCTGCTCTTTGTCATCGGCAGGCCAGCCACAGAGTGACAGGCACTTGTGTTCAGGCAGTAATCAGAAGGCCCTGGGCTTCATAAAGACCCCTCTTTGTCGTTCCTCTCATCTGGACTGTTGCATATACCCCCCTAATTGGAATCCTGCAACTGGGTCACTGGCATTGTCTCTCAAGTGTCGTCGAGACGCATGAATGTGGAATTATTCCTGCTCCCGATGCATCATTGAGACCTCTTCATCCTTCTCTCACCTACTGATTTCTTCTTCTGTCACATTCAAATGTTCAGTGTTGGCGACTGCCAGTTTTGATAATACTTTTGCTAATACTAATGATTTTTGTTCTTGAAAAAAAAAAAGTGTTAACTTTTATATTTTTCCTGTTGGTGTAGGACTGAGTTGTATCGCTCACTATTCGGGAAGAACTCGTTTGCTGAAAGTGTGGTGCGGGAGTGACATGCTCTTAGCTAGCAGGAAAGATGGACAGCACAGAAGGCAGAACCACCCAGGAGATAAACACCATATACCTCTTCCTCTGATCCAGCCCTGCTCCTCTCTAAAGGCTTATGAACAGTATCAGTCTAGAAGTTAGTTCAGACTGGACCTGACTGGTTTGGACTTTGCTTGAAGAGACTGTTTCTACTAATGTTGATACTGTCAGGAAAAACTACATTTTTGCCAACTTGTTTTTATTATCTCCTTTTAATGTCTCTTTCTGTGAATAAATACCAGGGTGATTTATGCCTGCTGACCGATGGAGGGAAATTAACAAAAGCAGAGTTTGTTGGTGATTAAATGTATTTTATTGTAGTGGGGTTTGTTTTTTTACTTATGGGGGAAAAAACTACCTAACAAGCAGCCATGCCAAACCTAGCATAAAGCAATTCCTCGTAACTTTCTCGGAACAATCTTGTTCTCTCCGCTCCAGAAGGAGTAGGAAGGGCCTGATGCTGCAGTTTGTCAGTGATTAGCGCTGGAATTAGCCAGCCTAGCGTGCCTCCACAAATGAGCAAAGCCCTCTGGGAGACTGGAGAAACCAGGCAAGGCGCATTTCCAATTATACCACCAAATGACTCATTTTCTTATTGGGCCTCCCATAATTGTGATGGGTATTGGGTGTATGCAACTCAATTTGTCTTACATATTTGTTGGTAGGATGGTAATAGAGTTGACGGAGCCAAGGGGACGATATGAAAGTGAGACAGGAAAAAAAACAAAAGGGATGAGATGGATCCCTCACTATTTGTTTGATCTGTCTCATCCCTTTTAAGACTGTTGAAGTTTGAAAAAAAAAGAATGCCACTTTGATCATCTGTGGGTTGATGCATGAGAAGAGAATATCATTTCAGAAAATGCCTCTCCCCAAGTATGATACTTTTCTTACACTGCATTTGGCAGAATTACTGAAAAATGATGGTGTGATAATCAGGATGATCCATTTAATGGTAAATAATTTTGTAATAATGTCGATATTAATGCAATGTTTGACTCCAGTTGAGTTTGAAAAGATAGGCCAACTCAATCCGCTTGAAAAAGCTAAACAAATCTGTCAAACCAGGTAAGTTAAGTTTACTTTATTACATTTGAACTGAGGTAAATCGAGTTCACTACAGTAAACACATTCACCTTCCTCATTCAGACAAACAGCCAATCACCTCGTTAGTAACAGGACTACCAGCAATATTAGACAAATAGAATTTAAGATTAGCACTGTGCATGAAGTCATCCTACATTGCCAATTCTTGCCTCTTTCAGCTAGGCAAAATACATTTTTTCCCCTTACATTGAATCAAGTATTATGTAAAATTTCTGAGGCTCTCCAGCAGCTAGGCCGCCATCACTTTGCCATGAAGAGACTACAGTTTCCTCGATCCATCCCTGTTCCTCAATGAGCGTAACCAAGTTTACACAATACTATCATTTTCTCTGTCACTAGTTACCACAGCCACAAAGTCAAAATGGGCTATATTGTAAAAATGTATGACACACATTATCTTTTTGGTCTTCGTTTAAGGTTAGGCATGTGGTTAAAACTTGTAAAAATAGGCAGGGTTTAGCCATAATGACTTTTTGGCTGTGCTAACTAGTGACGACCCATTTACTCTTTGGAAAGTCAATATTGAAAGGAATGAAGACGTTTAATGTAAAGAACGTCACAAATTAAAAGTAACTTCAACATAATTAACTAAAATTAACAGAACATTTTAGAAGCACACCTTTTGTAATACTGAATTTATAATTCCAGTGTACACCACCTAGTTCTCTTTAACATGATTGCCATTTAATAAATTAGTCACCTAAATGTTTAATATATTTTCTTACACAATAATTGGCAAAAATATACCCCATGGGAGGAAAAAACATAATTCTCAACCGTTATGGCACCAATTACCATTAATAGTGTTTGCTTGTGTCAGTCTTTTAGTATAATATAGAGCAAGCTGTGCTGAACTGAAGCCTTATGTAAGTAATAGAACAGTAAGGTGCATTCAGAGCAGTGTGAGAGAGGTGACAGCTGCTATTCTATCTGCATCAGCGGGTGTGCCTGCCTGCCTGCCCATAGCTCACCCCAGGGCCAGTGTGGGGTGGTTGGGTCTGAATAGATCCCTCTTCCTGCCTCCTGCTGGGCTCTTCTCTCCAGGCCCAGGGCAGAGCGACCCGCTATCCCCATCACAATGCCACGCTCCACTCCCTACCCTGGGTTTTATCAGTAATTAAGTGCTCTGTGCAAAGGTGTGCTAACCCCCCACCCTCGTGAACCCTCCCAGCAATCTGCTGCAATTTTGTCAAGATCGCCATCAAAACACTCCGAACACCCAATGCATGTTTTCCTGTCCAATAGGACAGAGGCTCGTTATGATCGCAAATGAAGAGCTGCTTCCACCTTGGCCAATTGTGCGGTCCCCAAGCTTGCCCTCATTCATGTTAGTTATACAGTATATAGTTTCTGGTCTTGGCTTTGTCTATCATTTTTGCACATAGATATATCACAACTAACACATTCTGTAAGACATGTGAATGCATTACCCTGGACATCAGACATGTAAATAAATGCATTACCCTGTGTTTCAGCTCTCCCCCCTCCCTCCAGAATCATTGCCAACAGTTTCATCAGTAACAGCACAGCCTCCTTGGGCTGCCATGCTGGCTCCTCCTGCCCCAGTTTCCGGCACAGTTCCTCCACAGGTGCAGTGCACCTAAGAGAGTGGGGCCCTCTAGGTGGTGGCCGGGGCAGCATCCATGGTGGACAGGATGCGGACCACCTCAGCACGCTGTGTAGGGGAGATGTGCTGCGTCATGTGCACAATGGAATCCATGGCAACCTCAGGGTTTGCTTGGACCAGGCTAAGGAGAGAAGAGAACCTGAGTGAGACTAAGGAGATGCACAGCCAGGTAAACAAAGGGTTACATGGAATAAAATAGATTCTGTGCAAATCAGTGACATTGCACTTTCCTGACCCCAGGAAATATCCCACTGCATAAACAGATGGTACTATACAAGGCTTTGAGCTGACTTCTACCGGCCATCTCAAGGCTGGTAGGTTCCCAGTGACATGGCAGGCTGTTCACTAGAAACACACGTCGATTTCACCCGTTTGAAAAGGTCCTGAGAACGTTGATATGCCGTCCTCGGTGCTCACCAAAAACAAAACAATGGCACAGCATTGGGCTCATACTCACGATGCTCAGAGCTAGAGTGTGCTGCTTAGACCACTGTGCCAAGGCAGTTCACAATTTTCTAGCAAGCAGGGAGAGTACTTGATGATACTAAATGGAAACAGCGCATTTAAAAAAAAAAAATCATTTTGTTTTATGCTTTCCCTAAAGCGTAGGCCTAACCACTCTGAATAATACCTAAACTTAACAGAATGAATGGGTCAAAAATCAACTTTCATTCAATTACGTCAAATCCTGAAGTGAAACTATGAGATCAGGTTGGATATGCCTATTAAACAGGCTGTCTGTCTCACCTGCGGATCTGCTTGAGGATGTGGTCCCTGCGGATGTACTTGATGTTCTCGTCGATGACAGACCTGGCCCCCTCCTCCTCCTTCAGCTGCTTCTCCAGCCACTCCACTACCTCCTCATTGCTGTCCCACAGATAAGCCTACACACACACAGAGAGAGAATAGAGGAAGATTTACTCCAACTTCTCAGTGACAGATTCTTTTTTTGGGCTAAAGTTTATCCATATCAGTGGGAAAACACCTGTATTTCAAATTTCACCCACGTCTGACCCCATGTTTGTTTCGAGCAGGAGAGTACTACAATCATTTTCTCATAACCTTGCTTGTTTGAACGAGCAAGTCAAGAAAGTGGGGAAAAAACCCACACAAAAACCCACATTTTCCTATCAGAAGTGAAAGTGCGAGAGCTACAAAGTAGGCCCCTGATGCCTTTTTGACTGGACCTGATTGAGAAATCCATATTCATGAGTGCAGCCAGTCTCTGATCCCAAACAAAGGCAGACGGGGGCTTAGGCAGATTGGGAGGGCGGTAATGGCCTCACGCTGTTTTAAGAGCCCTCCTGCTTGTAGTCCGCAAGAACATTTAATGCCCTTATTAATCATTTTTAATCCGTTTGCTTTTAATTAAGAAACAGCGAGTCCCTCTCCTATCTGCACGTGCCAGGGCTCAGATTAATTGTAGCTTAAGATAGCCGGCCCTGATTGGGGTAATGTATTAGCTAACAAGACGACCGCTTCTAAAGAGATACTCTCAGTCTACCTCAGGAGCTGGGCTTTTTCTAGTCACCCCTGAAAGGCAGCAGTCTGGGCTGAGGGACATCTATTCTATCAGCATCACCTCTAGTTCATTCTACCTAGCCATAACCGAGACACCACAACTCCTGGTTTGAAATTGAACTGATCAGAATGTATATATTTTTTTAAATTCCTAAAACCAGACTGAAGGAAGGTATAGATGTATAATCTGCAGCCTCTAGCTGACAGTGACCGTCAGTGTCTTTGTGCTGTGGTGGGCTGGTTTGAGGAAAGTAGAGGAGCAGGTAATGGACAGTCACCTTGACGGTCCCCTCAGCCTCTACGAACCAGCGTCTCAGCATGGCCTGGATCTGTCCATCGGTCAGCTCACTGTTGGCCACCTGGATCTTCATCTTGACTGTGTCCTCCAGCAGCAGACGCCTCAGACGCCAGTAGAAGAAGTGACGTGATGTCCGCCACTCCAGGATGTCCTGGGAAACCACACACACAGCAGAGCTTCAGAGATTAGATATCTCACTGACAAGCCATACTGGCTGACTGATATTAGAAAATTTAAATATAATCTAATATTGTGTAATTATTGCCCCCAAATATCTTTTTCATTTCTGACATTACTCAATTTACATAAGAACGGAAGAAAATATCTTTGTATATCATGATATGATGACTTATGAGTGCAGGAGGCTCTCCAGACACTAGAAGTCATCTGTCCTTGGTATTCTACTGAGCACCTGTGTGTCTGTCAATCAGATTCTTGTGCGGTTGCATTTGCAGGAATCTATCACAGATAATTGTGCTGTTGCATTTACAGGCATCTTGAGAGCAACTGAGATTGTCATCTATTATAGAAATACTTCAGTTACAGAAATGCCCTAGCAGCCTTCCTCTCATGAACCCATTGTGCGTACGTGTGTTGCAAGAGTGTGTGTGTGATGGAGAGAGCTTGGAATCCTGCCTGGGGCTGTTCTGTGCTTGCTGAGGTGATGGGCCGGGTCATCAGCAGGTAATTATAAAGACACGTCTCACAGCCTGAGAGAGATTGGAACACTCTTTTCCCTAGGCATCTACTGAACACTATATTCCCTAGGCATGTCATCGACTGCACCAGTCTACTGCATTGTGGGTAATACAGGCTTGGTTACTCACATACCGCATAGATACAGTTCTGTGTGTATTGGAATGAGACACCATAGAACAACACTTTTTAATGTAAAATGTCTTCACATATAGCTATGGGGCCTTTTGTGACCTTCATTTCCATACTGTTCTGTTACAATCGCCATTGCACTGCCCTATCCCATCTGGACAAGAGGAATACCTATGTAAGAATGGGGTTCATTGACTACAGCTCAGCCTTCAACACCATAGTACCCTCCAAGCTCATCATTAAGCTCGGGGACCTGGGTCTGAACCCCGCCCTGTGCAACTGGGTCCTGGACTTCCTGATGGGCTGCCCCCAGGTGGTGAAGGTAGGAAACAACACCTCCACTACACTGATCCTCAACACAGGGGCCCCACAAGGGTGCGTGCTCAGCCCCCTCCTGTACTCCCTGTTCACTCATGACTGCGTGGCCACGCACGCCTCCAGCTCAATCATCAAGTTTGCTGACGACACAACAGTGGTAGGCCTGATTACCAACAATGACGAGACAGCCTACAGGGAGGAGGTGAGGGCCCTGGCGGAGTGGTGCCAGGAAAATAACCTCTCCCTCAATGTCAATAAAATGAAGGAGCTGACCGTGGACTTCAGGAGACAGCAGAGGGAGTACGCCCCTATACACGTCAAAGAGGCCTTATATTTCTTAATTCCATTCTATTACTTTTAGATTTATGTGTATTGTTAGATATTACAGTACTGTTGGAGCGAGGAACACAAGCATTTCGGTATACCTGCAATAACATCTGCTAAATATGTGTATGAGAGCAATAACATTTGATTTGATTTGACAATCCGTGTTCTGATCACGTTTGAATCAGCGTGATGTTGTGACCGTGTCGTCTCACCGTGATGACGCCCTTCTCCTGCATGCGTCCCGGGGTGTCGTGGAGGTCTGCGAACTGCACGGCCACCTGGTGGTAGATGGGTAACAGGAACTCCTCCCGCTCCTTCAGTTTGGTCTCCAGCTCCTTCCTCTCTGGCAGGCCCAGCTCTGGGGTACCTGGGGAGGGAGACATGACCAGGAGGGTTACAACACAAACCCAATATTATTCAGTGAGGTCTGATGCAAGCCAGCTGCATACTGAGAACATTCCAAGGACATTATGTCAATGTGACAGCGTGAGCATTTGGGATGGGATACACTTCCTTTATCACTGTATCTGTTCTGTATGACAGTGTGATTGTTTGGGGTAAGCAGCTACTGTCCCATTAGCATTGTATTGGTTCTATGAGAAATGGTTTAGAGGTAAGATACATTCCCTCCCATTTGCTCAGCATGGGTTATTTATGACCGTACAGCTCAGCTCAGCTCTCAGTATCACTGTCTGTTGTGGTTCAGTGTTATCCAGAATCCCTGGCTGCTGTGCTGCCTGTCAGCAGAGATTGATTTCTGTCAGAGCCAATCGGTCAGCCTCCCCACCACAGCCCCTAGAGGCCCGGCGCTGGCCCATAGCTCTATGGCTTCATGGTGCTCCTGTGAGCCCAGAGGAAAATCAATAGGCCGGGTTGGGTGGGAGGACGGGGCGAGGTGGGGAGGAGAGGGAGACAGCAGGCCCTGCTGATTGATCTGGCCCTGCCGTGATTGACACATCTCCCCAGGGAACAGAGCAGGGACGATACAATCATCCTCAGATAAAGAACAAGAGTGACAGGGAATTACAGCAGTAGCACGCACGCACACACACGTGCCCCGCTAGATATTATCATTCCTCCCTCACAGAGCGATACAGAGGGAGAGAAAGTATTAATAAAGCTCTAGGACTCACCCAGTCTCTCTGCCAGGCCCAAGTAGACAGGGTCCACCCTCCTCATGGTCTTCACCAGGTCCTTCTTCCTAAACTTGATCTCTACCGTCCCCTCTGGCTCCAACACTCCACCACTGTGGAGCAGAGAAGAGAGGGATTTATAAAGAAGTCAGTCTCTACATAGTATCCTAACGTCACTGATCTGAGCATACATCAAACCACATCAAAATTCGTTGAACGTCTAAAACAGTGACTTAGTGGATGGAAGTCAAACTCACCGACTGTCTTTGTCAGCATACATCTCCATGTGGCGGGGGTTGATGGTGGGGTCTATGACCACCCAGGACCCCCCTCTCAGCTCAGCCTGGGGAGGGATGTACACCAGAACAGGCTGGCGGTACTCCCTCAGCCCATCCACGATGTAGGCCCCAAACTTCAGCACCTGGTCATACATATCTGACGGAGGCACAGGAGAGGAATTTGATATGAGACTGAAAACAGTATGAAAAATGTATGCACTCACTCTGGATAAGAGCGTCTGCTAAATGACTAAAATGTAAATGTAAAACCCACAGACACCGGTATAACTGACAGATATATAAACATCCGTTCTCTGGTACCTTTCATGCCTCCAGAGAAGCCCCTCCAGTTGGCGAACACCATGAGAGGGAGGCCCTCGCGGTTCAGATCCTTGATGGCCTGCGCTGTCTTAAACGCTGAGTCAGGGAACCACACCTGGCCTGCCTGCTGGATGATCTGAGAGCAGGACATAAAGGGTTACTAGTGATCATGTGTTTCTGTGAGTGTTCATGTGGGTATACATGTATTGGGACACAGGCTAGTGTATATTAGGAGGAACTTACCTTGGCTTCAGAGTCCAGGTTTGCTGGATCGGCTGGGATTGACAGCTCCACTGATCTGGTTTCCACAGCAACCACTCCAGTAGGGATGCCACCCAGCCTGTGAGAGAGCAGAGGGTCACATCAGGATACACAACTATGCACCCCTGGGGGCTGATTGGTCAGGCATTAGAGGTCAGACAGGTCAACGTGTGAGGTTAAGATGGGTGAGCTAGCTATGTGAAAGGGAAAGGGGGATACCTAGTCAGTTGTACAACTGAATGCATTCAACTCAAATGTGTCTTCCGCATTTAACCCAACCCCTCTGAATCAGAGATCAGGCAGGAGGGGGTTTCAGTACTGGAAAATGTAGATGGACTTGCATGACCACATTATTTTATAAACAGCGGAATGATCAGATAGACCATTTAACACATTTCCTGCACGGCTCACATACATCCTGTTCTAGAACTACATACATTCTAAACAAATGATGTTGTGACCAAGATTACCCTTGAGAGATAGACTTGGTAATGGTCTGGGGCCTCATTTCTAAACATTGCATACGTACAAATATACCCCAAAACATGCATGTGCCAGCTTTCCCGCAAAAGTTGTCATTTATAAAAACTGAACTTGGCGTGAGAATGTCCTTTTCTCCACGCAAACTTTAGACCATGCGTACGTACAAGTATTTTTTTGCAAGCAGGCAAGTAAGTATTTTGTGCAAATGGATATGATAAGCTTATTCATAAGAACAAGATGCAGCCATTTGCTTTTAGTGAGAAGAGCGAAAATAATTAGACATAGGAATCTTTTCCTATTTATTTTCATAACCATTGCAGAATAAATTCCTCACCTTTTCTGGCCGTGATGGGTTAGCATCTTGAAGTAGTCATACAACAAATTACCATGCACAGCTCTCATCTAATTGGGCCTAGTAGCCAAGTTAACAGATAGGCTATGTATTTCAGGTTTTGCTGTATGCCATCCCATAGGACAGTTGATCTTTTGATCTGATGCATGTATGCTACTATTGTTGGTAACCTACTGTACATTTTATTTTATGAGCAGCCTAGACAATGTTTCAGAATTCATGGGCGGTCCAGCATATTAGGTTGGGGGAGGGAGGGAAACATTGTTGAATTCAAACATTCTGCAGACAGAGCCACAACAATTTGCCATTGTTTTTTCTTTCAGAAACTGTCACAGTCCTTCACCAAATACAGCATAAATTACTGCAAAAGATTAAAACATTCTGCCAAAGGGGCCTCCCGAGTGGCGCAGCGGTTTAAGGCACTGCATCGCAGTGCTTGAGGCGTCACTACAGACCCGGGTTCGATCCCAGGCTGTCACACAACCGGCCGCGGCACACAATTGGCCCAGCATCATCCGGGTTAGGGGAGGGTTTGGCCGGGGGGGGGCTTTACTTGGCTCATCATGCCATAGCGACTCCTTGTGGCAGGCCGGGTGCCTGCAGACTGACTTTGGTCGTCAGTTGAACAGTGTTTCCTTCGACACATTGGTGCAGCTGGCTTCCGGGTTAAGCGGACAGGTGTTAAGGAGCGCGGTTTGTCGGGTCATGTTTCAGTGGACCATGACTCGACCTTCACCTCTCCCGAGCCCGTTGGGGAGTTGCAGCGATGAGACAAGATCATAATTGAAATTGGGAGGAAAAAATACATTCTGCCAACACAGTAAATAAACTGGTAGCTTATGTAAAAGATGTGACAGTCTGGGTATAGGCTACAGTATTGCTGTGTGATAGGCGCGTGACATCATAGCCTATTTAATCCTATACCAAGGCAGGAGATAGAAACCCAATCATCTATTGATAAGCAAAAATTTTGAACAACAATTTGTCTTTTGCATAGAAGTGTGGGCTGTAGCATTTACTTTTAAATAGTTTCGAACATACAATCAATCAAGTGTTTGGCACTCGCTATAGGCAGCATGCATGTTTAGTTCGAAAAAGTCACTGTAAAATATGAAAACATTCTGCCCACACCTCTACAGAAATGTGATAAAAATTGCCATTGCTCTTTCTTTTAGAAACTGCCATGGTCTAATGCCAATAGTTCCAAATTATACAGCAAATACAGGGCGTTTTGTCACCATAAAAGGTTCATGGCGGTTATAATGCTCGTTCACGCACACAGTTTCATGACATGACTGATTTATAATGGGAAACACGCGTATACAAAGCGTGCGCCAAGTTTATAAATCTCAATATTTTTATATGTACGTATTCTTCTAAAAAATGGTGCATGCAGAAATGTAGTGTGAAAATTATGCACCAGTTATAAATGAGGCCCCTGGTATGTTTATCAAAGGACTATAGCGTGTCTATATTGCTTAAAAACAGTGGAGTGATGTGGTTCCTTACCTGGCTCTGCCCACCACCACACTCTGAGCCCACGGCTGCATGATCTCTGAGAACGAGCCATGATCGAAGAACCCACTCTGCCACGGCCCCTTTGGAGCTGCAGAGAGAGAGAGCGAGAGAGGAGGAGAGGGAGAGTTTAAATAATTTATTATTACAAAGTAAACATTTGTAAATAAGAAATAAAACATTCCGTTACTTGGCAGAAAAATGCTTGTTTCCCTCCAGATTCTACACTCCTGTCATATCCATGAGGGCAAAAACAGTGTTTTTTCTTTTTAAACAGAAATCTCTAATCTTGTCAGGTCCCATGACGGATGAGGCTGTAAAGAGCCTAGCTCAGCTCTCCTGCTCCTGGCAGAGTGAGCAAGACAGGGCTAGTCTAAGAGGTTACCATTCAATTAAGCCTCCCCACTCATCACAACTAAAGACATGAACTGGTCTCTCCTCACACCGCACCGCCCTACCGGCCCCAATCTCTCCTTCTGCCCAAAGTTGTAATTACACTGATATGGAATCTGCTCGGGCCTGACCCTGCATGTATAACACCAGCCATCCATTCCCCTGCTATCTCTCTCTCTTCATCCACCCAGCTAGAATGATGCTCAGGGTTCACCGTGTCTCTCAGTGTGTGGAGAGCCTATAACCCTCTCTAACAAACAGGAATTAGTTTAACCCCTGACCTCAGGGAGATCTGCCTGAAATGATCATAGCGCAAATCGCAGGCCAACCTTTAAATGACACTCACACTAAATTGAAGTATGAAGAGCTGCTGTTTCAACACCTGCTGATGCAGCATTACTGTGACTGGAGGAGAGGATGAATGACTACAAGTGAGTGATTATTATGATAGGAGAGAATTATGAAGATCCTTTATTGCACAGCAATGGAAATATTAGATAGGTAGGTGATAAGCGATGACTGTGGCACTGAGTCTGCATTATGTTGCAAGTGCACAATGTGGTAAGTGAAAAGTAGTTGCTTCTTGTTTGTGGAGTACTGTAAATGTTCATCTCTGAGAGGAAGGAAGGAGGGTACTCACTCTGGCTGGGGCGTCCTGCCAGCATCCAGCGGGGGTCATAGGGGGCCTTGGTGGGAATAAACTCCACCAGCCGGTCTATGGGGTCCTTGGCATTGATGATGGGCACAGAACTAGATCGGTCCTGAGAGGGGGGGACATGTAAACATTGACTCTGCATTTAACACAGCTTCACTGAGAAGCTAACAGTGTAAAGGTACATTTGCATTAGATAAGCCTAAATGGATGGACAATGGATTAAATGCTGATAAGAGCTGGTGCTAACCTTGGGCATGTAGGAGAGCCAGTGCAGTAGCATGTGGACTCCCTCAAAGTCATCACACACAGTGCTGTGGGTCACACCGTTGTTGTGCATGATCTGAATCCCACCCAGCTGGTTGTTGGAGGTGTACACCTCTCTACCCAGCACCTGGGGAAAGAACAAGATGGGGGTGATGTGATGTCATATTCTGTTTACCATTCGTGATTTCTTCCATAGTCATGTGTCAAACCAAACGAAACCAAACCATGTTAGCCGATTTCCCTACAAACTACTAGCTGAGAGACCACCAACAATATTTAGACATTAGGTATGGGTAGGTAATGGCTACCCATTCTTCTCACTACAGGGAATAGCTCAACCCTCTGAGGCTGGGGATGGAAGGTGGTGTCACCAGGGCCCTGGTCCCTGGGGCTGTGGATCAATAGGATCCCACACACAGACCTATCTCTCAGGTGACAGGGACCCTGCTGCTCACCACCGTACCTTGGCCTCGTCAATACTGTCGATCGGTGGCCAGGGATCACTATCAAAGCATTCACTGGGCGCCACGGGCACCTGGCGCTCTCCCAGGCGGCCGCGTTATTTGTAACCTCCAGAGTGAATTAATACCTGAGATTTGTCCTTCCTGACACTCTATCCACTCACACTATTGACAGGAGCCATGACAAAGAGCTGCACACTGCCAGTTTATGAGCACCCACACGCATAGAAAGACAAGCACGCGCACACACACGCTCACACACACACACACACAATAGCACGTGTATGAGACTGCCTGTATGAGTGTGTGTATATTGGTTTATTGTGCGTGTCTCCAGGTGTGAGAGGCTAATGAAGGATGGCATGGAGGCCACTGAACTCATTTTGGCGTCCAAACTGCTCCTGTGACCCGCCGGACCCATTAACCTCCCCGCCCCCGCAACACACACAGGGGCGGGCGGCCGCTCAAAGGACACTGCTCGGTAAAACACAGAGAGGTGCTCGTTGCTCACTCTCAGCTCTCACCTCTTCGGCCATCATTTACTTTCTTTATTACCATTAATGGTTATGTCCCTGGCTACAAATCCTGGGCGCTCTCCTAAAGCTGTCAGGACAGCCCGCGGCCCCGGCCAGCATTGCAGTCACCTTGACAGGCAGACGCAGGGCCTGAGTGCCACCGGGCTGGGCCTGGGTTCATTAAGATTCCACAGCAGAGGGAGAGGAGAGCGGGAGGGACATAGGCCCACTGGGATATTTGTGCCAGTAGTTACTATCCAGCCACCATACAAATAGGAGAAAGATGTCCATCAGTGAATTAAATGACTGTATCAAGATGTGTGTATGTCCTCTTCATACGGCTTTGGTGAACCAGGGAGTCTATGGGGATATAATATGTGGGTTATAGTGAATGTCTTTTTTTTTTTTTGCCATGGCTACTGCTGAATGGATGGACCATCATTGTGAATGGACACATTCAATTGTGACACATCCATTTGATAATGTTACAGTAAGTAAAAAAAAAAGGAAACTATAGATTTACTGCCAATGTGGAAAATTGGGAACCATCGACTTGATATGTTATAGTAAAAAAAAAAGAATGAAGGAAAACTACACATTTACTGCGAAATGGATACATCTGTTAGTTTTCAATAAAAAATGTATATGATACATTTTCCACATTTACTGTCACACACACTGTAACCGACACAATCTCCTGACATTTCTCTAGCAACCAGCATCCAAAAACGCCCGCGCACACACGGACGTGCTTGCAGCAAAACCTGCAAATGGAAACGTGCATGTAGTTGTGTTTTGTCATGCGCAAATTTGGAATGTAATTTGGAATGGAGTCATGTTAATGCAGAGACAGGGAGGAGAGATGGAGGGAGTGGAGAGGGAGTGGAGACGGAGGGAGAGAGGGATGGAGGAAGCGGTGGGTAGTCAGTGGTCATGGAGCACAGAGAGAGAAAACAATCTGCCTTAGCAAAACTTTTCATTCTGATTGGAGACAAATGATATGGGTGTCCTTCTCCCCAGCAGCAGCCTCAGGCGTCACGTTGCCATTTCTATGCAAATAACAACTTCACGCTTCTCTTTCTATTATTCCACCAGGAGCTGCAGCAGTATGACTGGGGAGATGAGAGGAGGGGGGAGGCGAGGGGAGTGGAGGGAGTTTCAACCACAGAACAAGGGAGAAAAGGGCCTGATCACTGAGCTGGAAAAATGTACACAGCATGAGAGAAATAGAGGATCAGAAAACACCATTATCATTTGTTTTCTTAGATTCAGATGTGACACCATCTTTCTGCCTCCTAGTTAAGAGGGAGCTGTCCGTTTTATTGTTCACTCTTAAGGGATATTTCCTACAGTTGAAGTCGGAAGTTTACATACACTAGGTTGGAGTCATTAAAACTCATTTTTCAACCACTCCACACATTTCTTGTTAACAAGCTATAGTTTTGGCAAGTCGGTTCGGACATCTACTTTGTGCATGACACAAGTAATTTTTCCAACAATTGTTTACAGACAGATTATTTCACTTATAATTCCCTGTATCACAATTCCAGTGGGTAAGAAGTTTACATACAATAAGTTGACTGTGCCTTTAAACAGCTTGGAAAATTCCAGAAAATGATGTCATGGCTTTAGAAGCTTCTGATAGGCTAATTGACATCATTTGAGTCAATTGGAGGTGTACCTGTGGATGTATTTCAAGGCCTACCTTCAAACTCAGTGCCTCTTTGCTTGACATCATGGGAAAATCAAAAGAAATCAAGCCAAGACCTGTGTAGACCTTTACAAGTCTGGTTCATCCTTGGGAGCAATTTCCAAACGCCTGAAGGTACCACGTTCATCTGTACAAACAATATTATGCAAGTATAAACACCATGGGACCACGCAGCTGTCATACCTCTCAGGAAGGAGACGCGTTCTGTCTCCTAGAGATGAACGTACTTTGGTGCGAAAAGTGCAAATAAATTCCAGAACAACAGCAAAGGACCTTGTGAAGATGCTGGAGGAAACAGGTACAAAAGTATCTATATCCACAGTAAAACGAGTCCTATATCGACGTCACCTGAAAGGCCGCTCAGCAAGGAGAAGCCACTGCTCCAAAACCGCCACAAAAAAGCCAGACTACGGTTTGCAACTGCACATGGGGACAAAGATCGTACCTTTTGGAGAAATGTCCTCTGGTCTGATGAAACAAAAATAGAACTGTTTGGCCATAATGTCCATCGTTATGTTTGGAGGAAAATGCTTGCAAGCTGAAGAACACCATCCCAACCGTGAAGCACGGAGGTGGCAGCATCATGCTTTGCTGCAGGAGGGACTGGTGCACTTCACAATATAGATGGCATCATGAGGAAGGAAAATTATGTGGAAATATTGAAGCAATATGTCAAGACATCAGTCAGGAAGTTAAAGCTTGGTCGCAAATGCATCTTCCAAATGGACAATGACCCCAAGCATACTTCCAAAGTTGTGGCAAAATGGCTTAAGGACAACAAAGTCAAGGTATTGGAATGGCCATCACAAAGCCCTGACCTTAATCCTATAGAAAATGTGTGGGCAGAACTGAAAAAGCGTGTGCGAGCAAGGAGGCCTACAAACCTGACTCAGTTACACCAGCTCTGTCAGGAGGAATGGGCCTAAATTCACCCAACTTATTGTGGGAAGCTTGTGGAAGGCTCCCCGAAATGTTTGACCCAAGTTAAACAATTTACAGGCAATGCTACCAAATACTAATTGAGTGTATGTAAACTTCTGACCCACTGGGAATGTGATGAAAGAAACAAAAGCTGAAATAAATCACTCTCTACTATTATTCTGACATTTCACATTCTTAAAATAAAGAGGTGATCCTAACTGACCTAATACAGGGAATTTTTACCAGGATTAAATGTCAGGAATTGTGAAAAACTGAGTTTAAATGTATTTGGCTAAGGTGTATGTAAACTTCCGACTTCAACTGTATCTATTCAATAGCATTCCATCTCTACAGTATAACACAAATACACACACACACACACATCACTTTGTCCTCTTCCTCAAATTAACTGCAAAATAAATGGCATGCTCAACTAATTCCATATTAATAGTGAAATTCCATATTAAAATGCAGATGCGTTAATTGCATGAACTCAGGAACAATCTATTTGGGTCACAGACGACGGAGCACAGTGCAAAAACACACATTAACATCTCGCCTATTCTCTTTAAAAAAACAACAGGACAATTAAGAGTATTAAAAGACCTTTACTGTATCTGTTTTATAAATGGTTAACTTAATAACGTGTAGTCTTGTTGTTAGTGATGCATGGGGGTGCTACAGCTGACCTCCTATGCTACAGACAAAGAGCTAATGTCCCTATGTAGAAGCTGCACTGCAACGCTGCATCCAGAATAGCTCTCAGTATTTCAGTGAGAGTTTCATGTGCCATGAGGTACAGCCAGGACAGGGGGAATGATGCTGGCCCTTACCTTGTTGAGAGCTCCAGCCCCAGTAAGAATGATGTGGGAGTTTTCCACCTGGATGGTCCTCTGACCCAGCCTGACCAGGTAGGCTCCGATCCCTATAGCTCGACACGTTACCTGGAGAGAGAAGCACACACAGCCTGCTTAGGAAACCACTTGTCAAGTGCATGTCAGTGATCAGGGTAAACCCATTCTTACATCTGCCATCCTCCGCCTCTTAAGAGCAGCACTTAAGTAGTAACTTAGACATGAAAGACCTTAAGTGCGTAGGCAGTTGTGTGTGTAGGTGTGCATGTCAGTACATCCAGTGTGTCGGTGCGTACCAGGTTCATGGTGATGACCTGGTCGTAGGCCAGAGAGGACTCTCCAGCGATCATCCCGGAGCCCTTCAGGTTCTCCACCCCCAGACCATCATCCTTCCCAATGATGTCAGTGATCTTGTACCTGAACAAGGAAAGGCTCTGTCAGACACATCCCACCTCTCTCACTGTACCTCATCACTTCCTCCTTTTCTTTATTCTATGTCTCCCATTGTCCGGGGCTCTTCATGTGTATTCATGCACAGTCCATTGATTCTCTTACAGGTTGTAGATTCAGTTTCTCCGCTGGCCAGTGAGCTGGATGTATTATCTGTATTGAACAGGGTGACAGTGAATAATAATATGGCTGAGGGGTAATGTCTGGACTCACCTGGACTCTCCCTCGTCCTCTATGTGTTCACAGTAAACCGAATTCAGGGCTGACACCTTCTTGTAGTCCTGAGGGGTCAGGTACAGGTACTTGAAGCCCTGTGGAGAGAAACAAAGACTTTGAAGTTGCAGACTGCAACCAATAGTATGTGGACACCCCTTCAAATTAGTGTATAAAATTGAGCACACAGCCATGCAATATCCATAGACAAACATTGGCAGTAGAATGGCCTTACTGAAGAGCTCAGTGATTTTCAACGTGGCACCGTCATAGGATGCCACCTTTCCAACAAGTCAGTTCGTCAAATTTCTGCCCTGCTAGAGCTGCCCCGGTCAATTGTAAGTGCTGTTATTGTGAAGTGGAAACGTCTAGGAGTAACAACAGCTCAGCAGCGAAGTGGTCGGACACACAAGCTCAGAGAACGAGACCGCCGAGTGCTAAAGTGCGTAGCACGTAAAAATTGTCTGTCCTCGGTTGCAACACTCACTACCGAGTTCCAAACTGCCTCTGGAAGCAACGTCAGCACAAGAACTGTTCGTCGGGAGCTTCATGAAATGGGTTTCCATGGCCGAGCAGCCGCACACAAGCCTAAGATCACCATGCGCAATGCCAAGCATCGGCTGGAGTGGTGTAAAGCTCACCGCCATTGGAATCTGGAGCAGTGGAAACGCGTTCTCTGGAGTGATGAATCACGCTTCACCATCTGGCAGTCCGACGGACTAATCTGGGTTTGGCAGATGCCAGGAGAACGCAACCTGCCCCAATGCATAGTGCCAACTGTAAAGTGGTCTGGGGCTGTTTTTCATGGTTCGGGCTAGGCCCCTTAAAGGGAAATCTTAATGCTACAGCATACAATGACATTCTAGACGATTCTATGCTTCCAACTTTGTAGCAACAGTTTGGGGAAGGCCCTTTTCTGTTTCAGCATGACAATGCCCCCATGCACAAAGCGAGGTCCATACAGAAATGGTTTGTCAAGATCGGTGTGGAAGAACTTGACTGGCCTGCACAGAGCCCTGACCTCAATCCCATCGAACACCTTTGGGATGAATTGGAACACCGACTGCGAGCCAGGCCTAATCGCCCAACATCAGTGCCCGACCTCACTAATGCTCTTGTGGCTGAATGGAAGCAAGTCCCCGCAGCAATGTTCCAACATCTAGTGAAAAGCCTTCCCAGAAGACTGGAGGCTGTTGACCAACCCCATATTAATGCCCATGATTTTGGAATGAGATGTTCGACGAGCAGGTGTCCACATACTTTTGGTTATGTAGTGTACATGGGCAGAGACATCTGCTAACAGAGTCCTACAACACTAATAATCTCCTAATCCAAGTAGAGTTAAAATTCTTCAACAGAACATCTACACCCCAATGCCCCCCTTCTGCCAGCTGACCTTGTAGGGGTCTGCCGTGTCCTGCCAGGCCACATGGAACATGTGTCTGATCTCTTCTGCCAGGCCGATGCGGGCACCACTGTTGGCAGAGATGTAGATGCGAGGGATGCCACTCTCCCTGGACATCTCTGAGGCCTGTAGGAACAGCAGGTCCTCCTGCGGGCCAAACGAACCAATCTTGTGTGTGATGTCATTACTGATCACAATAATCTCACGCCCTGCCGGGTACTCTGGGGTCCTGAGGGTCATCCGCCAGGCCACCATGCCAATCTAGAGGGACACACACAGGTACACATATTAATGTATTATGTAGTGGAGACAATACATATTTCACAGCAAACAAAACAGGGGCATTACTCTTCTATTAATTGACATATGCATAAAGACAATGCCTGGCAAACAGCTACTGAACAATCCTGCCAAAGAAACACAGGGACACCTACAGAATAGAAATGGAACTGCAAGTTTAAAAGGAGTTACTCCTCACCTCGTTCCCTCCTGGTAGACGGTTCATCTGCACCAGCTGTCCCTGTGGGTCCAGGACCAGCTCTGTGAAGGTGAGCAGCTCAGAGGGCAGAGGGCATTTGGGCAGGTGGGCGAAGGCTTGGGTGGACTGCCACAGCTTCTTTAGAGCCTGGGGGAAAGAGGAGCCAGAGAGAGGAGGAGTCAAGGGACTGCTGCTCACTCTTAGTATAACATGCTTACTGTAGAGTAGAGTACTGCAGGGCCCGACAGAGATCATTACGGCAAGGTCGTCATTTTTCATGCTGCGGTTGGGAGCGGCCGGTCAGAGAGATAACTTTGGGATGAAAATATTTTTGTTGTCCCGCAGATTATTTGGAAACGGTCGTCTTTCTGCTTTGTATGCGTTAGCCTACCTATTGTATTAAAAGCACGTCTTTTTCGCATTATTCAAACACTCTCAGAATTTGCTGCTTGAAGTTAATTAGCCTACCTCTCCTCTCCTAGTTGGGCGTGCGAGATCAAGTGCGCCTAGTATGTGTCGTCTCAATGAAATACATTAGGTTGCCTACATGGGCGGAGAAGCACGTGGCAGTTATCTTTCCAAGGAAATTACATTCAATATGATTAGACTGTAGTTAACTAGTGTCTGTCAATAAATATTGATAATGGAAAGAAGTGGAGGGCGCTCAACCAACGTGAGTCGAGGTGCAATCGAAAAATATGATCATCATTGAAAAGGAAAAAGCACAATGCGCGCAAAGGTTACCATGGTGAGCGAGCGCTGCACCTTTTCATTGTCAATAAGTATTGATTACCCATATTTGTCTCTGCCTGCAATTCGTCCTCCTAAAAGGTAGGCTATATCCTATATGCAAAACATAGCTCAAGACAAAGTGCAAGTGTGCGCTCTCATCATTCTTGCTGCTTCTAGTTCAGTAGCCATAAACGCAAGATCAGGAACGCGTGTGGTCTCAATGAAATAGAGTAGGCTGCCTATACATGAGCGGAGAAGCACGGGGGCAGTTATCTTTCCAAGGAAATGTACTTCCTAAATATGATTAGGCTACAGTTTACTAAATTGCCTAGACATAAATATTGATCACCCATATTTGTCTCCGTCTGAAAATCACCCCACTCCTAAAAGGTAGGCTATAAAAATAGCTCAAGAGAAAGTGCAAGTCTCTCCAACTCTGCTCTCTTCAAACCACATCTAGCATATTGGCTGATATAGCCCAGTAATACCGATAGCCTAATATAACGGGCCACAGAAGAATCTCTGGTAATTTAACCTATTTCTTAGGTTATTTTTGCGCATTTTGATATTGCCTTTAGGGCGCAAAATTGCTGCGACCATGGCTGGCCAGGGAGCTGCGTCACATACGCCTAAAATAATATTGCGGGACTGCAGTTGGGTTCGGGACCAGTTCTTGCAGTAGAGGGTGGGGGTCAGACAGAAAGCCAGCAGGTGCGGGCGGGAGTGGGAAGAATAAATCAGTCCCGTGCAGACCTCTACTGTAGAGTGATAACACGCAGGGTTGAGGTCAATTCCATTTAAATTCAGTCAATTCAGGGGAGACATTTGTATTAATAAATTGGAAATGTCCCCTTATTTTACTATGTGAGATCTTCATTTCATGCACTGGATTTCAATTCACTTCCTGGATTGACCGAGTTGAAATGCAATTGACCTCAAACATGATAGTATGTTTTTATGTACACCATCAACGGAGACCACTGTGAGCCGTTGTGTCGAGGTCCATACCTGTCTGACCATCTCAGGGAAGTCGTAGACGTAGGTGGTTCCCAGGGACTGGGCCTGGAAGCGTTTGGACTGCAGCAGGTCCTTGGTCACATAGGGGGTGTTGATGAGCATGCCATGCAGAGGACCCTGCTTGTCCCCATAAGCCTGGAACATGATCTGAAGGAGAGAGGACACAGAGTCACTCACCACACACGGATACTAGCTGCCCTTTGCAACACACATATCTACAGAGAACACAGTACACAATATGTAATGTAATGAAGACAGATATCCGACATGGAGCGTATTCCAAGAAACATGAAACAGTGACAATGCTGACCAGCGCTGTGGATTCAGTTATATCTGCAATAGGAGAACATGAAGTCATGTTCTTTACCATCCCTATCAGCTGTTCCGTCTGATTAGGTCCTTTGACCAGACCTGTTAACCTGAGCTGTGTCACATCACATTAGAGACATATCGACTCCTCAGAATGAGAACACTGTTTCTCTTGTGCTTCACACAATAAAGTCATTTTGGAAGATAAAAGGAGTTAATCTACCACATCTGGCTATTGAGACATGTTAGGGGTCCATGAGAACAAGGTAAGAATGGGCCTGGCCACGCCTGTGTTAAGTGTTAATGAATAAGGCTGAGCACAATGCACCGGATCATCACTCAACTCAGCGTCATCTACCAGCTCCAAAATAGAACCCAAATTGAATTTCATAATAATAAGGCACCTGCCCAGAAAAACAAATGGGAAGTGTTACAGTTCATTATTTCTCGCATCGTAGTAGTAGGGGCATTATTTTTTAACACTCTTAGCTACCTGCATATGCTCTCTGCCAATGACTGTTTGACTTATGGAACATTTACCCTCGTATTGCAATGGAATGGGATGATATATAGATGGATGCAACTTACCTGTTCTCCTATATAAAGGAAAATATCATGATCACTGCTAGTCTTGTCCAACAGGCTAGAGGCTGGCCAGACCACTTAAAGAACCCTCAGCTCCACTTCACACAGTAGACTGACTGATCCACAGTTCACATGTCATATATTTCTTAATTAAACTTCAAAATACTTGAGCATGAACCAAGAGTTGCCCATTAAGATGCATTCTGGGAGCTGAGGGTTCTGTGTGAGGCTGCTTCCCCTGCCTGTGATTGCTTGGGAGTGTGGGCCGTGAGGGATGAAAGACGTGCGAGTGCCCCACCTGTCGGTCTTTGGGCCCCACCTGTCCTGTACGGGAGTCGGTGACCTCCTTGTACAGGCTGATGTCCAGGTAGTAGCCTGACTCGTTGGTGAGGAACAGGCGGATGGGGATCTGTTTGCCCGTGGGCGTCAGCCGGATGTTGATCTTCAGCTCCGCCTGGAGGACCCGGAGCTTCCACAGCCTACTGCCGTAACGCATCACCATGGAGCGCACTGACTCCTCAATCTGAACATGGGCACATAGAGGTTACTAATAAAGCATATACAATACACACAACACCAAAACACATCACTCCATGTACAGTGCACAAACACAACGTACACGTGAACAATGAACACAGGGTACGTACAGATCTTGGGTGTGCTGCCACTGACCTTGGAGGGGTCCATGATGACGGTGGGAACAAAGTTGAGGAAGATGTGGTTGCAGTCAGTTCGTACGGTGGTGTTGTTGAAGGCCACCTCCAGCTCGTCCATGGCCTCCAACAGCAGACGCTCTGCCTCGTTGTGGAGGTACTCAAAAGACGCCTCCTGTAGACAAAGGACAGGAGCAGAGGTCAGAGGGGCACGTTTTCACATACACACAAACTGAACAGGTGTATTAAATCACTCACACACACACACAGGCATGTAAGTAGTGTGTCACTATCGCTCTCACCTTGGTGACCAGGTCTGAGTGACGGATGATGGCCCGGACAAAGAAGCGGTAGTCGGTGACCTCTGTTCCCACCTCCACGCGGGCAGCGCCCAGGTACAGGTGCATCTTGTGGTTGGCACAGGGGATGGCGGTCAGAGCAAAGTTACGCATGCGGTTGAGCTCCAGCTGGAAGGCCAGCGCTGGCTCCAAGTGACGGTAGATCCTGTCCTCCTCAAACTAGACACACAGGGGGACAATCAGTTACACAGGAAGACGCAAGACACCGTCACACACAGCAGGACAGTCACGCACAGCAAGATACTGTCATACAAACCAATTGAAGGTTCAAGGAATGGGAATGAATTTTCCTCAAGGCCTTTACCAGTTAGGCTGCCCTACCATCATCCAATTGGCTGTTTCAGGAGCATTGGGTTTGTATAAGACTAGAGGGTGCCCGCCAGCCATACACTGCATTAAGTAAATGAAATCAAAAGCAATCTCAGCCTGCTAATGGGTGTCATTTCTCTTAAATGGGGGACATAATTAAATAGTTAATTACGGTAATGAGTTTTGGTGGTGCCATTGTAGTGAGACTATCAGGGGCCTAGGCAGGGGAAGAGCCACCATTGATCATAATGGAGTGACTTTCAGTGCCAACTAAGGGGTGAGCAAGGAAGGAGGGAAGGTACTTTTCTGCAACCATCTTAGTCAAATTTCCTCACCTCTATTGTTGCCATCATGTGAAATTGACACTTGGTTAGTTGACACTTGCTTAGCTGTTCCGCTGTAACTCTAGTCTACACATTGAGAAGCGTGGTCATTTGGGCTCATCTTTCATCTAAGTTATACATTCAGTCTGAGTGTTAGCACTTCAAATATGAATTCCCTTATCTTTTTGGGATGGATTGAACCTGTTCAGTGACTACTATCCCTGAGCAGACTATTACTGGTTATTTGATGGTAGCTCATAAAGTCAGTGTTCATATTGACACACAGACAGTGTGAAGACACGCACCTTGTCTCTGGACCGGAAGGTGAAGAACTTGGGGAACTCCCTCTGTGTGAGAGACAGACAGGTGAGGAGAGAGTACAGTTACACAAACAGATTCACATGTTGCGAAGAACACACATTGTCAACCTACCAGTTCTACTGGTTAATACAGAGTAAGAGAGAGTTAGGGCTTTGAGTCCAGGATTTCAAGAATCCCTGCTATGCTGCAACTAAGTTCCAGAATCAGCTAGACTAAAGGTAGACATGACCTCTAGAGAATAGAATGACTGCAGGTGAAAATGAGTGACATTCTAACAACACTAAGTGGTTACATTTCCTTCTACGGTTCTACATTTCTCCCTCAATGAGCTGTGATGAGCGCTATGTGAATTGCTGTGACAGTGAGGAGGAACACTATGGCATCGGTCTGTGATCAGGAAGAGCCTGTTTAACATTCAACAGCCCTGATCTCTTCCCATTTGTGCTGATGTCTGAGGTTGTATTCTCCCAAACTGCCTATTCACATAATGACAGACAGTGACAGGCAGCAGGGGAGCAGCGACAGCTAATCTAATGAATAAAACATTCTCTTTTCACAGGGAGCGATTTGTATTTCTGAACGCTCTAGCTTGAAGCCTGATTGTCAGGTTTGGCTTTGAGGCTCGCACCCCACTTGGCCAAACAATACCGGACTAATTGCAAACACTCATCAACTCAATCTGTATATAATGACAGGACAGTTGTGTATTAGTCTGAGGCACTAATGCCCACTACAAGCCTGTATATAGGACTGATTTGATGACAACACAATGGTGTTAGCATAACAGAGAATACAGGATTTATTATGTGTGAATACACTGGTCAGTGTACTCAGAGGAACTGAGTGAGTCTCTAATGTAGGAGGGCCACACCAATGGCAGTGATTAGCTCTCATCAGAGCCTGTTCTTCTCTTGTCAAAAGAAAGGGCATCATTCAGAGGGCTGACGCAGGGAGAGAGAAGGGAACCTGGCATTTACCCAAATGTCTTTAGTCTCAAATGCCCTCATTATCTCCCTGAAGCCAACCAAAAGCTACTTCGAGTGGTCCAGGGAAATAGTTGACAATACAGGAAGACAAACTCTACTGTTCCACAGTTATCATCCACATCTTCCCACTACTCACATGAAACCTCTGGTCCACCTCACAGTTGACTGCCTTCCTGAAATCCTGTCAGCACAAACCCCACAGCAAAGGCAAGACATGGATACAGAGAGGGACAGGAGACAGAGAGAGAAAAGAGAGAGACAGAGAGCAAGCAAAACAGCCAAATTTGAGATACAAACGATGGTCAAATTACAGGCCATTCCAAATTAAACGTGTGACTCTCTCGTGCCGTCTGGATGTCTGTAGAGCCAACGTGCATCATTGTGATTAAGATAAGATAGTTGATGGTGATTGGAAGAGAGTTGGTTAGAGATCTGAGGTTAGAGTAGGGGATTGGGAGTCCTAGCGCTCACCTTCTGAGCTACCAGGAAGGTCAGCCTGCGGATGCCATGTTCAAACAGCAGGGATTTCTGGGGGAATAAGACACAGGAAGAGAAAGTGTGAGCGACGGAGGTGTCCAGTTGTACTTCCTGAAAGGCTCATCCTAAACATCTTACCTTTGTCTGGGTGAACTCCCGGAACATGGCAGCCAGGCCGTCGTCATCGATGTCACTGTCAGTCTTGATGGCCACGTTGAGAATGTGAACGGGCTCGTCTTGGATACTCTGGGTCACACAAACACATGCAGGCAAAACATCAGTCATACAATTCAGAGAGAAATTATCTATTGCGACTATATGAAGAACAGGAAGGTAATTCTACTTTGATGCCATGCATTGAACAAAGGGCTCTCTTAGTCACAATACTCTGTAGTGTTACAATACACATCAGAATCAGTACTAGCGGACAGTTCTGACCTTGGTGTCCTCCTCTCCATAGAGCACAGGGTTCCCTCCCTCTGGGAAGGTGGGGCTGGGAGGAGGAGAGTCAGAGAAACAGCTCATCACGTCTTTAATGTTCCTGATGGAGAGGAAAGGATCCTGGTTAGACACCACACACAGACACACACACTTGAGGTAATTTCTCAGTATTACATCTCCAATTCAATAACACCATTTCCCAACGTGGGACAATAATAAAAGTCATAATGTAATGATTTTGAAAAGGTCAAAATTGCCCAGCCTTCACCTGGTGAACTCCTGGAAGGAGCGGAAGGAGACCATGGCTCCCATGCGCTGGCAGGGTGGGGTAAAGGAGGTGTCCAGGAGGACGTCGCTCACACTGCCCACGTGGACCATGCCGTAGTGGTTCAGGTTAGACGAGAACGACATCCTGGGATCACAACAGACAGCCATTAGACCGGGGTCCTGCAGCACACACATTCACTCACTCACCCACCCACCCTTTCACTCACTCATTCACTCACTCAGTAGCCCAGAGCTGGGCCAGAGCAGGGAGCAGGGCAGAATCCATTTCTGGCCCATAGGAGAGTCACCTTTAAGAGCCCCCCACCAACCAGCAGTATTTAATATATCTGTGATAAGTTGCTGGGACAGAAGGAACATTCTGACTCCTCATTCACTTCCATACTAACACTAATACAGCATAGTGTTCTCACAGAGAACAGTGAATGAGGATCCGAATATAAAAACTGAATATGCATCTTATAGATCTGGATGTACTGCTCACGGAGTAGCCCAGCAGCAGTATTTACAGTTGAAGTCGGAAGTTTACATACACCTTACCCAAATATATTTAAACCTAGTTTTCCACAATTCCTGACATTTAATCCTAGTAAAAATTCCCTGTATTAGGTCAGTTAGGATCACCACTTTATTTTAAGAATGTGAAATGTCAGTATAATAGTAGGGAGAATTATTTATTTCAGCTTTTATTTACTTAACCACATTCCCAGTGGGTCAGAAGTTTACATACACTCAATTAGTATTTGGTAGCATTGCCTGTAAATTGTTTAACTTGGGTCAAACGTTTCGGGGAGCCTTCCACAAGCTTCCCACAATAAGTTGGGTGAATTTTGGCCCATTCCTCCTGACAGAGCTGGTGTAACTGAGTCAGGTTTGTAGGCCTCCTTGCTCGCACACGCTTTTTCAGTTCTGCTCACACATTTTCTATAGGATTGAGGTCAGGGCTTTGTGATGGCCACTCCATTACCTTGACTTTGTTGTCCTTAAGCCATTTTGCCACAACTTTGGAAGTATGCTTAGGGTCATTGTCCATTTGAAAGACCCATTTACAACCAAACTTTAACTTCCTGGCTGATGTCTTGAGATGTTGCTTCAATATATCCACATAATTTTCCTTCCTCATGATGCCATCTATTTTGTGAAGTGCACCAGTCCCTCATGCAGCAAAGCACCCCCACAGCATGATGCTGCCACCTCCGTGCTTCACGGTTGGGATGGTGTTCTTCGGCTTGCAAGCTACTCCCTTTTTCCTCCAAACATAACGATGGTCATTATGGCCAAACAGTTCTATTTTTGTTTCATCAGACCAGAGGACATTTCCCCAAAAAGTACAATATTTGTCCCCATGTGCAGTTGCAAACCGTAGTCTGGCTTTTTTATGGCGGTTTTGGAGCAGTGGCTTCTTCCTTGCTGAGCGGCCTTTCAGGTGACGTCGATATAGGACTTGTTTTACTGTGGATATAGATACTTTTGTACCTGTTTCCTCCAGCATCTTCACAAGGTCCTTTGCTGTTGTTCTGGGATTGATTTGCACTTTTTGTTCATCTCTAGGAGACAGAACGCGTTTCCTTCCTGAGCAGTATGACGGCTGCGTTGTCCCATGGTGTTTAGACTTGCGTACTATTGTTTGTACAGATGAACGTGGTACCTTCAGGCGTTTGGAAATTGCTCCCAAGGATGAACCAGACTTGTGGAGATCTAAAAAAAAAATTCTGAGGTCTTGGCTTGATTTATTTTGATTTTCCCATGATGTCAAGCAAAGAGGCACTGAGTTTGAAGGTAGGCCTTGAAATACATCCACAGGTACACCTCCAATTGACTCAAATGATATCAATTAGTCTACCAGAAGCTTCTAAAGCCATGACATCATTTTCTGGAATTTTCCAAGCTGTTTAAATGCACAGTCAACTAAGTGTATGTAAACTTCTGACCCACTGGAATTGTGATACAGTGAATTATAAGTGAAATAATCTGTCTGTAAACAATTGTTGGAAAGATTACTTGTGTCATGCACAAAGTAGATGTCCTAACCGACTAGCGAAAACTATAGTTTGTTAACAATACATTTGTGGAGTGGTTGAAAAATTAGTTTTAATGACTCCAACCTAAGTGTATGTAAACTTCCGACTTCAACTGGAAATGCTAAGAGGTAGATTATGTGAAAGAAGAGCACATATCTGTATAATGTTAGTGAACATGGAAGCATTGTACATTTTCCCTCGGCCAAAAATAGTAGAAAGACCCAGTTTCCCCAGGTATTTTTAGTATTCAGAGGTCCTCCTCTCCCGTCCACACAGAGGCCAAGTCCTCTTTTAAAGAGGCCAAGAAGATAGCCCATTGAGTTAGCTCACAGAATGTTATATAGCCTAGAGTCTCTATGGGCCCCAACCTGTCCACAGAGTAATCTGTATCTGGAGGTTTATTCTCCTCTGTTTTAGCATCATCCTTTGTTTTATCATCCTGTGCTTTAGGATCCTGTTTGTTACTGTCCACAGACACAGGCTTAATGTCCCGAGTCCGAAGACGGGGCAGGGGCTGGGAAGACAGTCTCCTGAGAGGACAGGACAGCAGCAAGCAGCACATTCAGAACACAACTAGCACAATGCAAAACAGGACATTTCACACAGAAATATTTGAGAATATTGTTACAGAATATTATATAGTAACCTACATCTTTTACATTTTACATTACATTTTAGTCATTTAGCAGACGCTCTTATTCAGAGCGACTTACAGTTAGTGAGTGCATACATTATAATTTTTTCATACTGGCCCCCCGTGGGAATCGAACCCACAACCCTGGCGTTGCAAACGCCATGCTCTACCAACTGAGCTACATCCCTGCCAGCCATTCCCTCCCCTACCCTGGACGACGCTGGGCCAATTGTGCGCCGCCCCATGGGTCTCCCGGTCGCGGCCGGCTACGACAGAGCCTGGATTCGAACCAGGATCTCTAGCGGCACAGCTAGCACTGCGATGCAGTGCCTTAGACCACTGTGCCACTTTGACTCCCCATTTCCAGAGAAGCACAATATAGACATACAGTATGTATACGGTGCATTCGGAAAGTATTCAGACCCCTCCCTTCCCTTTTTCCACATATTGTTACGTTACAGCCTTATTCTAAAATGGATAAAATGAAATGCTTTCCTCATCAATCTACACACAATATCCCATAATGACAAAGTGAAAACAGGTTTTTAGAAATTTTTGCACATCTATTGAAAATAAAAAAACATAAATACCTTATTTACATGAGTATTCAGACCCTCGCTATGAGACTAGAAATTGAGCTCAGGTGCATCCTGTTTCCATTGATCATCCTTGAGATGTTTCTACAACTTGATTGGAGTCCACCTCTGGTAAATTCAATTGATTAGACATGATTTGGAAAGAAATACACCTGTCTATATAAGGTCCCACAGTTGACAGTGCATGTCAGAGCTAAAAACCAAGCCATGAGGTCGAAGGAATTGTCCATCGAGCTCCGAGACAGGATTGTGTCGAGGCACAGATCTGGGGAAGGATACCAAAAAATGCCTGCAGCCTTTGAAGGTCCCCAAGAACACAGTGGCCTCCATCATTCTTAAATGGAAGAAGTTTGGAACCACCAAGACTCTTCCTAGAGCTGGCCGCCCGGCTAAACTGAGCAATCTGGGGAGAAGGGCCTTGGTCAGGGAGGTGACCAAGAACCCGATGGTCACTCTGACAGAGCTCCAGAGTTCCTCTGTGGAGATGGGAAAACCTTCCAGAAGGACAACCATCTCTGCAGCACTCCACCAATCAGGCCTTTATGGTAAAGTGGCCAGATGGAAGCCACTCCTCAGTAAAAGGCACATGACAGCCCACTTGGAGTTTGCCAAAAGGCACCTAAAGGACTCTCAGACCATGAGAAACAAGATTCTCTGGTCTGATGAAACCAATATTGAACTCTTCGGCCTGAATGCCAAGCGTCACATCTGCAGGAAACCTGTCACCATCCCTATGGTGAAGCATGGTGGTGGCAGCATCATTCTGTGGGGGTGTTTTTCAGCGGCAGGGACTGGGAGACTAGCAAGGATCGAGGGAAAGATGAACAGAGCAAAGTACAGAGAGATCCTTGATGAAAACCTGCTCCAGAGCGCTCAGGACCTCAGACTGGGGCGAAGGTTCACCTTCCAACAGGACAGCGACCCTAAGCACACAGCCAAGACAACACAGGAGTGGCTTCGGGACAAGTCTCTGAATGTCCTTGAGTGGCCCAGCCTGAGCCCGGACTGGAACTCGACTGGAACTCCCCAAATACAGGTGTGCCAAGGTTGTAGATTCCTACCCAAGAAGACTAGAGGCACTAACTGCTGCCAAAGGTGCTTCAACAAAGTACTGAGTAAAGGGTCTGAATACTTATGTAAATGTGATATTTCCGTTTTTTGTTTTTTATACGTGTGCAACATTTTCTAAAAACCAGTTTTTGCTTTGTCATTATGGGGTTTTGTGTGTAGATTGATGAGAGGAAAAAAAACAATTTAATCCATTTTAGAATAAAGCTGTAACGTAACAAAATGTAGAAAAGGTCAAGGGGTCTGAATACTTTCTGAATGCACTGTACACACCTACAATACACCGACAGAAATATACAGATATACAGATAGTCAGACAGACAGACACGTCTTCCCAGTATGCTGCATTATGGCATGCTGTTGCCATTCATTTAATGGATCACCCATGACCAGATACAGCTCCAATTTTAAAAATCCGATTCATTTATGGGATAACTTGTAATACTTAACGGAACAAGCAGCATAGCCAAACATTTCCAATGCCCAATGTTATCATGTCTTGCCACAACATACACTTTAGGATGGTTGATGATTTACAATTGAAATCAATTCTAAAGGTTGCAGGCATTACGGCTTTCAGTTACATTTCCCTGCAGATGATTGTTTGACTATGCTGCTTTCTAGGTCTACAGCTTCTACAGGTCTACATATTGGTTGCAATAAGAAGGTGTACTATACCTGTTTAGAGTTGGGATGTTCCCTCTGCAATCAAACAACATTGATTACTGACTGGTTAGTTAGGCAGACATCAGTAGGAGGAAGCAGTCAGAGAAGTGTTTGTGAATCATAGAAGTTTGAGACTACATATTATGAATTTGATTTTTTGGCGTCTCATATGGTACATTTTGTTACTCTTGACAACCTAATAAATCAACATTTCTCATGAGGTAGGCCCTATTGTTGACTTCTCAAGGGCTTCATGAACTAACAATGTATTACAAAAGTGGCAAAAGAGCATGTCCCTTTTATAACAAGACATCAATGTGACACCTTAGGGCACTGTCATACGTCACATGTATTGTCTCAAAAACGCACAGTGTACTCTATGACTGCTCCTCCAACAATGCAACAATAGTCCTATGCCTTCCTAGAGGCCTATTCTTTGGTCAGAGACTATTGGTTCATTCCTGAGGTGGGGGACATGCATGCATTGTTCCAATGAGGAAGCCAATCATGCCTGGTTAATGCAAATGGGTTAAACATTTTAAGTGGGATAAACCAGGTGCATGCAACAATCTGAGCACAGCAGTCAATGGTTTGTTTAACTTTGCAATCAATGGTGTTTGTTAGACATGCATTTTAAAGTGAAAAATCGAAGTCTCAGCATCACTGGGTTACTGTTGAATCTTGCAGTCATCCAGAGGACAGACCAGAGAGAGCAACAAAAGTGGGACTTTTGCTGACAGGAGACTAGTTAGTTTCCACTCACACATTCTTGGTAAACTAGGGAAAGTATTTATACTCTCACAGAATACCTGCTTTTGCACATGAGGAGCATTTTTCAGGGGGTTAACAGTGGAGTGGGGATAAAATAACCATATCACCAGGGATGAGAACTGGACCGTTTCGGAGATGGTGAAAGACAGTCCTCTCCTTATTCAGGACCTTACAGACTCTTGTCTCTGTTAGCTCTCATCTCTCTTATAGAACCATCCCCTTCCCCTAATAAGACACCTGACTGTAGATCAAGTCTCCCTACTCTAGTCCTACTATTAACCATCCTCAGCTTAGAATAACAACTGGCCCTAGATCAGTATATATAGGAGCAACACCACATCTCCTCCACGGTACCATGCAGGGCAGGGGACTGGGCTGCAGAGTGTGTGTGTGTGTGTGTGTGTGTGTACCTGTTGGGGTGGGAGGTAGGCAGCATGAACTGGAACTCTACGATGCAGGTGTTGTCCTTCAGCTGTCTGTGTTGGACGCTGTTGAGCTCGTAGGCGATGTAGGCTCTACGTACGTACACCTGGGATGGGGAACACAAGGGAGTTAAAACAGGGTAGAGATCTGGATACAGCAGAGTATCGTTACCTTTAATCCCATGAAATGTCACTCTTAGTTCAGTGGCAAATACTGTTCAATTCCCTGGGCAACCAGCTATTGTGACTTTGAATGCAAAAAAACACTGTCTCCTTCCTCTCACCTCCAGAGCAGCCATCCTGACCACCTGGTTACTGTGGTAGAAGAAGTTAGGCAGCACATCAAAGATGGACGTCTCGGACAGGATCAGTTTCTACAAAGGAGAGAGAATTCAGAATCATTAAAATGCCGTAGACCTCATTCCACTGTCAAATAGCCATCACTAGCCGGCTACCACACAGGTTACTCAACCCTGCACCTTAGAGGCTGCTGCCCTATATACATAGACATGGAAACACTGGCCAATTTAATAATGTTTACATACTGCTTTACTCATCTCATATGTATATACTGTATTCTATTCTACTGTATTTTAGTCAATGCCACTCCGACATTGCTTGCCCTAATATTTATATATTTCTTAATTCCATTCTTTTACTTTTAGATTTGTGTGTATTGTTGTGAATTGTTAGATACTACTGCACTGTTGGAGCTAAGAACACAAGCATTTCGCTACACCCGCAATAACATCTGCTAAATATGTGTATGTGACTAATAGAATTTGATTTGAAACACTTTGAGTGTCTGAATGGCCTTCAGCAATGGCAGTAAAAAGTCAACAACGGCCATGGTCCCTACCTGCAGGTTCTCGATGCAGAACTGGTGTCCATACATGTCGATGGCAGAGAGGAAGATGGACTCCACCTGGTTGTGGCGGAGCTCGTAGGAGGGGAGGTGAGATGCAATCAGCACCTGAGGAGGAGACAGAGGGGAGTGAGAAGATGACAACTCTAACCCTGACCAATCACAAAAACAGGGAGAGACCATTTAGAGAGACAGGAAGTGATGCGTGCGGACCTGGCGGGCGCGCAGTGCCACCTTGGCGTTGGTGGTCTTGCTGAGCTGGGTGAACTCCGTCAGAATGGCCATCAGCTCGTCAGTCAGGGTGGGGTCACGACCACACAGCTGGTCCTACACACAGGGAGAACACAGTCAACTCTGGTCTTAAACACAGGCAAGAAAACACACACAGTCTACTCTGTCAAACACACATAACAAATGTATTTATAAAGAGGGAAGGACTTACAATGAGCATGGTGACCAGGAGGTTCTTCTTAGTGACCTGGGCGTGCGAGAAGATGTAGTTTAACACGTTGGCCATGTCTCCCTTGTTCTCCTCACGCAGTGTGAACACACACTTGTCGTAGTGTCCTGGAATCACACACACACACACACACACACACACAGTATACAGGATTCAGGGGAGAAATCAAATCAACCGGCGCTCAAAGGAAGGTGCAAATGAAATGTTTGTTGTGTAACAATACCCTCATGTGGACAAATAGAGCAACTGCAGTCCTGAGAGAAGACCTTTGAATCCTATTCTTAAATAAAATACCTGCAGGGCTAAAAATCAAAGGCCATTTCCCCTTTTGAATTTTACAGAACAACAACATTAACTACCACAGCTATGCTGATGATACTCAAATATATATGGCTCTCGAACCGTATGACAACAGCTCAATAGACTCTCTGTGTCACTGTATAGAGCACATAAATACCTGGATGAACCAAAATTGTCTACAATTAAACCAAGATTAAAATGAGATTATTGTGTTTGGCAACAAAAATAAAAGAACAAGTATTAGTAAAGAGCTGGATTCTCGGGTCCTTAAAACCAGTGATCAAGTGCGTAATCTTGGTGTTCTGATAGACTCAGACCTCACATTTAACAGCCATATCCAAGCGGTCACCAAAACAGCATTCTATCATCTAAAAAATATAGCCAGAATCAAAGGCTTGGTGTCCCAAAAAGATCAAGAGAAGCTCATCCATGCTTTTATCTCTAGTAGGGTTGACTACTGTAATGGCCTCTTAACAGGACTCCCGAAAAAGACTGTAAAACAGCTGCAGCACATTCAGAATGCAGCTGCTAGAATGTTAACCAGGACCAAGAGAACGGAGCACATCACTCCGGTTCTTAAATCTTTACATTGGCTTCCAGTCAGTTACAGAATTGATTTCAAAGTGGTGCTTTTAGTTTATAAATCTTTGAATGGTTTAGGACCATGTCTGATATGTTTGAAGAATATAAACCGAGCAGGGCTCTTAGATCCATGAACACAGGTTAGCTAGTAGAGCCCAGACTAAATATGGAGAAGCTGCGTTTAGCACTTATGCTGTACACAACTGGAATAAACTACCAGAAGATCTTAGATGTGCCCCAAACGTATCCATTTTAAAATCCAGGTTAAAAACACTTATCTTTTCACGTGCCTACGACTGTGTCGAAACTTAACCACACTGTTTAGCCTCATAGCTTCCTATTTTTTAAATTTTAAATCTTTATGTTATTTTATTTTTTGTATTTTTATTATTATTATGTTTTCATTATTTTTGATAAACATCTTTGTAAAGCACATTGAATTGCTTCGATGTATGAATTGTGCTAAATAAATAAACTTGCTTGCTTGCTATACCAACCCAGGAAAACCCATTGCTTAACATAGCCTGTTAATGTTAGCAGTGGAGTCTAATGTTCCTCACCATTCTGGAACTGGACCTCTACTTTGAGGTACTGTCTAAGCAGGTCCATCACCACGGCCTTCATGTGACCGCGGATGCCACTGCGGTACCTGGGAACAGAGACAAAATGGCATGGTCAGTGACAGAGAGCATGTTTGTGTGCATATGGGTAGCTAGGTATCATCAGGTCATTCAAAGCCCTGAAGCTGAGAGCAGGACACACCTTTGCACCAGCTGTACGATGCTCTGAGTGTTCATGAAGAACACCTCTCTTTCTGACTTCCTGTTCAGAGTGGCAGCATGACTGTCCAGGATGTTGGCAATCTGGAAGAAAGAACAGGAAAAATCAGTCAGGTGTATTCCTAATGAACTCTGCAAATCAACAACTCCATATAACCATAAATAATACAATAACCTGAATAATACAGTGTGTGTGAGTGTGTGTACCTGCTGGCTGGGGAACTGGCAGAGCACAGAGGTAATGTTGCTGGCATACTGCGCCATCTCCTTCTTGATGCACTTCTCTACAGCGAGGGGGATCCGGCCTGACACACTGGTCATGATGTCCTGCAGCTCCAACAGAGGCAGGGAGGGGTCCCGAAGAGTCTTCATCAGCCTCTCCACCCACTCCTTTAGCTGGGGAAGCACAACACATTACATTTTTACATTACATTTTAGTCATTTAGCAGACGCTCTTATTCAGAGCGACTTACAGTTAGTGAGTGCATACATTATTTTTATTTTTCATACTGGCCCCGCGTGGGAATCGAACCCACAACCCTGGCGTTGCAAACGCCATACTCTACCAACTGAGCTACATCCCTGCCGGCCATTCCCTCCCCTACCCTGGATGACACTGGGCCAATTGTGCGCCGCCCCATGGGTCTCCCGGTCGCGGCCGGCTACGACAGAGCCTGGATTCGAACCAGGATCTCTAGTGGCACAGCTAGCACCGCGATGCAGTGCCTTAGACCACTGCGCCACTCGGGAGGTTAATCAACTGATATTGATTAACATATGAACACAGAATACTGCCATCTTTTGTTTTGACATTTTTGTGTGTAGTAGTGGACCACTCTTACCTTTCCACCGAAAAAGAGTTCAGGCAGGCAGAAGCCATTCATGATGTGCACCAGGTGGTCCAGTGTGCTGTGGAAGACCCTGTGGAGCTTCTCTCCTCTCAACGCCACCGCCTGGATGATGGGCAGGGCCCCGTAGTACAGCTCCGCCTGAGACACACACATTACAACATACTTTTAGTCTCACATCAAACGTACTGTATAGCTTTCCATGTTTCCAGTACAAAATCCAAGGAGCATATTTAGTCTAATATTGCTAAATTCCCCAGTGTCAGACACACCCTCCTTTACTGACCTGTTGGACTCTGCTAGGGTCATCTAGCTGCAGCTTGGCGATGACACAGCCAGGCTCCAGCACGGCACCAGCCCTCTTCACATAGTGGATACAGCCCGACTCCACCGCAGTCAGCGTCATCACCATCTTCATCACCTGACACAGAGTTACACACACGATTTACATGCATGTTCACTCTATTAATGTAAACCTCATCTTAACTATACAACTATATCTCACACACACCTCTATCTCAGCGTAACACTGGCCAGAGAACACGTGCCCCCCGTCCTCCACGGAGTACTGGATGAGTTTCCCTGCTGAGGGTGAGCGAAGCAGCGACGGGTCATTCTCCTTTTCAAACACACACGTCTTGTTCCCAATGGTGATACGGTACCTGGGGGGGGAAGAATCTCTTTCAGTCTATTGCCCAATTCCAAATCAACTCCAAGCAAACCCCTCAATATTCCTTTTAATAAAGAATGTATTCTTTCTATCCATCCATCCTACCTGTCCACCTCCTCCTTCATGTAGGTGGTGTAGCTGCTGCCGTCGTAGGAGAGCAACAGGCCCCCGTCGCTGAGGCGATGGACGTCCACCTCTGCTGAGGTGTTGTTCATGATGACCACATAGGAGTTGGGGGACTGACGTGTCACCTTCAGACAATACTTAGTACCCTCATAGATCAACTCCACATCAACTGTGTTGAGAAGAGTGTGCGCGGGCAGCACCTGGCCTCTGTAGAGGGGGAGAGAGGAGGGGGAGATGGTGTTTCTCTGTGTGTGTGTGTGTGTGTGTGTGTGTGTGTGTGTGTGTGTGTGTGTTCTTTAATGCTTAAAATAGTGTTGACCTTTCTAGAGAGTGCAGGAAGTTGGAGACACTGTTCCTCAGGTTGACGTCAGCCACGTGGAGAGCCCCGCTCACTATGCCCAGCATGGTGTCAGGACGCTCCGCCTGCATCTTCTCTGAGATGAGTCTGTCCAGCCAGCCTGTGTCGATGGTGTTGTGCTGGAAGCTCTCCGTCTCCAGCAGCTTGATGAGGTACTCCACTGTGGTCCTGAAGTCTCCTCTGATCGACAGCTCCTTCAGGGCCACCACCATATTACTGAACACACACACAGGAGAGGTGTTACCATACATCATTGGGTGTTACTGACAACAAACACAATTAACTTTACATGATTTTTTTCTAGTGTGTGTGCTCACGAGATGGCCTCCTCTCGGTTCTCTCCCCAGGAGAAGCAGTGGCCAAACTGGGAGTCGGCAAACTCATGCAGGCCCCCGGCCGCTGCCACACTGAAGTATCCCCACACGTTCTTGTTACTGCGGAAGTTCAGCTCCTGCACCGTGCCTGAGCTCGGCTTGAAACCCTCATCAGGGTTCTCACTGGTGATGCGGGCAGCGATGACGTGTCCCCGTGGGGAGGGGGCCGTGGACAGACCCTCAAAGTCAATCATAGAGTCTCCCCAGGGCTGGACCCCATACATCAATCTGATGTCCTTGATACGGTGCAGGGGGATCCCCATGGAAATCTGAGGAAGAAGAAACAGTTACTGTCTGTAGTTCATGTTAAACTAATAAGTCTTTAAAGGAATCATACAATTCACTAATACACTTCTGGTCCAAAGTTAAAGAAGTGAAAATTATAATTGAAGTCAAGTATGTGCTAAATCGGCTCCATTTACCATTCAAAGCTTGAATCTTCACTAACATCATGATAATTATTAACAGTTTAATCAAAAGGGGATTTTTCCTTTCATTTCCTGGCAATACTGAATAATAATATATTTTGTTTGTTTTTAAGGATGGGATTAAAAACAAACAAAGATAACTATTGTAAAATACATTGTGTCAGTAAAATGTATATAGTATGTATAAACTGGAAAAGGAAGACTAAGTGCTGTGGTCCATTAGTTTACTCCAATTAGGGGAGGGATGGTAAGGTTAGGGGAAAATAATAAAGGAAATATATTTTTAAAAGATACATAAATATATTTTAGCTATATACACCCCCCAAAACACAAACAACCGGTAGCTAGGGTTTTAATTGGCTGACTATAGAGGAACATTGGGTCTTGAATTAAACAAGATATTTTTCACTTAGAACTTTCTCCTGGGCCTCCAGAGTGGTGCAGCGGTCTAAGGCACTGCATCGAAGCTGTGTCACAGCTGGCCGTGACCGGAAGACCCATGAGGCTGCGCACAGTTAGCCCAGCGTCGTCCGGGTCAGGGGAGGGTTTGGGTGGCTGTGATTTCCTTGTCCCATCGCACTCTAGCGACTCCTTGTGGCGGGCCGGGCGCCTGCAAGGTGACTTCGGTCACCAGCGGGACGGTGTTTCCTCCGACACATTGGTGCGGCTGGCTTCCGGGTTCAGCGAGCAGTGTGTCAAGAAGCAGTGCGGCTTGGCAGGGTCGTGTTTCCAAGGATGCATGGCTCTCAACCTTCACCTCTCCTGAGTCTATAGGGGAGTTGCAGCGATGGGACAAGACTAACTACCAATTGGATATCACGAAATTGGAGAGACAAAGGGGTAAAAAGTACCAACAAATAAAAAAAAATATATAAAAAAATATATATATATATATATAATAATAACTAAAAATTATCCTATGTACTCTTCCTGGCCAGGGCGCGATAGCGATGGAACTTAGTGTTTTAACGATGCATCGTTCCTAAAAAGGAAGAAGTTGTAACATGCTTTTCCCAAAACACCACGCAGAGAGAAAGTTTGCTAAGTGCTAAACCATGTGTTGATACTGATAGGATCGAACGAAAAGCAGCACTGCTTTCAGATCAGCTTTCGCCATTCATTTACATTAGAATTATTCCACAATTCATTGCACAGACGTTGTTACACATCATGAAATATATTGAGGCAAAAATAACAGAATGTAGCGAAATATAACTCAATTGATTAGACATTATATTTATTTCATTATGATTTAAATACATTGAGTGTACAAAACATTAAGAACACCTTCCTAATATTGAGTTGCGGGTTCAATTCCCACGGGGGGACAGTATGAAAAAAAAAAAAAAAAGAGCGTCTGCTAAATGAAGTAAATGTAAAATGTACATGTACTACCAAACCCCTTTCTAAGGCACTTAAATATTTTGTCTTGCCCATTCACCCTCTGAATGGCACACATACACAATCCATGTCTCAAGGTTTAAAAATCTGTCTTTAACCTGTCTCCTCCCCTTCATCTACACTGATTGAAGTGGATTTAACAGGTGACATCAATAAGGGATCATAGACTTCACCTGGTCAGTCATGGAAAGAGCAGATGTTCCTAATGTTTTGTACACTCAGTGTATATAGGCCCATGTAGCCTATACTGTATTTATCTTTTAATGCAGTCATCTCGGTTTTCATTTGAAGCATTTTTATCCTTCGCTTGTTTGTAACAATTGTAAAGACAGTGGCGTTTATCGCGGTGGAATTTTGCATTTGTTGTCAACTTTGTTCTGAAGTTATCAGCGGTTACAGATAGACAGATAAACAACTATGTTTAGCAGAGATCTTTATATAATGTGACGCGGAAGGGCAAAAAAACATCTAATGACGCACTTAGCTGTTCTACGAGTGGTCTGAGACAGTCGGCAAACAACAAGCGTTATGAAGTGCAACTTTAGTGACGATGATTTTGGGAAAGAGCGCTGAGATTTAGCGATGCTCTTACGAAGGTTCTAACGATTAATTTAGCCTGAAAGGTCCAATGCAGACGTTTTTGTCTCATTATCAAATCATTTCTGGGTAACAATTAAGTACCTTACTGTGATTGTAATAAACATTTTCAAAAATAAACAAACAAAACCAGCTTCTTAGCAAAGTGCAATTTCTCAAGAAAGAATTTAGCTAGGACTTCTGGGAGATGTCTGAGTGGGGAGGGGAAAACTGAAAACTAGCTGTTATTGGCAGAGAGGTTTGGAACTCTTTCTTATTGGTCTATTAACTAACCAACCGCCTGGTGATATCACCAGGCAGACCACAACTCCATCTCACTAAAACAGGCTGAAATTTCAGGCGGTCTTTTCAAAACAGCCCGTACACTAAAAGGGCATTATGATAATTTTCAAAATTTTACAGTATTATTCCAACCACAGTGTGGAAATATATATAAAACACAGGACAATCACGTTTTTGACTGCACAGTTTGGGAAACCGGGCCCTGGACCTTTGTGTATGTCAGAGGAGTCACAGTTTGTTGTATCCCATTGTTGTCTGTCTGTCCCTTCCTGTTCAGTGAGATTAGATAGTGTCTATGCTGCAGAAAGGTGGACAGACAGAGTATATCCCTCCCCCAATGGTGGAGGGATTGTTCATGTTTCTGAACATTAGCTCACTCCAACCTAACCAGTTACCATGGAGACAGAGGCCCGGAATGAAACTCACCTTCGAGAGCAGAGAGGTGTGCATACTCAACAGAGATGTACGACACAGACTGAATGGGATCTGGACACACACACACTGCTGCTGAAACTGACCTGCAGCTGTGCAGCAGGCAGGTTGACGTCGGCCACCATCTCAGTGCAGGGGTGTTCTACCTGCAGACGAGGGTTGAGTTCTAGGAAGTAGAAGCTGCCATCTTGGCTGTAGAGATACTCCACTGTGCCAGCACTGACATAGCCCACCATCTTAGCAAGCTTCACTGCACACTGAGGAGTGAGGAACAGACACATAGTCACAACCTGGCAACCTAACCATAGATTAACAAGTCCATCTGGCCATAGTCCCTCTCAAATTTCAACACATACCCTCTCCATGTCCTCAAACACGTCTGAGGTGGAGATGGTGGCAGGCGCTTCCTCAATGATCTTCTGGTGTCGCCGCTGTACGGAGCAGTCCCTGCCGAACAGGGAGATGGCATTGCCGTACTGGTCGGCCAGGAGCTGAACCTCCAGGTGACGAGCGTGTTTGGCCAGCTGCATCACGAAGATGGGTGAGCCCGGAACTTCTGTCTGAACCTGGGTAGCCAAGGAGAGGGTAGCATGAGGGGTTAGTCAGAATCAAAATCATACTGATCATGTCTTTCAGCCCATCATAACCATATATTGATACTGGAATTAGACTGGACCTCACCTGTCTGAAGAGGTTGGGGAAGTCATCAGCACAGTTGACTTTGCGGATGCCCTTTCCTCCACCTCCCTCTGAGGCCTTCACCATCACAGGGTAGCCCACCACCTCTGCAGCCTTCAGTCCTGCCTCCACATCATAGATGCAACCCAGCTCATACAGATCCGGGGGAACGTTGATGATCCTCTTCTTCTGGTCACTCTCTGTCCACTCTACTGTTAGCCCTGAGACACACACACACCATGGGATCAGTCTCTGACAACACACTTACTTCAAAGCCATCAAGAGTATTCACAGGTACACAGACATACCTGATCCACTCCAGGGCAGGGTTGGGATGCCAGCTGTCTGAGCCACGATGGATGAGGCGATCTTGTCCCCTAGTGCCCACATGGCCTGGCTAGGAGGACCTGGAAGTAGGCACAGAACACAACATCTTACAGGCCAACTCAGACACAGGACAGAGGGGCAAAAAGCAGCATCCATGGCTCTGTGTGTGGCTGGGAGACTCAGAGTAGAGAGGAGATAGTAGGAAACACAGTCTTACCCATGAAGGCAATGCCATTCTTCATGAGCAGCTCTGGCAGTTTGGGATTCTCTGAGGCGTGGCCCCACCCAGCCCATACAGCCTGGAGAAAGCATTAAAAACAGTTCAAATACAGGTTACAAGAGAGTTCAATCACTATTTATATGAAAGTCTACTCTAGGCCTAAATAAATGGATGTCTAGCAGTACCTGCACAGGTATACGCTTGGCAATGTCCAGAATGAGCTCCACGTTGGCGTAGTTGTTGTTATTGGTCCCTCCTGGCACAGGCACATAGTGGTCGGCCATCTTTATATACTCTGTAGAAGATAGTGGGGTGAAAACCATTTAGGTCTGCTCTGCCCATAAAATAGCATGTATAACAGTCCAACATTTAATCTAATCTTTCGTCTCTCAATATTAGCTTGCTATCATCACATCTAAACATCACCCCCAGTGCCAAACCATTTACACATGATAGCATTTTGAGAAAGCCACTCTTTTCTACAAAGCCCTTTCTGCTGAACTAGGTCAGGGTTGCCTGTTCAGTGCAGTGCAGGTCTAAACCAACAGAGAGCCTGATCTGGTCCATTCCTGGAAGCCTAGTGGGTCTGCTTGTTTAAACACATTGGCTGGCTGGAGCTTTGTCCTGACTCTCTCTGGGTCATTAAGCAGAGTTAGAGAGGCTGGATAGAGAATAGACACACAGTTACTCTGTTGTTACTAGTTGTGATGATACCGTAATGTAAAGCTCACCTGCGTTGGCCTTCAGGTCCTCAGGGGTTACCATGACGACAAAGCGGATGGCGCGCTCGTTGCGGAACATCTCGTAAGCCCAGCGGCGGATGGAGCGCATGCATTTGACTGCTGCGATGCCGTTGTTGGCAATGAGGACCTGAGATGGGAAGAGATGTGAGTGGGGGACCAGCCTCTGAAATACTGTATGTCAAAAATGTGGTAAAACCAGGCCCCAGAAGCTAAAGAAGCCCTGGCCTTACCTTCTCGATGACCTTATTCCCACCAAAGCGGGTAACAAACTCGGCGGGGGAGGCCACGGTGAAATCTCTCTGCAGGTCCATGCGACGCCGGTCTCGGCCCTGCTTGACCAGGTGCAGCCCAGACATGCTCGGTCTGTGTGAAGAACTGAAATTACTTCAGCATGAAGAGAACACCGTAGTGTAAGGTTGGTGGGGGTTCACAATCACCCAGCATTTGTCTTCAACATATCATTGTTTTCATTCATCCATAATAACTTCTATAATAAGAAGAAATTAAAGTTCATGCTACAGCCAACATACACAACAAGCATAAGGCTAACGGCCAAACTACACTAGACACGTAGCCTAAGCATACCGCACACGTTGCTCAAGACAAGCGCTGGTGAAACAGTAACTGTGATCCATGAGAGATGTTACACCAGCCATGCAATCAGCACGTGTGTGGAGCGCTGTTGCAGTGTCTTTTTACACTTAAAGTCTAATTTAAGCGTAAGCCTTCCCCAGCCAGGAAAAACACCAAACGAGATCTTTGTCGACCTTGTAGGCTGACTGGGCTACATTTAAATGTTTCTAACAGAAGAAATATGAAAAGCATAACCATGGTAGCAATTGAAAGGGAACAGTTTGGAGATAATGGCAAAATGATTAGATCAAAGTTGAGTACACAACAGTTCTCCTGACAAGACTGAATCCAAATATTACACTGTTGATTTTATGTGCATTTGACATTTACTGTACTTTTTGCTGCATTTGTTGATAAGGAAATCAGAAAATACTCTGGATACATTCAGTAACATAAGCCAAGCCTATTCCCGGAAAATGTTGGGTAGGTGTAACCTAACACAAAAAAATACAAAGCCGGGATGATAAGAGAGCTACTGTGATTAGATTAGTGTTTGGTGTGGTGGCCACTGGCCAGGGCAGAAATGTTTTCCTCCTCAAGCATAACTGCTTACTAATATCATGACACTGCTAAAACTGGTGCTCTAATGGTTACATAAAGGGAGAGGACCATAATTGATCAATGTAAACAGTCTACTCTACCTACAGTAAAAAATACTTGAAATCAATGTCCTTGTCTCCAAGTGAAAGTAGGCATATCTGCCACTGAGGAGAAGACAAAATGTTCTCTCGTTTTTCTGAACTGTGAACTGTACACAATTAGACCTTTCACAACTAAAAAGGTACAACACACCATCACCAACCAGTCACAGGAGGAGCTCATTCCTGAAATGTTGTTAACAGGGTAGGACAAGCTGCAAGCGTTTCCTCTGAGGGAAAAACAGGGCCCCTAAACTAGGTTCCACCCTCAGAGAGAGCCAGTGGGAGGATGGGGAGGAGGGATCCAGTCACCCAGGAGGGCGTGTCAGAGGCAGAGCCCCCAGTCTGTGTTTGGTTGGCTGCTGTGGCCTGACACTGCACTGTTGCATGATGATGGCATGCTACAGAGACACAGACAGAGGCCTCTGAATGAAGCCCCAGAGAAGGAAGCTCCCAGAGAACGGCACTTCCCGTCATCTGAGCTCAGCTGAGCTCCCCCTTGTCCTACGGGAGAGAGCTGTGGGCTCTGCCTCTGCCAGTAATTCCAGTTTCATCATCAATCCTCACACTCCCAATCACATACTCAAGCCCAACCACACAGGACAGGTCAGCTGTAGAGAGCTGTGAAACTAATCACTGAAATGTGAGGTGCTAAAAAAGGATAAACAACAAAAACATTCCCCTCTGTCAGAATGGCACATCATAACAGCCTGCAAACTCAGTTAATCCCATACAGACTGTAGGTAAATCCTTTAGCATGATGTTCTTTAAATTTAACTTGATATCTGATGCACATTTCAATCGTTTTCTTTCTATCATGCCACAAAATGATTGCCCCACAGCCTAATATAAGAGTGTGTACTGTACACTGCTATTTTCCAATCATGGCTTTGGAAAGTAGTCCCAGGTGTGTGGAAAGAGTTAGCTGACAGGTGAACAGTATTGTGGGTGGAATTGGAGACAGATATTTACTTCTTTGTCAGTGTTCTGTCCCACCACAACACTAAAACCCTACTGCTAGAGTGACTGTAGGCCTGACTCTCACATGAGTCTATTACAACTATTCAATTACAACAACAACAGCCCAGACCTGTGGCAGGCATATAGTTGAACCAAAACTCACTAGAATCGACTACACACAAAAAAACAGAATTTGCAACAAGAAAGACTGAGAAACAAATCTGAACACCATTCTAAATGAAAAGCCTACTGAATGTGTACGAATGTTGCCATATTCTTCTGGCCAGCACCATATCTGCCAGTTATTCACATCTGCATTCACAATGTCCATTCTCTAGAGCCTAGTCCCTGTGGCTGTAAAAAGAGCCACTGAATACAAAGGAGAGCTGGTGAGGCCAGGCTCCAGGGAGGGCTCAGAGCTGAGGTTGTTGGCAATGGGACAGCAGTAGGGAGGGCAGTCCTCCTAGAACACACAGCTCCTCTATAGCAAGCAGGCAGGGTGTGAAGCTGGCCTGGCCATGTTTTTCACACACACCACCCACCCACAGCAGAGAAGCGAGGGGGGCCAGCCAGGGAGAGAGCACTGAACTGAACCCAGTGTTCTCCTGCTGCTGCCATTTCAGAATATTCCCTCCAGACTCGTCTGATGGAGACATATCTGTATTGGAGGTTTCTCCATCCCATACGACTGAGGCCAGGTTGTTGCGGCAATCAAAACTATGCAGTACCATTTTGTATAATGCATTGAGATACTGGTAACCTCAGTATAGACGCTATGATTAAACAACTCTGTGTGGTTGTTATTTTTTATTTTATTTAACCTTTATTTAACCAGGTAAGCCAGTTGAGAACAAGTTCTCATTTACAACTGCGACCTGGCCAAGATAAAGCAAAGCCTGGATACACAACACAAACAGAGAGGCTCAGGGAACATAAAACAGAGAGAAAAGCCTGGGTTCTGACCTCATGTGGGGCCCGTCGATGTGGTCAAAGCCCATCTCATAGGTGCTGTTCTCTGAGCTGAGGCTAGAGGTGGGGGATATGGAGCGCTCCTTCTCCTCCAGTCCCAGCGTCAGGTCTGGCTTTCCCAGGATCTCATCCTCAGAGTTCTCCTCCGACACAGAGCCGATGATGAAGTTGGAGTGCAGCGCAGCAAGGTTCGGGGCAGCAGCCTTATTGGCAGGCGCATCCTGCTGTGCCATGGCTGGACTGTCACCACGTTGGCAGGCTGCGAACACTGGAGGGAGAGGAGTGGATGAGGGAAGTCAAAACCACAGGTATTTATAAAGCTGGAGATTGGGCTGAGTCCTCAAGTTAGTCAGGGCCACAGCGTGATGACACCAGGCTGTCCTGGCATTGGCTGCTGTTTGTCAGATTGCGTCAGTGAGTGGAGTTGCACAGAAATGATGCTGATCCTGCATTCATATTGCAAGACATTGCAAAAGAATGGTAGAGGGCATTACCTCCCCATCCTCCTTATATAAAATGCTTACTGTAACTGTAATATATTTACAATATATTTATATACACACATATACAACAAACTCCAATCCAAAACCACTGGTTTGAAAGGCATGGTCTGCATTGATATTAGTCTTTGAGAGGGTATAATTTGTTGAAACTGCAACTGTGCACGAGCAGAGAAACCAGAACAAGACAGACACACCTTGCCAGTATTAGTTTTAGCTGCTTGCTGGACCTGAAAAACAAGCCCAACCATGCAGACAAACGTAAGCGAACAGCACTGAACATAGACATACCCAAAATGATAATAAATTATGTTTTACGACAGGGCTCTAATGATAATGATGGGAAACAAATATCGCCCCGCACCCTGGCCCAAAAATTGTGAATCGGATGGGAATCCTATGTCGAATATGTCGAACAAGCAAGTTACATCAAATCATGCTAGCAATGTTGTGTCGCGTTATGGCCAACCATAATCCGATAAATCCAAAAGCACTCGTTAGTCTGAATACAACCCTGGTTGATGTCAATGAGCAGTGTCTCACAAATAGTTAGTTACTGGCTATCCAGTTAGTTAGCTAGAAAGACAGACCGGTATCTTGCTAGCTAGTACAACGGCATGCGAGGTGTACAGACAGCTAGCTAGCTAGCAAGATACCGGTCTGTCTAGCTAGCTAACGTTACTGTAACAGTGTAGTTAGCTAGCTAATGAGCTTATCACCTAGCTATGCTAGCAAGCTAACGGTTAGTACTCAGTACTCACCGTGTGAAATAAACCGACAAGCAATCCTGAATCGTTGATCCCAAAAGATCGGTGATTATTTATTTAATTCACTCTGGTTTCAGACATGTCTTTCCAACCGGTGATGACAAAAAACACATTATGATGAGCTATTTGGACTACGAGAGGCGCATTTGACAGTAGCGAATGGTATGATGCGAAGATGGGTTACTTTTGGCCATTCACCTCTGACCTTGGCTGTGTTGCAGCAGAGGGCCAATCGGATTGCGCAAAAATATCCGAGTTGGGCAGAAAGAGCCAAAACTGGAACTGACTGGGAGGAGGTGTGCCCAATAAGAAAACCTTTCTACTGTCCCACGTGTTTGGTCCAGTATGGCCTGATCTGGACCGCCTATCCTCCCTGGCAGGCTGGCAGTCATTTCTGATCATACAGTAGTTTCCAGACTATTCTGATTTAACAAAAAGAAAAGAAAAAACACAGGGTATGATGTGTAATGTACCAGGAACCATACCAAGCGCAAGACATTGCACAACAACATACACACCATTTAGCAGTGGTGTAAAGTACTTAAGTAAAAATACTTTAAAGTACTACTTAAGTCGTTTTTTGTGTTATCCGTACTTTACTTTACTATTTATATTTTTGACAACTTTTACTTTTACTTCAGAACAACAGGCGTTATGTGTTTCTTTTTCCTTTTAAAGAACAAATCAAGCTCTAATGTAGGGTGGATTCTTTTTGTTAAATAGACTCTCATTATCTCAATAGTTGTCCCCCAATGATTAAAAACAGTTGTTGTTGCACCTAATGAACAGCTATAGATTCTCATTGAAATACAATGAGGGAGTTAGGACACTGTACAGGATACTCCTTTTTTGCAACTGGATCCCCACCCACACCCAATCCTGACTGTCCTACTCATTATACAGAACCTGAACTGTACATTGGACCATCACCTGGCTGATGCACCACAGTTTGGCTGGCCAAAGGCCCCTGTGTCCCCAGTAAACGTGCAACCTTGACCCTAATGACTTACCCAGAGCTGCCAGAGATGTGGTAAGATCAGATCTAACGCCAATTGGGTGACATACAGACACTCTGCAATACCTTGTCTGTCTGCTTGATCAGTAACCTTTTCCTGTTCCCCATCATGTTACTGAGTGAAACTGTTAAAGCAATCTGTAATCTGCCTAACAGGATTGTTAGAATTTTGATTATAAATAGGCCTCCTTATTGTTATTTATAGGCTATTTATCCCAATGCAGACTCACAATGGAGACGGAAGAGGTTGAAATGAGTCCTTGTTTAAAACAGGTCCGTCAAGTATAACCTGACTGGTTTTGGCTTGGCGGGGGACTGACACTTTCTCCGACTCTGTTGTTCCTCACTCAACCCCCTTTGGCCTTACTGCTATTAGCCCATAGAAACGCATTGAATAACAGATTCACTACATGGAACAACAGATAGTCTCCCAAAGAAATCAAAAGGAAGTTTGTGCTGAAGTGTGTGTCCTATATCTCTATTGAACCCCTTATTTTTGGCACTAAACAGTGTCCATATATACTTCCATTCTTTTTTCAAATGGTAACGGGGGACCTTCAGACAAGTCTTGTGAGGCCTGTGGGTGGCCTAGAGCAAAACAATCGATATGTACACTACTGTTCAAAAGTTTGGGGTCACTTAGAAATGTCCTTGTTTTCGAAAGAAAAGCAATTTTTTTGTCCATTAAAATTATGCTGGAGGAGTGGTTGATGCCATCTGTCAAGCATGGTGGAGGCAATGTGATGGTCTGGGGGTGCTTTGGTGGTGGTAAAGTGGGAGATTTGTAAAGGGTAAAAGGGATCTTGAAGAAGGAAGGCTATCACTCCATTTTGCAACGCCATGCCATACCCCGTGGACGGCGCTTGATTGGAGCCAATTTCCTCCTGTAACAGGACAATGACGCAAAGCACAACTCCAAACTATGCAAGAACTATTTAGGGAAGAAGCAGTCAGCTGGTATTCTGTCTATAATGGATTGGCCAGCACAGTCACCGGATCTCAACCCTATTGAGTTGTTGTGGGAGCAGCTTGACCGTATGGTACGTAAGAAGTGCCCATCAAGCCAATCCAACTTGTGGGAGGTGCTTCAGGAAGCATGGGGTGAAATCTCTTCAGATTACCTCAACAAATTTACAACTAGAATGGCAAAGGTCTGCAAGGCTGTAATTGCTGCAAATTGAGGATTCTTTGACGAAAGCAAAGTTTGAAGGACACAATTATTATTTCAATTAAAAATCATTATTTCTAACCTTGTCAGTGACTACATTTCCTATTCATTTTGCTATATTTCCTATTCAAACTCATTTCATGTATGTTGGAAAACAAGGACATTTCTAAGTGACCCCAAACTTTTGAACGGTAGTGTACATGTTCGTGAGAGTCTCACCTTAGCCCAAACTGTTCGGATGCTACAGACAGAAGTTGGCAGATCGGCTGTACTGACTTCAGACGAGTCCCAAGATGCTTGTGGGGGTCGTAGAACAAAACGGAGAACACCATCGTAATAGTTTGTAGGCCAAACCGTTCGGACGCTACAGACGATTTTGTGAGAAGGCCGATTTTCAGGATGTCTCAGGGTCGGACTAACACCGCTCTACCTCTGTCACCTTTCACTACAAATGTGGAAGTGTTAGATAGGCAGATGCGGTGGATTGAGATGCATCCAATGCAAAAAAACGGATATCTCTAGCTTAAACTGATAGATTTATATGGGGATTTAAAAAAATTAATGCTAATTGGATTTCCCCAGGGTCGCGAACATCGACCTTCGTTTTTTTTAAGCTGCTTACTTTAGCCAGAAGTCAGTGAGTTCAATCTCTGTCAAAGAGAAATGAGAATGGTCTCTGATGATGTATAGGCTAACTGCTAGATGTATTCGTCACACTTGGTATCAGATCGATGCCTTGCTACGGGGATGATCTATGTGATGTAATAACTCTGTAATAAGCTATGGACCACATCTTTCTCTCTCTCTCTTTTGCTCTCATAATTAATTGGAAAACATAGAAATAGCAATGGGACTTGCATTCAAGACAAAGTAAGCAACAAACTAACATCTTGCTTTGAGGCAATTAAACCCTGCCACCCAGTGGATATTTACTAACACTGTAAGGGTCTCCATATTTGGCTTTACCTGTGTTTGCATGCTCTGTTGTCCAATGTCCAACAGAGTGCAGCAGAATCTAGCCAGGACTGCCCAGCAGCAATGTCCAGTCTTTCTTCTGGATATGTACAGAACCACATGCACAGAACCAGGGAAATGGCTTGGAAATAGTCAAATCCAAATGTAAAATTACCTGGGGAGAGTGTGCTTTACCTTGTGAGTAAAATGCTTTGAAAAGAAAAAATCTTTGTTGCAATTGATAATGACAATATGTTTGTTTTTTCTGGCAGTGAAGTAAGGTATCAAACAGCCATTTTCTACAACACTCAACAAGATGTCAACAAATTACCAAAGTAATTATTTTCCCCAGTTATCAAGGTTTTATTTTGATTGAAATCCATAGTTCACATTTATTTTCACAGTAAAGAGTATAAAAGCTTGTGGAAAATGCTGTAATAAAAATACCCAAAAGACCAGTGGAGGCCTATCATCTCTCTCCGTCCCATTCTCATCTGCAGATCCTCTCAAGCTCTGTCAGGTTGGATGGGGAGCGTTGCTGCACAGCTATTTTCAGGTCTCTCCAGAGATGTTCGATCGGGTTCAAGTCCGGGCTCTGGCTGGGCCACTCAAGGACTTTCAGAGACTTGTCCCAAAGCCACTCCTGCGTTGTCTTGGCTGTGTGCTTAGGGACGTTGTCCTGTTGGAAGGTGAACCTTCGCCAAAGTCTGAGGTCCTGAGCGCTCTGGAGCAGGTTTTCATCAAGGATCTCTGTACTTTGCTCCGTTCATCTTTGCATTGATCCTGACTAGTCTCACAGTCCCTGCCGCTGGAAAACATGCATTCAGGCCAAATAGTTCAATCTTGGTTACATCAGACCAGAGAATCTTGTTTCTCATGGTCTGAGAGTCTTTAGGTGCCTTTTGGCAAACTCCAAGCGGGCTGTCATGTGTCTCTTACTGAGGGGTGGCTTCCGTCTGGTCACTCTACCAGAAAGGCCTGATTGGTGGAGTGATGGTGTCCTTCTGGAAGGTTCTCCTATTTCCACAGAGGAACTCTGGAGCTCTGTCAGAGTGACCATCGTGTTCTTGGTCACCCCCCTGACCAAGGTCCTTCTCCCCCGATTGCTTAGTTTGGCTGGGCGGCCAACTCTAGGAAGAGTCTAGGTGGTTCCAAACTTCTTCCATTTAAGAATGATGGAGGCCACTGTGTTCTTGGGGACCTTCAATGCTCCAAAATGTTTTTGGTACCCTTTCCCAGATCTGTGCCTCGACCCAATCCTGTCTCGGAGCGCTACGGACAATTCCTTCGACCTCACGGCTTGGTTTTTGCTCTGACATGTATGTCAACTGTGGGACCTTATATAGACAGGTGTGTGCCTTTCCACATCAGGTCCAATCAATTGAATTTACCACAGGTGGACTCCAATCAAGTTGTAGAAACATCTCAAGGATGGTCAATGGAAACAGGATGCACCTGAGCTCAATTTCGAGTCTCAGAGCGAAGGGTCTGAATACTTATGTAAATAAAGTATTTATGTTTTTTATTTTTAATACATTTGCTAAAATTTCGAAAAAACTATTTTGGCTTTGTCATTATGGGGTATTGTGTGTAGATTGGTGAGAGAAAGAAAAATATTTAATCCATTTTAGAATAAGGCTGTAATGTAACAAAATGTGGAAAAAGGGAAGGGGTTTGAATACTTTCCGAAGGCGCTGAACAAAAATATAAGCACAACATGCAACAATTTCTAGAAATACTCCTCAGTTTCATCAGCTGCCAGGAAGGCTGGTCTCAGACGATCCCTTAGGTGAAGAAACCGGATGTGGAGGTCCTGGGCTGGCGTGGTTACACGTAGTCTGAGGTTGTGAGGCCAGTTGGACGTACTGCCAAATTCTCTAAAACGACATTGGAGGCAGCTTATTGTAGAGAAATTAACATTCAATTCTCTTGCAACAGCTCTGGTGGACATTCCTACAGTCAGCATGCCAATTACATGCTGACATGATATCTGTGGCATTGTGTTGTGTGACAAAACTACACATTTTAGAGTGGCCTTTTATTGTCCCTAGCTGAAGGTGCACCTGTGTAATGATCATGCTGTTAAATCAGTTTATTGACGTGCCATACCTGTCAGGTGGATGGATTATCTTGGCAAATGTGAAATGCTCACAAACAGGGATGTAAACAAATTTGTGAACCACATTTTAGAGAACAAAGCTTTTTGTACGTATGGGAAATTTCAGGGAAATTTTATTTCAGCTCATGAAACATGGGACCAACACTTTACATGTTGCGTTTATGTTTTTGCTCAGTATATTGAAGTGCCCGGCTTCACAGTGATCCTGAGAGCACTCGTGATAAATATTGAATGGAGTTCACCTGCTGGTGAGTGTTTGACGCCCGGGATACAGGCAGATGCTTTGTGAAAGGGGCTCTCCGGAGAGCCCTTCAGTTGGGTCTGGTGGAGAGGAGACCAGGGGAACCAGAGGAGAGCTGCAGGGGCCTCTGTGAGGCTGTGCCAGCTCAGTTGAGCCAGAGGTCCCCTGGAGTGGCCGGCCGTGTGAGAATTCACATTGCCCAAACAGCGTAGCCGCTCTCAGGTGTCTGAACAGCCGTGCTGGAGAGAGGGAGAGAGAGGTCTCAGTCTCACACAGGCCAGGCCACTGTCTCTCCTTTCTCTCCCCACAGCCCAGAAGCAGCTGGGTATCAGGCTACCTCCGCCGAGTGAAAAGACAGACTGATAACCTGTCAACCAAGCCCTGTGTGTAAAGGACACTGGCAAATACCTTATCTTAGCCACCTTAGCCTCCCTCAGATACACTTCTGTGGTTCGTGTAATCCTGTATGTCCTGAACAGCTCACTATCCAAACTGTATCAGACATGCGTGTGTCCTGTTCTGGACTATTCAGCAGGAGTGTGGGGTGCTAAGAGGTATCTCAAAAACGAAGATGTCCATAACAGAGCAGTACGTTACTTTTTCGGTGTCCACAAGTTTGCACCTACAGTGGGGAAAAAAAGTATTTAGTCAGCCACCAATTGTGCAAGTTCTCCCACTTAAAAAGATGAGAGAGGCCTGTAATTTTCATCATAGGTACACGTCAACTATGACAGACAAAATGAGGAAAAAAAATCCAGAAAATCACATTGTAGGATTTTTATGAATTTATTTGCAAATTATGGTGGAAAATAAGTATTTGGTCAATAACAAAATTTTCTCAATACTTTGTTATATACCCTTTGTTGGCAATGACACCGGTCAAACGTTTTCTGTAAGTCTTCACAAGGTTTTCACACACTGTTGCTGGTATTTTGGCCCATTCCTCCATGCAGATCTCCTCTAGAGCAGTGATGTTTTGGGGCTGTCGCTGGGCAACACGGACTTTCAACTCCCTCCAAAGATTTTCTATGGGGTTGAGATCTGGAGACTGGCTAGGCCACTCCAGGACCTTGAAATGCTTCTTACGAAGCCACTCCTTCGTTGCCCGGGTGGTGTGTTTGGGATCATTGTCATGCTGAAAGACCCAGCCACGTTTTCATCTTCAATGCCCTTGCTGATGGAAGGAGGTTTTCACTCAAAATCTCACGATACATGGCCCCATTCATTCTTTCCTTTACACGGATCAGTCGTCCTGGTCCTTTTGCAGAAAAACAGCCCCAAAGCATGATGTTTCCACCCCCATGCTTCACAGTAGGTATGGTGTTCTTTGGATGCAACTCAGCATTCTTTGTCCTCCAAACACGACGAGTTAAGTTTTTACCAAAAAGTTATATTTTGGTTTCATCTGACCATATGACATTCTCCCAATCCTCTTCTGGATCATCCAAATGCACTCTAGCAAACTTCAGACGGGCCTGGACATGTACTGGCTTAAGCAGGGGGACACGTCTGGCACTGCAGAATTTGAGTCCCTGGCGGCGTAGTGTGTTACTGATGGTAGGCTTTGTTACTTTGGTCCCAGCTCTCTGCAGGTCATTCACTAGGTCCCCCTGTGTGGTTCTGGGATTTTTGCTCACCGTTCTTGTGATCATTTTGACCCCACGGCGTGAGATCTTGCGTGGAGCCCCAGATCGAGGGAGATTATCAGTGGTCTTGTATGTCTTCCATTTCCTAATAATTGCTCCCACAGTTGATTTCTTCAAACCAAGCTGCTTACCTATTGCAGATTCAGTCTTCCCAGCCTGGTGCAGGTCTACAATTTTGTTTCTGGTGTCCTTTGACAGCTCTTTGGTCTTGGCCATAGTGGAGTTTTGAGTGTGACTGTTTGAGGTTGTGGACAGGTGTCTTTTATACTGATAACAAGTTCAAACAGGTGCCATTAATACAGGTAACGAGTGGAGGACAGAGGAGTCTCTTAAAGAAGAAGTTACAGGTCTGTGAGAGCCAGAAATCTTGCTTGTTTGTAGGTGACCAAATACTTATTTTCCACCATAATTTGCAAATAAATTCATTAAAAATCCTACAATGTGATTTTCTGGATTTTTTTTCTCATTTTGTCTGTCATAGTTGACGTGTACCTATGATGAAAATTACAGGCCTCTCTCATCTTTTTAAGTGGGAGAACTTGTACAATTGGTGGCTGACTAAATACTTTTTTTCCCCACTGTATACTTGCATTAACTGGGGACATGGGCTGGGAACCCTGTGAGGTGAGATGGAAAGCGTGTATGGTGAGACATTGGAATAGACTGTTGGATATGCCAACTGCCAGAATAGCTAGTAAGGTTTTTCAATGGGATCTATCCATAGGGGGAGCCTGGGCAACTGAAATGTCTGACCTTTTTCAACAGTCTGACTGTGAACATCTGTATGAAAACCAAAGTAAGGGAGACATAGATATTATTAAAAAACAACAGTTGATTCAATATGAAAAGAAATGGGTGGAGGAGATTAATCATAAACCCAAATTGAGAACCTTTTGTTTGATTAAGGGTGAATTCGTGTGTGAGATATATTATTTATAACCTACCTAAAAGCAAGAGATCGCTATGTACACAGGTAAGATCAGGGATATTGCCTCTGCGTATTGAAACAGGTTGGTATTGTGGTGAATTAGAAGAGGAATGACTATGTAACTATTGTGACCTCAAAGAAATAGAGAATGAAACTCATTTTATCCTCTACTGCGCTTTCTACCACAATATACGCTTGCTCTTATTCCAGAAAGCACACCAGATATACCCTGGCATTATGTGGCTGAACCATGAGGAGAAATTGAAATGTTTTTTTGCCCATTGTGTATTTCCGTTTACGGAATATTTAGATAAAGCCTGAAATAAAATAAAAAGGGCTACCTATAATTAAATTATAAAGATATTTAGCTTCTATGTGGTAAATGGTATGTGAGTATATAGATTGTGTATAGGCTTGTCTCCCACATGAATCTTCTCTTTGTGCCAGATTGGGTTCAAATTCCTTCTGTTTAATTTGTCTGTATTTATTTATCTGTATATGTTCTGTATGTATGTGTAAATATACAGTGTGTATGTATGTATATTATTTTACTGCTCTAGGGATATAATTATTGTTTGGATAACCTTATTTATTATTATGTATTTATTTTTACCTTTAATTTTTTCACTTTTTATGCGATGTGCACTTCAGAGAACACTGGAAGATGAATTGTCACTGAATTACCACAGTGAATTATTGTAATGTTTGTTTATGTGTCAATTAATCCCATAAGGGATGGGTTGCCAACTGGCGATTTGACACATTCGTTCATTCGTTCATTCATTCATCACCTCTGATATTACCACAGTGCACAGTTCTCCCCATCTTGCCCTTTTAACCTAATGAGTTTATGAGATGAACGACAGTTGGTGCTATGATGATGTTGTCCCTTTGTCTGGTATTTTGATCTGTGGTGATCAGCTCAGTGTGGATGCAGGAGAAGAGTGTGGGTGCAGTAGTTTTAGGGATGGAAGGGGTCACTCTGATCAGGGGTTGTTATCTGCATTCCAGAGGTAAATCCTGGCCTGCTGCTGCGACTGTGTGAGTGAAGCTAAGACTGTGGCAGGCATCTCCAAGGTGAAGGGTTGGGGTGGGGTGGAGTGGGGGGGACGTGTAACAGATACTCTTGTGTCAGCTGTTTCCTGCACTGCAGCTGACAAGGACCCCCATTCACAACTATCCCCTTCTTCGCCACTGTGATGAATAAGTAATTATTCCATCACGGAGGACGGGCACTTGGAACAGACTATTTCATGTGGCAGCCGTAGGTAAAGCGATCCCCCTGTCATGGGCAACTGGAGCCGAGTGTGTACCAATTCCAGCAGGGCTGTAACCCTACCTGCCACCGAGTGCTCTGTTTATTTGGCACATCAGCGGAACCTTTCTCTCCTTGAGTGACAGCTAGAAAAGGGGTCACATTCACCTCCACTCTATCGCACATTGTAATATTTAATGGCAAACAAGCTTGAGAAGGACAGCAGGTAACCAGAGCCAGTGCTTTCCACCACAACGGGGGGCTAAGGAGGCAGCTTGATCCCTGGTATTGTGGTGCAACACACGCCGTTGGCTTACTATTTGTTTATAAGGGATATAGCCTTACTGATCACAGTTTGAAAAGAGAAAGGTTGAAAAAGGAGAGGGCCGAATAGAGTTGAGGATTTGTTATTTGAGGATGTTGCTGATAGTGGCTGCTCCTTGATGTAGTTCAGTAGTTGTGATGCTTTTGTGTCGGAAATGAGGAGTTAATCACTTTTATGTAAAAAGAGGGCAAATTGAAAGATAGACAGTCAGGGAGCAATATAAAAGAATAAGCTCAGATCTCTGATAGATGTACTCTCTGGCTAAATTACACCACCTTCTAAGCTGTTGAGTGTAGTGCTGTGAATTGCTTTCAGTACCAGAACACCTCTCTGAAGGAGACTCCTGATCCATAGAGCTGGGGGTCTTTGATACACTGATGAATTGAATGTGTGTAGTGAGTGATATTGAGTGCCTGTGCCCAGTATGTGTTAGGTGTTTCCACAGCAATGAATTATGGGATGTGGAACTGCAGCAGAGGAGGAGGACAGCTTCTGAGAACCAATTTTGAAATTGCCCTACACTTTACACAGAGATCAAGGGCTAAGGCTACCTGGTGCAATCACGTCCACCTCTCACTCAGATAGTTGTTCCTCAACCTGTGGCCACAGGATAACCTTCTCTCCCAAGATAAAAAATAAAACACAAATATACAATTTCTCAATGAATTCCTCTTGGTTTGCATCTTTCCTTTCTAAAATTACAGTTGCCTTGCTAATCCACTAGATGGCTACAGAGGACATTGTTTGACACTACTCAGCTACCATGTACAAACATGTTGCCCTTACAATGTTGTCATATTACTGTTATGTTATGCATCCTATAAGTCTTCATTGTGCAGGTGGGTGTATGTTTCAGAGCAGTGATAATAAGCAGCTAGCATGTATAATAAATGATGCCCACTCCTAAACCTCAGTTTACAATTCACATTGAACTTTCCCTTGTATCAGCTTACAAGCTGTGTGTTCACCCATAGGAGCCCATTGATAAATACTTTGTTGTGTTTTGCTATTGAGATGAATAATTCATTGTCTTTCATGTTGTCTCTCAGCACTAATTCTACTACAGTAATCCCTTTGAAGCCTTCACACATTTCCAGGTCAATTCAGGCCTTATTGCTATATTTTACATTTAAGTCATTTAGCAGACGCTCTTATCCAGAGCGATTTACATGAGCAATTAGGGTTAAGGGCCTTGCTCAAGGGCACATCGACACATTTTTCACCTAGTCGGCTCGGGGATTAGAACCAGCGACCTTTCGGTTACTGGCACAACGCTCTTAACCACTAAGCTACCTGCCGCCCTATATGTTATAACGGCCAATCATTTTTATGTCTGAATCTTAGTTCACTCTTGTCTGTTGTTCATAGATGTGTGGTTGTACACAGCAGTCCCCCTCCAACACTGACCTGGGGACATATTTACTCAGCAGGCAACATTGCAGATCTTTTAGTCAACATTGCAGATCTCCATTGCACTCCACACTGCCCTTTCCCACCCACGTGAGAATGTTGTTCGTTGACTACAGCTCAGCGTTCAACACCATAGTTCCCTCAAATCTCATGTAAGTCGCTCTGGATAAGAGCGTCTGCTAAATGACTAAAATGTAAATGTAAAATGTAAATCTCATCACTAAGCTAAGGACCCTGGGACTAAACACCTCACTCTGCAACTGGATCCTGGACTTCCTGATTTGGCATGGGTCCTCAGATCCTCAAAAAGTTATACAGCTGCACCATCGAGAGCATCCTGACTGGTTGCATCACATCTTTGTGTAGCGACTGCTCAGCATCCGACCGCAAGGCGCTACAGAGGGTAGTGCGTACGCCCAGTACACACTGGGGCCAAGTTTCCTGCCATCCAGGACCTCTATACCAGACGGTGTCAGACGAAGGCCCTAAAAATGGTCAAGGACTCCAGCCACCCTAGTCATAGACTGTTCTGTCTGCTACAACACAGCACGCCGGAGCGCCAAGTCTAGGTCCAAAGGCTCCTTAACAGCTTCTACCCCCAAGCCATTAGACTGCTAAACAGTTAATCAAATGGCTACCCGGACTATTTGCATTGACCCCCTTTTTTACGCTGCTGCTATTCACTGTTTATTATCTATGCATAGTCACTTTACCCCTACCTACATGTACATATTACCTCAATTACCTCGACTAACCTGTAACACCGCACATTGACTCTGTACCGGTACCCCCTTTATATAGCCTCGTTATTGTTATTTTATTGTGTTACTTTTTTCTTACTTAATTTATTTTATGTTGTCTAAATTACTTTTGCAAATATTTGTTTACTTACTTTTTTTATTTTTTTCTGCATTGTTGGTTAAAGGCTTGTAAGTAAGCATTTCACGGTAAGGTCTACACCTGTTGTATTTGGCACATGTGACAAATAAAATGATGTTTATTTGTAAAATGATGTTGTTGTCCATAGTTTGTGACCAATGTAACATCATGACACAACTCCATTGTCCCAACATGGTAGATGTAGTTGGGCTCCACCGTGGTGTCTACCATCCTTGGTGGGATCATGGCTGTGATGTCCAGAGTGTGAATAATTCACATCTCCATGTGCATCCTGGTGCATTGTGCTTCTGTAGAGCTTCTTCTCCATGTTTGATTTATGTTGCCATGGTGCTGCTGACACCCTCCATTATTAACGGGATAGAAAAAACAGCAATGCAACTTATGGTGCATACCAGAGGAGGCTGGTGGGAGGAGCAATAGGAGGATGGGCTCATTGTGATGGCTGGAATGGAATCAATGGAACGACAAACACATCAAGCATATGAAAACCAAGTTTGACTCCGTTTCATTGACTCTATTCCAGCCATTACAATGAGCCCGTCCTCCTATAGCTCCTCCCACCAGCCTCCACTGGTGCATACAGCAGTCAGAGAGCTAAAGGAAAGGTAACGTCATAACCAGACAACACATTGCAAGGTATATCCATAAGAAAGATACTTGATCAAATCAAATATTTGAGCAGTTTTGTTTGGAAAAGGCTGCACCTTGCTTGATGAATTGCACCACGTTGAAATGCATTGAAAATACAATAATCTCTAGTTACAGTAGGCTTTCTTAATGTTATGTAGTGTTGTGACAGCAGTGTAGTCATGCATGTATTTGATATGGTTTTCCTGGTACATATTTGCCAAGCCCTGTCTGTAAGCTGTATGTCTCTCTCTGGTCTGTATACTGTAAATGTAATAGAAATACACTAGGTAGTTTAATGTGTAACACCCTGTAACTGGACCGTTTATCTACTGTATGATATTGTTGAGATATGCATTATTCACAGACCTTCACCAAGTGTATTTTTCTGCCATCTGTGTTGTTGTAGGATTACGTGCTAAAGTTTAGACGAGCTGAAGTGACTGCAGTTATTATGATGATTTCTGTATAATGAATATTTCAACACAGCGCTTTATGGAATTGGAGCGCACTTGTAGGGCAAACGCTCTTCTGGGGACCCCTGGCAAATGTTGACAAACAGGGTTTTTTGTTGCTTCGACATTACTGCATGCAAAGATTGTTTAATTATTAAGTCATATCCTTGTTTTCCTGTCCCCACCTTTACAGACCTGAGGAAGTATGGCCTTGCTTGATTTCACAATGAAGCTCAGGCATACAGTGTTCTGCTCAGGGGTGCAGAGTTCTCTTATGTCTCTTTAATACCTTTTACTGCAGTGGGCTGAATCAGGGTCACACAGAGTGCTTCTTGATAGTCTTAAACAAATCTACTTTGAAACAAAAGTATACACCTCACACACATGGTTATTGGCTTTAAAAAAATAAGACACCTGTACCATGTCAGATATAGTTTAAATGTATTCAATTTTGAGTTTGCATCCCAATTTGACACTTTATATACACATCACAGAAGACTGAAATATAACAAAACCGTTTGACATAAAAACACCGGAGGGCGCTTTGGTCATTCGACTGCAGGAAATGATTAATGCGCCTCAGTGAGTATTGTACACACAGCAGAGTGTGAGCTGATACCATTCTCTCTCCCATCCCTACTCCTCCTGCTCCATTCCCCAGCAGCCTGGGCCCACAGCGGTAAAGGGGACGTGGGGGTTAGAGAGAGAGAGAGAGAAAAAGAGAGAGAGCAAAAGAGCGAGTGAGAGAGTGAGAGAGAGAGAGCGAGAGAGGGTGTGGGCTGGCACAGGGAGAAGAGCTCTTCTAGGGCTGCTGCTGCTGTCCATCTTGATGCCAAGGCCTCCTCTTCCCTTCCGAACATCATTCCGAACACTCTCTCACTGAGCCCTGCAGTGAGAAGTTTTTTGCTGACTGCAAGAACTTATAGTTGACCTCTCCGCCACGTTTCCAAGCCAGTGGAGATGCTCTTTCAGTGTGAAGCCACGTTCAGCCGAGGAGAAAATCCACCCAGCGGGGACATGAGCGGAGGAGAGGGCTTTTAGATCAATGCTCCTCTCTGGAGACCGCCTGACCGCCTGCACCAGTTACGCATATAGCGAAGGCAGGCAGCCACACTGATTTCAAATCAAATCTTATTTGTCACATACACATGTTTAGCAGATGTTATAGCGGGTGTAGCAAAATGCTTGTGCTTCTAGCTCTGACAGTGCAGTAATATCTAACAAGTAATATCTAACAATTTCACAACATATACCCAATACACACAAAACTAGTAAGGAATGGGATTTAAGTATATATACATATATGGACAAGCAATGACAGAGCGGCATGGACTAAGATACAGTAGAATATTATAGAATAGAATGCAGTATAAACATATGAGATGAGCAGTGCAAGATATGTAAACATTATTAAAGTGACTAGTGTTCCATTTCTTAAAGTGGCCAGTGATTTCAATAGGCAGCAGCAGCCTCTAATTTGCTAGTGATGGCTATTTAAGTCTGATGGCCTTGAGAAAGAAGCTGTTTTTCATTCTCTCGGTCCCCGCTTTGATGCACCTATTACTGTACGGGGGAGAACTAAAACACACAAGCTCCTCTGCCAAGAGATAGGGGGAAATAAAGAGCAAAAGAAGAAGGGATGAGGGAGAGTTATTTATATTAGTCTTGTGATAAACAATAGGAGTTCTTGTAGGACCAAAAGACAACTAAATTCTGTGTTGCAATCACAGAGTATCATGAAATGGTAACACTGTGGCTCTTTTGGAGAGGACACTATTGAAATGAAGAAAAACAGGGAATACTGAATTAAAAACCCTTCAGCCTTTTGGCATGAACTTGGACTTTAATATCAGACCATTTCTGTTGTATATTGATTGTGTGATTTTCTTTCTATGACCTATTTGGTGATTCATAATGAGGACAGGTCACAAGCGGATTGTTAGATAGCTATATTAAACTAGGTAAATATGCAGCATCAGTCAGACAGGGCCGCTTTCCAATGTTTCTTGAGAGGCAGGACCAGCGTGCAGGGGTCTTTCTCAGAATCTACATTGGCTGGTATCACTGGTATGGACATCTTCACAACCAGGGTCAGCATGACAGGACGACTGCTGTTGTCATCACTCGGATCGGTCATAAATATGACCACAGTCTTTCTCTGCGGCCATCACTGATTTGGTAAGGTGCCAGGCTCTTTTCAGGATTCGGTGACTGCTTGGTTCACTTCTCTGGACAAGGAAGAAAAAGAGATACAACGAAATTGTTCATTTATCTGCTATATCCTATTTGGTATATCTGCATATATAATTTACAGGGATGTCTGACAGGTTTATTAGGCTGAACTAAGTACCTGTGGGGAGTTCATAATGAGTGGCTGTTCTCTCTGGAATGTTTCCTTTTCATCATCAGACTGATCGGGGCGTCTTTTGATTGATGACCTATACGCAGGCACGAAGGCATAGGAGAGGTTCTGGATGCCATGGATGGGCTGGAAGGGCCCTGTGGACTCTGGCTTTATCTCCAGGTCACTCCGTATCCATGCCCATCGCTGGAGGAGACGACGTGGGTCTCATGGATGATAAATTCATGTTCAAAACAGTTAACAATATGTTGTTTCTGAACAGAATTCCAAAATGAGTTTTCATGATGAATATAGGCCTATATGTAATGTCAAATATTATAACAAAACCATGGTACATGCAAAACTTCAAACTGTAGGGTGAGAACCACTTTGGCCTTCCTGTAATATAATTGTTCATATGTCATTTCAAATCAGGTTGTAATATACAAATGTTTAAAACAAATTATCCATCGCCAAATGTTGTCAGGAGACTTTTCTATTTATTTTCTGTACAAAAATTTTTTGAAAGCAAGCTTATAAGGTCTTCCACTGTGCTTCAAATATCACAAGTTTGCTTGTCTGAATGTTAAGGAGAACTTTGGAACAGTCAAGAGCATTTTCACGGCAACCATGATTCGACTGTAAGTCGCTCTGGATAAGAGCGTCTGCTAAATGACTAAAATGTAAATGTAAAATGTAGGGCAGGGATGTCAAACAAATGTTGCCCTGCGGGCCGCATTCGGTCTTTATCGATGTCCGGAGGGCCTCACAATTGATTACATTTCCTTGCTGCCAAAATTAGCACAAAGAAATCCTCTATCCCATTGCTTTTTGAGTTTTCTATGTTCCCTGACTGTCTATCTTTTGTTTTGATGACTGTTAGCAAGCTGGACAGAGTGAAGAGACTATAGATATCGGTCCATTATAATTTCTGCACAGCTTCGATTTGGTTTTAGTAATTTCAATGTCGATTGAGTTCGCTTTTCACCGAAAAATAATCAAAATATATATATTTTTTAACTCAAACCACCCGCGGGCCGGATTGAATGAGCTCCCGTGGGCCGTGTGTTTGACACCCCTGTTCTAGGGCATTGTGATAAACAATGGCCACTGGAATGTGATTTATTTGCACTTAACTGGCTAACAGTAGCTACTAAGGGTAAGCTATAACCTACATTTATTTTTGTTTTTACATACTGGTAACCAGAGTCGTTCAAGGGAATTCGGGACATGGGTGACTAGCTAACGTTAGCTTGGCTCTCTGTGTGTTTGTGCCGTGGGAGGAGGGGTTAGTTCGTTGGCAGAGAGCAATGGCTAGCTAGTATGCTAACTATTCCAGCTAACTAACTGGCTGAATAAGTTGACGATGTACTCACTCAAACTGTCAAAACTAACCCAAAACTTTACACAACGTTAGACATGGACACAAATGATCTGCTTGGCGTGTTAACACACTGGTGGTTTGTTGTAGCCGAGTATTGGTGCTAAACCGTGTTATTGGAGGCTGGCATGCTAGTTGGCTTTGGCGTCATAGGATTCGGTGTACCAAGTTAGCTAGCTGAATAAACTAAGGTAGAGTCTATTCCTAGAAACATTGAACCGCTGTAGTTTACAACAATTATAATTTCTAAAGTGGAAGTTGGGAGAGTGTCCTTCTTTTCACTCCTTTCCTCTTTTGACCTCATCCTCTCACCGTCTCCCCCTACTCACAAGGCAGGCAATACGCTTGACCTCATCTTTACTAGATGCTGTTCTTCTACTAATCTCACTGCAACCCCTCCAAGTCTCCGACCACTACTTTGTATCCTTTTTTCTCTCGCTCTCCTCCAACACTACTCACTCTGCCCCTACTCAGATGGTAATGTGCCGTTGCAACCTTCGCTCTCTCCGGCTACTCTCTCCTCTTCCATCCTATCATCTCTTCCCTTTGCTAAATCCTTCTCCCTCCGATCTCCTGATTCTGCCTCCTCAACCCTCCTCTCCTCCCTTTCTGCATCTTTTGACTCTCTATGTCCCCTATTCTCCCGGCCGGCTCGGTCCTCCCCTCCTGCTCCGTCGCTTGACGACTCATTGCGAGCTCACAGAAGAGGGCTCCGGGCAGCCGAGCGGAAATGGAGGAAAACTAGACTCCCTGCGGACCTGTCATCTTTTCACTCCCTCCTCTCTACATTCTCTTCTTCTGTTTCCGCTGCTAAAGCCACTTTCTACCACTCTAAATTTCAAGCCCTAACCCTAGGAAGCTCTTTGCCACCTTCTCCTCCCTGCTGAATCATCCTCCTCCTCCCCCTCCCTCCTCCCTCTCTGTGGATGACTTCGTCAACCATTTTGAAAAGAAGGTTGACGACATCCGATCCTCATTTATTAAGTCAAATGACACCGCTGGTCCTGCTCACACTGCCCTACCCTATGCTTTGACTTCTTTCTCCCCTCTCTCTCCAGATGAAATCTTGCGACTTGTGATGGCCGGCCGCCCAACAACCTGCCCGCTTGACCCTATCCCCTCCTCTCTTCTCCAGACCATTTCCGGAGACCTTCTCCCTTACCTCACCACGCTCATCAACTCATCCTTGACCGCTGGCCATGTCCCTTCCGTCTTCAAGGGAGCGAGAGTTGCACCCCTCCTCAAAAAACCTACACTCGATCCCTCCGATGTCAACATCTACAGACCAGTATCCCTTCTTTCTTTTCTCTCCAAAACTCTTGAGCGTGCTGTCTCTAGCCAACTCTCCTGCTATCTCTCTCAGAATGACCTTCTTGATCCAAACCAGTCAGGTTTCAAGACTGGTCATTCAACTGAGACTGCTCTTCTCTGTGTCACGGAGGCTCTCCGCACTGCTAAAGCTAACTCTCTCTCCTCTGCTCTTATCCTTCTAGACCTATTCGCTGCCTTTGATACTGTGAACCATCAGATCCTCCTCTCCACCCTTTCCAAGTTGGGCATCTCCGGCGCTGCTCACTCTTGGATTGCGTCCTACCTGACAGGTCGCTCCTACCAGGTGGTGTGGCGAGAATCTGTATCCGCACCACGTGCTCTCACCACTGGTGTCCCCCAGGGCTCAGTTCTAGGCTCTCTCCTATTCTCTCTATACACCAAGTCACTTGGCTCTGTCATATCCTCACATGGTCTCTCCTATCATTGCTACGCAGATGACACAATTAATTCTCTCCTTTCCCCCTTCTGATAACCAGGTGGCGAATCGCATCTCTGCATGTCTGGCAGACATATCAGTGTGGATGTCGGATCACCAACTCAAGCTGAACCTCGGCAAGACGGAGCTGCTCTTCCTCCCGGGGAAGGACTGCCCGCTCCATGATCTCGCCATCACGGTTGACAACTCCATTGTGTCCTCCTCCCAGAGTGCAAAGAGCATTGGCTTGACCCTGGACAACACCCTGTCGTTCTCCGCTAACATCAAAGCGGTGACCCGATCCTGCAGGTTCATGCAGAGTACGACCCTACCTTACACAGAAAGCGGCACAGGTCCTAATCCAGGCACTTGTCATCTCCCGTCTGGATTACTGCAACTCGCTGTTGGCTGGGCTCCCTGCCTGTGCCATTAAACCCCTACAACTTATCCCGAACGCCGCAGCCCGTCTGGTGTTCGACCTTCCCAAGTTCTCTCATGTCACTCCGCTCCTCCGCACACTCCACTGGCTTCCAGTTGAGGCTCGCATCTACTACAAGACCATGGTGCTTGCCTACGGAGCTGTGAGGGGAATGGCACCTCCTTACCTTCAGGCTCTGATCAGACCCTACACCCAAACGAGGGCACTACGTTCATCCACCTCTGGCCTGCTAGCTCTCCTACCTCTACAGAAGCACAGTTCCCGTTCAGCCCAGTCAAAGCTATTTGCTGCTCTGGCACCCCAATGGTGGAACAAGCTCCCCCACGACGCCAGGACAGCGGAGTCACTGACCACCTTCCGGAGACACTTGAAACCCTACCTCTTTAAAGAATACCTGGAATAGTAAAAAAAAAAAGAAGAAACAAAGTGGTTGTCCCACTTGCTATCATAAGTTGAATGCACCAATTTATAAGTCGCTCTGGATAAGAGCGTCTGCTAAATGATGTAAATGTAAATGTAAATGTATTTGCATTCTAGAATTTGGGATTCCCTTAGCTTTCATTTGATTTATGGCCAACATAAAAAAATTAAAATAACTATGATAATCAGAAAGAGAAGTCAGAAAACAGATTGAAAAAGAATGTTGGGAAGGATGTAGTTCCAAATTTTTCCATTTAATTTATGACTAAATGTTATTGTAATCATAAGCTCTTTTTTACCTTAAAAAAATGTTTTGCATTAAAATGTAACCTCCAACAAGAACATTGCATTCAATCATAATTCCCTGCCTGCCGGTGCAGATAATCATACTGTCACCGCCTCAGTACTTCCAGCATCAGGCAGTAATATACTTCAGTTTGCTAGACTAAAGGAGGCGCTAGCGGAGCCATACCTGAAAGTATATCAGATTGGTATTTCACAAATAGTATATCAAATAGAGTATATACTTTGTTATTACAGATACGTAAAATGCAACCAGGCTTTTGACTACATAAGAACAAAAATATCTGCATCTCTTGTGTAGCATAATAAAGTAAACATTTTTGCATATCCTTCTGCAAAGAGCAAACTGACCTTTTAAATGATTTTGGCCATAATTTGGTGTTGTTTTTTTCAGCCTACCTGTCAGAGAATGTCAAGGGCTCTCCTGACTGCCTCTGTCACCGTGGGGATAAGGCCAGATGATTGACACTTCCTAGACGTTCACCTTGACAACCAGACTTGTACAGAGTGACAGGCTTTGATCTTCCTCCCTTCCACTCGGATGGACATGGGGAAGGGGACTCATGCTGCATTATATCTGAATTTTGTAGCTTGTTCCTGGTCCCTCTGAGTATCCAGCATCAAGGAAGAGAGGGTGGGATGGAGGAAGAGAGGGTGGGGGGGGGGGGGGGTTGCAAGGGGCCATGTGTCCCTGGCCGTTGTCACTCCCTCCCCATGGCTCAAATGTCACAACTGTTATTGACAGTTTTCTGTACCCTGTGTCCTGTGCTAACAGTCTCCAGACAAATTATTCTTACTCTGTCACAATAATGGTGCCAAGCCCAGCCAAGGGTCAGGGGGTTAAGGTCCTCTGTTATGATTTGACAAGACATACCACAGTACACAAGCGCTCAATAGGGATTATGTCACCAGTAAAGGCTTTTCCTCACTACATCCAATATCTATATTCTCAGTAAGTCCATATTCCTCATGCACATGACCATTTTCTTATCACAAGCAAAGTGAGGGTTGTATCCCACATTTGATGACCTGGTTGTCCTTCCAGGGTGAGTGACAGGTCAGTGACACTAACAGTGGCCTGGCCTGCTGTGTGTCACAGGGACATGGTACTGCAGCTGAGGCACAAACACACAGAGGTCACAGCTCTGGGGACATACACTATATAGGCTACACATTCAGAAGAAACATACATCTGATAAAAGCAAATGCTAAATGCACATAATGTAAAAAGAGGCTACTTATTTGTAATAGTCTCTTTAATAAGTTTGAGATGGTTTTACTTTCAACACACATGTTTAGATGCAGAGTTGGTGAACCAGACTCAGATGGGCCTTAGTATATCAGAGCCTCAGCTGTTGCAACCGCTCAGCCCAAACAGACACCCAGATAGAGCATGCTGAAATCTCTGAGACAGACACAAGATGGCTGCCGATGGCCCAGGGCAGACTGACCCACACATAGTCCAACGCTCGGCCACCAAACATGCTTCATGGCTAATTGTATGTTTTCATGGATGAACAGGTAAGATTAACAAAAGACAGAGAGAAAAAAAACAGCACGTCTAATGACATTTAAGCTATTCCCTTCCAGCTTGTGGTTTTGTTATTTTTGGGGATCTTTGGCTGGTAGCGAATATTGACTTTTTAACATATGCAACCTGTCAGGTTGGATTGGGCACTGGATTGCGATTGGATCTAAATGACAACAACCCCTTGAGCTACTGGCCTTTTCCTTTGACAACTCTATCCCTCCATCCCCCCCTCTCAACGCCCTGTCCCTGCTGGTGTCACAGAGACAGATGAGATCTCATCAGGAAACTAGTGGCCTTTTATGACATGTTTTCTCTTGGACTGAGTGACTGGCACCTCTGCTCCTGGCAATAACCTCAATAGGATTCATTCTCTCCTGTTCAGGATGGAAGTGTGTCATGATGAATTTGGGGCTCTCTCCTGCTGTACACATGTTGGTTTTGGGGGGACTTGTAAGGAAGATGACATAGATCTAGTGGTCTGTGTGTTAATGATGCCATGTACCATATGACAGCTGTCAGTGTGTGTTAGGCTGACTGGCCTCTCAGAGTGTGTGTTAGAGTTGGGTCTCTACATCCAGAGCGACGTGACCCGCCACCATGAGGTACCTGCCATGGCCTGGAGCAGCCTTCATTGGGTCCTTGTGTACCTGTTCAAAGGGTCATTCCTTTCCTTGTCCCTCACAGCCTGTCAGGTGGGATATCTGTGAACTTATCACCTGTCAATTTACAAACCAGTGTGCCAAATCTCAAATGAAGGGCAATGGCAGAAAACTGGCAGATGTTCACGTTTCTTTCTGTCAAGGGACTGTTTGTGCCGAACGCCTACAAGTCCTGCTCAGTCCTATAACCATCTACCTGGTCACTCCTCTTCTTTGTCCATCAGAATGGACTTCCACCGCAGGCCTTTCTGTGTCAGGCAATGCTGTGTGAAACATGTTATATGTGGGCCCTATCCCCATCTTATAAAATAGATTATCTGTCAGTGCGCTGGGTGAGACATGGAGTAAACTCAGGTGAGAGAGGAAAACCTTGGTTACAGCTCTGATGGGGATCTCTGGGTCTCTGGAGGCTTTGTTCAACCACAAAACAATACATTGAAAGGTCAGAACCTTAGGAATGGAAACCTACAGGCATCAGGGTGCTAGTGGCAATGCTGTTCTGAAAGACAGGGATAGCCCAACATATTTGCATAAAGACCCTGAGGACAACAAGCAAATGGAATTTTTACAATTTTTCTACTTCCCTTTCTTGCCCTTGTCCTGCTGGCCTTAGTGGAAATGTCACATGGTGGAAAGTGGTTTAAGCAAGCAGAATGAGGCAGACATAGGAACAGTTTTTAAATGGCAGACAAATCTTAACTTAGAAATGGGCAAATTCACAAGGCTAAGGGGGGCCTTGCATTTCTCTTGTTTAGTCCAATCAGTCTTAGGGCCATGGCCAGTCATACTGTACTGAAAACCAGTGTGACTGTTAACGTGGATATATTCAATTAAACAACCAGTAGCTACTGTTTTATTAATTTCCTAGTATTTGTCCCATTTCTCCTATGTCAGGTTGTTACTACTGCTGCTCCATATACTGTATGGTTTGAAGCTTAATATAATACTTTCAACTTATAATACCGTTGTTATACTATAACCATCAACACACACAGTTAAAAACTATTTTAATTTAAAAAAGGGAGGCATGAAAGGTCAAAATGAAATTAATCAATCTCCACTCCGCAGAATAAAGTTAGCAGCTTAAATTATTTGCATGTGTTATAATTTAATCAGAGATCATATATGATAATTCAGATTGATTCACACTATGACAGATAATCAGTCTATGAACTCTCTGGGCTTGGAGGCACTTCTGACTATCTTACCTGTTGGTTTGTGTCCTCTCTCACTCTCTCTCTCTCTCTACCTCACCGCATGTCTGTCTGTTCATGACTGTCACTTTCCTATCATGATAGCACCAAACAAAGTGTTAACACTTTGAGTGGTGCAGTGGTCTAAGGCACTGCATCGCAGTGCTAGCTGTGCCACTAGAGATCCTGGTTCGAATCCAGGCTCTGTCGTAGCCGGCCGCGACCGGGAGACCCATGGGGCGGCGCGCACAATTGGCCCAGCGTCGTCCAGGGTAGGGGAGGGAATGGCCGGCAGGGGATGTAGCTCAGTTGGTAGAGCATGGCGTTTGCAACGCCAGGGTTGTGGGTTCGATAAAATAATGTATGCTCTAACTGTAAGTCGCTCTGGATAAGAGCGTCTGCTAAATGACTGAAATGTAAATGAACACACCTGCATGACCCATAATCACTGATGAAGTTATAGACATCTAAGCTTAAAGCACTAGTTTGCCAGGGTGTTGTGCAGGCAGTTGCAAAGCCAAGTACTTTCTCCTTTGAGTCAATTACAGGAGAGATAATTACATGTTATGCTCCTGAAAACCCTGAGCAGTCGACGGATAGTGAACTCTCAGAAATTGAACCTGACAAAAGTGAAGAAGAAGAACCTACGTCGACAGGTGAGGGGAAGGCTTCCGAGCCTCAACCCAAAGATCAGAAAAATGCCAGAGATGACCATGGCCAGTGGGAGTACGATTCGTGGAGAAAGTGGATCAATACCTTTTGGTCGATCAATTTGTGGTATCAGGCTGGGTAAAGAAGGAATTTAGTTTTATGAATTTGGTCAAAGTATCCAGAAATGGACTTGTGATAATTTTTTTGTGTCTGCTGCCCAGAGGGTTAGGGCCTTACACGTTTTGCGACTCAGGACAAGAGATGTGTCCTGCTTTGCTCTCCAGAGCAGAGTGCCGCTGAAAGGAGTGATAACTGGGGTACCGTTGAGTGTTGAGGTGGATCGAGTGAAGTTTGACCATCCCCGGTGTCTGTGATGCACTCAGTTTGGTGCGACGCAGACCCAGTGGTGAGCGCAAGACTAAGGAGACCCGGTCTGTCCTTCTGAGTGTTTGCCTGATAAAGTCATGCTAGGGTTTATAAGTTATCCCATGAGAGCTTTTGTTCTGAACCCACTACGGTGTTTCAGGTTCCAAGTTTATGGTCATGTTGCAAAGTGTGTAGGAGGTGTGAGAAGTGTGCAGGAGGGCATGTGAGTGTGTAGTTTCGGTGGAAAAAGTGGAGTGTTTCAATTGTGGAGGTGGCCATGTTGCTGGGGATCAGAAATGTCCTGTGATAGTGAGACAGGTTGAAGTTTCCAAGGTGAGAGAGCACTGCAGAAAGTGTCATATGTTGAGGCAGTGAGGATTGTGGGCAAAGGGTGAGGGAGCCTGAGAAGATCCCTGTAGTAGGCCATTACAGAATCACCCGAACAGTTTGTGCTTTAGTAAGGTTGGCTTCTTGGCGTGTATTGCTATGGTCATTAATTGCACCGCACAGATGGAAAGGAAATCCCAGAAGATTAAATTGGTAGTAGCAGCAGCAGAAAAGTTTTTGGGTGCAGATATTTTAGTACAGAAGAACTACAGGGGGTTTTGAGAGAAGAGGTTCCAGCCCCCCAGGCCAACTGCCTGGTGTAGGATCTGTTAGGGCCAAAGTAGTGGGAAGGGGTGGTGGGGGATGGTGAGATATAGATATATAAAGTACCAGTCAAAAGTTTGGACACACCTACTCATTCCAGGGTTTCTTTATTTTTACTATTTTCTACATTGTAGAATAATAGTGAAGACATCAGAACTATGAAATAACACATATGGAATCAAGTAGTAACCAAAAGTGTTAAACAAATCAAAATATATTTTCTGAGACTCCAGCCACCTTAGTCATAGACTGTTCTCTCTGCTACCACACGTCAAGCGGTACCGGAGCGCTAAGTCTAGGTCCAAAAGGCTTCTTAACAGCTTCTACCACCAAGCCATAAGACTCCTGAACAGATAATCAAATGGCTACCCATACTATTTGCATTGTCCCCCCCCCCCCGTCTTTTACGCTGCTGCTACTCTCTGTTTATTATCAATGCATAGTCACTTTAACTCTACCTACATGTACATATTACCTAAAATACCTTGACTAACCTGTGCCCCCGCACATTCACTCTGTACCGGTACCCCCTGTATATAGCCTCGCTACTGTTATTTTACTGCTGCTCTTTAATTATTTGTTATTTTTTACTTATATATTTTTTACTTAACACTTATTTTTCTTAAAACTGTATTCTTGGTTAAGGGCTTGTAAGTAAGCATTTCATTGTAAGGTCTACACCTGTTGTATGTGACAAATAAAATTGGATTTCATTTGATAATTGACTAAGAAAAGTAACAAATACAGCATCACAGCCAGGTCAAACATGTGTGTGTATGTGCGTGCGTGCCATTGGAAAGTCAGATTATCCAGTGTCCACAGCAACACTATTTATTATTCTCGACCAGTGCACTGGTGTACTGTGGTCTTAGGCATGCTCTCACTAACCCCCCTCTTTTCTCTTTCTGTGTCTCCCCTGCTTGAGGCTCCAGGACCACACAGTGAATAAAGAGGGCGACTAGGTTTTCAATGTGTCAATTGTATGCAATGCAAATTACAATAAAGACAGCTATTGTGAATTCATTGTGTTTTGTACTGTCTGATTTGGTAATTTCTCATTGACAAGACTGACCTGGTCTCTACATTGTGTATTCAGGATACTTGTGGTGATAAATCAATAATACTACTACCACCACCAGGGTTGAGGTAAATTCCATTGAAAAGCAATGTTTATAATCCTTTCAAACCTGCCTATCATAACCCAAGATCTAAGGCTGTATTAGTTAATCTTAGACTGTCTATAAATCAGTTACTACATTTGAGTGGTTATATTTTTTTCAGCCTATCCCCCAGTTTACAAAAAAGTGGCAGGGTCAGGCTGTTGCACTAGCAGAATATGGCTCACATTAATGTAGTTGTTTTTACTTTTTCTATCAATGCATGACTGTTTGAAGAAACATTCTTGATTCTGTTGGTGTGCGTACCTTTGTGTGCTTGTGTGATGAGGGAGCAATGTTGATATATTGCAAATAATTTAACGACACTTCTTAATTCAGCCCAATAGATCTTTATATTCTGTAGATTCTGAACAGTCAATTAACAATTGGAAGGAATAGTTGCATTTCAGTTGCATGTGGTTTTGTTGCTATGTAGGCCTGGTATTTATCCTTTGTTGGAGTTATCCAAGGGGACTGGAATTCCTTAGTTGCTGGTAACTAAAGAGGTGTTAGCTCCCAGGTGATGAGGCAATGAGTAAGAGACTCTGGACAGCAGACACACATGTACACCCTGTGGTCAACACATGGTTACATAGAACCTGTCAATAAAATAAAATGCATATCAAGTGTCTAACCCATGTCACATCTAAACTGTGTTCTGAACTGTGCTGAAATTAATGATCATTAATACTACAAGTCAACTCTGTGATTTCAGAGTGAACCAGCACGTAATAAATTAGTCCCCTTAGCTCTCCCCAACAGACTGGGTAGGGAAATCTAAACATTGTCACAATTCCAGTTTAAATAAGCCTCTACACTTACAAAATGGCAAAATCAGACAGTACAAGAAATACACAACATATCATCTCGTGACTCCAAGTTTACTTCAATATGATGTTTATTATATACATTTCTTGCATAATTAATTTTACTGACTGAAAAAGATCCCACCTTGTCTAGCGCATTTTGTTTTGTCGACATTTGGAAAGTTTACCTACTAATTTTCCATTTCCATCAGGTCTGTTGACATTGTTTATCCGACATGTACTTTACTCGTATTGGATGATTTAGCTACGATACACGTTTCACAGCCTGAGAATTAGATGTAGTCCATCCTGGCATCTAGCTAGCTACCTACTGAGCACAGATGTCAGTTCAACGTCTATTTTTGATTTACATTTGGTTGAGTTGTCAACTAATGTGAATTCAATGTGATATCAACAAAACCTTTCACCATGACATTGGATTTAGGTTAAAAGTTGGGTGAAAAAAATACTAAATTCCCTTACGTTGATGACTTATTGATGACTTATTGCAAATCGAAAGTTTTCCATGTTGATTCAACGTCATCACACAGATGTTTTGTTTGAAATGACATGGAAACTACGTTACCAGTTTTTGCCAGGTGGGAATCTATTTCTTTAAAACATTTACAAGCAGATACAGAAAGATGGGATACCAAAACTTCAAAACAATCAGGGAATACTATGTTCTAAGTTGAACGTATTGTGCGTCAAATGTGAATCTGTTTGTAATAAATGTCTTGTTCACATTTTGGTAGCTTTTTTCTGAGATATCTCTGTCTGTCACATAGAAGATGAGACCAGATTAGGGGATAATACACTACATGGCCAAAGGTATGTGGACACCCCTTCAAATTAGAGAATTTGGCTATTTCAGCCACACTCGTTAATGACAGATGTATCAAATCGAGCACACAGCCATGCAATCTCCATAGAAAAACATTGGCAGTAGGATGGCTTGTACTGAAAAGCTCAGTGACTTTCAACATGGCACCATCATAGGATGCCACCTTTCCAACAGGTCAGTTCGTCAAATTTCTGCCCTGCTAGAGCTGCCCCGGTCAACTGTAAGTGCTGTAATTGTGAAGTGGAAATGTCTAGGAGCAACAACGGCTCAGCCACGAAGTGGTAGGCCACACAAGCTCACAGAACGGGACCGCCGAGGGCTGAAGAGCGTAGTGCGTTAAAATCGTCTGTCCTCGGTTGCAACAATCACTACCGAGTTCCAAACTGCCTCTGGAAGCAACATCAGCACAATAACTGTTTGTCAGGAGCTTCATGAAATGTTTTCCATGGCCGAGCAGCCGCACACAAGCCTAAGATCACCATGCGCAATGCCAAGCATCGACTGGAGTGATGTTAAGCTCACCGCCATTGGACTCTGGAGCAGTGGAAACGCGTTCTCTGAAGTGATGAATCACACTTCACCATCTGGCAGTCCGACGGACTAATCTGGGATTGCCGGATGCCAGGAGAATGCTACCTGTCCCAATGCATAGTGCCAACTGTAAAGTTTGGTGGAGGAGGAATAATGGTCTGGGCTGATTTTCAGGGTTCGGGCTAGGCCCCTTAGTTCCAGTGACGGGAAATCTTAACGCTACAGCATTCAATGACATTCTGTGCTTCCAACTTTGTGGCAACAGTTTGTGGAAGGCTCTTTCCTGTTTCAGCATGACAATGCCCCCATGCACAAAGTGAGGTCCATACAGAAATGGTTTGTCAGAATCGGTGTGGAAGAAGCACAGAGTCCTGACCTCAACCCCATCAAATACCTTTGGGATGATTTGTAACGCCGACTGCGAGCCAGGCCGAATCGCCCAACATTAGTCCTCGACCTCACTAATGCTGTTGTGGCTGAATGGAAGCAAGTCCCCGCAGCAATGTTCTAACATGTAGTGGAAAGCCTTCCCAGAAGAGTGGAGGCTGTTATAGCATTAAAGGGGGGACCAACTCCATATTAATGCCCATGATTTTGTAATGAGATGTTCAGGCTCTGATCAGTCCCTACACCCAAACGAGGGCATTGCGTTCATCCACCTCTGGCCTGCTGGCTCCCCTACCTCTGCTGAAGCACAGTTCCCGCTCAGCCCAGTCAAAACTGTTCGCTGCTCTGGCACCCCAATGGTGGAACAAGCTCCCTCACGACGCCAGGACAGCGGAGTCACTCACCACCTTCCGGAGACATTTGAAACCCCACCTCTTTAAGGAACACCTGGCATAGGATAAAGTAATCCTTCCCCCCCTTACCCCCCAAAATAAAAAAATAAAAAAATAAACATATAAAAATATAAAAATATAAAAATATAAAAAATGTATTGTAAAGTGGTTATCCCACTGGCTATAAGGTGAATGCACCAATTTGTAAGTCGCTCTGGATAAGAGCGTCTGCTAAATGACATAAATGTAAATGTTAATGTAATGTTCAACGAGCAGACACTTAAGCTCATAAGCATATCTATTCTCTCCTGCTGGACTGTAAAAACCCAACTCTGTGCTAATGAAGAAGGATATAACAGAACGATTAGAAATAAATATGCATTATCCATTTGCACCTATAAGTAAAGATGAGTCTTTAAATTGACCCCTTACAGTCAAAGGCCTCCCACTTAACCCTCTTGACCAAAACGATTACCCCATTACACCATAAACTCTCTGATATGACACTTACATGTGTGTGCCATATGGTGGCATTGTACAGCTTGGTGTTGTTGACCAAGACAACAACAACAACAACAACAACGATGAAGATGATCAGGAGGAGGAGGAGGATGATGCCGATGACTGACGATAATAATAATAACAATAATAACTTTATTTGCATAGCGCGTTTCAATACAAGGAACAAAGTGCTTCACATCATAAAATGACAAATAAACAAAGATAGGAGGGAGGAGAATTCAAAAAGATAGCTATTGATCATGCATTGAAAACATATTTATAAAGGTGTGTCTTCAGCAGGGATGTAAAAAGAGGCACTGAATCTGCAAGCCTAATCTCCTCTGGCAGACCATTCCAAAGTCTATGGTCCCTAATGGCAAATGCCCAGTCTCCTTTCGTTTTCAACCTAGACTTTGTAAAGGTCAACAGTGCCGTGCCAGAGGATCTCAGTCTGCGTCCTGGCTCGTAGGGAGATAAAAGATCAGAGATATAGGATGGGCCTTAAAAAAGCCTTAAACATTATTAATACATTTTTTTAATCTAGTCTAAAAGTGACCGGTAACCAGTGTAGAGAAGCTAAAATAGGCGTGATATGGTTAAATGTTCTGGTGCCCGTTAAAAGCCGATCTGCAGCATTTTGAACTAACTGTAGACGACAAAGTGATTTCTGACTGAGACATGTATACAAAGAGTTACAGTAATCTAGGCGTGAGGAAATAAAAGTATGTATAACTTTCTCCAGATCAGTGACTGAAAAAAATAGCAAGGTGGTGGCCAAACAAAACAACCTCTGATTTCTTATCATTAAGCTGGAAAAAATTGTCAGACATCCAACATTTGATGTCAGCAAGACATTTGTGAAGGGTAGCTACTCTAGCTTTGTCACTGGGTCTGACTGGTAAATAAAGCTGCGTGTCATCCATATAGCAGCGAAACTGAATATTATGATTGCTGATGATGTCACCAAGGGGAAGTTTGTACAGGGAAAAAAGGACGGGGCCCAGAATTGACCCCTGAGGGATACCATAGTGAATAGTTACTGGGGACGATACTGAACCATCCATGCTCACTGAGGAATGTCTGCCACATACAATGCATTCAGAAAGTATTCAGACCATTTGACTTTTTCTACATTTTGTTACGTTACAGCCTTATTCTAACATTTATAAAATTGTTTTTTTTCCCCCTCATCAATCTACACACAATACCACATAATGACACGAAAAAAAAGTTTTTTTACTTTGTTGAAGCACCTTTTGGCAGCGATTACAGCCTCAAGTCTTCTTGGGTATGACGCTACAAGCTTGGCACACCAGTATTTGGGGAGTTTCTCCCATTCTTCTCTGCAGATCCTCTCAAGCTCTGTCAGGTTGGATGGAGAGCATCACTGCACAGCTATTTTCAGGTCTCTCCAGAGATGTTCAAGTCCGGGCTCTGGTTGGGCCACTCAAGGACATTCAGATACTTGTCCCGAAGCCACTCCTGCGTTGTCTTGGCTGTGTGCTTAGGGTCGTTGTCCTGTTGGAAGGTGAACCTTCGCCCCCAGTCTGAGGTCCTGAGCACTCTGAAGCAGGTTTTCATTAAGGATCTCTCTGTACTTTGCCCCGTTCATCTTTCCCTCAATCATGACTAGTCTCCCAGTCCCTGCCACTGAAAAACATCCCCACAGCATGATACTGCCACCACCATGCTTCACCGTAAGGATGGTGCCAGGTTTCCTCCAGATGTGATGCTTGGCATTCAGGCCGAAGAGTTCAATCTTGGTTACATCAGACCAGTGAATCTTGTTTCTCATGGTCTGAGTCCTTTAGGTGCCTTTTGGCAAACTTCAAGTGGTCTGTCATGTGCCTTTTACTGAGGAGTGGCTTCCGTCTGGCCACTCTACCATAAAGGCCTGATTGGTGGAGTGTTGCAGAGATGGTTGTCCTTCTGGAAGGTTCTCCCATCTCCACAGTGGAACTCTGGAGCGCTGTCAGAGTGACCATCGGGTTCTTGGTCACCTCCCTGACCAAGGCCCTTCTCCCCCGATTGCTCAGTTTGGCCAGACGGCCAGCTCTAGGAAGAGTCTTGGTGATTCCAAACTTCTTCCATTTAAGAATGATGGAGGCCTCTGTGTTCTTGGGGACCATCAATGCTGCAGACATTTTTTGGTACCCATCCCCAGATCTGTGCCTCGACACAATCCTGTCTCCGAGCTCTACTGACAATTCCTTCGACCTCATGGCTTCGTTTTTGCTTTGACATGCACTGTCAGCTGTGGGACCTTATATAGACAGGTGTGTGCCTTTCCAAATCATGTCCAATCAATTAAATTTACCACAGGTGGACTCCAATGAAGTTGTAGAAACATTTCAAGGATGATCAATGAAAACAGGATGTACCTGAGCTCAATTTCGAGTCTTATAGCAATACTTATGTAAATAAGGTATTTCTGTTTAAGTTATTTTATACATTTGCAATAATTTCAAAAAACCTGTTTTCACTTTGTCATTATGGGGTATTGTGTGTAGATTGATGAGGGGGAAAAAATATTGAATCCACTTTAGAATAAGGCTGTCACGTAACAAAATGTGGAAAAAGTCGAGGGGTCTGAATACTTTCTGAATGCACTGTAGATATGACCTCAACCAGTCGAGGGCAATGCCAGAGATTTCCACCCTGCCGGTCAACAAGGATGTTATGATCAACAGTATCAAACGTGGCATTGAGATCCAAAATAACTAGAATAGAGCATTCATCGGTAGCCAACAGAAGGTCGTTACTGACTTTCAATAAAGCAGTTTCCGTGCTGTGAAGTAAGCGGAAGCCCGACTGACATTTTTTGAATAAGTTGTTCATACTCAAATAAGCCACCAATTGCTTGAAAACAACTTGATGGTGATGTCGATGGTGATGTCGATGACAATGATAAGATGTCATAATCTGAATAAATGATCAATTCGTTTTATGAGTTGTTTTACCAAAAAACATATTTGTGCACATTTTTAAGATTCCTCTACTTTTATGGAAGTGGCATTAAGAGATGGGCTCAGTTCATCCTCAATCCCCCTAGTTTACAGTACAGTACAGTGAGCTAAAGTTGTTGATCAGTAAAGTTGTTGACAGGTAATGGCTTAGTGCCAGACATTGGAGCTATGTGGAGCTTCTTAGTAGGGTTTGCCAGTGATTATCCATATAATCAGCATCTGACATTTCATAAGATCTTCAAAGTTTCCTCTGGTCTGTAACTTATTTGTGCAAATCTCTTAATAAGATCATCTTGGTTCTGAGAGGCATTAGCCAGCAGGAGAGTCAGTGTGTGTTTCTGCTTGACCCCCAGGATGCTTGAGTCGGTTTTATTTGTCTGACAAGCTTATTTGTGCTATTTTTCCCTGACTGTGTATGTGCTCAGTTTGCTGGTCTCTGGTACATCTACCATCTCCATTTAATAGTAATACATTGGCAGTTCAGTAGCAGGCTTTAGAATGGGGTCACATTTGGGGACTTTTTTCAGCATTAATGACACAATAATGGGGGTAGGAGTCTGTCCTTAAGGGACAGATGTCTAGGCGTAGGGTTGGATCAATAACAAGCACCATCTCTGATGCATTGGGGCATTTATGATTTTAATAGACTTTATCTAATTTTATCATGAATGGTTGGGTGTAGTTTCTTGCATTTCTTTCACCCCACGTCTTACATAATTTTAAATGTGTAAAGTATAGATCCATATTGATTACAAAAGGTGTGGGTGATGTGGCTGTGGTCTCCAAAGCTGTGAATGATGCCACTTTGCAAGTATGTACAGTGTGAGGTGGTTGTGAAAGGAGACTCCTTGGTTGTGTAAACAGACTTGACACCAACCCAAAAACACTGAGCCTGATGCTGTTCGGCTTGGCTTTGCTCCTGCTGGAGGCACTGGAGTGTGTACTCAAATGAGCTATGTGACCTCTAAGACCAATATGAGGATCTAAACCAGGGGTGTCAAACATACGGCCTGCGGGCCAGATCCGGCCATCGAAGCCATTCAATCTGGCCCGCGGGTGGTTTGGGTAAAAAAAAAAAAAATAACGATCTCAATCGACATTGAAATGGCTAAAGCCAAATCGAAACTGTGTAGAAATTATAATGAACCTGTCTCTTCACTGTGTCCAGCTTGCTAACAGTCATCAAAATGAAAGCTAGACAGTCAGGGAGCATTGAACATTCCAAAAGTGATGGATAGAGGATTTTTTTGTGTGGAAATTTTGACACAAGGAAATATAATACATTTTAAGCGCAGCCCTCTGGACCTCAGTGAAGACTGAATGCAGCCTGCGGGCAAAATGAGTTTGACACCCCTGGTCTAAATGATAACAACATGACATAGTTCAGCTGAGTACATATGTGCCTCCCACTTGTAATTACAGTATGTGCTGAATATTTGTCTTTCTATTCCCCTCCCACTCTTCTAAACCCATAAACCATAAACTACCCATGGATGATTCACACTCTCAACACTGAGTGAGCTTGGGGGAGGGACAGGACTGAAACAACTGCTTCCACAGTTTGCTTTTAGCTACTGAGATAATGTGAATTGGGTCAAAGGAGGAGTGGATCAGACCAATCATAAGGACATCTGTCCTCACATCCAGTGTGATGAGAGTGGAATGCTGATCATGGGAGGACTGATGGTGGCACTCACAAAGTAGGGGAGATTGTCATGTCCATAATAGAGGGATCATGACACCCTCCCTTTCCTCAAGGAAAGAGTGTCATATGAAGGCCAACAGTGAGAAAAAATGTGTAAGTCCAAATCACTCAATGATATTTCAGATAAAGCAACAAAGGCAGATTCCCTGGGTGGTCCATGACTGTGTAAATATTGGAAGTGCTGAAACGTGATGTGTCAAAACATGCAGAGCTGCAACTATTCTGGAGATGAGAGGGGCCTCCAATAGCCACTGAGGTTGGCTTTGGAATAATGAAGCCTGCTGACAGACATGGACTTTAATGTGCAAGCCTGCATGTTGAGACAAAATAGTTTGTATCTGCAAGTGCACACACAAATGCACACACACACACACACGCACACACACACACACACACACACACACACACACAGACAACATATTTTTGTGAAAGTTGTTTTACAGATTGTGTCATGAATTACCTTTGTTTCACTTTCTCTGTTGAATTTGATATTTTGTATTCGTCAATCGATTTTTGTTTTCATTACACCTTTTCACATCAATACCATAATATCACTACAAAAGGAATAGACAGATGTTTACCTGTTCTTATGAAAATAATCTACAAGTCAAAATACATCTATTTGCTGTTGAACCTGAAAAGCACACTTAAACAGAACATAAAACTTCAATTAGTTGGTATGGGGATAAAAGGTACTTAGATCCTGAAAAGAGCTTGGCTTGGCTGTTTTTGTGTGTCCTGTCAGACGAGGGATTACGGCCTGTGAGTGAATGGGCCAGGGGAGAGTCTGTGTAGGTGGAGACCTAGAAAGAAACAGCACTACCGGATGGACCCAGGGATCCAGGCTGACTCACACATGCATGCTTCTCCGTGGGTTATAGCACCAGTAGACAATAGCCACAACCCACATGGACAATACGAGTGGCACACAGGAAACAGGAGAACACCTCAAAAACAAACATGACACTCTGGTTCCTCTCCCAGCCGTGGGCTGATGCTTTGACAGAGCCAATGCACAGACAACTAGCCACGGCTCCAAAGTCAGTACCACGGAGAGGGCCTCTCCCTGTAAGCCCGCTGATTAAATGGCTCTAATGTGCTCCATGATTTGTACCATATTTAAATTTTTCTGAAGCCTTTGTGTCAGGGAAAGACTGATGTTCCCTCAGCAGCCTCTGAAACACTTTTAAGTGTCACTGTGCTGGCGGGAACCAGGGAGGCCTGTGTGGGAGGCTTTGTAGAGCTTTGTTTGGGAGGGACAGAGTTAGTTCAGTGTGTCCAGACAGGGCTCTCTGCCTGGCTCTGTTGATGTGTTTTCTCACTTTGGATGGAACAAAACTAAGGGCCTGTTCTTGCTACGAGAGATTGCCTAGAGATTTTGAGAAAATACCCCCGGCTAGACCTTTTACTGTAATGTAAACTATGAACTGGTCACGTCTCCTACGCCACCTCCGAAGGTCGTGGGCGTGCCTTCTTCGAGGGTCATCCCCCTACGAGCCGTCGGATGTAAACAGAATTGTCACATTGAGCCAAATGCTCCTACAGTAAAATTCTTCATAGCAGAGCAATTGTTTTGAAACAGCTGAAATGTATAGGCATCTTCCTTATATTAGAGACTTGTTTTATTGAGTTTTTACCTGAAATTGCAGTAAAAGCCAATTGATGTCATAATGGAATGTCAGAACAAGCAGGAATGCTAGCAGCGACTCAGTGAATGAAAAACCGTTTCAGTCACAATTTCATGTAATGATTTGCATGATATTGCTGAAATTAAGCACGGTTTGTTCTAAAGTAACTTCAACACGCTATGTAGGCCGAAAAAAGCAATCTAGCAATGGTTCAGCTAACGTTGGCTGACGTTAGCATTCAGTTAACTTAGCTAGTAAGTTAATTTTGTTGCTTCAACTCTCTTCTGCCTGAATATGCCCTAACTGTTGGGCATACTTTTAGAGTTCTATCATGACTCTGGGGTTTGGATTGTTGATTCAAGGGAGGCTCTCTCCCACCACAAAACAAGGCCCTTAGTCAAAACCAGAGGACATGAGAATCTGAGTGCCTCACCTTTAGTAGGTGAGAGATGGTTGTAGTCGAACGATAACAGTGTGTGTGTGTGTGTGTGTGTGTGTGTGTGTGTGTGTGTGTGTGTGTGTGTGTGTGTGTGTGTGTCTAGCCAGTAGATGTCAGTGTGGATGTTCTTACCTCACCCTGACTCTGTACACTTTGAGAAATGTCCTGAGCCTCGTTCATCACTAGAGACTACAGACTCTCTCCTTCCTCGGCCGCCTGATTCTCCTCTCCTCTATGTCAATGTTTACCCTGCTCCTGTTCAACACATAACTTCACCAAAAGACAGTTGTCATGAGGGTCCATGAGCTGCTGCCCCTCCCAAGGGGATCCATGGATCATTAGTATCTCTCTGTAGAACAGTAGAGCCCAACCAGTGCCTGCACAGGGGATAAGGGAAAGCTACTTTCAACAGGTAGCTAATCACAGGACAAAAATGATTACTGGCTGACTGCTCTGGCTGAGCTACAAAGACATTCTGTAATTGCTGTGTGAATGGGATGTCACGGTTTACTACGCCAGAACCCAGAAGCAGACCAGGACAAGGTACTTAGAGAAAAAGGTGAGTGTTTATTAATTGACTCCCGAGTGAGGCTGAATAATCCAGGGACAGAGCGGGTGGCGTGGATGGGTTGTTGAGGGTGCAGTGGTAGGTCCAGACATGGCTCGGCAGCCGCCGACCATCAGGCAGAGGTTGGGTGAAGGTTCCGGGTGAGAGACTGCAGACAGAACAAAACGGAGGTGAGTACACAGCAAATCAACAAGGTGCAAAACAACAAAAACTAACGCTAGAACTCAAGGCTGATACGCTGACAAACATACTGTTCATGGCTAACGATCCGGCAGGAACTGGATGTTCGGCCAGAGCCTAAGAAGGGTGATGATCAGGACCAGGTGTGCAGATTGCTGATGGGATGCAGGTGCGGAAAACAAGAGCGCTCCCCGGAGCGTTCCCGAACCCTCGGGAAACTGGAGCTTACGAACAGGAACACTCGTCACCAGACAGGACCCGACTCAGACAGCCGGGATCGTTACAGTACCCCCCCTCCGACGAACGCCACCGGGCGGACTCCCCCGGAGCGCCAGGATGGAGGCGGTAGAAGTCACTGATGAGGTCCGCGTCTAGGACCTGTCGCCGCGGAATCCAACTCCTCTCCTCAGGACCATACCCCTCCCAGTCCACGAGATACTGGAAACCCCGGCCCCGCCGTCTGGAATCCATGATGCGCCGCACCGTGTAGGCAGGACCACCTCCGATCATCCGAGGAGGAGGAGGAGGAGGCGGAGGAGGCAACAGAGGACTGAGGAGGACAGGCTTGAGGCAGGAGACATGAAAGGTGGGATGGACTCTGAGCGTCCTCGGTAGTTTGAGTCGAACTGCCACTGGATTGATCACCTTCTCCACCACAAACGGACCAATGAACTTCGGTAACAACTTCCTAGACTCAGTCCGTAACGGAAGATCCCGTGTGGCCAACCAAACCCTATCTCCGATGGTATAGGTGGGAGCGGGGATCCGGCGACGATTCGCCTGGAGCTGATACCGGTCCGAAACTCTAAGGAGTGCCTTTCTGGCCCGATGCCAGGTCCGGTGGCAACGACGAATATGGGCCTGAACAGAAGGCACTGAGAGCTCCTTCTCCTGAGAAGGAAACAGGGGGAGGTTGGTAGCCATACAGGCACTGGAAGGGAGACATCCCAGTGGCAGATGTAGGAAGAGTATTGTGGGCATACTCAACCCAAGGCAACTGAGAGACCCAGGAGGTGGGGTTGGAAGAGACCAGACAGCGTAGCGTGGATTCCATCTTCTGGTTGGCTCTCTCCGCCTGACCATTGGATTGGGGGTGAAACCCAGATGTGAGACTGACTGTAGCTCCAATGGCCAAACAGAAGGACTTCCAGACAGCAGAGGTAAACTGAGGGGCCACGGTCGGAAACGATATCACTGGGCAAACCGTGGACCCTGGAAACCTCCTAACCAGGATCTCGGACGTCTCCGCGAGGCAGAGGGAAGCTTGGCAATAGGCACAAAGTGGGCGAACTTGCTGAATCTGTCCACGATAGTCAGAACGACCGTGTTCCCCTCAGAAGCGGGCAACCCAGTGACGAAGTCCAGGGCCAGATGCGACCATGGTCGCCGGGGAATAGGAAGGGGGGTGAAGTAGTCCAGAGCTGGGCCGATTGGTACTCTTATTCTGCGCACACACTGGACAGGCAGCAACAAACCCCGAGTATCCTCGGCCATGGCAGGCCACCAAAAACGTCTGCGAAGAAACGCCATTGTCCGAGCCACGCCAGGGTGACAAGCCATCTTGCTGGCGTGGGACCATTTGAGGACAGCAGGACGAACCGACTCAGGCACAAACAACCGACCGGGTGGACCGTTACCGGGACCGGGCTGAGTCCGAAGGGCCGCCAGCACCTCCTCCTCAATCTCCCACATAACTGCTCCCACGACGCAGTTCCGGGGGAGAATTGTCTCGGTCTTGGGCCCACTCTCCTCCGTCTTGGAGAACATCCGGGACAAGGCGTCCGCCTTGCCGTTCTTAGATCCAGGTCGGAACGTCAGGGCAAACTTGAATCGTCCGAAAAACAACGCCCACCTGGCCTGACGGGAGTTGAGACGTTTAGCCGATTGCACGTAAGCAAGATTCTTGTGGTCAGTCCAGACAATAAACGGTTGCTCCGCCCCTCCAACCAGTGGCGCCACTCCTCCAAGGCAAGTTTCACCGCGAGAAGCTCCCGGTTACCCACATCGTAATTCCTCTCCGCAGGCGAAAGGCGACGAGTAGTAGGCGCAGGGATGGAGTTTACTGTCCGTGGAGCATCGCTGCGACAGGATGGCGCCAACTCCCACATCAGACGCGTCCACTTCAACGACGAACTGACGGCCCGTGTCCGGTTGAGAGAGAATCGGTGCGTTGGTGAATCGCCTCTTCAAATCCAGAAACGCTCGATCCGCCTCCGGATTCCACTTGAAGGTCCTGATACTGGAAGTCAAGGCAGTTAACGGAGCGGCCACACGGCTGTAATCCCGGATGAATCTGCGGTAGAAATTCGCAAACCCCAAAAATCTCTGGAGCTGCAATCTCGTACCGGGCTGGGCCCATTCCAGAACCGCTCTAACCTTCTCCTGGTCCATCCTAATCTCTCCCCTGGAGATGATGTACCCGAGAAAGGATGTCGTGTGGGCGTGAAACTCGCACTTCTCGGCCTTCACGAACAGGCGATTCTCCAACAATCGCTGCAGAACCTGCCGGACATGCTGGACGTGGTCGGAAGGTTCCTTCGAGAAGATCAGAATGTCATCCAGGTAAACAAACACAAAGAGACCGATCATATCTCTCAGGACGTCGTTCACCATACTCTGGAATACCGCTGGAGCATTGGTCAGTCCAAACGGCATCACCTGATACTCGAAGTGACCCATCGGTGTATTGAAACCCGTCAACCACTCGTCCCCCTCTCTGATCCGGACCAGGTGATACGCATTGCGTAGGGTCTAGCTTGGTGAACACCGTAGCACCCTGTAAGGAGTCGAAGGCAGAACTCATCAAGGGCAGGGGATACTTGTTCTTGACCGTGATGTCATTCAACCCCCGATAATCAATACACGGTCGAAGAGAGCCATCCTTCTTACCCACAAAGAAGAATCCTGCCCCCAGGGGTGATGACGAGGAACGAACGAGACCAGCAGCTAGGGACTCCTTGATGTAGGTCTCCAACGCCTCACGTTCAGGTCGGGAGATACTGTATAACCTTCCCTTGGGGTAGACAGCTCCAGGGACCAGGTTGATGGCACAATCATATGGTCGGTGGGGAGGGAGTGACAGAGCCTTCTGCTTACTGAAAACTTCCCCCAAATCGTGATATGTCTCGGGAACCAGGGACAAATCTGGGGGTTTAGCCTCAATCACCTGACTGGGAACCGAATGGGGGCAGGCAGTCTTGAGACAGTTAGCATGACAATCAAGGCTCCAACTCGTTACCTTGCCCGTCACCCAATCGAACGTGGGATTGTGTTCCTTCAGCCAGGGGTATCCAAGGACCAGAGGAACATGGGAAGACGGCAGAATGAAGAATGAAATCATCTCAGAATGATTCCCCGACAACCGCATCTTAACCGGTTCAGTCCTCATCGTGATACGTGCCAGACTACTGCCGTTCAGAGTGGTCGCTTCAATGGCTTCCGGCAATTGCTCCTTGGAAAGCCCCAGCTGTTCCACCAACTCGGCATCAAGAAAGCTTCCGCCGGCACCTGAATCGATAAAGCGTTAAGCGCTAAGCTCTGATTCCTGTTCACAAGGGTAGCCGGGAAACGGGTCTGACAGAGGTACTGAGAGGTTGAAACTGGCTCGCTAAAAGTCCTCCCAACTTTAGCGAGCCGGGCAGTTTGACGACCGCCGGGAACAGGTGGAGATGTAATGTCCCGAGCTACCACAGTAGAGGCAGCAGTTGGTCTGACGTCTATGTTGACGCTCCTCCTTGGTTAACCCGTGCCGCCCCACTTGCATGGGTTCAGAATCGGGAGAGAGGACCTCTCCACTAATCCATTGTGGTGGAGAATGATCGACGTGTTCTGGTCCACCACCCGACCCGACTGGGAACTGAGAAGCTGATCGATTGGACGGACCCCATTGCTTCTCCCTCCTTCGCTCTCGGACTCGATTATCCACCCGAATAGACAAGGCTACCAAGCTGTCCAGGTCACTAGGCTCCGGATAGGAGATCAACTCATCCTTGAGCTGCTCCGACAGACCCTGGTAAAAGGCCGCTTGCAGAGACTCCTCGTTCCACCCACTCTCCACAGCCAACGTCTTGAACTCGATCATGAAGTCGGCCACGCTGCGAGTTCCTTGGTGAAGCGAAAACAGGCGCCTAGCTGCGTCCCTCCCTCGGACGGAATGGTCGAAGAGCTTCCTCATCTCGGCCGTGAACCCCTGGTATGAAGCCATGCAGGGGTCTTGTCGTTCCCAAACGGCTGAAGCCCACTCCAGCGCTCGACCACGCAGCAACGCAATCACAAAGGCTATCCTAGCCTTGTCTGTGGCATAAGAGTAGGGCTGTAGATCGAACACTAATCCACACTGCATAAGGAAGGAACGGCATCTTCCCAGCTCCCCCTCATATCTATCCGGCGTCGGAACCTCGGGCTCACGGAAGGACACAGCTCCCGAAGCGGCAGGCGAGATGGGTGAAACCGGTAGTGGATCCTCCACCGGAAACTTGCGTTGGTTCTGGACCTCCGTCAGACCGGTAGAAAGGTTCCGAACTGACAACGCGATCTCCTGTAGTACCGTGCTATGATGGCCCAACATCTTCTCCTGATGGGTAATGGCATGGCGAACAGAGTCCAGGTCCGCTGGGTTCATACTGGCCGGATCGTTCTGTCACGGTTTACTACGCCAGAACCCAGAAGCAGACCAGGACAAGGTACTTAGAGAAAAAGGTGAGTGTTTATTAATTGACTCCCGAGTGAGGCTGAATAATCCAGGGACAGAGCGGGTGGCGTGGATGGGTTGTTGAGGGTGCAGTGGTAGGTCCAGACATGGCTCGGCAGCCGCCGACCATCAGGCAGAGGTTGGGTGAAGGTTCGGGTGAGAGACTGCAGACAGAACAAAACGGAGGTGAGTACACAGCAAATCAACAAGGTGCAAAACAACAAAAACTAACGCTAGAACTCAAGGCTGATACGCTGACAAACATACTGTTCATGGCTAACGATCCGGCAGGAACTGGATGTTCGGCCAGAGCCTAAGAAGGGTGATGATCAGGACCAGGTGTGCAGATTGCTGATGGGATGCAGGTGCGGAAAACAAGAGCGCTCCCCGGAGCGTTCCCGAACCCTCGGGAAACTGGAGCTTACGAACAGGAACACTCGTCACCAGACAGGACCCGACTCAGACAGCCGGGATCGTTACATGGGATGTGGGCTCACTCTGGTTTCAGACAGAAAAGAGAAAGTACTGTCTGCGACACAGTTTTTATTTTGAAACTTTTAGAAGAGGTTCAGTAACATAATCGAATAAGGATAGGAGATTAATTGAGAAAACATGCATGCGTAATGGTCAAACTAATACCTGTTGTATCATTTACCATGACGTATTACCATAGACTGTAGCATGTTGCATACCATTGTGTATAAAGCCCTGTTCCCTCCCTATAAAGCTTTCTGTTGGTTTACCTGCTCTGTCAATACATTCCACAGATCTGACCTTAATACAAATACTTAAATACATCCAGTGTATTTTACATTTGTTTGTTAAGTATCTAGATATGATTGGTGAAGGTGAAGCAAACCCTATTAATCAGGAGTGTCTGTGAAGTGCTATAGGTGTAATAACACATAAAACCTAACTGTTTTGGGCTACTATATTTGCTCAGGAATTATATCCTAAATCCCAATTAAGCTGGTGTGAGGTAAAAACAATTGGAGTGTGTTAAAGAAAACAGGGGAGTGGACTGACTTCATACTATTCTGTTTGTGGTTAAACAGAGAAAAACTGAGTCAGGGGAATTAATCATTAGGCTGACCAACCTCTTTCAGCTCATTTACACCCAGACACAAAGATGGCAGTAAAATACCTGCTGCTGGTATGTGACGTCACTGCAGTTTTCTACTCACTGCCCAGAGCAAGATGTCAGAGGTTGTCAATGGAAGAACTCTGTCACAGAGCCTCATTATCAGTGTTAGGCTACTTCCTTAACAAGATGGGGCCAGACACACCAGACAGTGGAGAGAAGTGGAGGTTGGAGGACAGGGACGGGGGACGGGGTGGGGGGGGGGCATGGTCATCTGCAGGCGTTGTGTTTGTAGATGCCATGTTACATTACTGGGACTGATGGATACATGTAGATGGGGAGAAGGGGGGTGAGACCTAAATGCTCCAAGACGGGGGCAGGCTCAAACCGAGAGCCCCCATTTCCTGTTAGGCTGGCATGAAGGGTTGATCTGGGAGTGGAAACTATAACATCCCACTTGGCAAAAACAGGTTGAATCAACATTGTTGTCACCACTTCATTTCTACACACATTTCAATCAATGTGATGATGTTGAATCAACATGGAAAACTGATTTGATTTGCTAAAAATCATCAACGTAAGGGCATTTTGTATTTTTTTCACCTAACTTTTAACCTAAATCCAATGACATGGTGACATTTTTTGTTGATTTCACGTTGAATTCACATTAGTTGACAACTCAACCAAATGTAAATAAAAACTAGAGGGATGTGTTTGTCTTCCATCCATGGATATCCCCTCTCTCATCAATGTGCTCTGTCAGACAGCTATCAGCTCTATCAAGGAGAGGGTATGAGTCTGGCACCTCAGGCGCCCTGCATTCTGCCAGTGTTCCATCTCTTTAACACACACACTCAGACACACTCACACGCAAAGTACGAAAGAAGCGTTACTGTTGCAGACATGGTACTTTACTCCATATCTGAAGACTGTCTGAGACATCTCTTGTTTCTCCACATTCCCGAGCATGTTTGGTGTTGCTGCCTGATAAGAGCAAGAGATATGGAGCCCCTCTCCCTGTCAGCATCATCTGACAGATAGGAGGCGTCTTCATACACCAAACACTCACAGACATTCACACACACTCCCATATATGAAGTGACATACACATGCACTCAAACATATTCTATACTCCTAAACACAAATTAAACTGCTTTATCAGATGCATTGGCTATTTGGAACAGGGTTATGTTGAAGAGTTAGGGGAAGGAAGGGGAGGTGTTGGCCACTCATTGTCTGCATTCAGCCCTAGCAGACCCCCCTGTAATACAGCTACACCCTTCCTGACTGTGTGATGGCAATCTGATGGTGTTTGTTTGGATTCCCCTCTTCAGCACTGGCGTCAAAGGGCCTAATCGAGGGAGACACACGCCAAACCCTCTGGCCGTGTTGAAGGGCCCCTCTTTTCATCCCTTTAAGTGGCCGGACGGTGGGGACTCTTGTCAAAACACACTCAGGGTCCTTACACTAAGGGTATCTGAGGGTGTCTGACCACCCTTCTCGGGCCTCACCCCCATCCGTCACTACTCCTTACACAGTCACACGCACGCACACATGCAAACACACACACACAAACAGACGTACACACACAGAAATACACATACACACACATTGCCCCTGGACGCTACGTGCTGAACCCATTCCTGCTGGTTCTTTGAAGTGATGAGTGATGGAACAGGGCGAGGTGAGATGTCTAGACGGCCTCTTATGCCGCTGTGTGCTCTCACAGAGCTTATTTCACAAACACACTCTTGAACAAAAGCCTGACGGCTCAACTCCTGGCAGGTGGAGAGAGTAGGCATCACCTTTACGGCATGACCCGACCTGCAGGGTATTTCTCTCATTCCTCTGCTGAGGCCTGGAAGTGTCCAGTAGTCGTTCAGAAAATGTTCTAAGAATGTTATTTAAAAACCAACCTAGTCTCATAGACTAGACGTAACATAGTAAATGTGAATCTGGGACACTCAAATTAGTATGATTTGTTATGTTTGGTATGGTTGCATAAGACAGAAGGTTACTTAAGGCAAAAACGAAAGTAGGTTGGTTAGTCGGGGTGGATGGGTGGGCACATTACGCGCCCACCCATAGCTAATTAGCAACTTTGCAACTACTTACTACTTTTTAGCTCCTTTACAACTACTTAGCATGTTAGCTAATCCTTCCCCTAACCCTAACCTTAACCCTTTAACCTAACTCCTAACCCTAACCATAGCCCTAACGTTAACCCCTAACCCTAACCCCTAGCCTAGCTAACGTTAGCATTAGCCACCTAGCCACCTAGCTAACGTTAGCCACAACAAATTGCAATTCGTGACATATCATACGAAATGGATGATGGACATCCACAAATTAATACTTACCATACCAAACGTGACATATCATACTAATTGGAGTGTCTCGGTTTTACTTTTCCTATGTTACGTCTACCCCTGAGTCCAGGTTGCAAAAACATACATTCCGTTGTCAGAATGTGAAGAAAACCTTCCACAAAAACCACAAGAAAACGTTGGTAACATTCAGAGAACACTCTAAGAATGTTATTTAAAAACATATACATAACGTTCTCAGCATCAACAAAACTCTCTCTATCCTCTTATCTTGTTAAATCAGAATGGATCTCAGTGGCTGTCCTGTGATCAGGTGGCCAACTTATCCCACTCTTCCCATCACAGGAACCTGGGCAGAAAGACAGCCAGTGAGCCACATTAATGTACATTTAAGTGACGCAAACAGCTTGGTGGGATGATGTCTTTGCAGGTGTACATATAGAGTGAAGGGGGGTGGGGGGAATCTCAGGATTACCACCGAAAAGCGACTGTAAATCTGCAGATAACAAAAGTCGTCAAATCCCCCAGAGAGGGACTCATCTGGCCACTTGCAGCTCCCCTCTCAGACTATGGTCAATACAGATTAAGTGTTTACTTGATAAATACAGATTAGCAGGGATTAGAGGCATTGCCTTGCTGAATGACATACTCCTACAAGGGAACAGGGCCGCACAAGATGATTATTTGGATAAAGAGAGACGACAAAGAGCTCCGGACATCCTTGTTTGTAGCTAAGCTCTCTGTAGTCTGGCAAAGCCCATTATGTTAAATCCAAGATCTCCTCTGCCAATCAAGCTAAAAACTGAAGTAGTACAGAAGCTTTAATTAGATGACGATGCTGGGTTACCGCTGGACAGGTTGGAGAGGTAAGAACCTTCATCTCTGAAAAACAGTGTTCAATACAGAGAAACAATCAAGAGCTTAAGTAAGTTATTTATGTTCTTCCATGGGCAGACTGGATGTTAATACTGTACCGCTGTGATGTACACTGAATGTACAAAACATTATGAACACGCAAAGCGCTACTAAGGGTGGTGCGGACAGCCCAGAACATCACTGGGGCCGAGCTCCCTGCCATCAGGGAAGGCCCGAAATGTTGCCAAAGACTCTAGCCACCCAAGTCATAGACTGTTCACTCTACTACTTTCTGGCAAACGGTACCGGAGCATTGGCTCTAGGACCAACAGTCTTCTACCCCTAAGTGATAAGACTGCTAATTAGCCAGACTGCTAAATAGTCAATTAATGGTAGCCAAACTATCTGCACTGACCCTATCTCACACACTCACTAGACTTTATATACACACTCACTCACACACACTACACTGTCACTCCCACACAAATCCCTCACAAATTCAAACATACACATACACACACACGCACATAACACAAACACTTTTACACTCATCATTTGGTGCTGCTACTCTGTTCTTTATTTGACTCTATTATTATATATCCTGATGCCTAGTCACTTTACACTGCCTTCATGTACATATCTACCTCAAGTACCTCATACCTCTGCACATTGATCTGGTACTGGTACTCCCTGTATATACAGTGAGGGAAAAAAGTATTTGATCCCCTGCTGATTTTGTGCGTTTGCCCACTGACAAAGAAATGATCAGTCTATAATTTTAATGGTAGGTTTATTTGAACAGTGAGAGACAGAATAACAACAAAAAAAAACAGAAAAACGCATGTCAAAAATGTTATAAATTGATTTTCATTTTAATGAGTGTCAAGAATGCTGAGTGTGGATGTGGTGCGAGAAATCAAGCGCAGGAACAAGGGCGTTCGTCAACAGACTTTAGTGATCCAAAAATATAACTCCAAACAGGTAACTGGCCAACCCAACCGGGAGGCAAGAACAATTACGCACACACACAACAGTGCGTAAAATAGTAGAAAAGCGCACGCAGTGCGGACTCTCAAAAAACAAACAACATGAGAGGAAAACCCACCAACAGCTAACAGCTGACATAACAATCACACATAACACCTGATCCAACACACGATAACTAAATAGGAAACAAAATCAAACACTAACAAGGGACAGGTGTACAAACAGACAAAACCAAACAAACATGAAACATCGAACGGTGGTAGCTAGTACTCCGGGGACGACGACCGCCGAAGCCTGCCCGAACAAGGAGGAGGAGCAGCCTCGGCCGAAACCGTGACAGTACCCCCCCCCCTTGAAGCGCGGCTCCAGCCGTGCGCCGACCCCGGCCTCGGGGACGACCAGGAAGACGCGGAGCAGGGCGCGTAGGATGACCCCGATGGAACTCGGTCAGAAGAGACAGGTCTAATATGTCCCTCCTCGGCACCCAGCACCGCTCCTCCGGGCCGTACCCCTCCCACTCCACGAGATATTGGAGACCCCCCATCCGGCGTCTCGAATCAAGGATGGACCTAACGGTGTGCGCCGGAGCCCCCTCGATGTCCAACGGGGCGGAGGAGTCTCTTCTATCTCATAGTCCTGGAGTGGACCAGCTACCACCCGGCCTGAGAAGAGACACATGGAACGAGGGGTTAATATTCTTGTAATCAATGGGCAGTTCTAACCTGTAACACACCTCGTTCAACCTCCTCAGGACTTTGAACGGCCCCACAAACCGCCGACCCAGCTTCCGGCAGGGCAGGCGGAGGGGCAGGTTTCTGGTCGAGAGCCAGACTCGATCTCCAGGTGCGTACACAGGCCCCTCACTGCGGTGGAGATCGGCGCTCGTCTTATGTCGACGGATGGCCCGCTGCAGATGAACGTGGGCAGCGTTCCCACGTCTCCTCCGAAGCGCCGCACCCACTCATCCACCGCAGGGGCCTCGATCTGGCTCTCATGCCAAGGTGCCAGAACCGGCTGGTACCCTAACACACACTGGAAAGGGGTTAGTTTGGTGGAGGAGTGGCGGAGAGAGTTTTGTGCCATTTCGGCCCAGGGAACATATCTCGCCCACTCCTCCGGCCGGCCCTGGCGATATGACCTCAGAAACCTACCCACATCCTGGTTGACACGTTCAACCTGCCCATTACTCTCCGGGTGGTAACCCGAGGTAAGGCTCACCGAAACCCCCAACCGTTCCATAAACGCTCTCCAAACTCTGGAGGTGAACTGGGGGCCTCGATCAGACACTATATCCTCGGGTACCCCGTAATGCCGGAAGACATGGGTAAACAGAGCCTCAGCGGTCTGTAGGGCAGTAGGAAGACCCGGCATGGGAAGGAGACGACAGGCCTTCGAGAACCGATCCACAACGACCAGGATGGTGGTATTCCCCTGTGAGGGGGGAAGGTCTGTAACAAAATCCACCGAGAGGTGGGACCAGGGTCGTTGTGGAACGGGCAGGGGTTGTAGCTTACCCCTGGGCAAGTGTCTGGGCGCCTTACACTGGGCACACACCGAACAGGAGGAGACATAAATCCTCACATCCCTGGCTAACGTTGGCCACCAGTACTTTGTGCTAAGGCAGTGAACTGTCCGGCCAATACCTGGATGTCCAGAGGAGGGGGACGTATGAGCCCAATAAATGAGACGATCACGTACCTCGAGCGGAACGTACGTCCGACCCACTGGACACTGTGGAGGACTCGGGTCGGTGCGTAACGCCCGCTCGATCTCCGTATCGACCTCCCACACCACCGGTGCAACCAGACAAGACTTTGGTAGTATGGGAGTGGGCTCAACGGACCTCTCCTCCGTGTCATACCGCCGAGACAGGGCATCTGCCTTCCCGTTCTGGGACCCAGGGATGTAAGTGATTTTAAATACAAACCGGGCTAGAAACATAGTCCAGCGAGCCTGGCGAGGATTCAGTCTCCTAGCTGCCCGGATGTACTCCAGGTTACGGTGGTCGGTCAAAATGAGGAAAGGGTGTTGAGCCCCCTCAAGCCAATGCCTCCACACCTTTAGGGCTTGTACCACGGCTAACAGCTCCCTGTCCCCTACGTCATAATTCTGCTCCGCCGGACTGAGCTTCTTAGAATAAAAAGCACAGGGGCGGAGTTTAGGTGGTGTGCCAGACCGTTGTGAGAGAACGGCCCCGATACCGGCTTCAGACGCGTCTACCTCTACCTGGAATGGTAAGCGGGATCCGGATGCGCCAGCACCGGCGCCGAGGTAAACAGGTCCTTCAGTCTCCCAAAAGCCCTGTCCGCCTCAGCTGACCACCGCAAGCGCACCGGACCCCCTTCAACAGGGACGTTATGGGAGCTGCCACCTGTCCAAAACCCCCGGATAAACCTCCGGTAGTAATTCGCAAAACCCAAGAACTGTTGCACCTCTTTCACAGTGGTTGGGGTTTGCCAATTACGCACAGCTGACACCCGGTCAACCTCCATCCTCACCCCTGACGCAGACAACTGATAACCCAAAAAGGAGACCGACTCCTGAAAGAACAGACATTTCTCTGCCTTGACATATAGGTCATGCTCCAACAGCCTCCTCAATACTCGGCGCACCAGGGCTACATGCTCAGCTCGGGTAGAACTGTACACCAGAATATCGTCTATGTACACGACTACTCCCTGCCCCTGCATGTCCCGGAAAATCTCATCTACAAAGGATTGGAAGACTGAGGGAGCATTCATTAACCCATATGGCATGACGAGATACTCGTAATGACCGGCGGTCGTGCTAAATGCTGTCTTCCATTCATCGCCCTCTCTAATGCGTACCAAGTTATATGCGCTCCTGAGATCCAATTTTGTGAAGAACTGAGCACCGTGTAATGACTCCGTCATAGTCGCAATCAGAGGAAGTGGATAACTGTACTTCACCGTAATCTGATTGAGACCGCAGTAATCAATACACGGGCGCAAACCTCCATCTTTTTTCTTCACAAAAAAGAAGCTCGAGGAAGCGGGTGAAGTGGAGGCCCGTATGTATCCCTGTCTCAGAGACTCGGCGATGTAAGTTTCCATCGCCTTCCTCTCCTCTTGAGACAAGGGATACACATGGCTCAGCGGGAGTGCTGCTCCTAACTGGAGATCTATCGCACAATCCCCCCTGTCTATGAGGCGGCAGCTGCGCCGCCCTTGTCTTACTAAACACCAGTGTCAAATCCTCATACTCGGGGGGAATATGCAGTGCAGGCATTTGATTTGGACTCTCCACCGAGGTCGCCCCTATGGAAACACCCAGACATAGCCCCTCACACTGAACAGACCACCCTTTAAGAGCTTTCTCTCGCCACGAAATAGTAGGATCATGGGTAATCAACCAGGGAAGTCCCAGCACCACCGGATACGCAGGAGATTCAATCAGATAGAGCTGAATCGTCTCCTCATGACCCCCCTGCGTCTCCATCCTAAGGGGCGCTGTGACCTCCCTAATTAACCCAGATCCTAACGGACGGCTATCTAGGGCATGTACAGGGAAAGGCTTATCAACGGGAAGGAGAGGAATCCCTAACTCTACACAGAACTGGCGATCTACAAAATTCCCAGCTGCGCCTGAATCTACTAGCGCCTTATGCTGGGAACGAGGTGCAACCTGTGGAAAACAAACAGGCAAGGTTATGTGAACGACAGAAAGCTCTGGGTAAGTAGGGTGCCTACTCACCTGGGAGGACTCCCCAATGCGTGGCCTGCCTTCACCTCCACCGGGGGACCTTCCCCAACACCTAGCCGCGGTGTGCCCTCCACGGCCACAGTTGGTGCAGGGAACGGCCCCCCTCGGGTTCCTACTCCTCCGTTCTCTAGCGCCAGCACCTCCGAGCTCCATAGGGCTCGGCTCGGAGGTGCCGGAGGGTGGAATGGGCAACCCCCACCCGGGACGTCCACGGGTGGCGAGCAGGGTGTCCAGCCGAATGGCCATGTCGACCAGTTGGTCAAACGACAACGTGGTATCCCTGCACGCCAACTCTCTCTGGACGTCCTCCCGGAGGCTGCAGCGAAGTGGTCTATGAGGGCCCGCTCATTCCACCCTGCATCTGCCGCTAGAGTCCGGAACTCCAAAGCAAAATCCTGTGCGCTCCTCATCCCCTGTCGGAGGTAGAACAGACGCTCCCCCGCCGCCTTCCCTTCTGGTGGATGGTCAAACACGGCACGGAAGCGGCGGGAGAACTCCGCATAGGTAATAGTAGCGGCATCTATTCTCCTCCATTCGGCGTTGGCCCACTCCAACGCCTTGCCGGTGAGACAGGAGATGAGGGCGGAGACGCTCTCGTGTCCCGAGGGCGCCGGGTGTACGGTGGCGAGGTAGAGCTCCACTTGCAGCAGGAACCCTTGACACCCGGCAGCGGAGCCGTCGTACGCCCTCGGGAGCGAGAGCCGAATCCCGCTGGGTTCCGGAAGGGGAACAGGAGGACTGACCGATGGGGATGGTCCGGTAGGTGGGGGCGTGGGTACCCCGCTGCTTTCCCATCGGTGGAGAGTGTTCATCACCCGATCCAGGGCGTGACCGATCTGGTTGATCCTGTCCTCCTGCCCACGAAGACGGTCCTCCATGATGTCCGTTGGCACGGTTGCTCCTGCTGATTCCATGGTGTGATGTGTAATTCTGTCAAGAATGCTGAGTGTGGATGTGGTGCGAGAAATCAAGCGCAGGAACAAGGGCGTTCGTCAACAGACTTTAGTGATCCAAAAATATAACTCCAAACAGGTAACTGGCCAACCCAACCGGGAGGCAAGAACAATTACGCACACACACAACAGTGCGAAAAATAGTAGAAAAGCGCACGCAGTGCGGACTCTCAAAAAACAAACAACATGAGAGGAAAACCCACCAACAGCTAACAGCTGACATAACAATCACACATAACACCTGACCCAACACACGATAACTAAATAGGAAACAAAATCAAACACTAACAAGGGACAGGTGTACAAACAGACAAAACCAAACAAACATGAAACATCGAACGGTGGTAGCTAGTACTCCGGGGACGACGACCGCCGAAGCCTGCCCGAACAAGGAGGAGGAGCAGCCTCGGCCGAAACCGTGACAATGAGGGAAATAAGTATTTGACCCCCTCTCAATCAGAAAGATTTCTGGCTCCCAGGTGTCTTTTATACAGGTAATGAGCTGAGATTAGGAGCACACTCTAAAAGGGAGTGCTCCTAATCTCACCTTGTTACCTGTATAAAAGACACCTGTCCACAGAAGCGATCAATCAATCAGATTCCAAACTTTCCACCATGGCCAAGACCAAAGAGCTCTCCAAGGATGTCAGGGACAAGATTGCAGACCTACACAAGGCTGGAATGGGCTACAAGACCATCACCAAGCAGCTTGGTGAGAAGGTGACAACAGTTGGTGCGATTATTCGCAAATGGAAGAAACTGTCAATCTCCCTCGGCCTGGGGCTCCATGCAAGATCTCAACTCGTGGAGTTGCAATGATCATGAGAACGGTGAGGAATCAGCCCAGAACTACACGGGAGGATCTTGTCAATGATCTCAAGGCAGCTGGGACCATAGTCACCAAGAAAACAATTGTTAACACACTACGCCGTGAAGGACTGAAATCCTGCAGCGCCCGCAAGGTCCCCCTGCTCAAGAAAGCACATATACAGGCCCATCTGAAGTTTGCCAATGAACATCTGAATGATTCAGAGGAGAACTGGGTGAAAGTGTTGTGGTCAGATGAGACCAAAATCAAGCTCTTTGGCATCAACTCAACTCGCCGTGTTTGGAGGAGGAGGAATGCTGCCTATGACCCCAAGAACACCATCCCCACCGTCAAACATGGAGGTGGAAACATTATGCTTTGGGGGTGTTTTTCTGCTAAGGGGACAGGACAACTTCACCACATCAAAGGGACAATGGACGGGGCCATGTACCGTCAAATCTTGGGTGAGAACCTCCTTCCCTCAGCCAGGGCATTGAAAATGGGTTGTGGATAGGTATTCCAGCATGACAATGACCCAAAACACACAGCCAAGGCAACAAAGGTGTAGCTCAAGAAGAAGCACATTAAGGTCCTGGAGTGGCCTAGCCAGTCTCCAGACCTTAATCCCATAGAACATCTGTGGAGGGAGCTGAAGGTTCGGGTTGCCAAACGTCAGCCTCGAAACCTTAATGACTTGGAGAAGATCTGCAAAGAGGAGTGGGACAAAATCCCTCCTGAGATGTGTGCAAACCTGGTGGCCAACTACAAGAAAGGTCTGACCTCTGTGATTGCCAATAAGGGTTTTGCCACCAAGTACTAAGTCATGTTTTGCAGAGGGGTCAAATACTTATTTCCCTCATTAAAATGCAAATCAATTTATAACATTTTTGACATGCGTTTTTCTGGATTTTGTTGTTGTTATTCTGTCTCTCACTGTTCAAATAAACCTACCATTAAAATTATAGACTGATCATTTCTTTGTCAGTGGGCAAACATACAAAATCAGCAGGGGATCAAATACTTTTTTCCCTCACTGTAGCTTTATTCTTGTGTATTTTAATGTATTCTTCTTGTGTTAGTGACACAATTGTTTTTTGTTTTTGTGTTTTTTTACTCTGCGTTGTTGGGAAATGTTCGTAAGCAAGTATTTCACTGTAAAATCTACACCAGTTGCATTCGGCACGTGATAAATACAATTTGATCTGATTTGATTTGACACCTGCTCTTTCCATGACATAGACTGACTAGGTGAATCAAGGTGAAACTTGATCAGTGAAAATCAGTGTAGAGGAAGAGGAGACAGGTAAAAAAATTATGTTTAAGCCTTGAGATAATTGAGACATGAATTGTGTATGTGTGCCATTCGGAAGGTGAATGGGCAAGACAAAAGATTTGTGCCTTTGAATGGGGTATGGTAGTAGGTGCCAGGTGCACCGGTTTGTGTCAAGAACTGCATCACTGCTGGGTTTTTCACGCTCAACAGTTTCCAGTGTGTATCAAGAATGATCCACCCCCCAAAGGACATCCAGCCAACTTGACACAACTGTGGGAAGTTTTGGAGTCAACATGGGCCTGCATCCCTGTGGAATGCTTTCGGCACCTTGTAGAGTCCATGCCCCGATGAATTGAGGCTGTTCTGAGGGCAAAAGGGGGTGCAACTCAATATTAGGAAGGCGTTCCTAATGTTCTGTACACTCAGTGTATACCAGAGGGGTATCCTACGAAGCAAGCTAGATCTACTCAGGGTTTTCTAAAGATAACCAGCTTCAGTTAGCTTCACATTCCAGGTCAGGCTTCATCTGTACTATGACGGTGGATATTGCTAATACGCCTTCAACTACCTCTAGCAGGCTTGTAAATGCGCGTGCATGTCGCACGTGGCTAGTCGACCGCTGAACTCTTCATTGAGACAATGCTGAAACATCAATCCATGGGCCGAAATATAAAATGAAGGAAAAGTTATCTTGCAAATTCAGCAGGCTATGGTGTGAAATAGGCTTTTAGAAGTGCCGTCTTTATTTGTATTACTTATCGTTAATGGAGTCTTTCGTGTCCTTATCAATGCATGAGCACCTTTTTCCCCACTCCTATCAATAAAATAATTGTATATTAATAATCATTTTATTTTTCATACAAAAGTTTTACTGTCCATTAAGTTTCAAATGCATTCTGTCATTTCTAAATAATGTGATAGGTATTTAAAATAAATAAATAATAATTAACACACAACAAAACATTTGATTCATAAAATATTTAATCAGTCTTCTTCCTCAAATGAAAAGGATGGTGATGCAATCTTTGCAAGAGGGAGGGAATCTGGTTTCATTTGTCCTCAACTCGTGGCTCACTTCATTCAGGATAAATGGAGTTAGCTCTGAGTAAGCCTGCCCCAGAGCAGGTTAGTTCTGAAGGATTCGTTGCCTGTCTAAAAGCTGAGCCACAGTCATATGACTGGTTATCCCAAGTTGAACTAAGAGTTGCCCAAAGTCACCTCGCTAACTCCTCAAAAGTGATTCGTAGGATACCCTTCTGGACACAATTTCCTTTCTCTATTGACTAAGTCACCCTGAGAGAAGTCAACTGGCCTGTACAGTACCTTGCAAAAGTATTCATCCCCTTGGCATTTTTCCTATTTTGTTGCATTACAACCTGTAATTTAAATGGATTTTATTTGGATTTCATGTAATGGACATACACAAAATAGTTCAAATTGGTGAAGTGAAATTTAAAAAATAGCTTGTTTAAAAAAAATCAAAAAAATAAATTACAGAACAGTGGTGCATGCATATGTATTCCTTTGCTATGAAGCCCCTAAATAAGATCTGGTGCAACCAATTACCTTCAGAAGTCACATAATTAGTTAAATAAAGTCCACCTGTGTGCAATCTAAGTGTCACATGATCTGTCACATGATCTCAGTATATATACAGTGGGGGAAAAAAGTATTTAGTCAGCCACCAATTGTGCAAGTTCTCCCACTTAAAAAGATGAGAGAGGCCTGTAATTTTCATCATAGGTACACGTCAACTATGACAGACAAATTGAGGAAAAAAATTCCAGAAAATCACATAGTAGGATTTTGTATTAATTTATTTGCAAATTATGGTGGAAAATAAGTATTTGGTCACCTACAAACAAGCAAGATTTCTGGCTCTCACAGACCTGTAACTTCTTCTTTAAGAGGCTCCTCTGTCCTCCACTCGTTACCTGTATTAATGGCACCTGTTTGAACTTGTTATCAGTATAAAAGAGACCTGTCCACAACCTCAAACAGTCACACTCCAAACTCCACTATGGCCAAGACCAAAGAGCTGTCAAAGGACACCAGAAACAAAATTGTAGACCTGCACCAGGCTGGGAAGACTGAATCTGCAATAGGTAAGCAGCTTGGTTTGAAGAAATCAACTGTGGGAGCAATTATTAGGAAATGGAAGACATACAAGACCACTGAAAATCTCCCTCGATCTGGGGCTCCATGCAAGATCTCACCCTGTGGGGTCAAAATGATCACAATCCCAGAACCACACGGGGGGACCTAGTGAATGACCTGCAGAGAGCTGGGACCAAAGTAACAAAGCCTACCATCAGTAACACACTACGCCGCCAGGGACTCAAATCCTGCAGTGCCAGACGTGTCCCCCTGCTTAAGCCAGTACATGTCCAGGCCCGTCTGAAGTTTGCTAGAGTGCATTTGGATGACCCAGAAGAGGATTGGGTAAATGTCATATGGTCAGATGAAACCAAAATATAACTTTTTGGTAAAAACTCAACTCGTCGTGTTTGGAGGACAAAGAATGCTGAGTTGCATCCAAACAACACCATACCTACTGTGAAGCATGGGGGTGGAAACATCATGCTTTGGGGCTGTTTTTCTGCAAAGGGACCAGGACGACTGATCCGTGTAAAGGAAAGAATGAATGGGACCATGTATCGTGAGATTTTGAGTGAAAACCTCCTTCCATCAGCAAGGGCATTGAAGATGAAACGTGGCTGGGTCTTTCAGCATGACAATGATCCCAAACACACCGCCCGGGCAACAAAGGAGTGGCTTCATAAAAAGCATTTCAAGGTCCTGGAGTGGCCTAGCCAGTCTCCAGATCTCAACCCCATTGAAAATCTTTGGAGGGAGTTGAAAGTCCGTGTTGCCCAGCGACAGCCCCAAAACATCACTGCTCTAGAGGAGATCTGCATGGAGGAATGGGCCAAAATACCAGCAACAGTGTGTGAAAACCTTGTGAAGACTTACAGAAAACGTTTGACCTGTGTCATTGCCAACAAAGGGTATATAACAAAGTATTGAGAAACTTTTGTTATTGACCAAATACTTATTTTCCACCATAATTTGCAAATAAATTCATAAAAAATCCTACAATGTGATTTTCTGGATTTTTGTCTTCTCATTTTGTCTGTCATAGTTGACGTGTACCTATGATGAAAATTACAGGCCTCTCTCATCTTTTTAAGTGGGAGAACTTGCACAATTGGTGGCTGACTAAATACTTTTTTTCCCCACTGTACACCTGTTCTGAAAGGCCCCAGAGTCTGCAACACCACTAAGCAAGGGGCACCACCAAGCAAGCGGCACCATGAAGACCAAGGACCTCTCAAAACAGGTCAGGGACAAAGTTGTGGAGAAGTGCAGATCAGGGTTGGGTTATAAAAAAATATCTGAAACTTTGAACATCCCACAGAGCACCATTAAATCCATTATTAAAAAATGGAAAGAATATGGCACCACAACAAACCTGCCAAGAAAGGGCCGCCCACCAAAACTCGCGGACCAGGCAAGGAGGGCATTAATCAGAGAGGGAACAAAGATACCAAAGATAACCCTGAAGGAGCTGCAACGCTCCACAGCGGAGATTGGAGTATCTGTCCATAGGACCACTTTAAGCCGTACACTCCTCAGAGCTGGAAAAGTGGCCAGAAAAAAAGCCATTGCTTAAAGAAAAAAAATAAGCGAACACGTTTGGTGTTCGCCAAAAGGCATGTGGGAGACTCTCCAAACATATGGAAGAAGGTACTCTGGTCAGATGAGACTAAAATTGAGCTTTCTGGCCATTAAGGAAAACGCTATGTCTGGCGCAAACCCAACACCTTTCATCACCCCGAGAACACCATCCCCACAGTGAAGCATGGTGGTGGCAGCATCATGCTGTGGGGATGTTTTTCATCGGCAAGGACTGGGAAACTGGTCAGAATTGAAGGAATGATGGATGGCGCTAAATACAGGGAAATTCTTGAGGGAAACCTGTTTCAGTCTTCCAGAGATTTGAGACTGGGACGGAGGTTCACCTTCCAGCAGGACAATGACCCTAAGCATACTGCTAAAGCAACACTCGAGTGGTTTAAGGGGAAAATGTAAATGTCTTGGAATGGCCTAGTCAAAGCCCAGACCTCAATCCAATTGAGAATCTGTGGTATGACTTAAAGATTGCTGTACACCAGCGGAACCCATCCAACTTGAAGGAGCTGGAGCAGTTTTGCCTTGAAGAATGGGCAAAAATCCCAGTGGCTAGATGTGCCAAGCTTATAGAGACATACCCAAGAGGCTTGCAGCTGTAATTGCTGCAAAAGGTGGCTCTACAAAGTATTGACTTTGGGGGGGTGAATAGTTACGCACGCTCAAGTTTTCTGTTTTCTTGTCTTATTTCTTGTTTGTTTCACCCCCAAAAATATTTTGCATCTTCAAAGTGGTAGGCATGTTGTGTAAATCAAATGATACAAACCCCCCCAAAATCTATTTAATTCCAGGTTGTAAGGCAACAAAATAGGAAAAATGCCAAGGGGGGTGAATACTTTCGCAAGCCACTGTAGGTGAATCATTAGCTAAATTGTCACATCAAGACTATCTCTTACTGGGCCTCCCACATGGACTTGTAATCTTGCGATTGATCTACCTGACCTGGCTGTTAAAGTATCTTCTCAAAGGTGAATCCTCCCTAAGGCTGTTTAGGGGCATATGATATCAGACTCACCACAGACTTTAACAGGGGAAGTACACTGGGAGTTGAGAAAATAGTAGATTTTTAGCTGCTACACTACACTTTTGCCGGCATGAGCAGAGTGCTAACCACTGTATCCAGTGTTCTCGGGTGTGAGCTGCACATCGAATTCTTGAAAATATAACAAAGATGGTAATTTTACACTCCAACCAGGATTTCTGGAAAACCAGGGAATTTATCGAAGGTTCTCTGAATTTTGTAACCCTAAGCCCAGGTTTCAAATTAAATGAATGGGAGCATCTCTCGCACTCTGCAAAAGTTATACGTCCAGTGTAGCAGGCATGTTAGTTAGTTTAGAGGTGACTGTAAAACAGGTGACCTGTTCCAGGAAAATACAAACAGCTTTGTCCTAGTTCCTAAGAGTCTTAAGTGTCATGGGGTCTCTGAAAAGTGCTATTTAAAACCCATTTATTATTATTCTATAGATTTACCTGGCTGCCGTGACACACAGTCAAGCAGTAAGCGTCTCAGAGCTGTGATACAACGATAGATTTAGGGTCTCAGCTCTGGATCAAAAGACTTATCAACTGGGTGATCCACAGCTTAGCCCAAGAGGCTTGTGCCCAGCTGGCCCTGTATGACTTACCACCCCACCACACAGGACAGGTAGTCTCTGCCTCATGCATAATAACACGCACAGACCCAGCAGGAAAGCAATGCATATGTTTAAATGAGATGCACGCCACAATGGTCAGCTGAAATTGTCACCCTTTAATTGACACATGGGCTTCTTGCAGAGTAAATCTTTTAAAATGAAATTAAAACAGGATTTGTTACAACTAATGACATGTCACCCTGGTGGTGTATTCAAGCCTCAGCACCTACTATAGAGGGAAAGCCTAAAGGCCACTTCTGAGCAGCTCTAAGGCCTTGCCCACTGGGTACACCATGTCATTTCAACGTGGAAATGTGGGTAGTATTTGGTTGAGATGTTGATCAATGAGATTTCAACCCATTTTCACCCACTCAAAAAGACAGCCAGAAGTTTGTTCAATTTCCAATGTGTTATCACTATGCTTTCAACCATCTAAAAGCACAACCAAATCCAATGGAAAAAAACAATGTCTATTTATGGTTGAACCCTGGGTTGAATTGAAACAACTGCTGTTGATGACTTTGCAAATGCTATATAGGCCTAAATCGTATCATTAATGATATATGACTTATAAAGTATGGTTACATTTCATTTTCTTTGTTAAACCTACCCTTTTGAATGACTTCGACAGCAACAGTGAATCTTTTTAGTTATGAAGAGATCTTGCAATAATCATTATCTTGATAGCACATTGGTAGTAGTCAGTGACAACTGTCAAAGCTTAGCAGGGCTGGGCTTGGTTAAAACCCTGGATGGGAGACAGAAGCGATAGCTATAGATTGACTGACCAGTAGAAGGTGCTGCCTAACCTATTGTTTTTTTTCTGGTAGTGGATATGACATTGAAGATCTGACATTGTTTCGAAGGTACAAATTCAACATATTTTATACAAGGTTTGTCTATGTTGAAAATTGGTTACAATGATGACATAATCTTGTGGTTGAAATTTCACACTCAAAACAACAGTTGATTACTTTTTTCAAATCCAATGTATTTTCCACATAGATTCCACGTCACAATATGATGACAAATTACGTAGAAACAACATTGATTCAACCAGTTTGTGCCCAGTGGGTTGTAGCCTCCCTCCAGTTCCTAACAGGCAGGCTAGCTGTCTCTGTCAGCGCCAGAGATAAGATAAGGGAGAATCGGCTGGATGGATGAAAGCATGCCCCAAACCGCCTCACAGAGGCATCAGATGAACCAGCACGATACAAATACAGTAGGAATGAAGAGAGCCAGACAGATACTGATATCTATCAGCAGGCCTTGACCACAGGCAGTCTCTGTGTTGCTGAACCCGGTAAGACTGACACAGGGCTCCGTATGTATGCCTGCTCAGCTAGCACAAGTTAAGGGAACGTATGTTTTTGGTTTTACATTGGTTGTGGGAATGAAGCCATAGGTTTCCTGAACTGTAGAACAGAAGTTAACATTTTGCCTGTTCTGGGAATGTTTATTTTTAAGTTGAGAACATTTTATTCTGGTTCCTTTAAAGTTTTCCTGGGAGGTTTTATTAATGCTCTTACAACGGACATTATAGGTTATTTGGAGGTCTTTCACTGAATGTTTCAAAATTACTTTTAATAACAGTGCTAGCTTATTTTGGGTTAACATTTTTGAACTCCAAGCACAGATAGGACACATGGAAATTCATTTCCTTAAGCATTAAACATGCAAACAATTGTTTTTATTATTATGACACGGCATCAGTGAGATTCAGACCTATAATCTTCTGTTTTCTATCCATGGAATTAGTCCACAGCACAACCATGATGGCGCTAGCGTGCCAGATTATGTTATGCACACAAAGCTGTTAATTTTAGTCTATTCAAAAATACCCCATTTCAAAGGAAACAATCATTCATTAAAATAAGGTGTGGCACATTAGTGGGTGAGGCCAACACAAATTGGTCAAAGAATTAAGCAAATAACATAATTGAATTGGTTAATTGGTTAATTAATTGGTTAATTGGTTGGATTTATTTAGAAAAAACTATTAACAGCCACACACCTATGCAATGGCAGTACACAAGCTGGTAGAGTTCATATGGGCCGTAGGGCCTAAATATACGTTGACTGTGTGGGGATTTAGAGAATTGTCTATAGTGTAGAACTGCATAGACAGACACACATCCGCATGCACACACACACCATTAAACTCAGCATGCTGTTGGCTTCAGTACACACAATTGCTCCATGACTGACTTTAATATGAGTAGCTAAAGTAGAACGCAATGATGAATTAATTCAAAGACCATTCCTACACATTCATCAAAGGGCACAACCGCAGACTGTAAAATAAACCTAACTTCCTTATTATTGTCTTTACTGATGGTAAGCTATGGATTTGCTCTGACGCTGTACATAGCGGATGCTGCACCTAGATTACAGTAATAATTACAGACTACATGCATTCATTTGTCAAATATTAGGTCTGGCTACATCAATTAGCTGTTGTTTGTGACTTGGAATGTCTTGCATTGTGGAATACAAGTGAATGGGGTTGGGTTGAACTGTTGGCCCCTGAGTCCAGAGGTGGAGCTCAGTTTCTTCCCTTCCCCAGCACCCCTGCCATCTGGGATGAGCATCACACGGAAGGGGTCGGGAGGAGCAGGGCAGGCGGAGGGGTCAACTGAGGGGTCAAAAAAGAATGGTTGGGGCACAGGGAGTCAGGGGAGACTGGGAGGGGGAGGGGAGGCTGGTGGTAGAGGCATCATGCCCATAGGTGGCTCAGGGGCACGTGCCCCCTCAGTTTTGTCCTATCAATCAAGTTAGAGAAGTTAGCTTCTCTAACTATCTTAGCTGGCAAGGTTGGTAGACTTTAGAAAAGCAAGCAATTACTAAATGTACATTCCTTTCAATCTTTTACCCAGATTTTACAGAGATGAAGAGAAGCATATTTAATTTATTTTTTTAAAAATATCCACATACAGAAAGCTTAAGAGGAATGCTTAGATATGTAGGAAAATAAACATATTTTTCACATAGAATTAAGTATAATGATTATGGCTCTGAAAAAGCTGTTTCAGGTGTTTGAAAAATGCAAAATTGTCCACCGCCCAGCTATCCTCACGTACTTTGTGCCTTCTCAGATTTTTGGGGTACTTGACACCTCTGAGTGGTGGCTACAAGTGCACATTACTTTTGTCTGCCCAACTGGTTTCCGTCTGAGACTAATGTTCTCATGATGTTTATGTTATGGTGCTGGAGCAGGTAAATAGTGAAGCCAAATCCTATCTGGCCAGTCAGCTGTGAGAGACCTGTGCATTCATATTGTTCTCGTACATTAGCCTCATTCTGATGACATGTTGATCCGCCTGGATGCCTTCACATGCTCCCAGCTTGGCTGTGAAACACAAGCTCAAAGTGTAGCAGGATCATTCCACCAATTCGGTGCCTTTTGAGAAATGTAACTTGGTCCAAAAAAAACATTTGATTTCACCTAATTTTAACATTCTGTAATAAAGAGCACATGTTCAACTTCATAATAAACACATTTTCCAATCTCAAGATGTTAAGTAAAAAAGTTACTATATTAAGTGCCAAAAAAAGTAACAGGATTGACCATAACAGGGTTGATGATTTCATCTTAAATCAGCCATAAATCCCATTTTGACAAGGGGAATGGAAGCTTGGTGTGTGCAACAAGGAGTGGCAATTGTATGCAAGCTTCACAAAACATTTAAAATTGTTAAAACCTTTTTTGCCTGTCTATCTATGGGTAACAGGATTGATGTGTTATGTTCGACCCGCTCAGTTTTCCACCACAAAACACCAGAAAATGACCATACTGAGTAGAACCAGCTCATCTGCTTTTACACTTTGATTTGACTATTAGATGTTCAATGTTGTTTTTGTTTAAATGAATATTTAAAAAGGAATAGTTTCACCATATTGAAACTTGTCAAGGGGTGCTGAAGGTGGGTGTGGTGCATGAATCAAGCGCAGGACGCAGAAGCTCAGTCCAAAAGACTTTAGTGCAATATTCACGTAGAAAATAAGCACAATAAGCCCGAAGGCGAAATAACGGCGCACTAACATGTGCGAAAAACCTCTCCAAAACACTGGAGGGAAGTACGTAGCTCCAACACAAAACAGAAGAGCAATCACACACAAAGACAAACACACACAACGAGAACTAAATAGGACACTAACGAGGACTAACAAGACACAGGTGTACAACATCAAGACAAAACCAAACGAACATGAAACATAGATCGGTGGCAGCTAGTACTCCGGGAACGACGACCGCCGAAGCCTGCCCGAACCAGGAGGAGGAGCAGCCTCGGCCGAAACCGTGACAGTACCCCCCCCTTGACGCGCGGCTCCAGCCGTGCGCCGACCCCGGCCTCGGGGACGACCAGGAGGACGCGGAGCAGGGCGCGCGGGATGGTCCCGGTGGAACTCCGACAGGAGAGATGGGTCTAGGATGTCCCTCCGCGGCACCCAGCACCGCTCCTCCGGGCCGTACCCCTCCCACTCCACGAGATACTGGAGACCCCCCATCCGGCGTCTTGAGTCCAAGATGGACCGAACGGTGTACGCCGGAGCCCCCTCGATGTCCAGTGGGGGCGGAGGAGTCTCCCCTATCTCATTGTCCTGGAGTGGACCAGCTACCACCGGCCTGAGAAGAGACACATAGAACGAGGGGTTAATATTCTTATACTCAACAGGTAGATGTAACCTATAACACACCTCGTTCAATCTTCTCAGGACTTTAAAGGGCCCCACAAACCGCCGACCCAGCTTCCGGCAGGGCAGGCGGAGGGGTAGGTTTCTGGTAGAGAGCCAGACTCGATCTCCGGGTGCGTACACCGGCCCCTCACTGCGGTGGAGATCGACGCTCACCTTGTGACGAAGGACGGCCCGCTGCAGGTGGACGTGGGCAGCGTTCCACGTCTCTTCCGAGCGCCTCATCCAATCATCCACCGCAGGGGCCTCGATCTGGCTCTGCTGCCAAGGTGCCAGAACCGGCTGGTAACCTAACACACATTGGAAGGGGGTTAGGTTGGTAGAGGAGTGGCGGAGAGAGTTCTGGGCCATCTCGGCCCAGGGAATGTACCGTGCCCACTCCTCCGGCCGGCCCTGGCAATACGACCTCAGAAACCTACCCACATCCTGGTTGACACGTTCTACCTGCCCGTTACTCTCCGGGTGGTACCCTGAGGTAAGGCTAACCGAGACCCCCAACCGCTCCATGAACGCTCTCCAAACACGGGAGGTAAACTTGGGGCCTCGATCAGACACTATATCCTCGGGTACCCAGTAATGCCGGAAGACGTCGGTAAATAGGGCCTCAGCGGTCTGTAGGGCAGTAGGAAGACCCTACATAGGGAGAAGACGACAGGCCTTAGAGAACCGGTCCACAACGACCAGGATGGTGGTATTCCCCTGAGAGAGGGAAAGGTCTGTCACAAAATCCACCGAGAGGTGGGACCATGGTCGTTGTGGAACGGGCAGGGGTTGTAACTTACCCCTGGGCAGATGTCGGGGCGCCTTACACTGGGCGCACACCGAGCAGGAGGAGACATAAACCCTCACATCCCTAGCCAAAGTGGGCCACCAGTATTTAGTGCTAAGGCAATGCACTGTCCGGCCAATACCCGGATGTCCAGAGGAGGGTGACGTGTGAGCCCAGTAAATGAGTCGATCCCGAATCTCGAGCGGAACGTACTTCCGACCCTCAGGACACTGTGGAGGGCTGGGGTCGATGCGCAACGCTTCGCTCGATTTCGGCATCGACCTCCCACACCACCGGGTGCCACAAGGCAAGACTCCGGTAGTATGGGAGTAGGCTCAACGGACCTCTCCTCCGTGTCATACCGCCGGGACAGCTCATCTGCCTTACCATTCTGGGACCCAGGGATGTACGTGATTTTAAATACGAACCTGGTGAGAAACATACTCCATCGAGCCTGGCAAGGGTTCAGTCTCCTCGCTGCCCGGATGTACTCCAGGTTCCGATGGTCAGTCAAAATGAGGAAAGGGTGTTGAGCCCCCTCAAGCCAATGCCTCCACACCTTAAGGGCTTGAACTACAGCTAACAGCTCCCTGTCCCCAACGTCATAGTTACGCTCCGCCGGGCTGAGCTTTTTTGAGTAAAAAGCACAGGGGCGGAGTTTAGGTGGCGTGCCGGACCGTTGAGAGAGAACGGCCCCTATACCAGCCTCAGACGCGTCTACCTCAACCTGAAAGGGTAGTCGCGGGATCCGGATGCGCCAGCACCGGAGCCGACGTAAACAGGTCCTTCAGTCTCCTAAAGGCCCTGTCCGCATCAGCTGACCACTGCAGGCGCACCGGACCCCCTTTCAGAAGGGACGTGATGGGAGCTGCCACCTGTCCAAAACCCCGGATAAACCTCCGGTAGTAATTCGCAAAGCCCAAGAACTGCTGCACCTCTTTTACAGTGGTTGGAGTTTGCCAATTACGCACAGCGGACACACGATCCACCTCCATTCTCACCCCTGATGCGGACAACCGATAACCCAAAAAGGAGACCGACTCCTGGAAAAACAGACATTTCTCTGCCTTGACATATAGGTCGTGCTCCAACAGCCTCCTCAATACACGACGTACCAGGGTTATATGCTCGGCTCGGGTAGACGAGTACACCAGTATGTCATCAATGTACACGACCACCCCTTGTCCCTGCATATCCCGGAAAATGTCATCTACGAAGGATTGGAAGACTGATGGAGCATTCATCAACCCATATGGCATGACGAGATATTCGAAATGACCTGACGTGGTACTAAACGCTGTCTTCCATTCGTCGCCCTCCCTAATGCGCACCAAGTTATACGCGCTCCTGAGATCCAATTTTGTGAAAAACCGCGCTCCATGCAATGACTCTGTCATGGTCGCAATCAGAGGGAGTGGATAACTGTATTTCACAGTAATCTGATTGAGACCACGGTAATCAATGCACTGGCGCAACCCTCCATCTTTCTTCTTCACAAAAAGAAGCTCGAGGAGGCGGGAGAAGTGGAGGGCCGAATGTATCCCTGTCTCAAAGATTCGGCTATGTAAGTCTCCATAGCTTTTCTCTCCTCTTGAGACAAAGGATACACATGGCTCCGTGGGAGCGCTGCTCCTGCCTGGAGATCAATCGCACAATCCCCCTGTCTATGAGGAGGCAACTGCGTCGCCCTAGTTTTACTAAACACGAGAGCTAAATCCCCATATTCAGGCGGAATGTGCAGTGCGGGCACTTGGTTTGGACTTTCCACCGAAGTCGCCCCCACGGAAACACCCAGACATCGCCCCTCGCACTGAGCAGACCACCCATCGAGAGCCCTCTGTTGCCACGAAATAGCAGGGTTATGGGTGCTTAACCAGGGAATTCCCAGCACCACTGGGTACGCAGGAGAGTCGATCAGATACAGCTGTATAGTCTCTTCATGACCCCCCTGCGCACACATCCTAAGTGGTGCTGTGATCTCCCGAATCAACCCCGACCCCAACGGGCGGCTATCTAAGGCATGAACGGGAAAAGGTTTGTCAACAGGTAGGAGAGGGATCCCTAAATCTAAACAAAACTTCCGATCAACAAAATTCCCAGCTGCGCCTGAATCTACTAGCGCCTTATGCTGGGAATGAGGTGCAACCTGTGGAAAACACACAGGTATACAAAAGTGCGCAACAGAAAGCTCTGGGTAAGTGGGACGTCTACTCACCTGGGAGGCCCCCCCAGTGCGTGGCCTGTTGTCTTCTCCCCCGGAGAACCCTCCCCAGCACCTGGCCGCAGTGTGCCCTCCACGACCGCACTTGGTGCAGGAGACAGGCCCCCTCGGGCTCCTCCTCCTCCTTTCTCTAGCGCCGGCACCCCCAAGCTCCATAGGGTTCGGCTCGGAGGTGCCGGAGGGCGGAATGGACGGACCCCCTCGGGGCGTCCACGGGTGGCCAGCAGGGTGTCCAGACGGATGGACATATCGACCAACTGGTCGAAGGTGAGATGGGTATCCCTGCAGGCCAACTCACGTTGAACGTCCTCCCGTAGGCTACATCGAAAATGGCCGATGAGGGCCCGTTCATTCCACCCTGCGTCCGCCGCTAGAGTCCGGAACTCTAGAGCAAACGCCTGTGCTCTCCTCCTCCCCTGTCTCAGGTGGACTAGACGCTCCCCCGCCGCTTTGCCCTCAGGTGGATGGTCGAACACGGCCTTGAAGCGGCGGGAGAACTCGGCGTAGGAGATGGTGTTGGCGTCCATCTTCCTCCACTCGGCGTTAGCCCACTCCAACGCCTTGCCCGTGAGACAGGAGATGAGGGCGGAAACGCTCTCGTGTCCCGAGGGCACCGGGTGTACAGTGGCCAGGTAGAGCTCCACCTGCAGGAGGAACCCCTGACACCCGGCTGCTGTTCCGTCATACGCCCTCGGGAGCGAGAGCCGAATCCCCCTGGGTTCCGGACCTGGGACTGGTGGACCGGCCGATGGGGTTGGCAGGGTAGGTGGAGGTGTGGGTACCCCGCTGGCCTCCCATCGGTGTAGGGTGTTGATGACGTCCTGTAGAGCGGTCCCCAGTTGTCGTATCTGGTCATCTTGGCCGCGAACATGCTCCTCGAGCGACTCAGGCGTAACTGCAGATCCTGCTGATTCCATTTTGGGGTGTGTGATTCTGTCAAGGGGTGCTGAAGGTGGGTGTGGTGCATGAATCAAGCGCAGGACGCAGAAGCTCAGTCCAAAAGACTTTAGTGCAATATTCACGTAGAAAATAAGCACAATAAGCCCGAAGGCGAAATAACGGCGCACACAGGCGTCAAACAAACGGCGCACTAACATGTGCGAAAAACCTCTCCAAAACACTGGAGGGAAGTACGTAGCTCCAACACAAAACAGAAGAGCAATCACACACAAAGACAAACACACACAACGAGAACTAAATAGGACACTAACGAGGACTAACAAGACACAGGTGTACAACATCAAGACAAAACCAAACGAACATGAAACATAGATCGGTGGCAGCTAGTACTCCGGGGACGACGACCGCCGAAGCCTGCCCGAACCAGGAGGAGGAGCAGCCTCGGCCGAAACCGTGACAAAACGGCAGTTCAGTTCACGTAACAGGGTTGACCTTAAAATGAGGGACAGACATAAATGAATCCCTAATCACATTAAATCAATAATAATCTTCAGAAATGATTTTGTCAAAGCAACGAAATAACTAGGGCTTTCTAATGATGGTGAAAACTTTGAGAAATGTTGGGGTTAAGGGGGTTAAAACCTTCCTAGAAGTCACAGAGGGTGCATGGGGGACATGTCAAAATGCTGAATATTGGCACTTTAGCAAGTCTTTAGTGATATAAAAAATAATATTTATTGAATTATCCATATGGTCTATATTAAAGGGCACTTCATTTAATATTACAGGCTTTAAAATTCTATATTGGTGCACAATTTCTTTAAAATATCAAAGGGACGCAAAAGGCACTCTTTTTGTGGAACAACCCAGCAGCTGATTGGACTAAAGTATTCTGTCTTCTAGAAGAGTGTTCAAGGACACCATGATTGGCGACTTACTTGGGGCCTCTGCTCATGTTCCCCAGCTTGAGAAGAAATGTTGGGGTGGGGTGAGGTTGGTGTAAGGGCTTAGCTGCCACAGCCTGAGTAGCCATGGTGGGGTGAGGTGAGGTGGGGTGAGGTGGGTGGCCTAGCTGCCCCTTTGCCCTCATTACTCACCCTTATCATCTCTCAGGCGCTCCAGTGAAGTTGACAGTCGACCCTGCTGTGGGGCTGGGAGGGATATGGACCTAATGAGCTCTCCTCTGATACGATGCCTTTGGACAGCAATCCCAGGGTGTTTCTCTGCCCCCTTTCAGATGTGTCTTTGTTGCACATACAGTAAATACAGAAGTTACAGTCTCACCATTACTGGAGGACATGCCAATTTATGCTAGATACTTTATTAAAACATACAGTATGATCCAGAATTGTTTTACTTTAGTGGGTCCTGGAGCAGAGGAGGCTGGTGGGAAGCGCTATAGGAGGACAGGCTCATTGTAATGGCTGGAATATAATCAATGGAATGGTACCAAACACATCAAACACATGGAAACAGCATGTTTGACTCCGTTCCATTGATTACATTCCAGCCATTACAATGAGCCCTTCCTCCTATAGCTCCTCCCACCAGCCTCCTCTGTCCTGGAGTAAAGTGTGTGTGCCTGTGTGTGTTGGTGTGTGTGTGCGTAAGCCCAGTGAGCCTCAGAGTGGAAGCTTCCTCACCAGCGGTTGCCCAGCATCTCTCTCCACAGTTCTCCACAGGCCTCTATGCTGTCTACTGCCAGTCTCTATCTGCATTGCTCTTTAGACTGCAGCTCTGCTGTCAGAGTCCCAGTGTAGCACCAGGCAGCAACACATCCACATGCAGGGCAGCTTTTCACTGTCACGCAACCAACAGCAAGGTTCAGTGGTAGGCTATTGTGAGTCAGGCTTTTTCTTATGGAGAACACATGTCCATTAATGACAGACATAGAGCATGAGTGGTTCTGCGGTTCATGGCATAGAGGGAATGATTACAGAGGACGGGGGAGGGTGCCTGTGACCTTAGCTTGTCTTTTGATCATGTTATTCACCAAGGTGGCGCTGAGGAACTCCAGAGCCAGCCCTGGCAGAGGGTTACACTGAGCTGTTCCCACAGATGGCAGGGAAATGGAGGCTTGTGTGAGTCTTTGAGGACTACCACTGGACTTTTCTTGGCATGGCCAGAGTTTTGTCAGCACAGTGTTAACCGACACCTGAGCCCTATACTACGAATCTGGTTTGAGGAGTTAACAAGGTAACTTTGGTCAACTTTCAGTTGAACTCGGGATAACCGGTACCACAAAAATAGCTCACCTTTTAGCCAGGTACATTTCTATGGCAATGAATCCTTCAGAACTAACCTGCTCCGGGGCAGGCTAACTCAGGGATAATTCCATTTATCCTGAATGAAGTGTCTGAGCCATGAGTTGAGGACCAATGAAATCAGATTCCCTCCAGCTCTTAAAGATTGCGTCATCATCCCCTTCATTTGAGGAAGAGGACTGATTAAATATTTAATTTAAAGATGTTGTGTTAAAAAAGGGTATTGTTACAATACCTATCACATTACACATTTAATAATGACACACTAAAACTTTTGTATGAATTAATCAAATTATTTTATCAACAGGAGTGGGGAAAAAAGGTGTTCTTGCATTGATAACCACACCAAAGCACACCAAAGTAATAAAATAAAGACAGCACTTCTAAAAGTCTATTTCACCAGTTAGCCTGCTGAATTTTTAAGATATCTTGTGGCACTGATTGATGTTTCAGCATTGTCTCAATGAAGAGTTTGGCCTTCGACTAGCCAAGTGCGACATGCACGCACATTTACAAGCCTGCTAGTAGTAGTACGGAAGAAGCCTGAGCTGGAATGGGAAGCTAACAGAGGAGGCTGGTGGGAGGAGCTATAGGAGGATGGGCGTATTGTAATGGCTGGAATGGAATCAATGGGACGGTATCAAACACATCAAACATATGTAAACCACGTTTGACTCCGTTCCATTAATTCCATTCCAGCCATTACAATGTGCCCATCCTCCTATAGCCCATCCTCCTATAGCCAGAGTGTGAAGTGGCATCAAGGACAGTAGGTTTAAACCAACAAGGGATGATCAACCTGGGCCAAAAACACTGTATCTAATGTACTGACTGCAGCTAGAGTTGTGAAAAATATTTCATATAGCACCATAAGTAAGTATTTATTTGTCAAAGGTAACTGCCTCCTCATTCTGACCAGATACGTTAGTATTCAGCACCCATTAAATACATAATCCCTGTTTGTGGTGCGCTCAAGTACAGCTCATATAATACATGAATGCTAGTGCTGAATGCCAGACCAGGTCAAAGGTCAAAATAAACTGTTCACAGTCAAGTTGATTCCATCTGGCACTTAATCTTGTCTCCTCCTTCCTCTTAAATGAGCCTGACACATTATGCTTGTTTCTCCAACATGCATGGAAGAAGATGATTGAGACATTACTTATGAATCCTGTATCTTAACTGTACTGTTCTGAGGGCCACAGCACTGTAAAATGTGGGATCGTTCCTCAGACTCTACACTGGAGAGGCCACAGTGACAGACAATGTGTGGTAATAGTAGAGACAAGGCCATAAAGCACATCAATGGAACTACTTTTCATGACCTCCCTCTAAATCAATCATTACAGCTTTTTCACCCTGTCTGTCTGTATACAGTGCCTTCAGAAGGTATTCATACCCCTTGACTTATTCCACATTTTGTTGTGTTACAGCCGGAATTCAAAATGTATTACATAGATTTGTTTTACCCATAATGGCAAAAGGAAAATATGTTTTTAGAAATGTTTGCAAATTTATTGAAAATGAAATACAGAAATATCTCATTTACATAAGTATTCACACCCCTGAGTCAATGCTTTGTAGAAGCACCTTTGGCAGTGATTACAGCTGTGAGTCTTAGCAACATTTGCCCATTATTCTTTTCAAAATTCTTCAAGATCTGTCAAATTGGTTGTTGATCATTGCTAGACAACCATTTTCAGGACTTGCCATAGATTTTCAAATAGATTTAGGTCAAAACTGTAACTCGGCCACTCAGGAACATTCACTCTTCTTGGTAAGCAACTCAAGTGTAGATTTGGCCTTGTGTTTTAGGTTATTGTCCTTCTGAAAGGTGAATTAATCTCCCGGTGTCTGGTGGAAGTCAGACTGAACTAGGCTTTCCTCTAGAATTTTGCCTTTGCTAAGGTCCTTAACTATTACAAGCATACCCATAACATGATACAGCCACCACTATGCTTGAAAATATGGATAGTGGTACTCACTAATGTGTTGTATTGGATTTGCCCCAAAAATAACTCTTTGTATTCAGGACAAAAAGTTAATTGCTTTGCCACATTTTTTGCAGTATTACTTTAGTGACTTGTTGTAAACAGGATGCATGTTTTGAAATAAAAAAAATTCTTCTGTACAGGCTTCCTTCTTTTCATTCTGTCAATTAGGTTAGTATTGTAGAGTAACTACAATGTTATTGATTCATCCTCAGTTTTCTCCTATCACAGCAATTAAACTCTGTAACTGTTTTGGCCGAATGGTGAAATTTACATTTACATTTTACATTTTAGTAATTTAGCAGATGCTCTTATCCAGAGCAACTTACAGTTAGTGACTGCATATATTTTCATACTGGCCCCCCGTGGGATACGAACCCACAACCCTGGCGTTGCAAGCGCCATGCTCTACCAACTGATTTAGGAAGGACGCCTGTACCTTTGTAGTGACTGGGTGCATTGATACACCATCCAAAGTGTAACACTATTATTGCATACAGAGTGAGTATCCATACAACTTATTATGTGACTTTTAAGCACATTTTTACTTCTTAACGTATTTAGGCTTGCCATAACAAAGGAGTTGAATACTTATTGACTCAAGACATTTCAGCTTTTCATTTTTGATTAATTTGAAAAACATAATTCCACTTTGACATTATGGGGTATTGTGTGTAGGCCAGTGACACAAAATCTAAATTTACTCCATTTAAAATTCAGAATGTAACACAACAAAATGTGGAAAAAGTCAAGGGGTGTGAATACTTTCTGAAGGCACTGTACGTAGCCATGTGGCATCAGGGCCAGGATCTGCTTTTTAATGGTAGCTCACATTTGGCTGCCTTATAGACATCTGACATATCATCCCCTTTGCGGTTATAGTTAGAGTTACATTTTCTGGTATACTCTTTACAGCTTCCTCTTTACACAGCTTTTATACAGTATATTAGTATAGCCAAGCTTCTAAAGAGATGACTGTTAACATGCTCTGAATTTCTTGGTCATTCAATATTGTAATATTGAAAATTCGTTTACAGAACAACACAATTCCCCAAATTCCTGTGTGAAATGGACTTATTTGCGACATCTACTGTCAAGGACAGATATTTCAGCTAATTTTGTATTTCCATACCCATTCTCAATAACCCCAGGTGAGTTTGTCCTGTTTGCGGTTTATTTAAAATACTTACACAATTTTACTGTTGATCATTTATCCATAGACCTCTAGAAATCAGCTCAGCTTCTGCATCCAGGAGGGGGTGATACATAGGCTACAGGCAGACACAACTAGAAGAACTCAATTTAATGATGCTGCCTCTATGCATGAATAATCAAAACAATCCTGCACAGGCTACAAGGTCGGTTCTTAAAATGCTACAAATGCACGTGGAAGGCTATAATTAAGAGAAATTAATCGTATTTCAAAGGGGCTGTAGGCTTGTTTGCACTCTTCCCTTAGCTTGAGTGGATCTTCGTGCAGGGCGACGTTATTCTTTTTCAAGCATCTGTGGACTTCCTGTGTGTATTATCTGTCAGGAGATCTGGCTCCAGTCAAGTGCGCCACTGTCTCAATTTTCAGGTAGTACAAAAGTGAGTTGAATGCCGGAGTGTATTACAAGCCACCCCTTTTGTGCCAAAAAACGACATTGCAACACTGTGCTACGCTCCACACCATCTGTCTCTGTAGTGTGTGACGATTAGAACCAAAAACCATGAATAGAAGGCAGCATTCGCGCAAAACTGAAAGCGTGAAGCACCGCATTTAACCATGGCAAGGTGACTGGGAACATGGACGTGTAAAAACAGACCAGCTATGACCTCCGTAAAGCAATCAAAGAGGTAAAACAACAGTACAGGGACATAATGGGGTCACAATTGAACGGCTCAGACACAAGATTATAAAGGGAAAGCCGTCCACGTTGCGGACACTGACGTCTCGCTCCCGGATAAGCTAAAAACCTTCTTCACCCGCTTCGAGGAAAACAATAATTTTTGATAGGCTAACATTACTTGATAAAGCCATGCCATTATAGCTCTCCGTGCTTTTGTCTTGAAGCCCACAGACGACAAAATAAACCCTTTAATTGTCAGCACATACAGTGCCTTGCAAAAGTATTCATCCCCCTTGGCGTTTTTCCTATTTTGTTGTATTACAACTTGTAATTTAAATGGATGTTTATTTGGATTTCATGTAATGGACATACACTAAATAGTCCAAATTGTTGAAGTGAAATGAAAAAAATAACTTGTTTCAGAAAAATTGAAGAAATATATAACGGAAAAGTGGTGCGTGCCATGAAGCCCCTAAATAAGATCTGGTGCAACCAATTACCTTCAGAAGTCACATAATTAGTTAAATAAAGTCCACCTGTGTGCAATCTAAGTGTCACATGATCTGTCACATGATCTCAGTATATATACACCTGTTCTGAAAGGCCCCAGAGTCTGCAACACCACTAATCAAGGGGCACCACCAAGCAAGCGGCACCATGAAGACCAAGGACCCCTCCAAACAGGTCAGGGACAAAGTTGTGGAGAAGTACAGATCAGGGTTGGGTTATAAAGAAATATCAGAAACTTTGAACATCTCACGGAGCACCATTAAATCCATTATTTAAAATTTTTTTGAAAGAATATGGCACCACAACAAACCTGCCAAGAGAGGGCCGCCCACCAAAACTCACGGACCAGGCAAGGAGGGCATTAATCAGAGAGGCAACAAAGAGACCAAAGATAACCCTGAAGGAGCTGCAAAGCTCCACAGCGGAGATTGAAGTATCTGTTCATAGGACCACTTTAAGCCATACACTCCACAGAGCTGGGCTTTACGGAAGAGTGGCCAGAAAAAAAGACATTGCTTAAAGAAAAAAATAAGCAAACACGTTTGGTGTTCGCCAAAAGGCATGTGGGAGACTCCCCAGACATTTGGGTGGTCCTCTGTAGCTCAGCTGGTAGAGCACGGCGCTTGTAACGCCAAGGTAGTGGGTTCGATCCCCGGGACCACCCATACACAAAAAAAAATGTATGCACGCATGACTGTAAGTCGCTTTGGATAAAAGCGTCTGCTAAATGGCATATTATTTATTATTATAAGATCATCAAGGACCTCAGCCATATACAGTGCTGTGAAAAGGTATTTGACCCCTTTCCAATTTTCTCTATTTTTTGCATATTTTTGGTACTGAATGTTATCAGATCTTCAACCAAAACCTAATATTAGATAAAGGGAACCTGAGTTTACAAATAACAAAACAAATTGATATTTATTTTATTTATTTAATTAACAAAGTTATGCAACATCCAATTCCCCTGTGTGAAAAAGTAATTGCCGCCTTACACTCAATAACTGGTTGTGCCACCTTTAGCGGCAATGACTGCAACCAAATGCTTCCTGTAGTTGTTGATCAGTCTCTCACATCGCTGTGGAGGAATTTTAGCCCATTCTTGCATGAAGAACTGCTTTAACTCAGCAACATTTGTGGGTTTTCAAGCATGAACTGCTTGTTTCAAGTCCTGTCACAACATCCCAATTGGGATTAGGTCTGGACTTTGACTAGGCCATTCCAGAACTTCAAATGTTTTGCTTTTTAGCCATTTTGATGTAGACTTGATTGTGTGTTTTGGATCGTTGTCTTGCTGCATGACCCAGCTGCGCTTCAGCTTCAGCTCACAGACGGATGGCCTGACATTCTCCTGTAGAATTATCTGATACAGAGCAGAATTCATGGTTCCTTCCATTAAGGCAAGTCGTCCAGGTCCTGAGGCAGCAAAGCATCCCCAAACCATCATATTACCACCACCATGCTTGACCGTTGGTATGCGGTTCTTTACTGTGGAATGCAATCTTTGTTTTTCGCCAGGCAGAGGGTTGTGCAGACTGCCCAGTACATCACTGGAGCCGAGCTCCCTGCCATCCAGGACCTCTATATCAGGCGGTGTGAAAAGGAAATCGTCAAAGACTCCAACCACCCAAGCTATTTAATCTGCTGCCGCACGGCAAGAGGTACCGGTGCATCAAGTCTGACACCAACAGGCTCTTGAACAGCTTCTATCCCCAAGCGATACGACTGATAAATAGCTAACAATATAGCTACACGAACTCTCTGAGTTAACCTTGTATATTTTACCTTTTCTCTATGCACACTCACAGGGCCATACAGGGCCATACACACACTCTCACACACACTGTCACTCCAACACACACAAACACTCACTCCATCATTGCCCACTCACACATAAAATGCACATACATTTATACTGACTGTACACACATGCACACCCACTCACATACAAGCTGCTGCTATGCTTTTTATCTTATATCCTCTTGCCTAGTACCCTTATCCCTATACATATCTACCTCCATCACTCCAGTATCCACATGTAAATATGGTATTGGAACTGACTTAAAAAAGATTTCCTGTATACAGTGCCTTGAAAAAGTATTCATCCCCCTTGGCGTTTTTCCTATTCTGTTGCATTACAACCTGTAATTTAAATGGATTTTTATTTGGATTTCATGTAATGGACATACACAAAATAGTCCAAATTGGTGAAGTGAAATGAAAAAAATAACTTGTTTCAAATAATTCTACAAAATAAATAACGGAAAAGAGGTGCGTGCATATGTATTTACCCCCTTTGCTATGAAGCCCCTAAATAAGATCTGGTGCAACCAATTATCTTCAGAAGTCACATAATTAGTTAAATAAGGTCCACCTTTGTGCAATCTAAGTGTCACATGATGTCAGTATATATACACCTGTTCTGAAAGGCCCCAGAGTCCGCAACACCACTAAGCAAGGGGCACCACCAAGCAAGCAGCACCATGAAGACCAAGGAGCTCTCCAAACAGGTCAGGGACAAAGATGTGGAGAAGTACAGATCAGGGTTGGGTTATAAAAAAATATCCAAAACTTTGAACATCCCACAGAGCACCATTAAATCCATTATTAAAAAATGGAAAGAATATGGCACCACAACAAACCTGCCAAGGGAGGGCCGCCCACCAAAACTCACGGACCAGGCAAGGAGGGCATTAATCAGAGAGGCAACAAAGAGACCAAAGATAACCCTGAAGGAGTTGGAGTATCTGTTCATAAGACCACTTTAAGCTGTACACTCCACAGAGCTGGGCTTTACGGAAGAGTGGCCAGAAAAAAGCCATTGCTTAAAGAAAAAAATAACCAAAAGGCATGTAGGAGACTCCCCAAACATATGGAAGAAGGTACTCTGGTCAGATGAGACTAAAATTGAGCTTTTTGGCCATTAAGGAAAATGTCTGCCGCAAACCCAACACCTCTCATCACCCCGAGAACACCATACCCACAGTGAAGCATGGTGGTGGCAGCATCATGCTGTGGGGATGTTTTTCATCGGCAGGGACTGGGAAACTGGTCAGAATTGAAGGAATGATGGATGGCACTAAATACAGGGAAATTCTTGAAGGAAACCTGTTTCAGTCTTCCAGAGATTTGAGACAGGTTCACATTCCAGCAGGACAATGACCCTAAGCATACTGCTAAAGCAACACTCGAGTGGGGAAACAGTTAAATGTATTGGAATGGCCTAGTCAAAGCCCAGACCTCAATCCAATTGAGAATCTGTGGTATGATTTAAAGATTGCTGTACACCAGTGGAACCCATCCAACTTGAAGGAGATGGAGCAGTTTTGCCTTGAAGAATGGGCAAAAATCCCAGTGGCTAGATGTGCCAAGCTTATAGAAACATACTCCAAGAGACTTGCAGCTGTAATTGCTGCAAAAGGTGGCTCTACAAAGTATTGACTTCGGGGGGGTGAATAGTTATGCACGCTCAAGTTTTCAGTTTTTTTCTCTTATTTCTTGTTTGTTTTACAATCAAAAATATTTGCCATCTTCAAAGTGGTAGGCATGTTGTGTAAATGAAATTATACAAACCCCCAAAAAATCTATTTTAATTCCAGGTTGTAAGGCAACAAAATAGGAAAAATGCTTTGGCAAGCTGCTGTATTATTACTGCTCTGTTGGAGCTAGAAACACAAGCATTTCGCTGCACCTGCGATAACATCTGCAAATCTGTGTGTGACCAATAAACGTTACCTTTATAGCGCTTGTTTGAGGAAACAGGCGGAAGACAGAGTCGACTACCTACCTAATTATACTGAACAAAAATATAAACGCAACATGCGACAGTTTCAATAATTTTACTGAGTTACAATTCATATAAGGAAATCAGTCAATTTATATAAATTCATTAGGCCCTAATCTATGGATTTCACATGACTGTGCAGTGTCCCACCCACTGGGGAGCCAGGCCCAGCCAATCAGAATGAGTTTTTTGCCACAAAAGGGATTTATTATAGACAGAACTACTCCTCAGTTTCATCAGCTGTCCGGGTGGCAGGTCTCAGACGATCCCGCGGGTGAAGAAGCCGGATGTGGATGTCCTAGGCATGTGGTCTGTGGTTGTGAGGCCGGTTGGACATACTGCCAGATACTCTAAAACGACGTTGGAGGCATGCCTATTTCACGGTCCCTCAGAACTTGAGACATCTGTGGCATTGTGTACAAGGTTCCAGTACAAGGTTCACCTATGTAATGATCATGCTGTTTAATCAGCTTCTTGATATGACACACCTTTCAGGTGGATGGATTATCTTGGTAAAGGAGAAATGCTCAATAACAGGCACATGACAGCTCGCTTGGAGTTTGCCAAAAAGGCACCTTAAGGACTCTCAGACCATGAGAAACAAGATTCTCTGGTCTGATGAAACCAAGATTGAACTCTTTGGCCTGAATCCCAAGCATCACGTCTGGAGGAAACCTGGCACCATCCCTAAGGTGAAGCATGGTGGTGGCAGCATCATGCTGTGGGGATGTTTTTCAGAGGCAGGGACAGGGAGACTAGCAAGGATCGAGGGTAAGATGAAATGAGCAAAGTACAGAGAGATCCTTGATGAAAACCTGCTCCAAGACCTCAGACTGGGGCAAAGGTTCACCTTCCAACAGCACAACGACCCTAAGCAACGCAGGAGTGGCTTCGGGACAAGTCTCTGAATGTCCTTGAATGGCACAGCCAGAGCCCAGACTTGAACCCAATCGAACATCTATGGAGAGACCTTATAATACCTGTACAGCAATGTTCCCCATCCAACCTGACAGAACTTGAGAGGATCTGCAGAGAAGAATGGGAGAAACTCCCCAAGTATAGGTGTGCCAAGTATTTCTGTTTTTTATTTTTAATAAAGTTACAAACATTTCTAAAAACCTGTTTTTGCTTTGTCATTATGGGGTATTGTGTGTAGATTGTTGAGGAAAACAAACATTAAATCCATTTTAGAATAAGGCTGTAACGTAACAAAATGTGGAAAAAGTATATGAGAACTGAAAACCCAAGTAAGATATGAGCAACGGTTCATGTTTCAAGATTATGTATGTGGGAGGGTCAGAATACCGCTGTGAATTTTGCCCTCCTATGATCATGAGACCCATATAGACTAATTTGACCCTTTAGTCATTTTGAGGTTTGGATGAGGCACTAATTGACCAGTCATTGACTAATTGTTTATGACAAACAGTTTTCCTCCTCAGGACTTGGGGTCGAGAGGAGGGGGATTCTCGCTCTGTTAATTGCGAAATAACAGAATGTAGGGCAACAATGGGCGCTAACTAAAATGAGTTCTGTGATTATCGTAGAATAAAAAGAAAAAGGCGACAGGGCTCACTAATTAGGAGCTGTGGCACTCGAGGTCCTAGTCAGTCTTCGTGCGCGGGTGTGTAGAGGTTGTGGGGCCGGCGGCAGGCGACAGGCGCCGGTGCCTGGACAAAGGACTGTCTGCTGCTGGGTTGCAAGGATTCCCAAGCCCCAGTGCCGCGATGCTTAACCCCTTCACCAGAAGATGCCATTTCCGTCATCACTCTCTCTCTCAGGCTAATGACCGTATATGATTCTTTTCACATTCGTCAACTTGCTTGCAACATTTTAGCTTTTTTTTAATGTCATAGGCTACAGACAAAAAAAAGAAAGTGGTGCGTTTCACCTTTAGACCTATTTGAACATAAACATCACCTTTGAATATACATTTAAAATATCTTGAACGATATTGACTTCTAATTTGTAGGCTACAGTTTTAACTCTGGAAATATGAATGCGCAAATAGAATATGTTTAAAATAACTGGACAGCCTAACTACTATGCTCACTATACAGCCAATATGGTATGTATAAACAATTACAGATATGGCCCGAATAATACAATGCAAAAGGCTGAAATCCTAAAACTTAAATAAACAATTACGCACTAGTTTGATAAAAAAATATTTCTTAATTGTATTGCATGAAGCCGAGGGAATAATGAAAAACCTAGAAAAATAACGTACATTTTATTATTTATGTGATTTTTGTGATTTTTGTGAGAATGATTTTTGTGCTAACATAGAGCTAGGCTAGAATTAAAATGTTTATTTAGGCTCAATCTGGACTCAGGTGTAGACGAGCCAGGCTTGAATCGTTTTTAATAGCCAATTGGATTTCAGTATTTAGCCATACATTTGTAAAGACCTCAGTTCTTTCGATGCTGAGGGCGTACTATTTAATCAGCAACGGCAGGGGGCGCAACATAATTTATTTGTGCAATGTTGGGTTTCTACAAAATGTTCCAGAAAATGTTATTGGTAGGTCATATTGAATATTATGAGACATTTTAAGATGTTATTGATTCGATACACCCATAACATAAGGCACAATATTAAAAGTTGTACTTTTTCTTTATAGTAATTACGGATTACAACTTTGTTTTTGGTCAAACTTGTCATGTCAAAACAACTGAAACCTAGGCTTAGTTTGATCCTGACATGCGAATGTTATAGCCTACTGTTAAACATACAGGGACATATTGGCCATTAAAGGAAGGGCCTGGTTTGAAAGAATAAAATAGAAATATACGGTTTATTCTTCCAAAAAGTATAAATATTGTTTAAACGAACTAATTGCACACTCTTAGGCCTATTATAACCCACTTAAACTCCATCTTTTGTCAAAAGTTCGCTTTGATAATAAAGCTATAGGAATCCAACACTATTGAAAGTTACATGCAGAAACCGTTGCAAGAAAAATAATATTTGCTCTTATTATCAAGGAACAAAGCCTGTAAGGCATGACGTTTTTTTTTTTACCAAGCCTTTTCAAAATCTAATTCCCAAACATGTACTTCACAAGGCAAGCTTATCAATAAACAAAGCAAATTAAGTAAATGATACAAAACATCACCTGGACGACACATTCATTTTTATTTAAAGTGTGAGGAACTCAACAAAAGCATATTAATGCATATTAATTTACCCGAATAAACCAGCACAAAATATACCAATTGAGCTACCTCTGACGAGGTAGTCTTCAGTGCTGGTGAAAAAGAAACCTGAGTTTTCCCTGCCAATTGCACAGTGCTGCGCATTGTATCGCAAAACAATGTTTCATCAACAGCATCCAAGATCCCTGGGACTTCCCTACCCTAACCCTAACTCTAACCTTAACCTTAACCTTAACCCACACCCTTACCCTTACCCTTACCCTTACCCTTACCCTTACCCTTACCCTTACCCTTAACCTTAACCTTAACCATAACCATAACCATAACCATAACTCTTACCTTACCCTACCCTGACCCTAATCTTAATCCTTACCTTAACCATTTTACATTTCAACTTCAATGGGGTAGGGAAGTCCCAATGATCCCGGATAGCACGGACCGGAAAGGGTACGCAGGTGGCACGCATTTCCTTCGTATTTCATCTCACTGGCAGGATAAACAGCAATGCATCACAAACATTTGAAACTCATTCGGTTAACAACAAACGCTAAATAGTGTTCATGTACAATATATTTCCATGTAAAAGGGGAAATTATAAATGCAACAAGTTGAAATCTAAGTAGTATATACACGCCAATGTACAGATTTGAATAAATTAATAACAAGTTGCGTATTATGTTATCCTTACAGTATATTTACAGAATTGCTTTTCTTGGAAACATAAATAATTCAATCAGATTAATCTGTCATGTTGTGAGTTACAAACGTCCTTCCAAAACAGCTTCAGAAACCAGTTTAACTGTGTCTCCTTTCCATCCCTTTTGAAATCTATTGTAATGTATTTTTTGGATGTAGCTTTTTCCTTATCAATAGCCTACCGAACAGCCCCAACATCCTCTGTTCATCCGCTGTTCCTCCTTCATGGGCGGAGATGCTCTCCATACACATGCAGTAGCCTACACTGACGTTAAAAAATGAATCTATATCACCAATAGTATGTAATTTGATGAACTCCCCATCTCACTCTCAGCACAACTGTGTATATAGCCCGACAGTATCATGTCAAATATACCTTGATGAAACAGGTGGTTTGGTCACTTTGGAGCGTCAATGGCAGGAGACATTTCTCTAGGTTTTTCCAGTCCTCTGACCAGCCTCTGTATATTTTGCAGTTCGTTAGTAGAATCCTTCTTAGGAGTTTTGAGGGATGCCGTCCTCAGGCTGGTCGCTTTGTGGCTGTGGTGCTCGGTTACAGGACTTGTTTCTCTGCTGTCTGATTTAGATAGGTCTGATGCTGCGTTTAGACTGCCCGGTAGCCCTGTGGTGAGCAGGTTTGTGCTTGAAGGAATAGACGTGGGGATCTGATAAGGGTTGAATCGCAGCCGAGGTCGGGAGGTGGTTAGGAAAGGGTTTCTGCCCAATGTGGAGGCTGCAGTGCAGGCGGGGAGGGCCGAGGCCGCAGCAGCTGCAGCTGCCATGTAGGTGTATGGATACGGGAACAGTCCTCCGAAAGGTGGCATCGAAATTCCCTGTGTTTAAAAAATAAGAAATGATTATACATGCACAAATGCTATAAAGACAGAATTCCGGGCCTGTCATAATCTTCAATATGCATGGGTGGTTTTTGTTGAACATTTCCCCTGAAAACATTTTAGAGTTACATTATTTTCTCTCTGTCTCTTTCATCGACAACTGTAGCCTACAGGCTATTAAAATAATCTAATCTACTACCATTACAAAAGTAGGCCTATGTCTATCTATAATCAAAATTATATTTTCATGTTCTCAATAAAATCGAAAAAGGCATCCACAAGGTCCCAATTTGTTTGGAATGACCCAATATAGGCTACTTTATTCATTCTCCATAAAGTCATACATCTACATGAAATATACTGAAATTATGTATTATGAATGCAATTGAAAGTGATGCTAAAAAGACGCTTCAATTGCAGAAGTTTGTGCAGGAAAACTTAGAGAAATATAAATTGTTCCTCAGCTACATCTATTGTGGTGTAATTCGTTGTTGGGAAGACATAATTATTATTAGGACTGCATGCATTGCTGCTGTCATGCATGCTTGTCTGTTGAAATGAGTTAGAGTAGAACTTCATTTTTACCTGAGATGCTAGCATGTGCTGTGACAGGTGGAACGGGAAGGCACTATGAGAGCCCGCGCTTTGAGAGGAGAGGCCTCCGTTTTCCAGGCCATTCGCTCCAGAAACAGATGCAAACAGATGCCCCATTCCCATGGTGGGGAATGGCCCTGGTGCCATCGCAAACTGTCCGGGGTGGAACAACATCTGTCCCGTATTCAAAGGGTTAAAGAACTGTTGACTGTGCAAACCAGAGAAGGCCAGACTCTGCAGGTGACTCGCGCTAAAGTGTGATGGGCTCTCCGTCTGTACCATCAGAGGAGAAAACCCATCTTTCACCCCACTGATGCCCCCACTGTCCGTGTCGTTCTTTGTAGGTTCCGTCTCTTTGCGGTGCTTATGATCTAACTTGACCTTTTCAAGATTTCGAATACTGAACACAGAGTCACTCTCTTTCCTTGAATCCAGGTAGTCGCTCTTTTTTTCCAGCAGGATCCTATCCCTCACTCTGTTGTCGCCTTTAGGACTGAGAGGAGAGGTTGGTTCAGGCCCGGGGCTGCTGGCTGCGATGGAGCGCTCCTCTTGTGGGTCAAGCTCCTGATCGCTGTCAGTGCAGTTCTTGTCGTCTATAAAACATTATATCAAACTTCCATTAAGATATCGACATTTTATGATACAATATAATAGAATGTATTTAAAAACTCTCAAGTCTAACTTTAAAGGCTTTGCATAGCCTATAGCACAATTAAAGCAAAAATAACTAGAGGCTATGATGAGTAGGTCTAGCCTATGTATAGCTTCCAGTATGCTAAAACCATTTAAAATCACAACCAGCACATGCGTGGTATTACTTTATATATTATTTGAAGGAAGGAGTCGTGATTTAGTGTTAACGTTCATTTCCTAACCACTTCCCTTCTGCTCGTAAAAAGGTATGGTTCGCTGGTAAGATTGACATGCATTTTGTTTTAAAGTCGTTCTATAAAGCTTCCGCAGTTGAACTATAGGCCATCGTTTAGTGATTGGTTGATAATCTAATGCATAACTATCGAATAATGATCTGAAAACCATACTACAGTAATCAAGGGGCTGAATGTTTATGGACCTGTCAGTAGATGGCGCATTGGATCAAGCTACACTGATGCATGAAGCCTAGCTTTCGTGTTCTATAGAGATATGGGTACGTAAAATAGTATACTGTGGATAAAGAAGTCATCGTGTATGCTATTGTTTCTCCTTTTAATGAATTTTGCCTTATTTTATGTTGTACCACACGTTTATACCTTCTCCTTAACTTTAAACCAATGTCACAACGGAGCACACAGCACGCAGAGATCTCTCCACTTTTTCTTCTTCTTTTCTCTTACAAATATTATTTTTATCTCTTATCCAATTGTAAACCACCCAATTCTCCTCAGGTTAATGACACATAATAACAACCTTTCAGCTTTGTGCCCATTTGTATTTATCAAGCCTTAATTACTGGCATCTTCAAAATGACCAATTAGTGGACACGCAAAGTAATGTAAACAATGTTTTATGAGCAGTCTTACCTCGACTGGTTCGGTTGAACCTCAGTGGACTAGTTACAGGTCCCAGTGGAGAATGAACCGAGTCTCTTCCGGTGGTTTGTTCAAAGGAGGAGTCATCTGAGTCGGCACAGTCCCGGTCCCCTTTAAGGTCCCGGTCCTCATACATGTGCAGCGATGGAAGGGTTAACTGCTTCCTGCAGACGGGACTGAGATTAGTTAATGCATCTGTATTTTGATCAAATCACTACACAATAATGCTCGGTCTGCCAATTATTGTTTTTTATCCCCATGGGACAATCAACTCCTGGTCATATTTTCATGGTCATATTTTTTTATTCAATATCGAATAAAATAATATACCTCTTTTCCCGTCGTCCATTTCCCGTGTCTCTGAACCCTTTAGCAAATGGGTTGTGATCAATTTTGAGCTGTGTGATCTGTAGAGAAAACGAGAGTGCATGGCATCAACAATGGGATCCTGAAAATACTGAAATGTATTTCAAATGTACTATTCTTAAATTGCTTGGCCTACCACTAATAATAATAATTATAATGACATTGATAAGCAAAATAATGCCACTGATTTAACCGGCATTATTGATGGGATAATAATTGTAACAATAGCAATTGTATGGTGCTGGGGACTGCTGTGCTTGTTATCTCGTGCGCTCTAGAGAGGCAAGACAAGCATCTCTGTTGATGAAGTGTAATTACTAAAGCGCTTCAATTATTCATAATTCTTCTTAAAGGAAAGTACTATACCTAACATTTCGATTAGTATACGCTGATGTCGTTTTTTCAGAGACTGAATGCTACTTTTTATTGAAAGCTACTTTGAACTTTAATTGCACTCACACACGGCCTTGTTCATTTAGGAACAATACTATTCGTTCATGTATTAATTTTCGTCTGTCCTTTTGTGTTTTTCCAAGCTGTGTGTGTTCATGCATTGCGTTAGTGGATTGCATGCTTTGATTGTTTGTTCAGAACTGCTTTGGAGTCTCCATGAAATAGCCCGAGGACATAGTGAGGATGACTGCCTTCTAATCAATTGTGACTCTGTACCATACATTTTATGATACCAACAAGCCCACTAGGCATTCAACATGTACTCCAATTAACATCAACAGGGGAGGGGTTGCTATAGCCAACATTAGGCCTATACGATAAGTTATTGAGTAGCCTAAAACATTCCAAACGAAAGTTAACTGACACCTCAGGTCCAACTATAACCATATATATATATATACACACTACCAGTCAAAAGTTTGGACACACCTACTCATTCAAGGGTTTTTCTATATTTTTACTATTTTCTACATTGTAGAATAATGGTGAAGACATCAAAACTATGAAATAACACATATGGAATCATGTAGTAACCAAAAAAGTGTTAAACAAATCAAAATTTATTTTATATTTGAGATTATTCAAATAGCCACCCTTTGCCTTGATGACAGCTTTGCACACTCTTGGCATTCTCTCAACCAACTTCACCTAGAATGCTTTTCCAACAGTCTTGAAGGAGTTCCCACATATGCTTAGCACTTGATGGCTGCTTTTCCTTCACTCTGCCGTCCGACTCATCCCAAACCATCTCAATTGGGTTGAGGTCGGAGGATTGTGGAGGCCAGGTCATCTGATGCAGAACTCCATCACTCTCCTTCTTGGTAAAATAGCCCTTACACAGCCTGGAGGTGTGTTGGGTCATTGTCCTGTTGAAAAACAAATGATAGTCCCACTAAGCCCAAACCAGATAGGATGGCATATCACTGCAGAAGGCTGTGGTAGCCATGCTGGTTAAGTGTGCCTTGAATTCTAAATAAATCACAGACAGTGTCACCAGCAAAGCACCCCCACATCATAACACCTCCTCCTCCATGCTTTACGGTGGGGACTACACATGCGGAGATCATCCGTTCACCCACACCATGTCTCACAAAGACACGGCGGTTGGAAACAAACATCTCAAATTTGGAGACCAAAGGACACATTTCCACTGGTCTAATGTCCATTGCTCATATTTCTTGGCCCAAGCAGGTCTCTTATTATTATTGGTGTCCTTTAGTAGCGGTTTCCTTGCAGCAATTCGACCATGAAGGCCTGATTCACACAGTCCCCTCTGAACAGTTGATGTTGAGATGTATCTGTGACTTGAACTCTGTGAAGCATTTATTTGGGCTGCAATTTCTGAGGCTGGTATCTCTAATGAACCTATCCTCAGCAGCAGAGGTAACTCTGGGTCTTCCATTCCTATGGTGGTCCTCATGAGAGACAGTTTCATCATTGTGCTTGATGGTTTTTGCGACTGCAAAGTTCAAAGTTCTTGACATTTCCGGATTGACTGACCTTCATGTCTTAAAGTAATGATGGACTGTCGTTTCTCTTTGCTTATTTAAGCTGTTTTTGCCACCTTGTCACAACACAACTGATTGGCTCAAACGCATTAAGAATTAAATAAATTCCACAGATTAACTTTTAAGAAGGCACACCTGTTAATTGAAATCCATTCCAGGTGACTACCTCATGAAGCTGGTTGAGAGAATGCCAAGAGTGTGCAAAGCTGTCATCAAGGCAAAGGGTGGCTATTTTAAGAATCTCAAATATAAAATATATTTTGATTTGTTTAACACTTTTTTGGTTACTACCATATGTGTTATTTCATAGTTTTGATGTCTTCACTATTATTCTACAATGTACAAAATAGTAAAAATAAAGAAAAACCCTTGAATGAGTATGTGTGACCAAACTTTTGACTGGTAGTGTATAAATATATATATATATATATATATATATATATATATATATATGTGTGTGTGTGTGTGTGTGTGTGTGTGTGTTTGTGTATATATATATGTATATTTTAGAGAACTTATGAAACTGTGAAACTATGGTTTAAGCCATCTCTCTCTCTCTCTCTCGCTCTCTCTCTCTCTCTCTCTCTCTCTCTCTCTCTCTCTCTCTCTCTCTCTCTCGCTCTCTCTCTCGCTCTCTCGCGCACACACACACACCATAGGTTAAAAAAAAACTAAAACATAAGTAGAATAGGCCTAATTTTGAATACACAACAGTGTTTACACATTCAGCAGTCAATATTCAATAGTCTAACATTTAAAATAGACGTTTCGGATATTATTTTCTGGTAAAGCTTACCTTGTCATTCTGATATGCAGTGACAGCGATAAAATCTGTCTCTGGAAAAACGTATGTCCGGAAGGTGCTGTAAGGGAGCTTCAGAATGTCGTTGGCCCTCACGATATGAAACCTGGGCTGGTATTTATGCATCGAATTCAGGATAGTCTGAGAATGCAAAGAAACAGAAAATATGTTAAGGTGATCATGCTGATACACGTTTTGGTTGGAACTGAGATAATGATGACAATAACAATTATGATTTCGTTGATTTGTTAGCACTTGTATTTCTTGTGTTATTGCAGGGAATGTATACATTCCACCGAAACACACACTGTGTTTAATAATGCATTATTAATTTGTATAGGCCAATGATTTCCTTAAATCATGATTTACTCTACAGTGAAATATAACAAATGTAGGCCTACTACACAAGTTGTTAACTATTTCGAGCGTTTATTGGGGCACAGTCATTTACTGGAGCCTACCATCCAGGTTATAATGTGGAACTAAAGATCATGATTATGTCTTATCATTATCCCATTGCTGTTGTTATTACATGTATAGACCTATATAAACCGGTTACGTGGGATTCTGCATTTATATAAACTTTTCCCAAATGTTTTACTGCACTTGCCAATTCATATTAACGTATGAAGCATTTGCAACATCTTTGAAAAGGTTTCAATGACTTTTCATAAATGCGTAGGGTATGTAGGCTGAACATGGTTATGAAATCAACAGCTCTTGTAACGCTTTGCCTAATTTGGATTGTGATAACCTGCATTAGACATGCAAAAAAACGAAAAGAGCATGCAACAATAACTGAATGACTTTTTTTTTCACAATACCATCAAATCAAAACTGTATTGAAATCATATTCAAAATACTGGCCTATACAGCGACGTAGGCAGTAGTCTATTGGAAAGCATTTGGGATACTTGGTTGTTATTGCTTTTGCATGTAAGTATTGAGCGAGTATCTGCTACCATTTCAAAGCACCACTCTTGCAATCTTTTTATCCAAATTGCACTGAAAGGAAACACTACCATAACCAACAAAAGAGAGATAAAGTCTGCCCTCTATGTCTTTGACCTGGTTCTTGCCACTTGACTTAACTGCAAACTTTGTCACTCCGCACCAAAACATACCACGAATTCAATACTTTAAAAAACAATACATCAAATCTGAACCACTGTTGTTGAGCCTTAAAACTATTTTGGAGATGCATGGTGGATTACTGTTGTCCTATCAATATTTTTGTGATATTCTAATGCATCATTTTGCATTGTTGTTGGTTATCAATAAAGGTTAAATAATTGATCAACTGATGTTATAGCCTCCAAAGACATTACAAATATAGATTATTCTAGGCCTACTATTGACCTCATAATAATATGTACCATAATTACATTAGACCTAGGTCATACACATAATCCAAAAACCTTTGTTATGTGCGTCTACAAAATTGCAGGAATATCAGCATTGAACCCTTGCCAATAGCACGGGTTAGTTTTACACAAAAGGCTAATTCATCTTTCATCGAGATGTCATCAAATTAAATCAAGAAATTACTTACAAATCCATGCTTGTCGGAGATATTATTAGTCAACTTGAGTTTATGAAAAGCAACAGGCTTCGCCATCCACTGCTCTCCTGTGGCAGGGCTGTCCGGATGGATATACATTCGTTTGGGCATCTCCGGGTCGGCTTTCCCAGCTACCATCCAACGCGAGTTGTGGAACTTGTAGCGGCAGTCGTCAGCAGAGACTATATCCATAAGGAGGATATACTTGGCTTTCTTATCAAGCCCATTGACGCGAACTTTGAATGGGGGAAACATCCTCCTGCAATAGAATAAAACAAGAGTGAGCACACTGGGCCTGTCAATCATCTGTCTTAAAATTATGGCATTCGAAAAAAATAATAATCTGGATTTTATTCACATTGATTGTACTATACCTAACACTAAACACATTATATTTATAATTGTTTCTTTGAGAAGAAAATACAGGTTATCTAAAGTACTGACATAACCGAGGGGGTGTAGGCTACACAAAGACGTCTACGGTCACGCCTTGGAATTCAGCACAAAAGTTCGCCTATATAGCCTAACCACACGATTTACTTTTTTCTTCTTCAAACGCACTTGTTTCGACACATGCATGCATTGTTTGATTGATTGAATTGGTTCATTCGTTTATTATTCTCGTGTTAGGTCTATCCCTCTATAATGTGTGAACAGTAGCCTATGCTTATCCTAAATCACTCAATAGCCAACCAGACTTTCATAAACAGTGATATTTTAATAATTAGGGGTGCAATGTAAATAAAGATCTGTGTTTTTGGAGAAAATAGTTGGCTATTAATGCAGTAGCCTAGAAAGCTAAAAATCTCTCATAAATATTTGATAGCCTTTGGCAGCACCAGCGACACCGCCTTTTGGATTACTATTAGGCTACTTGATCCAGTATGACTATCACTATGAGTGATTCATTTATAACCATTTCCTAATAAAATAAACTTACGCAGCAGTGCACATAACATTGCCTATAATATGCGCGCATAACAGTAGCCTAAATAAAGGGAAGCATGGCTTTACCTTCCTGATTTCGTAATAACCATCTCCGTTCCTATTTTGTGAAATTGGTCCCATAAATCCTTGGCCTCCAGATTGACTTTTGGGTCGTCCTCCACCTCTTCCTCCGGCTCCAAGCTCTTGAGGGAGCGGAGGTGAGCCGCTTGATGGTGATGACCCAACGCCGCGTGGAGTCCCGCTTCCGCGGCTCCAGATAAAGCATGGCCTGATAGAGGTTTGGTGAGACCGCCGTGAGACAGCGTCAGTCCAGGGAAGAAGGAAGGCTGTGCAGCTGCAAGGAAGGCTGACATAGGAAAGTCGGTCGGCCGGTGAGCGTGGAAAGGGTGATAAGCCATGGCAGTCCCTGTGTAAACTGGATCTCTCATCGGTGCATTAAAACATTGATATAGAATGATTATACGCTATTATGTCCACCCTCAGTAGAATTGGTATGTGTATCCAAAAGACAGATCTCTTCGTAAATCGAGCAGAAATATAAAAGTAGTTTCGCGTGCTCAACCAAGAGCGAATGCGTCCCAGACGTCTCCAACAGATGGAGGAGGAAATGAGTCTACTGCTACTCCTGATGCTCGGTTCCCACACAGCACGGTGATAATATCCGTCGAAGAGACAGCATCGACACTTCGAGAGTAGAACTGGGCTTCCCTTCTTATTCACCCAAGTAACTTTCGGAAAAAGAAAATCTCTCTTTTCTCGGATAGGGAGTTCGAATTGAGAGGTCTTGCTCTGACCACGTTGGTATTGTGACTGTCCAACATGTCTCTCCTCCCTGGATCCCGACACTAATGAACCAATCCCCCTTAATTGCTGATTTTACGCTTTCCGGACCAATTGTGGAGCTCTACAGGCGTGGTTTTGACAGCTCCGGCGAAAATCCGTAAGGGGGGGGGGGGCTAAAAGGTGTCGGAGGCATTAGCAGTAAGAAGACATGTCAACAGAATAAAATATTAACCAATGACATAGCAAAGATCTGGAAATCCCTCCCCCAAACTTCGAATCGAGCACCAGGGCTGGCTTTTGCTGCATGGCCGGTGAAGAGGACGGATCATCCGGCAGCTTAGTCGTTTTGTGAAGCCTTCACGCCCTGGAGGAACTAGCCTATAGCCTACATCCTATTTCAAATCTCGACTGGGTTTAAATCATTCGTTCAGTAAAACCTAATTTGAAAAGATGGTATTCATAGGCCTACTTATGAATGAGTTTATAAATAAAACAACAGCAATTATCCCTACAAAACATTTTGTATCGAAGCGAATGTCTCTGCGCTGGCTGGTAAACAGACGGCTACTAGGCTACTGCAAAGCCTTGCTACCTGACCTACAATTTGGTTGTGTTTTAAAAAGTAGACTATTGGGCCTACTTTATGGTGTGTTTTGATGAGCTGTTGCACTTTTATAACGTTGTAATAGCCTATATTAATATTCATAAACAAAATACTTATAACTATGCTATTGATATGTGCCTATCACTAGCGAAACATACACATTGATTATTTAACAGCAAATACATGTAGCCTACGACACATTTGTTTCATGGATTCATAGCCTATATCGAAGCACAGAAGAGAGATTTGAAGCGGTGAGAGAGCTTGTTGTCTTGGAGAGCTACATCCAGTTAAAACCGAGCTGAGGCGAAGTGGGCTTATACCTTCGAGGAGTTATCAGGAGTTATTCAATCAAACGGAAATGCCTACATCCTAGAAACAGACGGATTTAAGATAAGGATACGATTTTGTATTATTATAACGAATCTACGGAAGTGGCCTATTATGGGCCACCCTACTTTTTCAGCAATTTACGAAGTTCTTTACCATAGCCTACAGAATGAATCCAAAATTGACACAAACTAAATTGACTATTCGAAACAATAGCATATCATATAGTTTACAGCGGTAAGGGTTTATGAATAGACAGTGGTAGGCTATGCTAGACGATTTGTGGGGAATCGCAAGTAGGCTACTACTCCTCATGTGTTATGCAAGATGGAAACGGGCAATTTTGTGAAACTTCACATACTATCGGCTACCAAAGGTTGTGTGTGATTCCTGTGTTGCGATATAACTTTCTCCAAATACCATTGTGTATACCTTTAAGAAGATCATTGATTAAGTGGGACTACGTTTGTTAAGGAGCGCTTGGCGCCAGTCTGCTGGCGTCCCACAATAAGAACCCTCTCCTGTCACTTCATATTTACCCCCAAATCTTCAAACAGCGTGCTTCAATCCCCTCTACATTCCACCCAAGGCTGCAGCCCATGATAGATCTCCAACTTCGGATTTCCTGCATTTGCCACATATATGCGGTAGTATGAAAAATGTATGCACTCACTAACTGTAAGTCGCTCTGGATAAGAGCGTCTGCTAAATGACTAAAATGTAAATGTAAAATGTTTAGCTATAATGATTTATTCGAATACAGAATTCTTAATGAATGACCGAAGAGGTGCAGGTGCAGTTGCAGATTTAATGCGCGATTACGTGGATACTAAATTCCCAGACTCAACCCAAGCTTAAAAGTCATTCAAAATTCAGTTGAATACACCGGACCTCTGTCATAATGGTGAGACTCTTCAAAACAACTCTCATAAACGCTAATGCAATATATTTTCACATTATAGCCTATTTTCTTTCTATTTTGGTGTAAAATTGTTGATCTGAGAGTATCTAATTTTGAACTAATTTTCACTTGTTTGCATTGAAGAAAATTATAAGTGATCTTATTTTGAAAACATGCAGTCACACAGAATATATTAGACTACTAAAAGTTGTTTTAACTTTTTTAGTGACTAGGTGACAATCACTTTGCAGAAGGGCGATAATGACTGTGTTTATTAAATTACATTTACAGATCGGTCAAAGGATTAGGGAAGAAGAAGTGGAATATGGAAAGTAGGCCTAGGTGTCGATAATGGTAAATAGATCCCGTGTAGCTCAGTTGGTAGAGGATGGCTTTTGCAACGCCAGGGTTGTGGGTTGATTTCCCTCAGCGGCAGGTAGCTTAGTGGTTAAGAGCGTTGTGCCAGTAACCGGAAGGTCGCTTGTTCTAATCTCCGAGCCGACTAGATGAAAAATCTGTCGATGTGCCCTTGAGCAAGGCACTTAACCCTAATTGCTCCTGTAAATCGCTCTGGATAAGAGCGTCTGCTAAATGACTAAAATGTAGATGAGTCCATTAATATTTTTGAAATGTGTTTCTTGGTGCTAATTTAGTATGACACAACCTTGTACAACTATCAAAAACCACCAGACTGACCTGCAGACTTAAGGCATTCTCATGTGCAACATTGCGTTAGTTTTAAAACCAACATTAACAGGGCAATAGTGAGGTCAGACAAGTCATCGATGATATATTCTTAGTCAGGCAGAATTAGGAAAGTGAAATGCATTCATAATTTTTTTTAACAGAATGCCTATTTTCATACATTACTTTTCCTGTTGAAGGTGCACACATTTTATTGGAATATAGGCCTATGTTGTTTATTCATTAGGCCTAAAACTTTTTATGGCAAACATTTGTTTTAGCAACCTAGCCTACCTTGAAATATAACTTCACATTATTCACAAAATGCTATGTAATTTTTCAACCAGTCAGGTTCAAACGTTTGGGAAAATGCGTCATTTGCAGAAGGAAAAAATACAATGCATGAAAAACATGACTTTACTATTATTTATATTTTTTACACTGATTATGATTGGACTAAAGGTTTGGTTAAGGTTAACGTCCACGCACCTACAGGCTTACATATAACCCTATCACATGAGGCCAATTTTGGGTGCTTGTGTCTGCAATTCCCACACCCAGAAAATTGTAGTTACGGCAGTGTTAGAGCAATGGTAATGCCCAATTAGTGTACAGTCTGACGGCAATTGCTGAAATAAAGTAACAGAAAAAACACAGTTTTGCTATTATTATTTTTCAGTACCATGTTTGGTAGATAAACTAAACTAGCCGGCAGGTAGTTCAGTGGTTAAGAGCGTTGTGCCAGTAACCGAAAGGTCGCTGGTTCTAATCCCCGAGCCGACTAGGTGAAAAATCTGTCGATGTGCCCTTGAGCAAGGCACTTAACCCTAATCGCTCTGGATTAGAGCGTCTGCTAAATGCCCCCAAAAAAGAAAGTAAAATGCTACTCCATATTTTGAACTGTTGAAATGCAAAAGGATTAACCCCGCATGGAGACAGACAATGAGGTCCCATGTAGGCTATATATCATTCAAGTAATTATATAAACCAAGGCGGACATTATGCTCAATTTATTTGTTTTAGACATTGTTTTAGAAGGATACGAAATATATAGGCCTCGTTGATGTTGTGGCTATGAGTTACCTCGGTGAGTGCACAGTTGGACTTTTGTATTTAACTTTACTTTTGATTTGAACTTTAACTTCAATTTAAATAATTTATACTGTTGAGAGCAGTCAGTGGGTCAATTTGTATTTGTTGACATGACACCGAGAATTAGGTGCACAAATAAGTAACGATATAGCCTAGGCCTATAAGGGGATGTAGCTCAGTTGGTAGAGCATGGCGTTTGCAACGCCAGGGTTGTGGGTTCGATAAAATAATGTATGTGCTAACTGTAAGTCGCTCTGGATAAGAGCGTCTGCTAAATGACTAAAATGTAAATGTAAAATGTAACCTACCAAATAGTCTACATGTACCAGCCAGCACATGTAAGGTGTAGGGCTATACACTTTAGGCTATATGAGGGAGCATATCCGCAAATAAGCACAAATTATTTAAAACTGATCGGATACAACATGTTCTGTTTGCCAACCCCCCCCCACCCCCACCCCATAATGTATGCTGTTATAAATCTGCTTTATATTTCCCTTGAATCTTTTCATCATTCCCCTTCCATCTCTCTCTGCAACTGATCCTCCGCTATATTTATCCTGAGGACTGAGTTCTTGGCGCCAGACCGTTTAAGACCTGTCAGAGTCCCTCATATTTCCCCGTCACATAGCCAAGGCAACTAGTCTACGAGCCTCAACAAACTCAACCAATCCCCTCTTCCCTCTTACCCATGGTCAATGCCCTTCACTGCACTCTTCGCGTCATTCATTCATTCATTCATTAATTCATTCAGATATGGCTTTAATCGTCTTGCATCACGTCAGTGTTTGGTGGTTTAGCAATTTGCTCTTCGTCGTGGTTGTCTCATCTCATTGACCCCAGTCAGTGGGACTGCGGTCCGGTTCCCTACCCCCGCCAATTCAATATAGGACAAGTTGTTCAACATAGGACACTCCAAAGGCCTTTTCCATAATATAACACGCTATTTCAGCTGGATACTTTAAATGAAATATGGGCTAATTAACCTGCTCATTTGACCTCACACTCATAAACTCCATAAGGTGATCTTGGCAGAATACTTGTCATTAGGTAATCATGTCTGCAGGAGGATACTGGCTCCGCTGGGATCCGGGGATGAGGGAATTAAGGCCTAGTTCTGAAGAGCACCTTTCACTTAGGTAACAGGTGGGGGCGCCATATTAAGACCCTTTAGGGAATTGAGAAGAAAGACGTTTTTCAATCTAACCCGATGTTTCGCCCTCAAAATATGATCTTTAGACTAAACGAGTATGTATATAGATTTAATTTGAGTGACTATGGTCAGTCATTTGTTTCTTCAAAACTGTAGCACGCTATAGCCCCTTGCCTTGTGGCTGTCATTGCCATCATTATAATGATCGCATTCCCTTATCATTACCTGGAATTGTGGGCCTGTCAATATCTCTTCATTAGCCTACCTAGTTATGTGCACCGTGTATTTGACATTAGTTGACCTAACTATTCATGTATTTTCATATTCATAAGGAGGGATACACTTTAACTCTTTAATTGAAAACTCTACTCACCTGCCGCACCACTGAGCCGATCGAAAGCAAGAAATGGTTCGTTGATCAATAGCAGGTTTTATTGGGAAGGTTTGAGGAATTAATATCAACTCGCTTCTTTTAAACCTAAAAAGTCCTACCACAGTGGATGCTTTAAACGCTATCTTCACAGAGAATGTATTGAGTAACTACAGTTTTTTGTTTTTTGAATAATTTATTGACAAAAATAATGTCAACAAGGAGATTTCGAATGAAATCTAGTTTTGTGGTTATGGTATGTCAGTTCACCAAACGTATATATCTTAACGGCTTACTGTAACTGGTTTACCTGTTCTACTAATCTGATAGGTGCCGACGATCAGCAACATATAATATAGCCTACACCATATGGTGTAAAATTGCCTATTTGAACTTAACTGAATTAACGAAGTAAATTAATAAATTAATCTGTTGGATGACATCACAAATTAAACAGGAAGATAGCCTGTTGATTCAAAGTTAACATCCAGATTATTATTGAAATATGCATGACTTTGATACATTTGAAATTATTAGGCCTATTTCTCATCAAACACGTTGAATAACAATTAATACCACGTGCTCTAGCCTCTATTCTTTTATAAGAATAAATTGGTGGTTTGTATCTTTTACACTAAAGCCCCTCATTCTCAACTGATATTTATCTTACTAGCTTAATGAATACAAATATTGTTTTGTAAGTTGATGATTTATTAAACACTTGTTAAATATAATATATATGAATCTACTATAAACAAATATTCAAACTATCACTGCAAGAACTGCAAGAATATTAAACACATTTCCATAATGGATTTCCTGATGGAAAAGACCAGGGAATTTAGGACTTTTTCATGTAGGCTATCCTAATTCTCAGTTCTGCATCATCTCCCTAAAATAGAAATGTCAATATTGAATAACATTTCTGAACATTTTACATATCATATTTTAGATACATTTTTGGCATCTGACAATGTCTAATGAAAGCCACAATTTGAATAATGACCAAATGAAATAGCATAGAATGCCTACTTTTCACTGTCCATGAGTGTCTCTCAACTTAACTGCTAGCCAGATACTTGTAAAACTATATCAAATTGATATTTACAGAGCTTTGAAGTGCCTATAGCACTACTCAATAAGGTAATAGGAAAATGTATACAGTGTCTGAATTCATTCCCTACACATGGAAACCAGTAATGTTTTTTAAAGTCAACAACAACCATTTCTACAGAATTTCTTATCTCATAATTAATGTACAGAAGTAAGCATTCATGTGAGTGAAGACAATTATTCCCTATTGTTGTTGGAGTTTCAGGAGAGAGTGAGGATTTATTTTGAAGCTGTTGTCTCTGAGGGATGATGTCAGCCAAACGGGTCAAGTAATGCTAGAAATATACATTATATTATTGTATTACTCCTCAAGGACACTGCTTTAAGAGACCTGTGTAACAGTGAATCCCTTTCCAGACTGAGTCCTGATACAAAGGATATGTCTGTGTTTTTGTATCTGTTTTTCATTCTTTCAATAAAGACCACTTCAGCACTATGGTTCGCTCTTGTACTGCCTCCCATATGAATTATGTTTCAGCTACAAAAGAGCACTTAATGAGTTGTTTTGTCTGTACTCTGTTACATGTCCACAATCCCCCTTAGGCTAATTTAAAACAGACACAAACTTTTTCTCTGAAGAAATGATTTTCTATCTTATCATTTAATATTACTATGCAATCCTCACTTGAAACAAGTCACATGGACTGACATGTACACATAACAATTTGTGATTAATTGAATGCGAAATCAGTGCCCAGTGAATATAACACAGATGAGTTACTGTCATTGAGGTTAGACTCAGTTTCAGTTTTTATAAAACATGCATGACTCAAAACAGAACTAATGGTGCTGCTATAATAATGGACATACAACAGGCAGAAATTGCCATGAATGCATAATTAATCTCACAGTCAAATTCAACAAATACAGCATCCTCTTTACCACACTGCATGTGATTGTGGTTGTTAAGGGAAGTGTCATGCTAGGTGCATTCTAGGAGCTGCTGTAAGCACTATAAGGCTGCCTTTGGACCAGGCTAAAGGGCATCTCCAGGTTAATTATGATTCATGAAGCCTTCATTAACTATTGGCATGCTTCATTTTTGTCAACAAAGTATGATTTATCATATGATATAAAATTAAAACCATCTGACCATCACGCATGTGATGGCCTTTGGACTAAATTATGGCACTGATAATGCTGCGTTAGTACAGCATCCATTACATTACCCATTAATTTGGCATTTGGTAAAGCAATAATCATGTAATTTTAAAAATAAGTGTATAAATCGGTGACCTATTTTGCGAGATACTTTGTTGTTTTCTTGATGGTACAGAGTGTTTTCCATACTTTGTGTTGGTTGGTCATCTCATGTGCCTGTCTTGGCTCAGTGATTCTCCCCTGATCAAAGGCCTAGCAGAGCACGAGGGGGAGGCTAGCTAGCCTCCTGTGTTGTGGACTGTAAGGTGAATGCAATAACCTGACAGGTCAGCATCTCCCCACATCAATGCTGCCACACTGCCCTGTGGAATGTTCACATCAGGGTCAGGTAAGGGATTGGCCAGTGTGGGTATACCAGCTTTTTCATCTGACACAGACTGATCAATTGACAAAAAATGACATACTCTCCATATCTTGTTGGAGGGATGTGATATAGGTTGTTAAGGTTATGTGTGTTAACGATATGCATTTGTCAAAGGCTCTGGACAGAGGAACTATTAGTATCTGTCAGTTGGAATGCATTATGTCCAGACCCATATATATGTGTAAACATGTTGGAAACAATTTGCACATAATTAAAAAAGTTATCTCGAATTACAAAATTACTCAAATGTTTCCTTTCCTTGACAGTTAGAGGCTGCAATCCACGCTTTGGGTTTGTTTACTCAGCTACAGCCACCAACGGTTAACATTAGCATTGACAACCAAAAAGCACTGGGAGTACATGGGGAACAATTAGCATGCTTTTAATTGGATGCTCAAATGACCTTAAATTCTCAACATAATTTCAACACCCAGTAACGACACAATACCACAATCTGCTGCCCAGGGTGATAGGAAACATGATACACTTTTTGTTAAGTTAAGTTTTGGGGAACTATCCCTTTAAATCCCTGTTTTCTCCTCTTTTGATATCTGTCTGTTTTTTCTTCTTCACTGTTGGAAAATTCAGACAGAGTCTGTATTCTGTCCCTGTGCTGCACTAAGGGCTAGCTGGCTGGCAAGCCGGTGTAGAGAGTGCAGACAGAGTCTGTATTCTGTCCTGTGCTGCACTAAGGGCTAGCTGGCTGGCAAGCCGGTGTAGAGAGTGCAGACAGAGTCTGTATTCTGTCCCTGTGCTGCACTAAGGGTTAGCTGGCTGGCAAGCCGGTGTAGAGCGTGCAGACAGAGTCTGTATTCTGTCCCTGTGCTGCACTAAGGGTTAGCTGGCTGGCAAGCCGGTGTAGAGAGTGCAGACAGAGTCTGTATTCTGTCCCTGTGCTGCACTAAGGGTTAGCTGGCTGGCAAGCCGGTGTAGAGAGTGCAGACAGAGTGAACTGGTGAGCTGAATGGGAGTTGGATGACAGGAAAGGCTTGAGCTAGGAAGTGATCTCAGTGGTCCCACACAAGACGAATGGCTCCCTAGATACAGAGGGTAATAACTTGTAATCAAAGCCATGAGACTGGTATGGGCCGGGGAGGTTAGGTCAGGACTGAAAGAAGTGATAGGAGGACATTAATCGCACCTCTCCTCTCCCCTTTCATGAGGTGCAGATGAGTGGTGAGGAGGTGAGGATGTTTGTTTGTTTTCTCAGAATGGAAAGAGAGCCACATATGTGACATTTCCTCACTGACAGGCAGGTGGGCAGGCAGGCGGTTATACATAAATTGTACAGTAGGGTTTGAAGTGAAGGGAGGCAGGATGATGACGGGGTCTGCTTCTCCTCACTCACTGCTGCTGAGGCGGGATGGTCCCTGACACCCCCTGGCCCCTCCCGGGCCCCTCCCGGCCCCAGCCCCAGCCAACAGCACATCAGAGGAGCACTGGAGCAGGAAGGAGGCAATCAATCTGAGCGACGGCGCACGGCTTTCACCTCTCCGGTCACAGTCCACACCTGGGACACATTCAGCAGAATGTTAGGTCACACAGGGCTCCAGGCGAGTCATCCCGAGGTCGAAACTGTAAAGTAGAAATCACATCTGAAGGCTGTAGACTCTCTCAGTGATAAACAGGAATAAGAGAAAGAGCTCAGGCTGGAATTATGGCTGAGCAACCAGACTGCAGTGCTGATGTAACTCTACAGCAGGACCCTTTTATTCCCAGGAGATCAAAGGCAAAGCAAGTACATACAATATCGGTTTACAGTCATTATCAGGACATTTTTTACTGGGTACACGTTGTTCTCTTCTCATTATACAGGATAGCTTCATACCCATGCATATCGCATTGCAACAATAGGGACTTTATTTTTCGATTGTTAATGATACGTCATTTCATCTAATCCATCCTTCCTACTGGAAGGAACACACATACACACACCTCCATACATGCAGAGGTCGTGCAGACTTCTGAAGTAATCCATAATGATATCAATTTCGCGGCCAAAGCTCAGGCTCCAGTACCACTCTCCGAGCTTCAGCTCCCAGAGGAATGTGAGTGTGGCTCATTATTCTAAAGGATTTAAGATGATGAACTCGACCAAAGACTTTAAGGCTTTCTTCTGCATCTTAATGCACCCACATCTGTGTTGTCCCTATTTGTGTAGCCAGACCAGTCTAAACAGTTAAGAAATAATTTTCTCTTTTCTTTTTAACTTTAGTGGTGGTATCTATACAGTAAGTAAGCATGTTGTTGTTATTTTTAATAATCTCTTCATTTGACATATTCTAACAATGTCTCTTAAATTCTCCAATCCACACTAATTATTCATCTGGAGGATATTTCTAGGTTTTAAGTTTAGCATGTTTCAGAAGATGAAGAGTTAACAGTTGAGTCTATAACACAGTGAAGTGTAAAATGTGGCAATTTATAATACTTCTAAACTATTTCACACTAGAATTCTCAGATATGGATGGATTTAGTGCTTTTCTGTGAATAACTGTAATCCTCTTAAGTTTTCTCTTCTCACTTTAGGCTGGCTCTGGGATATAAACCCTGCTTTTACGTGATAGAACACGGCTTTGTTTCTTGCCAATGATGTAAGGATGGATTCCAGACAGAGTCTGCTGGACAGGCTAAGAAGTGAAACCCAAGGAAAGTGACTTGAGAACGTGTATGTATCTCTAGTCTTAGCGCCAGCCACTCAGACGACCCGCTGATTCAGAACATATTGCTGCAAACCAAAGGCCTGTGTTGATGGAGATACATTGAACTCACAGCAAAATGTGGATCAAAGGGAAACAAAGAGCCTCTTAATCAGTCGTTCTGTGCCAGCGTTCAACATGAGGAGAGAGGGAGAGGGAGCGGTCCAACCCCAGTCCAATTTCACCCTCTTCAGCCTGTGTAAACTAGGGGAGAGAGAGGCCACCTTGGGGACCAGAGACCAAGGTAGAAAGCCACATCAGTTCCACACTTATCCCATCTGATTTGTTATGTTGTTCAAATGGCAATCCCACCATGGTCTCTCTCCCAGCTGCCTCTGGTTAGGGCTCTCACGTCACACACACCGCCCTGCCTGCCTGCCACCATGTTGCCCTAACCAACCAGGACGACTGATATCCAATCAGGGCTCATTAAGGAAGGACCCCCTCTCTGTGTTACGCTCTGTCAGCCTCCCCTCGCCCAAACACACACACACACACACACACACAAACACACACACACACCTCTATATTCTGCAAGGTCCTGCCAACCCGTATTTTGCTCGTCTTCCTGATATAATAACAACCAAGATCTTTGTCATTCTATTTTAGGATGACCAGAGATAATTAGGCTACATACAGTGGGGAAAAAAAGTATTTAGTCAACCACCAATTGTGCACGTTCTCCCACTTAAAAAGATGAGAGAGGCCTGTAATTTTCATCATAGGTACACATCAACTATGACAGACAAAATGAGGGAAAAAAATCCAGAAAATCACATTGTAGGATTTTTAATGAATTTATTTGCAAATTATGGTGGAAAATAAGTATTTGGTCAATAACAAAAGTTTCTCAATACTTTGTTATATACCCTTTGTTGGCAATGACACAGGTCAAACGTTTTCTGTAAGTCTTCACAAGGTTTTCACACACTGTTGCTGGTATTTTGGCCCATTCCTCCATGCAGATCTCCTCTAGAGCAGTGATGTTTTGGGGCTGTCGCTGGGCAACACAGACTTTCAACTCCCTCCAAAGATTTTCTATGGGGTTGAGATCTGGAGACTGGCTAGGCCACTCCAGAACCTTGAAATGCTTTTTACGAAGCCACTCCTTTGTTGCCCGGGCGGTGTGTTTGGGATCATTGTCATGCTGAAAGACCCAGCCACGTTTCATCTTCAATGCCCTTGCTGATGGAAGGAGGTTTTCACTCAAAATCTCACGATACATGGCCCCATTCATTCTTTCCTTTACACGGATCAGTCGTCCTGGTCCCTTTGCAGAAAAACAGCCCCAAAGCATGATGTTTCCACCCCCATGCTTCACAGTAGGTATGGTGTTCTTTGGATGCAACTCAGCATTCTTTGTCCTCCAAACATGACGAGTTGAGTTTTTACCAAAAAGTTCTATTTTGGTTTCATCTGCCCATATGACATTCTCCCAATCCTCTTCTGGATCATTCAAATGCACTCTAGCAAACTTCAGACGGGCCTGGACATGTACTGGCTTAAGCAGGGGGACACGTCTGGCACTGCAGGATTTGAGTCCCTGGCGGCGTAGTGTGTTACTGATGGTAGGTCTTGTTACTTTGGTCCCAGCTCTCTGCAGGTCATTCACTAGGTCCCCCCGTGTGGTTCTGGGATTTTTGCTCACCGTTCTTGTGATCATTTTGACCCCACGGGGTGAGATCTTGCGTGGAGCCCCAGATCGAGGGAGATTATCAGTGGTCTTGTATGTCTTCCATTTCCTAATAATTGCTCCCACAGTTGATTTCTTCAAACCAAGCTGCTTACCTATTGCAGATTCAGTCTTCCCAGCCTGGTGCAGGTCTACAATTTTGTTTCTGGTGTCCTTTGACAGCTCTTTGGTCTTGGCCATAGTGGAGTTTGGAGTGTGACTGTTTGAGGTTGTGGACAGGTGTATTTTATACTGATAACAAGTTCAAACAGGTGCCATTAATACAGGTAACGAGTGGAGGACAGAGGATCCTCTTAAAGAAGAAGTTACAGGTCTGTGAGAGCCAGAAATCTTGCTTGTTTGTAGGTGACCAAATACTTATTTTCCACCATAATTTGCAAATAAATTCATTAAAAATCCTACAATGTGATTTTCTGGATTTTTTTTTTTCATTTTGTCTGTCATAGTTTACATGTACCTATGATGGAAATTACAGGCCTCTCTCATCTTTTTAAGTGGGAGAACTTGCACAATTGGTGGCTGACTAAATACTTTTTTTCCCCACTGTAATTGAAAATGAACAGCACACTAAACAATAGGACTATACTATGAATAGACTGCAGACAGGCATGAAAAAAGTACATGTGAAAAAGCACGTGGTTTTCTGACACACGTATGAACAATACATGTGTCAGAAAACCACATGTGCTTTTTCACATGTACTTTTTTCATGTTTGTTTTGTAAGGGCCCCTCTACTGGCTTTACAGCTAATGCTTTACAACAGCTTTGGGTTTATGGGCAAATACTATAGGCTACTACTCTATGTCTGCACAGTAAGATTAACCAGAACACATGTCAACTGTTTTAGGAAAACTGCCTGTCTGCAGTCTATTCATAGTATAGTCCTATTGTTTAGTGTGCTGTTCATTTTCAGCTTACTACAAATCACGTGAAAAATGGCCTGCAAAAAATATATATATATATTTTTCCATGAGTCAGGCGTGGTTTTCGGACACGTGTGAAGATTCAAATGGATTTTTCATATGTAAATTTTTCTCATGTGAACAAATCACGTGAAAAATGTCACATGTGAAAACCAAAAATTAATATGAGTCAGACACATAGCTTCCCATCATTTCACATGTGATAGTCAAAGTTTCACATGTGTACTTTTGTAACCGGCTGGATTAGAACCAATTTCTTGACCATTTAGACCAAGAGGGCCGACACTGGGTTTCTCTTCCAATGTACATGTATTATCAATTTCTCTTTATCTCAGCATATGGACTGTTCAATTCAAAATAGGCTGTCAAACGTTTTAAAATGTTATTGAGTTAATCGCAGGATTTGCTGTGATTAATGACAATTAATCGCAAATTCAGAATTTGCTCAAAGTTAGCTGTAATTTAAGATTTTTTATATAAAAAGCATTACAAGAATGTTGATGTCTCGATTTCTTCCAAAGTAACGGTTAGCAAAATCTGGTAAATTGATAAAGCACACTTTCTTTAACCTCAATGCCAACTTGTTTTGACATAGCATTGTTGTTTTCAGCTGTATAGATTATGCATTTTGGTTGTTTTCAGTGTATTTTGAAAGCTTTCAGAAAATGTGATTAATCACAATTAAAACAATTTGTGCACTAAAATTGCAAAAAGTTAAGTTGAATTAATTGATTAACTCTAACAGACCTAATTCAAAATGATCTCTTTGTAGAAAAGCATCTGTTTACATTCACTCAGCAAAAACATTCACACATTTTCAAATACATTAAAATCCTGTTTAAGCCTGTGTATTAAATGTAACAAAAACCAATGGACAGCTAACAGTAATGGAAACTAAAAATAGCTAGCTATGACGAAATGGAAAGCGGTTAGCAAGCGGTTAGATACAAATTTCATAAACATGTCCCTTTTTTAAAATACATATCATTAGCGTGGTTCATATGTACAGATGTAAATACACTCAATGAGCTCTCTTTCGTAAAAATAAACCCATTTAAGAGCCAAAACATTTGGAACAGAAATAAAAACATCACCCAAAACGCCATCTTGTTCTCATTGACTTGCATACAATAGTGAGTTAGCTAGCTTCACTCGGTCAAAACTATTAAAAAATACATCAAAATGACCAGAAAACTCAACACAATTTAGTTAAACATGGTATTGCTAGATTTTGAAAACGTAACCATGGTACAAACCAAATAACAGGATATAAAATAAGAACACACAGGGCTTCTTCCAACGGTCATGGACCAACGTACGAAGAAGAAGAGAGGCACGTGCCTGCAGCAGTAACACTCTGAATGCCTCTCCCTAGTGTAGCGCTAAGTATACATAATATCAATGCAACACCACGGAGGTCTACAATAATAATGGAGTGGATGGCTCAGAAATAAGACATTATTTATAACGCACTTGAATTATCATTAATCAGGTTGGCTAATTAACCTTTTTACAGAATGGTATTACAGAATTTGCAATTTCACATGTGGAAACATTGCTACTGCAACATGTTAACACCACCTTTTCACATGTATGGAGAAAAACACAATTTCACCCCCACAAAGTGAGATTTACACATGTGGAGTTTTCTTACATGTGAAACTGCAAATGTGATTTTCACATGTAATTTTTTTCAAATGTGAACTTGCATTTCACATGTGAGGTGAAAACATGTCATTCTCCTCATGTGAAAAGGTGGTGTTAATATGTGAACGCGATTTTACAAATTTCAAGTTTATTTTTGTAAGGGGGGGGCATTACAACTAAAAGTAAGAGTCTGCCCCTGTGCTAAATAACCTTGACAATTCTTTTCCCTGACCCCTACCTCTCTGTGGTGATTGGCAGCATCAGCGGTTGCCCCACTTTGGCAGAGGTAGCGGGCGGGGTGGGGCCGGGATCACACATTTACATTTACATCATTTAGCAGACGCTCCAGGGGCACAGAGGCATCACCCAGCTGCCAGGGCACTCGGAAAAACAAACAGAGAAAAACTATACAGCTCTTCCAGAGGAGGGGGCTGGAGGGGTCATTGTCATTCAAATACACTTTCAGACGGCAGTGCAGGTGGAGGTGGCGGAACTCCAAACTGTAGCACCGGAGATGCTTTCAATTACCTTTAAATGAAAACCCTACCGCTACCCAGCTCAGCCCCTCAGGGCCTGTAGGAAGCCTGACCAGATTCTCATCAACCCTCACACAGCACATCATAAGAAACTATACACATGTTAATCTCTTACCTTAATCTCTTCTATTCAGCTTTGTGTTGTATATCCTGAAATGCTTCATAGTAAACACAGGGCAATCATACTTTAACATGATGAGGAGAGGAATGTGCTGTGAGTTGGTTTGCATTTGGCAGAGCCTACATGCAGTCTTGGGAGAAACATGGTGCACATGGCTGGGTTTTGTGTGTGGGAACATTGAGGGAACATTAAACAGACCAAACCTACAATAGTCACAAATATTCATGTAAAAAACTGAAATCATGTTCTGTAAATAAGGCACAGACACACACACACACACACACACACACACACACACACACACACACACACACACACACACACAGGCAGGCACAAACAAACACTCTCTGTTCCCTTTTCTCTGGCACTGAAAGCCCCTACAATCTGCTTGAAGCATGCTATTAAGTGCACTGTCTAAAATCATCCACAGAGGAGCTGATTGTTGTGGGTTAGTGCTCTCACTCCACCTCCATCCATTCTGCAGGCATCACTTTGCCGATGTTAGTGAACTCAGTGGCAGAGGGGAAGTGGGGATTAATGTTACAATGACATACAGGGATGATGTGTTAGAGAGGGTTGTGGGGATAGGGGAAGGAAGTGGCTGCCTTGCATACAGTAATTATTCTTCATCGTCTCACAGCAGTGTCGCTGTGCATTATGCTCAAGCTTTTAGCTCAACATTCATAATTGCAGCCCTCATTTACACTCTCGAGTCGATTTTAACAGCTGTGTACACACCAAGCCTGTCTTAAGGTCACCTCAAATTCTTATTTTAGAAGCTCTATGTTGTGTTTCAAAGTTTTTTTTGTATTCTTTATTTTTAATTGTTAATTTCTGTATTTAATTTTTTTTTTTTTTTTTGGGGGGTGGGGGGTAGATCAGCTTTAATATTGCAGATAGATTGTAACTTCCATCAATGTAATTGTCTACATCACTTCCAATCCCTCATATGTTTTATTTTCTCGAAATATATATATATATATATATATATATATATATATATATATATATATATATATATACACATACATACATATACATACACATACATATACACATACATACATATAAATACATACACATACATATACACATACATACATATATATATACATATCATTTTTTTTTTTTTCACTTTATTACTTTCCAACCCCACCACCCTGTCACGACTTTGGCCGAGGCTGCCTCCCCTCCTTGTTCGGGCAGGCATCGGTGTTCGTCGTCACCGGCTTACTAACCACTGCCGCCCCAATCCCCTAATTAGTCTGTGTATAAGTGTTCCCTCTGCCCCCTTGTCCTTGTAGGTGACTGTTAATTGTGAAGGTAATGTAGCTCGGTGGAGCTACTCATAACATTGTGTTGCCAGGGTAGATTTTCCCCCTGTGCCTATGTATTATTGGATTATGTTACAGTGTAATTGCCAGGGATGTTTGTTTCCCCTGTGCCTGTTTCGTTGATCGCTATTGGAGCGCATTTGTGTGTCAACGAAGGAATAAACACTGTATTCGGTGATTACCCTCCTGCGCCTGACTCCTTTCACCACACTCATCACAGAATCACCCACCCGCTATGGAGTCAGCGGGAGAAGAGCGCATGCCTGGAGTCGTGGCACGGGTCCAGGAGCATTCCACGATGCTGGCCAGCTTGGGGGAAGCGATGGATCGGGTTCTTCAGGTCGTCCAATGCCTGGAGAGGAGAGGACCCGATCTGTCGAGACCAGCTGGCCAACCGGATCCAGCCATCTACACCCCAGCACCCGGAGGGATCCAGATATCCTGACCACGGGCGTTTGATGGGACGGCGGCGCTCTGCCAGGGATTCCTCCTCCAATTGGAGCTTTACTTTGCCAGCATCAGACCGGCGCCATTGGAGCGGGAGAAGGTGTCCGTCCTCGTTTCCTGCCTCTGTGGGAAAGCCCTGGAGTGGGCCAACGCGGTGTGGAACAAGGGAGGAGCCGCGTTGGAAGACTACAGGGAGTTTGCTCGCCTCTTTCCGGCGGTCTTCGATCACATTTTACATTTACATTTTAGTCATTTAGCAGACGCTCTTATCTAGAGCGACTTACAGTTAGTGAGTGCATACATTTTCATACTGGCCCCCCGTGGGAAACGAACCCACAACCATGGTGTTGCAAGCGCCATGCTCTACCAACTGAGCTACAGGGGCCCACGTTCACCTCCAGCGCGCCGTGCATCGTCAGATGGCCAACGCTGACCATCACCGCAGTGAGGCCCCGGGGGGGCTTTTAGTACCTCGTGGAGTGGGAGGGGTACTGTCCAGAGGAATGGTGCTGGGTCCCGGTGAGGGATGTCCTCGATCCAAATCAAATAAAATAAAATTTTATTGGCCACATGCGCCGAATACAACAGGTGTAGACATTACAGTGAAATGCTTACTTACAGCCCTTAACCAACAATGCATTTATTTTTTAATAAAAAAGTAAATAAAACAACAACAACAAAAAAGTGTTGAGAAAAAAAAGAGCAGATGTAAAATAAAATAACAGTAGGGAGGCTATATATACAGGGGGGTACCTGTGCAGAGTCAATGTGCAGGGGCACCGGCTAGTTGAGGTAGTTGAGGTAATATGTACGTGTGTAGAGTTAAAGTGACTATGCATAAATAATTAAGAGAGTAGCAGCAGCGTAAAAAGATGGGGTGGGGGTGGGGGGGCAGTGCAAATAGTCCGGGTAGCCATAATTAGCTGTTCAGGAGTCTTATGGCTTGGGGGTAGAAGCTGTTGAGAAGTCTTTTGGACCTAGACTTGGCACTCCGGTACCGCTTGCCATGCGGTAGCATAGAGAACAGTCTATGACTAGGGTGGCTGGAGTCTTTGACAATTTTGAAGGCCTTCCTCTGACACCGCCTGGTATAGAGGTCCTGGATGGCAGGAAGCTAGGCCCCAGTGATGTACTGGGCAGTACGCACTACCCTCTGTAGTGCCTTGCGGTCGGAGGCCAAGCAGTTGTCATACCAGGCGGTGATGCAACCAGTCAGGTTGCTCTCGATGGTGCAGCTGTAGAACTTTTTGAGGATCTGAGGACCCATGCCAAATCTTTTCAGTCTTCTGAGGGGGAATAGGTTTTGTCGTGCCCTCTTCACGACTGTCATGGTGTGTTTGGAACATTATAGTTCGTTGGTGATGTGGACACCAAGGAACTTGAAGCTCTCAACCTGTTCCACTTTTTTCCTGTAGTCCATAATCATCTCCTTTGTCTTGGTCACATTGAGGGAGAGGTTGTTATCCTGGCACCACACGGCCAAGTCTCTGACCTCCTCCCTATAGGCTGTCTCATCGTTGTCGGTTATCAGGCCTACCACTGTTGTGTCGTCGGGCAAACTTAATGATGGTGTTGGAGTCGTGCCTGGCCATGCAGTCATGGGTGAACAGGGAGTACGCACCCCTTATGGGTGAGGAGACTGAGCACGCACCCCTTAGCGGCCCCAGTGTTGAGGATCAGTGTTGCAGATGTGTTTTTACCTAACCTTACCACCTGGGGGCGGCCCGTCAGGAAGTACAGGATCCAGTTGCAGAGGGAGGTGTTTAGTCCCAGGATCCTTAGCTAAGTGATGAGCTTTGAGGGCACTATGGTGTTGAAAGCTGAGCTGTAGTCAATGAAAAGCATTCTCACGTAGGTGTTCCTCTTGTCCAGGTGGGAAAGGGCAGTGTGGAGTGCAATAGAGATTGCATCATCTGTGGATCTGATGGGGCGGTATGCAAATTGGAGTGGGTCTAGGGTTTCTGGGATAATGGTGTTGATGTGAGCCATGACCAGCCTTTTAAAGCACTTCATGGCTACAGATGTCAGTGCTACGGGTCGGTAGTCATTTAGGCAGGTTATCTTAGTGTCCTTGGGTACGGGGACTATGGTGGTCTGCTTGAAACATGTTGGTATTACAGACTCAGTCAGGGACATGTTGAAAATGTCAGTGAAGACACTTGCCAGTTGGTCAGCACATGCTTGGAGTACACGTCCTGGTAATCTGTCTGGCCCTGCGGCCTTGTGAATGTTGACCTGCTTAAAAGTCTTACTCACATTGGCTACGGAGAGCGTGATCACATAGTCATCCAGAACAGCTGGTGCTCTCATGCATGCTTCAGTGTTGCTTGCCTCGAAGCGAGCATAGAAGTGGTTTAGCTCGTCTGGAAGTCTTGTAATTTGTAAGTCGCTCTGGATAAGAGCGTCTGCTAAATGATGTAAATGTAAACGTGTCACTGGGCAGCTCGCGGCTGTGCTTCCCTTTGTACTCTGTAATAGTTTTCAAGCCCTGCCACATCCGACGAGCATCAGAGCCGGTGTAGTACGATTCAATCTTTGTCCTGTATTGACTCTTTGCCTGTTTGATGGTTCGTCTGAGGGCATAGCGTGATTTCTTATAAGCGTCCGGGTTAGAGTCCTGCTCCTTGAAAGCGGCAGCTCTACCCTTTAGCTCAGTGCGGATGTTGCCTGTAATCCATGGCTTCTGGTTGGAGTATGTACGTACAGTCACTGTGGGGACGACGTCATCGATGCACTTATTGATGAAGCCAGTGACTGATGTGGTGTACTCCTCAATGCTATCTGAAGAATCCCGGAACATGTTCCAGTCTATGCTAGCAAAACAGTCCTGTAGCTTAGCATCTGCGTCATCTGACCACTTTTTTATTAACCGAGTCACTGGTGCTTCCTACTTTAGTTTTTGCTTATAAGCAGGAATCAGGAGGATAGAGTTATGGTCAGATTTGCCAAATGGAGGGCGAGGGAGTGTCACGTACGTTAAGGAACGGGACGGACCAAGGTGCAGCGTGAACGGCGAACATGTTTATTAACTAATAAACACACGAAACAGTAACCAAAACAACAAACTTAACCGTGACGGTCCAAAGGCTAACACACAAGCCTAAACATGAACATAACAAAATCCCACAACGCAGGCAGGAAAACTGGCTGCCTAAGTATGATCCCCAATCAGAGACAACGAGCGACAGCTGCTTCTGATTGGGAACCACACCCGGCCAAACATAGAAATACAAAACCTAGAATATATTCACACCCTGACCAAACTAGCTAGAGTTCTAAAGGCCAGGGCGTGACAGGGAGAGCTTTGTATGCGTCTCTGTGTGTGGAGTAAAGGTGGTCTAGAGTTTTTTTTCCTCTGGTTGCACATTTAACATGCTGGTAGAAATTAGGTAGAACGGATTCAAGTTTCCCTGCATTAAAGTCCCCGGCCACTAGGAGCGCTGCCTCTGGATGAGCGTTTTCCTGTTTACTTATGGCCTTATACAGCTCATTCAGTGTGATCTTAATGCCAGCATTGGTTTGTGGTGGTAAATAGACAGCTATGAAAAATATAGATGAAAACTCTCTTGGTAAATAGTGTGGTCTACAGCTTATCATAAGATACTCTACCTCAGGCGAGCAAAACCTCAAGACTTCCTTAGTATTTTATTTTGTGCACCAGCTGTTGTTTACAAATATACACAGACCGCCACCCCTTGTCTTACCGGAGTCAGCCGTTCTATCCTGCCGATGTAGCGTATATCCCGTCAGCTGTATGTTGTCCTTGTCGTCGTTCAGCCACGACTCCGTGAAACATAAGATATTACAGTTTTTAATGTCCCGTTGGTAGGATAAGCGTAATCTTAGGTCATCTAATTTATTCTCAAATGATTGAACATTGGCTAATAGGATTGATGGAAGAGGCAGTTTACTCGCTCGCCGTCGGATCCTTACAAGGCACCCCGACCTATGTCCACGAAATCTCCATCTCTTTCTCATGTGAATGACGGGGATTTGGGCCTTGTCGGGTGTCTGTAGGATATCCTTCGCGTCCGACTTGTTGAAGAAAAAATCTTCGTCCAATACGAGGTGAGTAATCGCTGTCCTGAAATCCAGAAGCTCTTTTTGGTTATAAGAGACGATGGCAGAAACATTATGTACAGAATAAATTACAAATAATGTGGAAAAACACACATAATAATACAATTGGTTAGAGGGCTGTAAAACGGCAGCCATCTTCTCCTGCGCCATTCTGTTGCGGGATTTCCACCGTTGCCATCCGGCTCGCCCTGCTCCACGTCGTCCTGGCCGTCCCCGAGGCCGGGGTCGGTGCGCTGCTGGAGCTGCGCGTCAAGGGGGTTACTGTCACGACTTCGGCCGAGGCTGCCTCCCCTCCTTGTTCGGGCAGGCTTCGGCGTTCGTCGTCACCGGTTACTAAATACTGCCATCCCAATCATCATCACAATTGTCTCGTCTTGTCAATCACACACACCTGTTCCTATCCCCTAATTAGTCTGTGTATAAGTGTTCCCTCTGCACCCTTGGCCTTGTGGGTGATTGTTAATTGTGAGAGTAATGTAGCTCGGTGGAGCTACTCATAACATTGTGTTGCCAGGGTAGATTTTCCCCCTGTGCCTATGTATTATTGGATTCCGTTACAGTTTAATTGCCAGGGATGTTTGTTTCCCCTGTGCCTGTTTCGTTGATCGCTATTGGAGCGCATTTGTGTGTCAACGAAGGAATAAACTCTGTATTCAGTGATTACCCTCCTGCGCCTGACTCCTTTCACCACACTCATCACACACCCATTTACATTTACATTTACGTCATTTAGCAGACACTCTTATCCAGAGCGACTTACAAATTGGTGCATTCACCCTATAGTTAGTGTGTTAACCACTTTCCAAAATGTTATATATATATATATATATATATATATATTTTTATTTCTTTTTCTATCTTATTTTTTTTTATTTTATCTCAGAATTTATTGATTTTTAAGGGGGGGGGGGGGTAGAAGGATTACTTTATCCTATCCCAGGTATTCCTTAAAGAGGTGGGGTTTCAAATGTCTCCGGAAGGTGGTGAGTGACTCCGCTGTCCTGGCGTCGTGAGGGAGCTTGTTCCACCATTGGGGTGCCAGAGCAGCGAACAGTTTTGACTGGGCTGAGCGGGAACTATGCTTCCGCAGAGGAAGGGGAGCCAGCAGGCCAGAGGTGGATGAACACAATGCCCTCGTTTGGGTGTAGGGACTGATCAGAGCCTGAAGGTACAGAGGTGCCGTTCCCCTCACAGCTCCATAGGCAAGCACCATGGTCTTGTAACAGATGCGAGCTTCAACTGGAAGCCAGTGGAGTGTGCGGAGGAGCGGGGTGACATGAGAGAACTTGGGAAGGTTGAACACCAGACGGGCTGCGGCATTCTGGATGAGTTGTAGGGGTTTAATGGCACAGGCAGGGAGCCCAGCCAACAGCGAGTTGCAGTAATCCAGACGGGAGATGACAAGTGCCTGGATTAGGACCTGTGCCGCTTCCTGTGTAAGGCAGGGTCGTACTCTCCGAATGTTGTAGAGCATGAACCTGCAGGATCGGGTCACCGCCTTGATGTTAGCGGAGAACGACAGGGTGTTGTCCAGGGTCACGCCAAGGCTCTTCGCACTCTGGGAGGAGGACACAACGGAGTTGTCAACCGTGATGGCGAGATCATGGAACGGGCAGTCCTTCCCCGGGAGGAAGAGCAGCTCCGTCTTGCCAAGGTTCAGCTTGAGGTGGTGATCCGTCATCCATACTGATATGTCTGCCAGACATGCAGAGATGCGATTCGCCACCTGGTTATCAGAAGGGGGAAAGGAGAAGATTAGTTGTGTATCGTCAGCGTAGCAATGATAGGAGAGGCCATGTGAGGATATGACAGAGCCAAGTGACTTGGTGTATAGGGAGAATAGGAGAGGGCCTAGAACTGAGCCCTGGGGGACACCAGTGGTGAGAGCACGTGGTGCGGAGACAGCTTCTCACCACGCCACTTGGTAGGAGCGATCGGTCAGGTAGGACGCAATCCAGGAGTGAACCGCGCCGGAGATGCCCAGCTCGGAGAGGGTGGAGAGGAGGATCTGATGGTTCACAGTATCAAAGGCAGCAGACAGGTCTAGAAGGACAAGAGCAGAGGAGAGAGAGTTAGCTTTAGCAGTGCGGAGAGCCTCCGTGACACAGAGAAGAGCAGTCTCAGTTGAATGACCAGTCCTGAAACCTGACTGGTTTGGATCAAGAAGGTCATTCTGAGAGAGATAGCAAGAGAGTTGGCTAAAGACGGCACGCTCAATAGTGTTGGAAAGAAAAGAAAGAAGGGATACTGGTCTGTAGTTGTTGACATCAGTGGGATCGAGTGTTGGTTTTTTGAGAAGGGGTGCAACTCTCGCTCTCTTGAAGACGGAAGGGACATAGCCAGCGGTCAAGGATGAGTTGATCAGCGAGGTGAGGTAGGGGAGAAGGTCACCGGAGATGGTCTGGAGAAGAGAGGAGGGGATGGGGTCAAGCGGGCAGGTTGTTGGGCGGCCTGCAGTCACAAGTCGCAAGATTTTTTTCTGGAGAGAGAGGGGAGAAAGAAGTCAAAGCATAGGGTAGGGCAGTGTGAGCAGGACCAGCAGTGTCATTAGACTTAACAAACGAGGATCGGATGTCGTCAACCTTCTTTTCAAAGTGGTTGATCATCCGGCAAAGAGCTTCCTAGGGTTAGACTCTTAATTTAATGGCCTTAGCGCACATATGTAGAAAAATCCATCGGGAGTTTAGTTTTTCTTCTTTCCGCGCTGCCGGGCTCTGTTCTGTGAGCTCGCAATGAGTCATCAAGCCACGGAGCTGGAGGGGAGGACCGAGCCGGCCGGGAGGATAGGGGACACAGAGAGTCAAAGGATGCAGAAAGGGAGGAGAGGAGGGTTGAGGAGGCAGAATCAGGAGATTGGAGGGAGAAGGATTGAGCAGAGGGAAGAGATGATAGGATGGAAGATGAGAGAGTAGTGGGAGAGAGAGAGCGAAGGTTGCGGCGGCGCATTACCATCTGTGTAGGGGCAGAGTGAGTAGTGTTGGAGGAGAGCGAGAGAGAAAAGGATACAAAGTAGTGGTCGGAGACATGGAGGGGAGTTGCAGTGAGATTAGTAGAAGAGCAGCATCTAGTAAAGATGAGGTCAAGCGTATTGCCTGCCTTGTGAGTAGGGGGGGACGGTGAGAGGGTGAGGTCAAAAGAGGAGAGGAGTGGAAAGAAGGAGGCAGAGAGAAATGAGTCAAATGTAGACGTAGGGAGGTTGAAATCCCCCAAAACTGTAAGGGTTGAGCTATCCTCAGGAAAGGAACTTATCAAGGCATCAAGCTCATTGATGAACTCTCCAAGGGAACCTGGAGGGCGATAGATGACAAGGATATTAAGCTTAAATGGGCTAGTGACTGTGACAGCATGGAATTCAAATGAGGAGATAGACAGATGGGTTAGGGGAAAAATTGAGAATGTCCACTTGGGAGAATTGAGGATTCCTGTGCCACCACCGCTCTGACCAGATGCTCTCGGGGTATGCGAGAACACATGGTCAGACGAGAAGAGAGCAGTAGGAGTAGCAGTGTTTTCAGTGGTAATCCATGTTTCCGTCAGCGCCAGGAAGTCGAGGGACTGGAGGGTAGCATAGGCTGGGATGAAGTCAGCCTTGTTGGCAGCAGAACGGCAGTTCCAGAGGCTGCCTGAGACCTGGAACTCCAGGTGTGTGGTGCGTGCAGGGACCACCAGGTTAGAGAGGCAGCAGCCACGCGGTGTGAGGCGTTTGTGTAGCCTGTGCGGAGAGGAGAGAACAGGGATAGGCAGAGGCATAGTTGACAGGCTGTAGCAAAAGGCTACAATAATGCAGAGGAGATCGGAATGAAATTAACTAAACATCTGGGAAAGGAGAGAGTAGGGCCTCCCTCACCAAAACTCCCAAATATAACTCTCCCAACTTCCACCTCAGAAACTATAATTGTTTCACTGAACCACCCGAATAAAACTCTCCCAACTTCCACTTTAGAAATGAGAATTGTTGTAAACTACAGCGGTTCAATGTTTCAAGGAATAGACTCAACTTACTTTATTCAGCTAGCTAACTATGACGCCATAGCTAACTAGCATGCTAGCATCCAATAACACACAGTTTAGCACCAATACTTGGTTACAACAAACTACCAATAGTGTGTTAACACACTAAACAGATAATTCGTGTCCGTGTCTAGTTCCTTTCATAACGCAGCAATAATTAAACGTTGGCTAGCTAGCACAAATATATTGTATTTAGCTGCTACAGTACAGCTAGCTGGTCGTGTTGGCTAGCTAGCAATGGCTGCTGTGTTGACTTTGTTTTGAAAAACGGCGGCGCTGCGAACAAATGTAGCTGGCTAAAAGGATATTCTATTTAGTTGCTACCGTTGCTAATAGCTACTCGCCAGCTAGTCCAGGAGGTGAGTTAGCTAGCTAGCTAGCTTCGTGCTACACCCGGCACCGCCGAATACAATGCTAACCTACAATAATTACATACAATAACTACCCACAACAACCCACGATGCCAATCTAAATACATAGTTTAAGCCTTACTCGACAAAGCCCAAGCTATGTATAAAGCCAAACTTACCCGACGCCAGCTGTCTGGGTGGCAGACAAGTGGCAGACACCCCTTCCCTAATTGGAGTAAACTAGTGAACAAAAAAGCTCATGCCTCTACTTCCAGCTTATACATACTATATACATGTTATGGATACAGTCAATTTTACAATCATTCTATTTTGTTTGTTTTTACTCCTGAACTTCCTCTACCCTCAACCTCTCCGATAATTTTCATGATGTCCATCCGGTTTGATTCTATATGCCATATCTTTCTAACTTCTCTTTCACAAAAGCTCTCAACCTATAACCTATATACTTATTATGGACACAGTATGCTTTACATTTGTTATCTTGTTGTTATTAGTTGTTCTTAGTTGTTATTAGTCCCATCCTTCAGCTCCATTCAACACCTCCCATCTATCTCTTAACACCATCCATATTGGATTTCTATTTGCCATATATTTTAACTGTACTGTGATGTTTCACAAAAGTTCTGAACCCTTCTATTCTCATTGTTTCTACAGATTGTAAATTGAAAATAAACATTTTTGCTAAAAGTATTATTATATTATTGATCGATTGAGCATGACTTCTCAGATCACCCAGTAGTGCTATCTGCAGGGTTAGCTCCAGGTAAATATTGCAATCCTTCAGCCATTCCTGGACCTGTGACCAAAAACAAGCTACAAATGGACAGTATCAAAACAAATTATCTAATGATTCTGTCTCTTCACAGCAAAATCTGAAGAGCTGGGAAGATTGTATCCCCCATATAAATAACATTCTATTGGTAGCAAGAATTTTGTAAAATAATTTAAATTGAAAAATTATTTGTTTTGAATCAGGCGTCGTTTTGCGTATCAGTTCATAAACACTATGCCATGTGTTTCAAAGTTACTAAACTATGGTAACTTTGGTAATTAAAACTTGAATAACTTTTTTTATTTTTTTATGGCCACACAGAGGGCCAGAGATAATTACAGACACCTGTCATAATCTAAAGTACTCAAAAAGGCCACTAGATGTCATATTATAAAATTCCAAATAAACTTTGAAAGTTACCAAAATTCTGGTAGTTTACAGGTAAACTTAGAAAGTTTCCAGTAATATACCCTCCCTTTGCAACTCTACAGTACATGCATATCATGTCTAGTTGAGGTCCTTCCTCTGATGTAATCAGAAAGTCAGTGGTAACTTTACTGAGCACCAGCACTGAACACCACCACATGGTAGTCACCACCTCCTCATGCTTGTTCCGAGTAGGTGGTTGAAAATCACTATGTGGAAAGGGCCTGCCGTTCCCCTGCTTAAAAAACATATCTCTCTGCTGATTACTCCTGTTAATGTGATGTATCACTCAAACGCAGAAATGCGTGGAATAAGGGTATGATTACGCTATCTAGATAGCGAGGGCAAGAAAATAAATAAAAAAACCTGTAGGAGACAAGGGCTGGGCCCAGCAGTCAAGTGAACCCAGCCATAGTAGACTGCAGCAGAGATGGTTATCAGTGTTACGACAGGCAGGCCGCACTACCCAGCAGTGACGTGCAGTGAGGTCGGTGGCTGGGTAAGCACTGGCTATTATCAAAGCCAGATTTACTCACAAATAAACCTTGATGAAGCCCAAGTTCACCATACAGATAGCTCCATAAATTTGATGAAGCCCAAGTTTACCAATAGATACAGTGCCTTCAGAAAGTATTTACACTCCTTGACTTTTTCCACATTTTGTTGCGTTACAGGCTGAATTAAAAATGGGTTAAATTGAGATTTTGTGTCACAGGCCTACACACAATACCCCATAATGTCAAAGTGGAATTATGTTTTTTGAAATGTTTACAATTTAATTAAAAATGAAAAGCTGAAATGTCTTTAGCTAATAACTATTCAACCACTTTCTTATGGCAAGCCTAAATAAATTTTGGAAAATAAAATTGCTTAACAAGTCACATAATAAGTTGCATGGACTGTGTGCAGTAATAGTGTTTAACATGATTTTTGAATGATTACCTCATCTCTGTACTCCACACATACAATTACAGTGGCTTGCGAAAGTATTCACCCCCCTTGGCATTTTTCCTATTTTGTTGCCTTACAACCTGGAATTAAAATTGATTTTCTGGGGGTTTGTATCATTTGATTTACACAACATGCCTACCACTTTGAAGATACAAAATATTTTTTATTGTGAAACAAACAAGAACTAAGACAAAAAAACTGAAAAGTTGAGCGTGCATAACTATTTACCCCCCCCCAAAGTCAATACTTTGTAGAGCCACCTTTTGCAGCAATTACAGCTGCAAGCCTCTTGGGGTCTGTCTCTATAAGCTTGGCACATCTAGCCACTGTGAGTTCCGCTAGTGTACAGCAATCTTTAAGTCATACCACAGATTCTCAATTGGATTGAGGTCTGGGCTTTGACTAGGCCATTCCAAGACAATTTTTTTTTCTTCCCCTTAAACATCTCAAGGTGAACCTCTGTCCCAGTCTCAAATCTCTGGAAGACTGAAACAGGTTTCCCTCAAGAATTTCCCTGTATTTAACGCCATCCATCATTCCTTCAATTCTGACCAGTTTCCCAGTCCCTGCCGATGAAAAACTAATCCAACAGCATGATGCTGCCACCACAATGCTTCACTGTGGGGATGGTGTTCTTGGGGTGATGAGAGGTTTTGGGTTTGCGCCAGACATAGCGTTTTCCTTGATGGCCAAAATGCTAAATTTTAGTCTCATCTGACCATAGTATCTTCTTCCATCTGTTTGGGGAGTCTCCCACATGCCTTTTGGCGAACACCAAACGTGTTCGCTTATTTTTTTCTTTAAGCAATGGCTTTTTTCTGGCCACTCTTCCGTAAAGCCCAGCTCTGTGGAGTGTACGGCTTAAAGTGGTCCTATGGACAGATACTCCAATCTCCGCTTCAGGGTTATCTTTGGTCTCTTTGTTGCCTCTCTGATTAATGCCCTCCTTGCCAGGTTTGTTGTGGTGCCATATTCTTTCAATGTTTTAATAATGGATTTAATGGTGCTCTGTGGGATGTTCAAAGTTTCTGATATTTTTTTATAACCCAACCCTGATCTTTGCTTCTCCACAACTTTGTCCCTGACCTGTTTGAAGAGCTCCTTGGTCTTCATGGTGCCGCTTGCTTGGTGGTGCCCCTTGCTTAGCGATGTTGCAGACTCTGGGGCCTTTCAGAACAGGTGTATATATACTGAGATGTGACACTTAGATTGCACACAGGTGGACTTTATTTAACTGATTATGTGACATCTGAAGGTAATTGGTTGCACCAGATCTTATTTAGGGGCTTCATAGCAAAGGCGGTGAATACATATGCACACACCACGTTTCCGTTATTTATTTTTTAGAATTCTTTGAAACAAGTTATTTTTTTCATTTCACTTCACCAATTTGGACTATTTTGTGTATGTCCATTACATGAAATCCAAATAAAAATCCATTTAAATTACAGGTTGTAATGCAACAAAATAGGAAAAACACCAAGGGGGATGAATACTTTTGCAAGGCACTGTATCTGTAAGGTCCCTCAGTCGAGCAGTGAATTTCTAACATAGATTCAACCACAAAGACCAGGGAGGTTTTCCAATGCCTCACAAAGAAGGGCACCTATTGGAAGATTTAAAAAAAAGTTATTTATGGCAAGACTTGAAAATGGCTGTCGAGCAAATCTTTAAAATAATAATGTGCAAATATTGTTAAATCCAGGTGTGCAAAACTCTTAGACTTACCCAGAAAGACTCACAGCTGTAATCACTGCCAAAGGTGATTCTAAAATGTATTGACTCAGGGGTGTGAATACTTATGTAAATTAGATATTTCTGTATTTCATTTTCAATACATTTGCAAAAATGTCTAAAAACATGTTTTCAGTTCGTCATTATGGGGTAGTGTGTGTAAATGGGTGAAAACAACAACAATGTAATCAATTTTGAATTCAGACTGTAACACAACAAAAAGGGGTATGACTACTTTTGAAGGCACTGTAGCTCCAACGACCAGAGTGACATAGGCTATTAACCAAAATTATGTGAATTATTATTTCACACACATATATAATAAATAAGTAGCCTAACACTCAAATTGCAAAGGAAAATGCATTCAGGCCTACCTTTACTTGTAAATAAAATTAATTTGTCTGGTGAACCTCTCGGTGATAGCATTGTAAAAGTCACAGCAGAACCTGTCACAGCATGCACACAGCAGGGAGACGCATCTCCAAGGCCTCCTTTTGGTTCCATTTCCACTCCGTCACAAAAAGTAATTCCCATTCCAATTACATCCACAAAGCAAAAGTAGATGTCCAAGATGTGTAAAAGTCAGGTTAGAAAGTTTTAATTGGTAACAGGGCTGGCCCCAGGTATAAGAGACATAAGAGCCCCCGGCCACTAGGGGGCTCCCGACCCAAAAAATTTAATCAACAAATAAGTATATATTATATATACACCGTCAAATTTCAATTAATAGCCCAGTTTACAGTTGAAGTCGGAAGTTTACATACACTTAGGTTGGAGTCATTAAAACTCGTTTTTCAACCACTCCACAAATTTCTTTTAAACAAACTATGGTTTTGGCAAGTTGGTTAGGACATCTACTTTGTGCATGACACAAGTAATTTTTCCAACAAATTCCAGAAAATGATGTCATGGCTTTAGAAGCGTCTGATAGGCTAATTGACATAATTTGAGTCAATTTGAGGTGTAGCTGTGGATGTATTTCAAGGCCTACCTTCAAACTCAGTGCTTCTTTGCTTGACATCATGGGAAAATCAAAAGAAATCAGCCAAGACCTCAGAAAATAAAATTGTAGACCTCCACAAGTCTGGTTCATTCCTGGGAGCAATTTCCAAACGCCTGAAGGTACCACGTTCATCTGTACAAACAATAGTACGCAAGTCTAAACACCATGGGACCATGCAGCCGTCATTCCGCTCAGGAAGGAGACGTGTTCTGTCTCCTAGAGTTGAATGTACAGCAAAGGACCTTGTGAAGATGCTGGAGGAAACAGGTACAAAAGTATCTATATCCACAGTAAAACGAGTCCTATATCGACATAACCTGAAAGGCCACTCAGCAAGGAAGAAGCCACTGCTCCAAAACCGCCATAAAAAAGCCAGACTACGGTCTGCAATTGCACATGGGGACAAAGATCGTACTTTTTGGAGAAATGTCCTTTGGTCTGATGAAACAAAAATAGAACTGTTTGGCCATAATGACCATCGTTATGTTTGGAGGAAAAAGGGGGTTGCTTGCAAGCCGAAGAACACCATCCCAACCGTGAACCACGGGGTGGCAGCGTCATGCTGTGGGGGTGCTTTGCTGCAGGAGGGACTGGTGCACTTCACAAAATAGATGGCATCATGAGGAAGGAAAATGATGTGGATATATTGAAGCAACATCTCAAGACATCAGTCAGGAAGTTAAACCTTGGTCGCAAATGGGTCTTCCAAATGGACAATGACCCCAAGCTTTCTTCCAAAGTTGTGGCAAAATGGCTTAAGGACAACAAAGTCAATGTATTGGAGTGGCCATCACAAAGCCCTGACCTCAATCCTATAGAACATTTGTGGACAGAACTGAAAAAGCGTGTGCGAGCAAGGAGGCATACAAACCTGACTCAGTTACACCAGCTCTGTCAGGAGGAATGGGCCAAAATTCACCCAACTTATTGTGGGAAGCTTGTGGAAGGCTACCCGAAACGTTTGACCCAAGTTAAACAATTTAAAGGCAACGCTACCAAATACTAATTGAGTGTATGTAAACTTCTGACCCACTGGGAATGTGATGAAAGAAATAAAAGCTGAAATAAATAATTCTCTCTACTATTATTCTGACATTTCACATTCTTAAAATAAAGTGGTGATACTAACTGACCTAAGACAGGGAATTTACTAGGATTAAATGTCAGGAATTGTGAAAAACTGAGTTTAAATGTATTTGGCTTCAAATGTATTTGCTTAAATCACTGAACACAACAGGTGCTTATTAGAGATAGGCTTCTATTTGAGCCAGTCGTCTACTTCCTTAATGCACACAGCTTTTGCTCATTTGCATAGTTAATTGTTGAATTCCAAAATTTACTTCCAGCATTTAAATCCATGTATTTATTTCCTGCACTGATGTGTTATCAGTTACACACTGTGTCACGTTTCTTTTGTCTTAGTATGCCTCAATAAGAAAATCGGTTTTACGGTGTATATACGTGCATTCTGAAATTATTCAGACTCCTTAACTTTTTCCACATTTCGTTACGTTACAGCCTTATTCTAAAATTGATTACATTGTTTTTTCCCCTCATCAATCTACACACAATTCCCCATAATGACAAAGCAAAAACAGGTTTTTAGAAATGTTTGCAAATTTATAAAAAATCGAAAACTGAAATATCACATTTACATAAGTATTCAGATCCATTACTCAGTACTTTGTTGAAGCACCTTTGGCAGCAATTACAGCCTTGAGTCTTCTTGGGTATGACGCTACAAGCTTTGCACACCTGTATTTGGGGAGTTTCTCCCATTCTTCTCTGCAGATCCTCTCAAACTCTGTCAGGTTGGATGGGGAGCGCCGCTGCACAGCTATTTTCAGGTCTCTCCAGAGATGTTCGATCGGGTTCAAGTCCGGGATCTGGCTGGGCTACTCAAGGACATTCAGAGAATTGTCCTGAAGCCACTCCTGTGTTTTGGCTGTGTGCTTTGGGTCGTTGTCCTGTTGGAAGGTGAACCTTCGACCCAGTCTGAGGTCCTGAGCGCTCTGGAGCAGGTTTTCATCAAGGATCTCTCTGTACTTTGCGCCGTTACTCTTTTCCTCGATCCTGACTGGTCTCCCAGTCCCTGCAGCTGAAAAACATCCCCACAGCATGATGCTGCCACCACCATGCTTCATCGTAGGGATGGTGCCAGGTTTCCTCCAGACGTGACAGTTGGCATTCAGGCCAAAGAGTTCAATCTTGGTTTCATCAGACCTGAGAATCTTGTTTCTCATGGTCTGAGAGTCATTTAGGGGCCTTTTGGCAAACTCCAAGCGGGCCGTCATGTGCCTTTTACTGAGGAGTTGCTTCCGTCTGGCCACTCTACCATAAAGGCCTGATTGGTGGAGTGCTGCAGAGATGGTTGTCCTTCTGGAAGTTTCTCCTATTCCCACAGACGATCTCTGGAGCTCTATCAGAGTGACCATCAGGTTCTTGGTCACCTCCCTGACCAAGGTTCTTCTCCCCCAATTGCTCAGTTTGGCCGGGTGGCCAGCTCTAGGAGAGTTTTGGTGGTTCCAAACTTCTTCCATTTAAGAATGATGGAGGCCATTGTGTTCTTGGGGACATTCAATGCTGCAGACATTTTTTGGTACCCTTCCCCAGATCTGTACCTCCACACAATCCTGTCTCGGAGCGCTACGGACAATTCCTTCGACCTCGTGGCTTGGTTTTTGCTCTGACATGCACTGTCAACTGTAGGACCTTATATAGACAGGTGTGTGCCTTTCCAAATCATGTCCAATCAATTACATTTACCACAGGTGGACTCCAATTAAGTTGTAGAAACATCTCAAGGATGATCAATGGAATCAGGATGCACCTGTGCTCAATTTCGAGTCTCATTGCAAAGGTTCTGAATACTTATGTAAATAAGGTATCTGTTTTTTTATTTGTAATACATTTGCAAAAATGTCTACAAACTTGTTCTCGCTTTGTCATTATGGGATATTGAGTGTAGATTGATGAGGAAAATGTTTTATTTAATCAATTTTAGAATAAGGCTGTAACGTTAACAAAATGTGGAAAAAGGGAACAGGAAGGGGTCTGAATACTTTCTGAATGCACTGTATATATATATTTTTAGGAACTCAGTCGGGAGTAAGAATAGTAGAATACACCAGGTGTAATTTTGAAATTTGGTTGTCCATCAGCAGTTTTTCTCTTGATATGACAGTCACTGACAGTCACTCAATTAGCAATGTCAGCTAACAATTTTTAGATTGGTAGCTATCTAAACTTGCAATAATCATGGCCGAATACCGACCAGGCACACAGAGCACGTGCCCAGGGGCCCTGACCTACAGGGGGCCCACATTGATTTTGTTAGTCACACTCACTCAGATATCATTAACATGGCATTATCATGCCATAAGTATTGGCAAAATGTGTAGAATTGCAGGAAATTAGCTTTAAAACTGCAAATATTTCTCTCCATCACATGGCAAAATGGGTAAAAGTTCAGAAAATTTTCTTTTTCTTTTGCCCCATGGCAAAATGAGTAGAATTGCATGAAATGTGCTTTAAACTGCAACATTTTCTGTATGCTCCATGGCAAAATGTGTAGAATTGCAGGAAATTAACTTTAAAGCTAAAAATGTTTCTCTCCAATGTCAAGAGGGGGGCCACTAAAATGAGGGGGGGCACTAAAATGCGGCATCAACAATTTGAATGTATTTGAATGGATGGAAAGGAAGGCATGAATTCCCTGGCACCTTTCCTGAGGTTTCGAGCATAAAAACCACCAGAATCATTGAGAAAAAACATTAGATAACAAAAGAAACATCACTGCTACCCACCTACTCACTCACACAATCACAGCTGGATTAAAACACACAAAATAACTTACCATAGTGAAGAAAATAAACAAAAAGCACAGGAAGTGGTGCAGCCTAGGAGACAGGCGTCCATTTTCTATTAACTTCCATTGTCCTACAAACTCAAACCATCTCACACATGACCAAGCAAACAGGAACCTGGTACACCTCTGGACTGCATCACTTCCCATGGGCAGCCATCTAGAACACAGAAAGAAACAGCTGTGAGGCAGTGGCAATATTACTAAATGTTAGTGGCAGAGAATATTGGATAACTAATTCCGGTTGAGAAATGGATTGATTTAGTCATTCTAATTGAATTGGCAAAAATGTGCTCTAATCAAGCTATTATGAACTCTGATTATCTAAAAGAAAGAAAAGACTCAGTTCCTCCTTATCTGACCCCTCTCAGCTGTGAGTTGAAGGAACCAACCAGCCAATCACATCAGTCGATCACCACTCAGACAGCTCCTTTTAGTTTTCACTGTCCCAAACCTAACATAGCAGGCGTAAAAGAAACACCTGAGCGGGATGACCCACATTCTGGTCATGACGAGAAAAAAAATGTTGGGGGAGGTTCTCTTCTGCACTGTTCAGTAAATGTTGAGGAGGAGTTAAGATGAAGTGTCGCCTTGTTAATATTCCAGATGGAAACAACTTCAGAGAGCAAGCTAACACGTGCCATAGCTAGCAACTAGTCAGATATTAGCTAGCGTTATCTAGCGATAATGGAATCTGCGCCAAAGTTCACACCAACAAAATTGGTATGTGGTGTCGGTCGACTTTGTGGCAAGAACGAAGAAAGACATGTACTATCTATAGGCATCCACTATATGTTTCATCAGGGACTGTAAACAGCAAGGTGCACGTCCAAAAGCGGACGTCACAAGCTCTCTTCCATTTCCCCTGAAAACCGGATGTTTCCGGTTTCAACCGACCCCACTGAGGTTGATATGTCCCTAACTGGCACTGATAAGAAGATGAGATGAATCAACACTTCATCACGTGTGTACAAATATGTACAAATAAGGCTATTATTACTAAAGCAACAACAACAAAAAACATCTATACCAGCGGTGGCCAACCTTGCTCCACTGATCCCTGATCTACTGGGTGAGCAGACTTCTGTTCCAACTCAGCAATAGCACACATCAACTCATTAGGTTTGATAAACAAAAGCCTGCACACCAAGCAGACCTCCAGGAGCAGGGTTGGCCTGCTCCATTTGTAATAGGTTTATACATTATGTGTGATGTTTAATTGTATTTTTGTATACAACATTTGCTAACATAGGTACACATATAACCCATGGCATATAGAATATACCATTAGTCTCTTGGGACATTCATTGGGATCTCTTCATCTGCAAATCAAATCAAATCAAATTTTATTGGTCACATGCGCCGAATACAACAGGTGCAGACATTACAGTGAAATGCTTACCGCCCACCACGTTAAGACAGAGGACAATATACAGGTACCGTGAGTTCTCTAGTACTCATTTGGAAGTCTTTTGGACCTAGACTTGGCACTCCGGTACCGCTTGCCGTGCGGTAGCAGAGAGAACAGTCTATGACTAGGGTGGCTGGAGTCTTTGACAATTTTGAGGGCCTTCCTCTGACACCGCCTGGTATAGAGGTCCTGGATGGCAGGAAGCTTGGCCCCAGTGATGTACTGGGCCGTACGCACTACCCTCTGTAGTGCCTTGCGGTCGGAGGCCAAGCAGTTGCCATACCAGGCGGTGATGCAACCAGTCAGGATGCTCTCGATGGTGCAGCTGTAGAATTTTTTGAGGATCTGAGGACCCATGCCAAATCTTTTCAGTCTCCTGAGGGGGAATAGGCTTTGTCGTGCCCTCTTCACGACTGTCTTGGTGTGTTTGGACCATGATAGTTCGTTGGTGATGTGGACACCAAGGAACTTGAAGCTCTCAACCTGTTCCACTACAGCCCCGTCGATGAGAATGGGGCGTGCTCAGTCCTCTTTTTTTTCCTGTAGTCCACAATCATCTCCTTTGTCTTGGTCACGTTGAGGGAGAGGTTGTTGTCCTGGCACCACATGGCCAGGTCTCTGACCTCCTCCCTATAGGCTGCCTCATCGTTGTCGGTGATCAGGCCTACCACTGTTGTGTCGTCGGCAAACTTAATGATGGTGTTGGAGTCGTGCCTGGCCATGCAGTCATGGGTGAACAGAGAGTACAGGAGGGGACTGAGCACGCACCCCCTGAGGGGCCCCCGTGTTGAGGATCAGTGTGGCAGATGTGTTGTTACCTACCCTTACCACCTGGGGGCGGCCCGTCAGGAAGTCCAGGATCCAGTTGCAGAGGGAGGTGTTTAGTCCCAGGATCCTTAGCTTAGTGATGAGCTTAGAGGGCACTATGGTGTTGAATGCAGACAGGCTTTTAAAGCTTTCCATATCTAAGGACAGAAAACATCACAAAGAAATAGGCTTCATTATACTAAAATTAGACAGCACTGAATATTATGTTGCTATGATCTCTCTGTCCTAATAGTTTTCCTTCCTAGGAACTGGAACTGGATACTATTTTCATAATGTCCTCCCACAAAATGTCCTGCCCTATCCAGTAGCCTACTCTCACCCTTTTCTGACAGCTGGAGCTGCAGTCCTTTCGCCCCCTTCCATGGCTGTTATCTACAAATGCATTTGGAGCTTGCATGCATGAATGATGTTATGGAGCTATTTTGCTTCCACTGGTCCTGTGGCCATTGTTAAGGTCAACGGCATCATTAACTTTTTTAGCCAAAAACCTGGTTACCTGTGCCAGGAGGCTGAAACTTGGGCGCATGTGGATCTTCTAGCAAGACAACAACCCCAAGCACACATATCTGAGGCAAGCAACACTGAACCATGCATGAGAGCACCAGCTGTGCCGGATCTACATCTGCATTGCTTGCTGTTTGGGGTTTTAGGCTGGGTTTCTGTACAAGCACTGTTGTGACAAGCACTGCTGATGTAAAAAGGGCTTTATAAATACATTTGATTTGATTTGATCTAGCTCTCCGTAACCGATGTGAGTAAGACCTTTAAACAGGTTAACATTCGCAGAGCAGCGGAGCCAGACGGAATACCATGACGTGTACTCAGAACATGTACTGACCAGCTGGCAAGTGTCTTTACTGACATTTTCAACCTATCCTTGACACGGTTTGTAATACCGACTTGTATCAAGCAGACCACCATAATCCCGTAGCACTCACATCTGTAGCCATGAAATGGTTTGAAAGGCTGATAATGGCTCACATCAACACCATCATCCCAGACACCCTCGGTTCAGATCCCCTGAATGAGACATTAGCTCCCCTAAATGCAACAAAAGTCCAACTTTGGATGGGGGGGTTCTCTAAATTATGCTAATTTAACCATTGTCCTATTTATTTAAAATCCAGTGGTACATATGTTTTACAGTGGTAAATATGAAAACAAAAACTTTCAAATGAAACTAACACCCCCACCTCTCTTTCATGGTTTAAACCATTTATTTCTAAGTGGCTGCACAAACTGTCTGCCTATCCACAAATTGTACTGTAGAATTCTATACCTGGCTAGACAGCTGCACTGTCCACTCAGTAATGCTGAATTTCGGCCTCAGCTGAGCTCCTTTAAGTGCAAAGATTTTCCTTTGTACTTGCTAATTTTTGCCATTTGTTTGCCAATGCGCCCTTGATAAAAAATAGTCGTTATTCCAATGCATTAGACTTATCTGTTGATTTATCATCAGTCAGTTGTTAAGATCGCTGATTGCTTTGTTTTTCAGGTGTGCATGGGTATTGGTGTTCTCAATGCCATCTGTTGCCAAAAGAAGTACACCATTTATTATTATGTTTTTTTTACCCCCCTTTTTCTCCCCAATTTCATGATATCCAATTATGATCTTGTCTCATCGCTGCAACTCCCCAACGGGCGAGAGGCGAAGGTCAAGTCATGCGTCCTCTGAAACATGACCCACCAAACCGCGCTTCTTAACACCCGCCCGCTTAACCCGGATGCCAGCTGCACCAATGTGTCGGAGGAAACACCGTTCAACTGACAACCGAGGTCAGCCTGCAGGCACCTGGCCTGCCACAAGGAGTCACTAGAGTGTGATGAGCCAAGTAAAGCCCCCCCCAGCCAAGCCCTCCCCTAACCCGGACGACGCTGGGCCAATTGTGCGCCGCCCTATGGGACTCCCGGTCACGGCCGGTTGTGACACAGCCTGGGATTGAACCTGGGACTGTAGTGACGCCTCAAGCATTGCGACGCAGTGCCTTAGACCACTGCGCCACTCGGGAGGCCCCAGCTTTATTATTTTCTATCAATATTTGTTCTCGTTCCTGGAACAGCTGATGATGGTTGCCAATATCAATATAGACAACTCGCCTACAGCTAGACAGACATCAATGCGCATCCAATCCATCCAACAAGTATACGTTAATTACAGTAGGCCTATAGATTGACTCTTTCGGTTAGAAGCATTCAATTTTGCAATGGCATAGGCCTACATTATTTTGCCCATGAACAGTTTTCACGGCGAAACATAATGAAATGTTATGTAGGCATAGTTACACTTACAGTGCATTTTCCGAGATCGCCAAGATACAGGTTTCGTTCAGGGTTTAAGTTCAATGTTCTAATTCAATTGTTAAATGCTTAATAATAACATAACAAATAAACGTCATTAATGTAAGGGAAGAAAGGTAGTGTTTTATGTCACACGATCTGTGAGGACTCTAAGCATTCAACTCAGGTCGAGAGCTTCAAGTTCCTCGTTGTCCACTTCAGTAAGCAATTAACATGGTCCACACACCAACACAGTTGTGAAGAAGGCACGACAATGCCGCTTCCCCCTCAGGAGGCTGAAAAGATTTGGCATGGGGCCTCAGATCCTCAAAAGGTTCTACAGCCGCACCATCGAGAGCATCCTGACTGGCTGCATCACTGCCTGGTATGGCAACTGCTCGGCAACCGACCACAAGGGGCTACAGAGGGTAGTGTGTACGGCCAAGCTTCCTGCCATCCAGGACCTCTATACCAGGTGGTGTCAGAGGAAGGCCCTAAAAATTGTCAAAGACTCCAGCCACCCTAGTCATAGAATGTTATCTCTGCTATCGCACGGCAAGCGGTACCAGAGTGCCAAGTCTAGGTCCAAGAGGCTTCTAATCAGCTTCTACCCCCAAGCCATAAGACTCCTGAACAGACTTATAACATTTTTGACATGCGTTTTTCTGGATTTATTTGTTGTTATTCTGTCTCTCACTGTTCAAATAAACCTACCATTAAAATTATAGCCTGATCATGTCTTTGTCAGTGGGCAAACATACAAAATCAGCAGGGGATCAAATACTTTTTTCCCTCACTGTATATGTACATATCTACCTCAATTACCTCGTACCCCTGCCCATCGACTCTGTATTGGTACCCTGTGTATATAGCCAAGTTATCGTTACTCATTGTGTATTTATTCCTCATGTTATTTGCCTATTTTTCTCTCTGCATTGTTGGGAAGAGCCCGTAAGATAGCACTGTTAGTCTAAACCTGTTATTTACAAAGCATGTGACAAATACAATTTGATTTGGAGACGTATAGTGTTGTGTATTTAGATATATTTTTATTCCTTTATTCTTCATTGTGCTTTCTCCCCCAATTCCCTGCTCTCTCCATCAACGGAGGGTTCACCTAATGTGTGTGAGAGAGCCCCCTCATCTGGGACTGGAGCCTAATTTGATCAGTAATGAATTTTGTGTTACATTAGGCCTGTATAAATGGACGGACAAGCACAGACTACAAGTGTCCAGGAGTCGGACTTAATCTAATGACAGCCAGGCAGAGACAGAACCAATTAGAGGGAGAGGGCCAAATCGCTGCTGCTGCAGGGACTGCAAATGAATAGGTACAAATCAAATCAGGGCCTAATAGACGCGCTGCGAGAGGAGCCAGTCGATGCTAACAGCATTAGGGCCTCGTGACCTCCCAGCTCATAGCCACATCGGCCAGAGAAACTTCCATCGGCCCTTCAAGGAAAAATCAAAAGACCTCTTGTTCAATTAAGGAGAGGGGAAGAAACGTTTTTGCCGTCTCCTAAACAAGTTAAACATTTGGGTCATCAGTATGGCAGACTTCCCCTTCAGGGTTTCAATATGGATTACTTAAAGGTGCAATATGGACAAATCGCTCCACCATTTCCTGGTTGCTAAAATTTTAATAGTTCGCCTAATTTCAGTTTGTGACAAAACAAGCAATGTAGACAGTGCTTGACTTGGGATGAAAGAGGTGCATTAGACTATATTCACATAAATTCCCAAATGACATAATGCTATACACTGAGTGTACAAAACATTGACATGGACTGACCAGGTGAATCCAGGTGAAAGCTATGATCACTTATTGATGTCACTTGTTAAATCCACTTCAATCAGTGTAGATGAAGGAGAGGAGACAGGTTAAATAAGTATTTTTAAGCCTTGAGCAATTGAGACATGGATTGTGTATGTGTGCCATTCAGAGGGTGAATGGGCCAGACGACAAAATATTTAAGTGCCTTTGAACGGGGTATGGTAGTAGGTGCCAGGTGCACCGGTTTGTGTCAAGAACTGCAACGCTGCTGGGTTTTCACACTCAAATTTCCCATGTGGATCAAGAATGGTCTACCACCCAAAGGACATCTAGCCAACTTGACAAAACTGTGGGAAGCATTGGAGTCAACATGGGCCAGCATCCCTGTGGAACACTTTCAAGACCTTGTAGAATCCATGCCCCGACGAATTGAGGCTGTTCTGAGGGCAAAGGAGGGGTGCAACTCAATATTAGGAATGTGTTCCTAATGTTTTGTATACTCAGCGTATACACACATTATTTTAATGGGGGGGAGGGGGGGTGCAAGTCAATCACAGGAGGTTGGTGGCACCTTAATTGGGGAGAACGGGCTCATGGTAATGACAAAGTAAAATAACTGCACTGCTAGGCTACTGTATAAAACACGTGTATAAAACACGTATGAGCTACTGGGTGTGCAGGCTTTTGATCCAGGCCTGAAACACACCCGAGTCTGCCTATCAAGGTCCTGTTGAGCAGCTGATGTTTAGGCTACAATGTGGTGTGAACAAATGCCTGCACACCCAGTAGCTCTCCTGAAGGATGGTTGGCCACCCTTGATATAAAATATTGCAACATTACAACCAAATACTTTTATGTCTTTATAGAACTATTCCCTCATTCAATGAATCAGTGGTAAATTGGATGAGTTAGGCTACTTCAAAGCAAGGTAGCTAACTAAGACATGTTTATCTATAACCTTATAAGGCTAAAATATTAATGTTTCAGGGGAGATCTATGTACAGCTTGGAAGCTATTTGCCAATTAGGCTATTCTTTGAATATTTTTTAACCTTGTTGGAATTACAAAGCCTACTGTTTAATAGAGGGGAATCCCAGCATTCAAATAACAGTGTCAGATTTATTTCTCAACAGTGCTGGTGGAAAAGCGACAACGAGTCAATGACATTAGCCTAATGCTTAGTGAGATAGTGTCAGAGCGGGCGTAGGTGTGGTGTGGGAATCAGATGCAGGATACAGAAGTAGGTCCAAAATACTTTAATAAAGTCCACAGAATGAACGGCTACAAACAGAGCCGGAGGCACAAGAAAAATAACGCACTCAGCGTATAAAAACAAAACACGCACAACAGTGCAGACTCTCTACAGAAATAGAGCACAAACTGACATGGAAACACCTGCTGACAAAGAACAACTACACACAACCACAAGACAGAAACAACGAGAACTTAAAGGACACATAATCAAGACAAAATGAGAAACAGGTGTACCAAAACAGACCAAACCAAACAAACACAGAAACAACGAACGGTGGCAGCTAGTACTCCGGGGACGACGACCGCCGAAGCCTGCCCGAACAAGGAGAAGGAGCAGCCTCGGCAGAAACCGTGACAGTACCCCCCCCCCCCTTGACGCGCGGCTCCAGCCGTGCGCCGACCCCGGCCTCGGGGACGACCAGGAGGACGCGGAGCAGGGCGCGTGGGATGACCACGATGGAACTCAGTCAGAAGGGACGGGTCTAAGATATCTCTCCTCGGCACCCAGCACCGCTCCTCCGGACCGTACCCCTCCCACTCCACGAGATATTGGAGACCCCCCATCCGACGTCTCGAATCCAGGATGGACCGAACTGTGTACGCCGGAGCCCCCTCGATGTCCAGCGGGGGGCGGAGGAGTCTCTGCTATCTCACAGTCCTGGAGTGGACCAGCTACCACCGGCCTGAGGAGAGACACATGGAACGAGGGGTTAATATTCTTATAATCAATAGGAAGTTGTAATCTGTAACACACCTCGTTCAACCTCCTCAGGACTTTAAAAGGCCCCACAAACCGCCGACCCAGCTTCCGGCAGGGCAGGCGGAGGGGCAGGTTTCTGGTCGAGAGCCAGACTCGATCTCCCGGTGCGTAAACCGGTCCCTCACTGCGGTGGAGATCGGCGCTCGCCTTGTGTCGACGGATGGCCCGCTGCAGATGTACGTGAGCAGCGTTCCACGTCTCCTCCGAGCGCCGCACCCACTCATCCACCGCAGGAGCCTCGATCTGGCTCTGATGCCAAGGTGCCAGAGCCGGCTGGTACCCTAGTACACATTGGAAAGGAGTGAGTCTGGTGGAGGAGTGGCGAAGGGAGTTCTGGGCCATCTCGGCCCAGGGAACATACCTCGCCCACTCCTCCGGCCGGCCCTGGCAATACGACCTCAGAAACCTACCCACATCCTGGTTTACCCGTTCAACCTGCCCATTGCTCTCCGGGTGGTACCCCGAGGTAAGGCTCACCGAGAACCCCAAGCGCTCCATGAACGCTCTCCAGACTCGAGAGGTAAACTGGGGGCCTCGATCAGACACTATATCCTCGGGTACCCCGTAATGCCGGAAGACGTGAGTGAATAGTGCCTCAGCGGTCTGTAGGGCAGTGGGGAGACCCGGCATGGGAAGGAGACGACAGGCCTTCGAGAACCGATCCACAACGACCAGGATGGTGGTATTTCCCTGGGAGGGGGGAAGGTCAGTAACGAAATCCACCGAGAGGTGAGACCAGGGTCGTTGTGGAACGGGCAGGGGTTGTAGCTTACCCCGGGGCAGGTGTCTGGGTGCCTTACACTGGGCACACACCGAGCAGGAGGAAACATAAACCCTCACATCCCTGGCTAACGTTGGCCACCAGTACTTAGTGCTAAGACAGTGCACCGTCCGGCCAATCCCTGGATGTCCAGAGGAGGGTGACGTGTGAGCCCAATATATAAGTCGATCCCGAACCTCGAGCGGAACGTACGTCCGACCCACAGGACACTGTGGAGGGCTAGGATCGGTACGCAACGCCCACTCGATTTCGAAATCGACCTCCCACACCACCGGTGCCACCAGGCAAGACGGCGGTAGTATGGGCGTGGGCTCAACGGACCTCTCCTCCGTGTCATACCGCTGGGACAGGGCATCTGCCTTACCGTTCTGGGACCCAGGGATGTACGTGATCTTAAAAACGAACCGGGCCAGAAACATGTTCCACCTAGCCTGGCGAGGGTTCAGTCTCCTAGCTGCCCGGATGTACTCCAGGTTTCGGTGGTCAGTCCAAATGAGGAAAGGGTGTTGAGCCCCCTCAAGCCAATGCCTCCACACCTTTAGGGCCTGGACCACGGCTAGCAGCTCCCTGTCCCCCACGTCATAATTTCGCTCCGACGGACTGAGCTTTTTAGAGTAAAAAGCACAGGGGCGGAGTTTCAGTGGCGTGCCAGACCGTTGCGAGAGCACGGCCCCTATACCGGCTTCAGACGCGTCTACCTCGACCTGTAATGGTAGCGCGGGATCCGGATGCGCCAGCATCGGCGCCGAGGTAAACAGGTCCTTCAGTCTCCCAAAAGCCCTATCAGCTTCAGCAGACCACTGCAAGCGCACTGGACCTCCCTTTAGAAGAGACGTTATGGGAGCTGCCACCTGTCCAAAACCCCGGATAAACCTCCTGTAGTAATTCGCAAAGCCCAAGAACCGCTGCACCTCTTTAACTGTGGTTGGAGTTTGCCAATTACGCACGGCCGACACACGGTCAACCTCCATCTTCCCCCCTGACGCAGACAACTGATAAACCAAAAAGGAGACAGACTCCTGGAAAAACAGACATTTCTCTGCCTTGACATATAGGTCATGCTCCAACAATCTCCTCAACACTCGGCGCACCAGGGCTACATGCTTGGCTCGGGTAGAAGAATACACCAGAATGTCGTCAATGTACACGACCACTCCTTGCCCCTGCATATCCCGGAAGATCTCATCTACGAAGGATTGGAAGACTGAAGGAGCATTCATTAACCCGTATGGCATGACGAGATACTCGTAATGACCCGAGGTGGTACTAAATGCTGTCTTCCATTCGTCTCCCTCCCTAATACGCACCAAGTTGTATGCGCTCCTGAGGTCCAATTTTGTGAAGAACCACGCCCCGTGTAAAGACTCCGTCATAGTCGCAATCAGAGGGAGTGAATAACTGTATTTCACAGTAATCTGATTGAGACTGCGGTAATCAATACACGGGCGCAAACCTCCATCTTTTTTCTTCACAAAAAAGAAACTCGAGGACGCAGGGGAAGTGGAGGGCCGTTTGTATCCCTGTCTCAGAGACTCGGCTATGTAAGTCTCCATAGCTCTCTTCTCCTCTTGAGACAAAGGATACACATGGCTCCGCGGAAGCGCAGCTCCTACCTGGAGGTCTATCGCACAATCCCCCTGTCTATGTGGTGGCAACTGCGTCGCCTTCGCCTTACTAAACACAATTGCTAAATCCTCATACTCGGGGGGGAATGTGCAATGCGGGCACTTGGTTTGGACTCTCCACCGAGGTCGCCCCTACAGAAACGCCCAGACATCGCCCTACACACTGGGCAGACCACTCCTTAAGAGCCCTCTGTTGCCACGAAATAGAGGGATTATGGGTAATCAACCAGGGAAGCCCCAGCACCACCGGATACGCAGGAGAGTCAATAAGATATAGCTGAATAGTCTCCTCATGACCCTCCTGCGTCCCCATCCTAAGTGGAGCTGTGACCTCCCTAATCAACCCCGATCCCAACGGACGGCTATCTAGAGCATGTACAGGGAAAGGATTGTTGACAGGAAGGAGGGGAATCCCTAACTCTGCACAAAATCTCCGATCTATAAAATTCCCGGCTGCGCCTGAATCTACTAGCGCCTTATGCTGGGAACGAGGTGCAACCTGTGGAAAACAAACAGGTATGGTTAGGTGCACAACAGAGAGCTCTGGGTAAGTGGGGCGCCTACTCACCTGGAAGGACTCCCCAATGCGTGGCCTGCCGTCTTGTCCTCTAGGAGACCCCCCCCCAGCACCTCGCCGTAGTGTGTCCTCCACGGCCACAGTTGGTACTGGGGGTGATCCCCTTGGGGCTCCTTCTCCTCTCCTCTCTAGCGCCAGCACCCCCGAGCTCCATAGGACTAGGCTCGGAGGTG